>NC_134089.1:164598122-165204997 GCF_000715075.1 Nicotiana tabacum | reverse complement strand
GACATGACTTAAATATTATGTTGAACCTGTATCGGACTCCGAAACCAAAATACGGACCCGATACTAACAAGATCAAACATTAACAATTTCTTAAAAACCATTAAATTTTCAGACTTACCATTTTTAACAATAATTCATAACTCGGGCTAGGGACCTCCGAATGTAATTTTGGGCATACGCCCAGATCCCATATTTTGATACGGATCCACCGGAACTATCAAAATATGAATCAGGGTCCGTTTACCAAAAATATTGACCGAAGTAAATTCAAATAAAATTTTTAATAAAAAAATCCCTATTTTTATCAACTTTCAACACAAAAGCTTTCCAGAAATGCGCCCGGACGGCGGATGCAAATCGAAGAGAGATAAAATAAGGTTTTATAGGCCTCGAAATATAGAATTTGATTTTAAATCATAAGATGACCTATCAGGTCATCACATTTGAGCAGAAGGTTGTTGGGCAGGTGGCGATTTGTGCATTGCGTTTGTATGGTCAAAATCAAACTAGAGAAATTCGACACGCAAAGACAATTGTCATGAGTGACCTGCAAATCAATATGGGCAGTTTGGCCGAGGTCGATCAGTGATCAACAACAAGCCACTGAGCAGTTCATCAGGGCTGAGGTCGAGCAACATAGATAGAAGTAACAACTAGTTTTGCTTTGGAATCTTCGGTGGGAGTATTCTATTGAATATTCTCTATATTTGTACTTTTTAGGGTTCTTTGGGAATATCCCATATAAATAGTATGAGAGATAAGACAAAAAGCATGTAATATTCTATATTATAAGAACAATTTTAAAAAGTAAGCTTTCAAGATAAATACAAAGGATAACTTTCTCGAGAGATTCGACATTTTCGGATTATCTATTGTTATTTCCACCAGATCCGAGAAAGTGCTCAACATTCTCTTATATTCTTGTCATTCATTATTGTCAGAGGGAGGAATCATTCAGCTCATCCAATATTGGGTGAATCTTCTTCCTTATTTATATTTATTGCCATTGATTATTATTTAATACTTGATACTTCAATATTAGGATTCTTGTCACGACCCAAAAATCGACCCAGTCGTGATGGCGCCTATCGTGAAACTAGGTCAGCCGATACAACTCCCGAATCAACAATTATTCAATAAAAGTTATTTTTATACCATTTATTAATCAATGATCTCATGATGTAAATTTAAATAAATAGTGTAGAATAAATCTACGACATCGGGGTGTCACTAGTCATGAGCATCTACTACACTGTCTAACAACATAAAGACCAACATGGCCGAAAAAATCACAAGAATACATTAAGGAAGAATAGAGGGGGAGAAAAAGCAGGGTTGCGATTGCCAGACAGCTACCTTGCTAACTCCGATGAACCTGCCACTGAGCTTAGAAATACCTGAATCTGCACACAAGGCGCATGGAGTAATGTGAGTACGCCAACTCAGTAAGTAATAAAAGTAAATAAAGACTGGGCAGTAAAAAATTATGTAAACCACGTCATATCACCACAGTGGTTACAGTATGTTCCCAAAACAGGATACCATTCAAATCATTTTGTTAAATTTCCAACCTCAGTAAAATCTTTTTAAAAAATATCTTTCTAACCCTTTCAATGGAGGTTTAATGAAAATATATATAGTAAAAGTGATAAAAATCATAATCAGCCCCTCGGGCAAAATCATAGTTCGTATACAGCCCCCGAGAAAATAGAAATTCATAACCATCTCGTAATTTAGAAATCTCAGTGGAAGTAACAAGCCAAATCAGTGACTAAATTTCCGAACACCTTGTAAAAACTTCAGTTTAAAGAAATGTCGTTTAAGAATATTTGTTTAACATTTTCAATAGAGGCTCAGTCTAAAGATGAGTGAAAGCAGTAATTTAATCAGCATAATCAATAGAAGCTCACTTTAAGAAGGAGTGAAAAACAGTATGTTCATAAACAGGCCCCTCAGGCAAAGCATCACTCGTATATGTGTATATATATATAGCCCCTCGGGCAAGCCACTCAGTCACTCATGACTTAACTCTCCGTAATCAGCGCTCACACTCAGCACTCACGCTCAATATATACCATATAATAACCGGTGCGGCACGCAACCCGATTCATATATCGCTGCGGCGTGCAGCCCGATCCATATATATAGTCGGATGCGCTCACTAGAGGTGTGCAGACTCCGGAGGGGCTCCTACAGCCCAAGCGCTATATCGTTGCGGCGTGCAGCCCGATCCAACATATCGCTGCGATGTGCAACCACACACACACACACACACACACACACACACACACACATATATATATATATATATATATATATATATATATATATATATATATATATATATATATATATATATATATATATATATATATATGCGGCGTGCAGCCCGATCCATAAATAGGTAATCCTCACAATCAGGCCCTCGGCCTCTCTCAGTCATTAATCTCACAATCAGACCCTCAGTCTATCTCAGTCATCAACCTCACAATCAGGCCTTCGGCCTCTCTCAGCCATCAACCTCACAAGCCACTCAGACTATCAGTAAAAAAAGGGCGTTCAGCTAAAAATATCATTTATAGTATCAAAATTAGTAAATAAGGCTGAGTTAAGAAATCAATAAAACACAGCATGACTGAGTACAATTATTAAGTCAAAACAGTGAGGAACAGTAGTTAAAAAGCCCCATAAGGGTTCAAAACAGTTGGCACGAGACCCAAATATGGCATTCCGCCCAAAACATAGCAATACTTTTCGAAACACAATGATATCAAATAGTTTTCAATCAAATACGCGACTTAACAGTTGTACGGGACGAACCAAGTCACAATTCCCAATGGTGCATGACTCCACGCTCATCATCTAGCGTGTGCGTCACCTCAAAGTAGCACAACAATGTGAAATTATGGGTTTCATACCCTCAGGGCAGCATTTACAATCATTACTTATTTCAATCCGGTGCAATCTCTAGCCCGCGATGCCTTTGCCTCTCGAATCAGTCTCCAATTGCTCCGAATCTAACCAAAATAAGTTCCACATCATTAATACACGCTAAAGAAACAAAGCCCAAGCGAAAATAATCGAATTAACTCAAAAATCCCAAAATTGGCCAAACCCGACCCTGTCCCACGCCTCGAAATTCGATAAAAATCACATCAATAGAATCCTTATCCTCACACGAGTCTATACATACCAAAATCATTAAAATCCGACATCAAGTGCCCATTCAAATCCCCAAAAGAATCTTCCAACTTTTCTTCCATTTTCCCCCAATTTCCACTCTAATTCCTCAGATTAAATGATGAAATTCAAGACTAAATCATGGAATTAAACCAAATATGAGTGAAGAATACTTACCCCAATAGCTCCACTGAAAATCTCCTCAAATTTCACCTTTTCTCGAGCTCTTTAATGGTTTTTGTGGTATTGGACTTAAACCCTCGATTTTAAAAATATAAACTGACTGCCCAAGTATTTCTTCATTGCGAACGCAGCCTCACGCACGCGTAGCACAATTAGCTACTGATAAAAAATCCTTCTACGCAAATGCGAGGCCCATCTCGCGAACGCGATGCACTGCTGAACGAACCTTCGCGATCGCGGCTCCCACTTCGCGAACGCAGAGTACAAATCCTCCCTTGCCTCCAGTTCCCATGCGAACACGAATCTCCCCCTCGCGAATGCGAAGGAGGAAACCAACAACTGAACACTAGATTTTTCTGCAATTCCAACAAGTCCAAAACTAGTCCGTTAACCATCCAAAACTCACCCGAGGCCCTCGGGACCTCAACCAAATATGCCAATATATCTCATAACATCATCTCAACTTGTTCCAACCTTCGGAACACTCAAAACAACATCAAAGCATCAAATCATCATCGGATTCAAGCCTATGAATTTCAAAAACTTCCAAATTCCGAATTCGATAAAAAAGTCTATCAAACCTCGCCCGAATGACCTGAAATTCTGCACACACATCCTAAATGACACAACAGACCTATACTCCAATTTTCGGAATTCCATTCCGACCCCTATATCAAAATCTCACCTATCAACCGGAAAACGCCAAAATCTAAATTTCGCCAATTCAAGCCTAAACTTTCCACAAATCTCCAAAATACATTCCGAGCATGCTCCTAAGTCCCAAATCAGCTAATGGAGCTAACCAAATCATAAAATTTTCAATCCGAGATCATATACTAACAAGTCAAAACTTGGTCAAACTTTTCAAATTTTAAGCTTCAAACTGAGAACTGTTCTTCCAAATTCATTTTGATTACCTTGAAAAACAAAACCGACGATTTACATGAGTTATAATACACCACACGGGGCTAGTCCTGCCCGAGAGCTGGCGAGCGAAGTGCAAAAGCCCAAAACAACCAGTCGGGTCATTACAATTCTCTTGCTAAATAATTAATTAGAAGATTTAATTATTTGATTTTAACATAACAAATAATTTATTCTAGGGAAAGGGGTCTGATTTACCCTTTTATTTTGAAAAATAGTATAATTTTAACCTCTGTTATACTATTGGTCTATTTAAAGTTTTACCGTTAACAAAGTAGAAATAATAATCCTATTTTTAGCGAAAGTCCACCTTGGCAAGAGCCCAGTTATTAAAATTCAATATGGCCTGACATTTTGGGTGAGGTGGACGCCACGTGGCATGCCACATTACCAAATTTTACTTTTTCCTTATTCTCTCTTTTGCTCTTTCTTATTCACAGTATTTTTCTTTCATTATTGATCATTTTTACCCATTAATACCTAATTAACGTAAAAGCCATCAATAACCATAATCTTAATCAACACTAGAACCCACCCACCTCATCCCTCTATCTAGCCAGAAACAAATCATATTTTCTTCATTTCTTTTCCATATAACCAAGAAACCATTGGAGAAGGCTACCAAAGAGAAAATCTTTAGTTTAAACTTTGATGTCAAAAGTAAGATTGAGTTTGGTGGTTCTTGAAACTGAATTTTGGGGCTCGCATTTAATGGCAACTGTTGCAAAATTAAGCTTTTGTTAAGAGATTGAACTAATAATACATTTTGCTAGATACTTCAGTTGGGTGTTAATGAATGTTGTTGGATACTTCAGATCTAGTGGTTCTTTTTTTAATTTGGAAGCCTTCTTTCTTATGAAGATGAAAAGAAAAACTCTCCTCAAAAGTTGAAATCTGGCCTGAAGAAATAGTGGCTGGCGAACCTAAGGCCCGTTTGGCCATATATTTTGGCAACGTTTTTCCAAATCTTTTTTGAAAATATTATTTGTTCATAGATTAATGATTTGTTTTAAAAAAATTTGTAAAATTATTTTTCAAGTTCCCAAAATCTAGTTTAAGATAGATTTTGGGTGAAACTTGTTCTCCCCCTCACAAAACTTCAATTTTTTTTTTAAATAAAATGGATGTCCAAATATAATTTCAACCTCTAAAAATTATATTCAAAACTATTTCAAAAATTATTTTTTTAAGTTTCAACTAATCTATATCCAAACGCTAGCTAAGCTTTCCGAACAACCAAAAGGTTTCCTCAACTTTTAACCTACTCCGTTTTCCTTTCTTTTCCTTTCATTCCGTTTAGTATCAAATTCACCAACAAATATCTCTCTCTATATAAGAAAGAAACAAAAAAAGAAAGAGAAGAAGCAAAGCAAAGATGGCGTGGAAGGGGAGATAGCAGCTGCCTGAAAATTAGAAAAGAAAGAAGAGGAGGGACGAGAAAAAGAAGAAAAATCTGGAATGAAAAAAGAATATTCAGAAGTGATAACTAATATAATTAATTATATATCATCCAATCAATAGATGACACATGTAGAGTTTGAAACAAGAATTCCAGCCACAGTGGGCAATTGTTTCGGAGGTTAAAAGTATATATTTATCAAAAAATCAGACCCTTTCCCCTTTTATTCTACGATGATTCAGATCTTAATATTAGTTCGGCTCTTATTTTGAATATTTAATCTTAATTATAATTTTATCGATCATAAATTTTATTTTGAAGAGTAAAAGATTGATATGGCCTTTCACTTTTAGTTTTTTATATCTCTAGAATCATTAGTGGTATTAACTCTTAACAACCATTTTTTTCTCTTTCTCACACATTTATATTCGTAAATATTTTCTTAGTTATTTTTTAGTTATTAGGTATTTTTTAATATTACACGAAAAATTGATAAAAAAAATTATTTGAGTAGGAAAATAATTCAAATATAATATAAAAATATATTATCATGGGGGTATTTTGTTTTCTCTATTTCAACTCTTTATATAGTCTATTTAATATTATTTTTATTTTTTCTTGGTATTAGACATTATAGAGTGGTAATGTATTGCCAATATGGAGGATTATTATGAAATTGATTTTATTAAACCTTCCTACATATTTCTAATAAAAATTTAATAAACAAAATTTTCTTAATTTTAAAATCTTAAATATTAAAAATTAGCATAGAAGATATTGTAGTCCAAAAATAGGTTATTACAGTTATGTCCTTTCTCTATGAGTTCTTCCGTTTAATATTTTAGGGCTATTTTAGTTATTAATATTATATTTATACTTTTATAATAATAGAGGCTCTCCTTTTTCTAAATGAATTTGGACAATATAATACATTCTCAAATTAAATTTGTAATATGACATTATAATATATTTTAAAGTTAAATTAGTAATAGAAGTTTTTAAGAAGTATATTCTAAAAGTAATAAGATTACATGACTAAAGATATTTACTTATTCAAATTTATATGAATTAGACAGTCCGAAAGTAATTATACTAATAAGATTCCTAAAGGTAATCATGTAGGATTCCTAACGTGTAGTATTATGACCTAAAACTAATAGGATTATAAGGCTAATATCTAGAATTCCGGTTATGTCCTTTTATGATGAGTTATTATGCTTAATATTATAAGGTTATTTTTGTAAACCGACATTGTATTCATGCTTTTAATAATAATATAGATATAGATAGATAGATATAATACATACATTTATAGAAAAAATATTTTGTCGGCTATTATTTTTGGGAGTAATTAAAAAATATACATTTCTCTATTTTTTTGGAAAATAAAAAAAAGTTAAAGCTTAATGGGCTATTAGTTGTCAAAAGCAAGCCCCACTTGGGCAACAGAGGTGGAGAAATTGCACGGGGCGCCCTATTTGGTCGCCCCCATTTAATATATACCCATTTTTTTAAAAACTTTGAACTTGTAACCACTTTTTAAATAACTTCAGCCCCCTTTCTTCTTCTTATTCTTCTTCTTCTTCTTCTTCTTCTTCTTCTTCTTCTTCTTCTTCTTCTTCTTCTTCTTCTTCTTCTTCTACGGAGAAACAACATTTTTCCAAAAGCAGTATATGTATGAATGTTCTTAAGTTTAATACTTTCATTTGCAAAAAGGTAAATTTGACAGGGTCTTTTTATAATTTGTTTTCTAGTTGCCTTGTCTATGTCAATTCAAATAAAAGTATTAAACTGGAAAATGACTAAATCGAGGGGAATACACTAAAGTCAATTACAGAAGCATTATATTAATTCTCCATGTTAATATATCCTACAACATGCTGAAGTTAATCCAAGGTTGAGAAGAGCAAGGCTGCAGAGACTAATATGCCGAAGAGGCCTGCAACATGCTGAAGTTAATCAAATATAGAACAAAAATTTCAGCTTTAGAGCTGAAGTTTTCTAGTTATAACACAAAAACTTCAGCTCTAGAGCTGAAGTTTCCCAGTTACAACACAAAAACTTCAGCTCTAGAGCTGAAGTTTCCCAGTTACAACACAAAAACTTCAGCTCTAGAGCTGAACTTCAGGCCCGGCTACTAGAATGCTGAAGTTTTGCGTGATTGTCTTTGCTACTTCAGCCCCGTGTGCTGAAGTTATGCGAAAAAGCGGGTACGCTTGCAATTTTTTTTGCAAAGCGGGCACAAGTTAAAATGTGACACAAAAAACGGGTATACATGCAAATGCCCCTATTTAATAATTCAGGCACATGAAAGTCATATTTCTTTAAATTAAGATATATTCATAATGGAGAAAACAAAATTTGTAATCATAGGTTAGTATAGTAATCATAATATTGGACTGGTCACTCAAAAATAGCCAGCATTTACGAAGTCAATGAAAAATAGCCACTATTTTGCTGCAACAAAGACCGGTCCAGCATAATATACTGGAGTTCGGTGCACCTGTGTATGAACTCCAGCATATTATACTGGACTGGTATACTTTGCTGACTCCAGTATATAGCACCGATGCTCCAAACTCCAGTATATTATACTGGACAATTATACTTGCTGGAACTCCATCATATTATGCTGGAGTTCCAGCATACTTATCCTGGAACTCCAGTATAATATGCTGGAGTTCAAGCATACTTATGCTGGAACTCCAGTATAATATACTGGCGTATTTTTCGGGTTTTGAACAGTGTTTTCGCTCAGATTTATCTTTACATGAAAAGTAGCTAAATTTCGATTACTTTTAAAATTGGGCTATTTTTGAACGACTAGTTGTAAATATGGCTATTTTTGAATTTCTCCCTTGATCACATTCAACGTCTTAAGCCCAGAGTTGCAGTTTTGAATTATATAATTTCACCGTCAAAATAGCATGGGCTGACTAGGTTTTGAATTAATAATTGAAAAGCAATCAGTACTAGTAAAGTAATTGAAAAATAGTTCAAAAACTGACTAGCCCGTGCTATTTTCACTAAAAAAAGTAAGCAGTAAATTCGGCTGGCTATTCGCGTAAAAATCCCTTAACTTTTTCGGGAAAACTAAAACACTTACAGCTTAATGAGCTATTAGTTGTCAAAAGCAAGCCCCAGTTGGGCTACAAAGGTAGTTTCATGGGCTCAGTAGTCAGAAATCGAGTGCTGCTACTAATGGGATGATTATGAACCAGATCGAATAGCCCAGTGATCACATTCAACGTCTTAAGCCTAGAGTGCGCAGTTTTGAACCATATATTTTCACCGTTAAAATGGCACGGGCTAAACAGTTTTTAGATGGAATTTGTGCCTACCCTATACTACATATGAAACTTATTTACCATCCTTAATCAAGTTTAACCTAATTACATGGTCATATTGTCACGATCCAAATCCACACGTGACCGACACCCGACACACTATCCGATCCGAGCGAACTAACCCATATGATGCACCTAAATCATATGCATGAAAACTAATTTAACTGCAGAAGCTCTTTAAATTTTTTATATATTTTCAAGTTAAACCATGGAATACTTTTTCAACTCAAAATCATACATGAAGCCTCACATAATCATAACATTGAGACTAAGTAAAATAAATATCTTTTCATGTATATCGCGTACAACCCCATTACCACAACTTTTCACAACTATCTATGGAGCCTCTATACCAAGGAATAGAACTAAACACTTAGGCTAATGCTCGACTAACATAAATTTAGAAAACAACATGATAGCTAACACGAAATAGGAGTGGAGCCTTACCATATCCCTCAGGAAGAGAGTCATCCTAGCCATGTTCGTATGCCATGTACCATACCCCATCCTGAAATATGTAAAGTAAGTGGGGCCCTGGAGGGCCCCCTAAGGACTGAGTACACCATAGCGGTACTCAGTAAGTGTCATAGACTCTCTCTAACTCAAGTTCCTGGGATAAGATTTTACAAAAAACTATACAACCAATATTGGACATAAAGTGGTAAACAGTTATATAAATCATGCTCTTTATCATTTTAAATAAGAGACAAATGAAATGTAAGCCATGGTATAAAGTTTTAGAACGTCTCTATCAACCCAAGATTTTAATAGAAATCATATAAAACCATTTCAATCTCACTAAGTCATTGAAATGATTTTCGGCTCCTTAGGCCTAAACATAAGAAAGTTCTCTTTTACCTTTCACCGGGAGTACTATACCAACACTAACACAATAAACAACTACTAGGTGATCGACTTAGTAATAAGTATTTGACCCTACTTGTCTGGGCGACTTTCCGTAGTGCCGTACGAGTCGACTTAACCTCATTACTTTAAGTAATGATCATCTGTTCTCTCAATGGGGGACATTATCCCACAAACCTCGGTTTAGCCTTGGAATGTATCCCTACACCGACACGTGTAGTTCCATGGTAACGAACTCAATATTCGAACCAATCTCGGTGGTCTCCACTAATAACTCCCAAAACATTTGATATTTCAAAAATATTCATAGAATAATTGCCTCATAGGATTTATTTTTATCAAATCATGATTTTCATAGCCATTCCAAACCATTTTAACCTTTTTCATGCTAAAGCCTTTAGCAATTAACATCAATCTTAAGATACAACAAGTGCTTCCTTTGTAGAAATTTCAAACTATAAAATTTTTCATGAAAATATATATTGAGCACTAAAGCGTTTTATACTCTTATCAACAAATAAATTTTAATAAAACTTATACGAATTTCCTTAAGTGTCATCTTGCTAACAAGTTTTGAAACAAGACTTTTATAAAATCTCATGACACTTTATAAGAAATAATTTAGAAATACATGGTGACAACTTTCCTGCTTGTCCCCACAAGTGCGGATGCACATTTACAAACCAACTCACGTAATAACTCAAATATGATTTTAGAGAAAATCCCTCAAGGAGAATAAGTATTAATAAACTTACCTCAATCTTCAAGCTCCGAAAATACTACAATGCTCCAATTCATTAAAATGTTCAAATATCGCCCACAATTCAATATCTACCATTAAATGCCCCAACTACATAAAAACAAATACGAAAAGATTCATGAATATCCATGTAGATTTCACAATTCGGCAACAAGCCTTCAACCATCACAAATTATCCAATGGGCTCACCCATTAGCCTATTCAATTCCATTCTTATCATTTAATACACATTTGGAGTCATTAATAATATTATGTTAATTACCCAACATCATCAAGTCACTATTCATTGTCTTCTCCAACAAAACCCTATGTTCAAGAACACCTATTTCAAGAACTAGCGTTGTATCTTCACCAAATGGTGATTCCCTATTCAATTCGTTCATCAATTAAGTTATCAAGTCTATTGGAATCATTAGAAACTCAAAACAATTCCTTTTATATCAATTCATCACTATTCATCTTTTTCTTTGCCCAAAATATTATTTTCAAGGCCTTCCCTTAGGGTTTATATAATATCCCATTATAACTTCAAGTAAAACTCATAAACATGTTACCCACACTCCAATATGACATATATATGAAGCTCAAGCGAAGGGATTGCCTCTTGGCGGAAGAATCTCACTTTTTCTCTTTTTGGTGTTCTTGAAGATTCAACCCATTTCCTATGGATCTGATCCATAATAATATTAGTGCTACCACTAAAGATGTCATATAATCATCTTTGTTCCAAAAAAACTTACCTTGAAGTGTATCCATGGTGGAAGAGCTCCTCTTTCTCTCTAGAAATCCATTCCAAGTTGAAGAGCTAACCATTTCTCTCTCTAAACTCCTTATTTTTACACTTTAAAGAGGGTTCTAATGGGCGTATGTCACGACCCAAACCGATGGGCCGTGACGGGCACCTGGTACCTTACTTAATCGAGTACCAACGTAACGTATCTTTCTTATTACATCATCATATACACATGACATACGGGCCTAATAGGCCAACATGATCCTTTATAAACTCAAAACATAGGCCGACAAGGCCGTACAATCTTTTATGTATACGACATATGTCTACAAGCCTCTAAGAATACATAAATGTCATAAAGGTCGGGACAGAGTCCCGCCATACCAAACAATACACGTCTAAATCATACTAACCAAACGAGCAACTCCGAAGCAAATGGAGCGCACCAACATCTTCCGCTGAGCTGATAGCCTACCTGGTGGGCTCTCGACCTGTCTATCAGGACCTGTGGGCATGAAACGCATCGTCCCCAGGCAAAAGGGACGTCAGTACGAATAATGTACCGAGTATGTAAGGCACATAAATAAATACATAAGAGACATGGAAGAAATATAGAGTATATGACTCAATCTATAAGTCTGAATAACTTTGTAAATCTTAAATTACTTTTAGCATCATGCATATGCGTATGAATGTCATGTCGTGCATAGGTACATGTTTCATAACATCATCAGCCTCTGAGGGGATCCCATCATATCATATCGGCCACTGTAGGCAAAATCATCATCGTATGCCAGATGATCAGGTGGTGGTGCATATATAACGTCATAATCTTTCCCATATCCCATATACACATATATACATACATATATACGCGTATATAACGCCGTTTGAATCATATTTCATCCACTGTGAGCAACATCATCAACATATACCAGCTGATCAGGTGGTGGTGCGTATATAACGCCATAACCTTTCCCATATCCTATGTACATATATATACATACATATATACGCGTATATAACACCATCTGGTCATGGGTCAATGCACATGAATGCAATGCATGAAAAGTACGTTAATAAAATCTTTTGGAGTTTCATAAGACCATTTTGCCTTTGAACAATATCATAAAGTAAACTCTTTTCAACTTTCGTATTTTTTTCTGAGACCCATGAACAGATGATAAAATATTATGACACACGGAAATTCAAGAACATAGATATCTCTAATACTTCTATGAATAGAGTCATTCATGAAATTTGTGCATTTGCACGTTTCGTTCGTATCGTATGAATCATGCCAAAAGAAAGAATGGATAGCCTTAACATACCTAGAGTAGGGAAAATCCGTATAATATTCTTTTCTCAATTCGGTGGCTGTTCGAAAAAAAAAAATTGGAGGCCATTCTAGCGGCATTGCTATTACTTCTGTTGCTCGTTCTGATGCAATAGCCCCTTATGTTGATCATTCCAATGAAATCGTCACCTCCAAGAGCAATTCGACCATTTTTTAATGACTTCTCAAGCAAACCATTTTTCCAAAAGCTACTATTTAGATAAGAAAAGAAAGAGCTTGCTAGTTGTTTCTTCTTGTATGTATACATGCATAAATACAGAAGGTATGAACCTCTCACCACTTCAGGTTAGTGTACACCATTAATCAGCAATTCCCATTGTTAAAAGCGTATTTCACAAAGTATGATACAAGATTAAAAACACTAAATCTTCAAAGGATAATTAACTTTTGCCACGTGTTATCCTACATAGCCACCTAAGAAAATAAGACCCTTAGTCATTTCTTGAATTGTGGCTTTTTGCCACGTGTGATTCCTATCCACTTATTGGTTAACTAGGTAATGTCCTATTATCCGATAATTAATCAATTACCCGTATAATTTAAAAATTACTACAAGTTACTTAAAATATTACTCACTTTTCACATACCTTATACACCTTACTAGCATGGTCATGTAGTATCTTGTATGACACTAGTTCATAAATACCGGGTATTTTAGTTCGGGCCGTATTTTACCCCCAAATGCCAAACTTCGACAAAATTTGTTTTGTTCAATATTACTTACCCTCTTACCTTCACGAATTTACTCATCACTTATAATCCTTATAATCCCCAACTAATCTTTTCCTTGGACTGATGTCAATTACCTTACGATAAATTCAACGTACAATACTGCAGGGTGCAACATCATCGTAATTTATTACTGCAAAGCGTAACATCACCGTAATGTAATACTGCTGGGTTTAACACTGTCGTAACTTAATACTGCAGGACGTAACATCAATCTTAATATATTACTATAAAGCATAACATCAACGTAATACTGCGGGGCGTAACAGCGTATCCCATGCGTAGGCTACGCACAAAGGCTACGCAGCTTCTAGATTTGCCTTCACAATAGTGCGTAGGCTACGCTGCTATGCTGTGTAGGCTATGCAAGACTCGCGTAACTATTCTGTCACCCTTTAGTAAAACGGTCATAACTTCTTGTAGAAATCTCCAAATGACAAACAGTTTGAAACATTAGAAACTAAATACATAGACCTTTCATTTGATAGGTTATAGACCATATAACTCTTCATATATTGAGATTTATGCGCGTTTGAAGTTAGGTCTTGTGCAAACTCACTTGAAACTTTGTCCCATCATATAATTTTCAACTTGACTTAGCCTTAGGGCTCTTCTTAAACCATAAACCATTCTTAATACACCCCATACATATATTATCATGATCAATTGATATAATTTAAATTATTAGTCCTGTTCATACCCGAAGTAATATAATTAGCACATGCCAATCTTCTTAACAGTCTTAAAACACTTCAAAATTTTCTGCGGTGTTAGTGTTACATTCTCCCTCACTTAAGAACATTCGTCTTTGAATGTTTTACAAGTCATTATTAGGCATAGTATTATCCTCCTTTCACTTTAACCATCATCTTTAATCATTTCTGACTTCATATGGATCTTTGATATTCTTCCAAAATTTCAACTTCCTTAAGACCCCCAAAATTTAGCTAACTCTCTAAATTCTTAAAATTTTCACCAGAGTATCCTCTGTAACTGAGACTATCCAAAAAATTCAGCCTGTCCAGAACAAGCCCCCACACAGACACCAATTTCAACAACCAAATATCTTTACATAATATGATGTCTAGGCCTAACACGACCGCACATATATGCTCAATGTACAACAACAAACTATTTAGGACCCATATGGCCACATACACCCTCAACGTATAATAACAAAATATCTAAGTCCCTACGTGGTTGTACATATACCAAAATTGCATCAAATAATTCTTTATAATTTTAAGCAATTGCATACCCATACCTCTCTCATTCCAACACCGGATTTGTCTGTCACGCCCCAAACCTGGGGAGGCGTGGCTGGCACCCGGTGTCGTGCTGGCCCGAGCAAACCACTGTGTAACTCATTTGTTTTTCTTCTGTAACTATCATGGGCCAACATGGTCACAACTCATAATGTATAACTATAAGTGGGCAACACTGTATCACTGAACCATATTTCTTAAAACATTAATACATATGGACCGTTAAGGCCTCTGACATACTGTACATAATAAACATGTGTCTACAAAGCCTCTAAGATTATTTTGACATAGAATGGGATAGAGTACCGACCTACCCATATGTCTGTAGTAAAATTCTGACACGATGACTTATAGACTCGACTGCACTCCGAATGAGGTGGAGTCTAACTGATCCTTCGCTGAATGCCAATCTCGTCTACTATGAGGGCTCGTCAAACTAATTATCTATACCTTCATGCATGAATGCATTGTCCCCAACAAAAGGACGTCAGTACGAATAATATAATGAGTATGTAAGGCATGTAAATCAGTATATAAAGGACATGGAAGAAACATAGAGTAAAAGACTAAACATGTAAGTTGGAATAAGTCTGTGAATCATTTAATACTTATAATGTCATGCATATGCATATGAATGTCATGTCGTGCATAGGTACATATGTTCATATTATCATCAAGCCTCTGAGGGCATCCCATCATGTCATTTCGGCCACTGTGGGTAAAATCATCATCGTATACCAGCTGATTAGATGGTGGTGCATATATAACGCGGTAACCTTTTTCCATATCCCTTATACTTATATGCACGTATATAATGCTGTCTGAGTCATATTTCAGCCACTGTGAGCAACATCATTATCGTATACCAGCTGATCAGGTGGTGGTGCGTATATAATGCCATAACCTTTTTCCATATCCCATATACCTATATATGCATATATACGCGTATATAACGCTGTCTGAGTCATGGTGAATGCACATGTAAATGAATGCAATGCATGAGAAGTACGCTAATAAAATCTTTTGGAATGTCATAAGACCATTATACTAGTGCCGGCTCGACCCCCAGGCCACAAAAGATACATAATAACACCAAAGTACTCGCTAAATTCTTGTCACTATAATTCTAATTATAAACTGGAGTAATAAATAACTGGGGCTTCTCATAAAGAACAGAAGAGATTCCAAGAGTAGAAGAGTAATCAAACAGGACTTGAAGATCATGGAGAATTTTCTAGCTGAAATTCTTTTTATTGAGATTGAAGATGTTATATATGTTTCAAGCCTGGTTTCCGATTTTTGTTTCACATTTTGAAACCAACCAATGTAGTGCTCTGTATCCTGTTGACATGCAGATATTCAATCTCTAGACAAATAATGGCTGCTTGCTACGAAGAGTCAGTATCATATTAGTCTAAAAAGGACATATTCAAGTTGTTTAGCATTATCCAGCATAAGACTAGATTCAACTACACAAAAAATAACATTCAAAATAAAATCCTTTTGACAGCTTCTATGGGGCAGGCTTGTGGACAAGATAAACAGTTCAATAGGACAAGATCCTGATGCAAAAAAGCATAATTGGCGTCCTTGATATATATGGCTTTGAGAGATTCAAAATCAACAGGTTTGGATAATTGGTTTTGCCAATTTTGTGTATATAAAATCTTTATCTCAAAATTAACAGCTCGTTACATACTTTACCTCAGTTTTGAGCAATTCTGCATCAACCTAGCAAATGAGAATTTTATTAAGTAAGTCTAAGGCCTCATGTTAAGATTTAACTTTAGGCCATTTGTTATATTGGGCCGCCTCTGCATTATATCTCTGATTAATATCATGAAGTAAACTTTTTTCAATTTACAAATTTTTTTGAGATTCATGAACAAATGATATAATAATAATTCACATGGAGAATCAAGAATATAGACACCCATAATATTTCTATGAATAGAATCGTTTATGAAAATTGTGTGTTTGCTCCTTTCTTCAATATAATTTGGATTATGCCAAAAAAAAGGGGATAGCCCTAACATATTTGTATGATCTCTTCCTTATTACTCAACCAAGCTCTAACACAACTTCTTTCATTGTATACAGAACAAGCATGAGAACAAAGATCATCACATCACCTGCCTTAGACCTCCCAAGCAGCAGTATTGAGAATTATTTTATGATTATGTGAAGTTTTAATATAACCATGTTATTGCAACCCGTAAATCATTATGGCATCCTGCCCTTTTTATTTGTGTTTAAGATTTTGCCTATTACAAATTAAAGAGATAGCTTTTTTGAATGAGAAGGATGGAAAGAATTAACAAATAATAAGGACACTAGAATGAACACTTCAGTAACTATATTGATAGACAACGAATCATACCCTCCAAATGATTTTCAATCTTGCCACCTATTCTCATGACTTAAGAGTCATACAAATACTTTAATAGGTAGGGTCTCCTTACCCGGTAATTAATCAATTACCCGCATAATTAAGAATTATCTCAATTTACTTAAAATGCTACTTACTTTTAATACACTTTATATCCTACTATCATGGTCATGTGGTACCATATAAAATTAATACATACACTATTATTTTATTAAAATATCCATGTAAAAATACATATATTTTCTTAACTTCTAATATTCCTAATCTCATATAAAGAGTACAAATTTTCGTATGCTTAATTCTTAAAATAGGAAAAAAGAGATAACCTTCTTTCCTTGTCAGAAAATAATTCATATCTTTACAATAAATAAAATCTCATGAACTTTTCTCATATTAGGTGTATAATTTAAAACATATTCGAAAGTAGTAATATTAATAACTAAATAAAATCATATTTTTCAAACCATTTTTTTTCTTTACAAAAATATTCTATAGAATACCATATCAAGTATATATATCAAGGTTGTTAAACTTACGGGGTGTAACATTGTCATGACCCTAGTTCTCCCTCCATGAACCGTCGTGACGACACATAGTCTCTACGACTAGGTAAACCTAACACTTTTCGGAATTTGGAGGAAAACATGAAAAACTAACAATTTAACAGGTAACTTAATTAAGAAATTTAGATGCCGCTTGGCATATACAATAATCACTCTCGAACTTAACATAAATGCTCCCAAAACCCAGAATATCATGAGTCACAAGCTAAAGAAAGTAAATAGTGCTTCTAAGCTCCAGAAACTATCAACGAAGAAAAATACAAGAAAGTGTTTAACTTAAGGAAGAGTAGAGAGGGACTCCTAGGTCTGCGAACGCGATAGATATACCTCGAAGTCTCACTGGTAATGCAACTGATGTGAGGTACCTAGATCTGCACACGAATAACATGTGTAGGAAAGGGCATGAGTACACCACAACGGTACTCAGTAAGTGTCAAGCCTAACCTCGGTCAAGTAGTGACGAGATCAGGTCAGAGCCCTACTGGTATTTATATATAATAAAATAATACAGTATGAAATATCACATTAAATATAAATACTAACATTTAACGAGAATGAAATCACAAAAAAACAACAACTTAGTACACACAGATCTTTGGTTTCTGACACACCAAGGCATACATTACTGGCTGTGAGATCTTTGGTTTCTGATACTCTGTTGAAGGCCTGGCATTCTCAGTTTTACTTTGGGCCTGATTTAGGTTCCCTATAATATAGTTTCATTTACTTATGTAATTATATGATCCTGGTCTATAATAATATTATTTGTAAACAGATGATGGGGTGATTAGTAAAAGGGGAGGGTTCCTATATGATGTTTATGGGTAAACTGGGTAGATACCATGCTTTAGGTTGATGCATAGTAGAAATCATACTCTTAGTTTATATGTATAAATCATGCTCAACATCATATTCCACTCGTACGTAATCAATACTATAGTAACGCTTGATGAGTGTTTGCTCTCTTCCCATATATTACCCTGTTAAATTCAAAAAAGCATATTTGCGGTAAAACTAGTCGATCAGCGGTGCGTTCGACGGTTCCGTGCCTTTTCCCCTCAAGTTGTCCGCTTGAGGGTCCTAGTCTAGACCTCTATAGCAACCTTACTCTGATTATTTGTGCATGCATCATGGTCAAACCTAGCCGGGTTAGTATGTTGTCCGCATAATAACCCTTTAAGACAAACCTCATCCAAAAGTCCATCGGGTTTTCCATAATCCTAACGGACGCAGCCACGATTGTGTACATTGATTTTAGGAAATAAGTGCCAATATGTTAATCATTATTATATAAATAGACGAACCTGGAGGGGAAAGGGCTTAACCATCTTTTGTTTTGCAGAAAATGAGGCACGAAGTCCCCGGATTCAGTATGGTCGGTAGCATACCTCCACTTTTGCTTGATTGGTGGAGGGATCTTCCCTCAAGTGACCAAATTCATGTGAAACGAGTTTTAGGGAATTTGTCTTCACTGTTGGATCTTCAACCAAACAAAATATTGATTGAAGCTGCCACTCTATTTTGGGACAAGGAAAGGGCCGTGTTCCGCTTAGGGGACATAGAAATGACTCCCCTTCTATAAGAAATATGAGGATTTGATGGGTTGCCTTGGGATAGCCCTGGTCTGTTAGCACCTGAAAATTGCACCGCTAGAGGGTTCCTTAAGATGATGAGGCTGAAGAAAAATGATGACTTGGAGTTCCTGAATAACTCCTACATACCTTTTGACTTTCTCTATGAAATATACGGTCACAGTAGCTCTTACCGTATTTTTGATGATGAGTTCTCAATTGCCTCCTTGGGCTGGGTTCATCGTAGGGTCTTCGTGTTCATTGTGTGTTTCTTGGGCATGCTGGTATTCCCAATAAAAGGGGATAGAATCCACACCAGGCTAGCCATGGTGGCCAAAACTTTGATGGACGGGATCGAGGGACAGACATATACTATTATCCCTATGATCGTTGCAGATATGTACCGGGCCTTGGAACGTTGTCAGAAGGGGTCCAGATTTTTTGAGGGTTGCAATTTGCTGTTACAAGTTTGGCTGTTAGAACATCTCCAAAGGGGTCAATACCGCCAAGAGTTTTCACGAAGGAAGTGGAATGACCACATAGCTTTCCATCACCCTAAGAGAATGAATTACATTCCGGACATGTTTGCTCAACCTAAGGATGCTATAAGATGGGTGCAGTTCTTCAACAAGTTGATTGAGGACCAGGTTCAATGGATGTTCGAGTGGATCCCCACCGACGAGTTCATCATCAGATCCAGAGACGTCCCACATTTGGTGCTGATTGGGTTAAGGGGGATACACCCTTATAGTCCCCTCAGGGTTATGAGACAAGCAGTTAGGAGACAGGTCATACCACGGGTCGCTAAAATGAGTCACTTCATAGCTGATTTCCAGGGTGACGCCATCCCATATAAGAATGAAGCACAACATATGTGGACTTTCAAGATTATTGTGGAGAAAGATACCATCGAGCCAGACCGATATCATGTGGGCCATTCATACTTTTACCCCTCATGATTGGATGGTAATCTATCAGGAATCTTTGAGCCAAAGGTTGGTCTAGGAAATAGGGTCATAGATGAGTTTGCCTAAGTGGATGTGAAGTATAACAAGCTGCGCAAAAAAGTTCAAGATTCTGAAGCTGAGCATATGGCGCAACATAAGGCCGATATGGAAATGATTAATGAGTGGAAAGAGAAAGCTGTTAAATCTAGCGAAAGGCTGGAATATCTGGAGTACAGTTTATTGGAATTGGAAGGGAAAATAAGAAAGAGAGTCACCGACTGCTAGAACGCTGAGGGAATCGAAGGAGGGCATTTGGCAAGGCATTCTTACTGCTGAACCTACGCGACCTGGGAGAATTGATCGACAATAGCATCCGGTCTGTAGAGGGTCTGTCTGAGACCAAGTAGATTAGGTTTACTTGCTTTTCTTTTAAATGTAATAAGGCCATGTGCCATTAGTAACATTATTTAGTATCTTTTTGGGTCATTTATTTTTACATTAATGAAATGAGGCAATTATTGGCACTGAATTTCTCCAAACCTATTTGTCGCTAGGCCTACCTCGGGCACAACAAGGCTCCTAAACACGAATTTACATTCCCGCAATATGTATTTAAATACTGCAAACATTTCAGAACCCTTACTGACTTGTTTACCTTTTGTTTTTTCTTTATTCTTTATTTCCAACCCCTAAGGTTGGTTCGTACATACTGGCATCATCAGCATATCACACCAGATATAGAGGCCTTCCACCTCCTCCTCCTCCAAGTAATACAAGAAGCAAAGGGAAGGCTAAAATGGACGACTTAAGTGGTATTTGAAAGGAAAATGCTGAGAATGTGGAAACTTCAGACGGTCGGAGTACTCCGGCACCAAATGATTTAGTTTTTAGGTTGGAACAAAAGATACTAGAGTTACAGGGAGAGCTTGAGAAGGTCCGCAACTTGGAAAACCTATCCATCACCCTAAATGTCCCCGATATCAACCAACAAAACACCAAAAACCCAGCGCCTCCCCAAAACACACCAAACCAGCATCCACAAAACCCTCATGTACTGCATCAATATGCTACTTCACCTCAAAATCTCAATCCCTTACCGATACCAACTCTACCACAACACCGTCATCAACCAATCCAATACCCACAAACTGCTGCTTATCACACTCCCCAGAACACACCGCAACCCATTCTCGATCCTCAAAACTCAACCAATGACCACCACTACACCCAAGTTCCTGGCACTCACCAACAACCCTATATATGTGGAAACCGTACCTCACTCTACCCAACCAACCTCCTATACACCAGAATCCGCTGAGAAGGACCTGCTCATCAAAAACATGGTTAAGGAACTCAAGAAATTGACAAGTCGGGTTCAGGGTGTCGAAGGAGGCAAAGGGATAGAGGGTTTGAATTATAAAGATTGTAGAACTACCACAAGGTTACAAACCTCCCAAGTTCGAGATGTTTGACTGTATAGGTTATCCCATGATTCATCTAAAGACCTATTGTGATAAACTCGTCGGGGTCGAAAAGGATGAAAAGATCCGGATGAAGCTTTTTATGAGGAGTCTTACAGGAGATGCTTTGTCCTGGTACATCAGCCAGGATCCTAAGAAATGGTCCAATTGGGTGAGTATGGCGTCTGATTTCATGGACTGATTTAGGTTCAACATAGAAAATACACCAGATGTTTTTCACATTCAGAATCTTAAGAAGAAGCCCACCGAGAATTTTTGCGAGTATGCTACTCGATGGAGGTCGGACGGCCAAGGTCAGGCCAGCATTGGACGAAGAACAAATGAACAAGTTCTTCGTCAGAGCATAGGATCCGCAATACTATGAAAGGTTGATGGTTATTGAAAACCATAAATTCTCTGATATCATCAAACTTGGCGAGAGGATCGAAGAATGCATCAAGAGCGGGATGGTAACAAACTTTGAGGCACTACATGCCACAAACAAAGCACTACAATCAGGCGACATATCAAAAAAGAAAGACGTTGGGGCAGTAAAGGTGGCTCAGGGCCCAAAATCTCCACTCACATACCAAATATCTCCACTCACATACCAAACACCTCCACCCACATACCAAGCACCCCCACCCACATACCAAACACCTCCACCTACATATCAGCCCTCATCTACCAGATATCCCCAACCAACCACTGTCTATCACACCTATAATTCCCAACTATCTCATTTCTAGTCACCTCCAACTCGCCAAAATTATCCAAGACCACGACCCAATTTTGACCGCAAAACCACCCAAACAATACACTGCTATTACTGAACCCATCGACTAGTTGTATGAAAGGTTGAAGTCCGCTGGTTACGTCACTCCTATTCCTACTGTGGTAGTGGAGAACCCTTCCCAATGGGTCAACCCAAACAAAATTTGTGCATACCATTCCGGTATGAAGGGGCACATCATTGACGCGTGCCGAACATTGAAAGATAAAATCCAGACATTGATTGACAACAAGGTCATACAGGCGAAAGAAGCTGCACCCAATGTCCACAACAATCCTCTTCTGAATCATAGGGGCGGTGGAATACATGTGATAGAGATGGATGAAGAATGGGATCCTGAGGGGTCAATCGGGATTATTCGATAAGGCGATGACTTTAAACCCGCAGTCACACTTACTCCTATTGTAGTACAGACTCAGTCACCAGTCGAGGTTGAGGTAGCTGTATCAGTTCCATTTGAGGTAGAGGCAGCTCCACCTGTGGCCACCCCTGTTCCATTTGAAGTAGAAGTGTCCACACCTTTCACAGTGACAGTATCAACCATACCTCCTTTCGATTCAAAAGAAATACCCTGGGATTATGTTGCTGAAGCTAGGCGAAATGGAAAGGCAAAGATGGAAGAATCCGGTGCTGCGTAGGGAATGACTAGGACTGGAAGAATATATACACCTGATCACTTAGGAGGACCAAGTAAGGATGCCACTACCAAGAAGCCTGTCATTGAAATAGGACTAGATGACCTCTAGAGGAAAGTACAAGCAAGGGAATACTCTGTCATTGATCATTTGAACAAAACCCCAGCTCAGATATCTATCCTATCACTGTTGCAAAATTCAGAGGCGCACAAGAATGCCTTGATGAAAGTGTTGAGTGAAGCTTACGTACCCAACAATATCATCTGCGGAGAGATGGCCAACATGGTAGGGCAGGTGCTGGAAAGTCATAAGATAATCTTTCACGAGGATGAATTACCACCTAAAGGGTTGAATTATAATCGAGCATTGCATATCACAGTACAATTTGAAGATAAATTCATTGCTGGAGTTCTGATTGATGGAGGTTCAAGCCTCAACATTTGTCTGTTGGATACTCTGAAATGATCGGGCAAAGGTTTCCATGAAATATGGGCAGGAAACATGAACGTGAAAGCCTTTGATGGGTCTTAAAGGGCCACAATTGGGGAGATTAATCTTTCTTTGCAGATGGGGCCAACTTGGTTCGACGTTGAATTCCAAGTGCTTAACATATCAGCTTCATACAATCTTCTGTTGGGTCGACCATGGATACATGTCGCTGTGGCTGTGGCTTCCATATTACACCAGGCCATGATGTTCGAATGGAACCATTAGGAAGTGATCATTCACGGGGACGGGAGTAACCCCATTTATACCAGTCAAACCATCCAGGTTATCGGGAACAGAAGAAGACTAGGAGGGAAAACCTATCATCATATCGAATGTGTCAATGCCATTGACAAAGGCAAATGATGGAGTAACAAGATAGAAAACATACTAGCATGGTCTGGGTATGAACCCGGCAAAGGACTTGAGAAGAATCTCTAGGGTATTACCAAACCAATACAGCTAAAACGTCATGGTACTACCTTCGGGCTCGGATACCAGTATACATGGCAAGAGTATGATTACTGGTTTCCTCCATGGTGCGGACCTTATTACCCTCTCGAGAAACCAGTGCCATATCTAGGTTAGACTTTTCACCAGGCTGATATAATATGGGGAACTGGAGAAGAAGAAGCATTAGCTGGGCTGAGGAATCTGTTCTCGGAGGACAAAGACATGGATTGCTGTGCAATAATTGAGGAGGAGGAGGAATAAGGCCTCACTATTCAGACTGTGGAGAAGGGAGCTGTTCTCAGAAACTAGGCTGCCACACTATCCTGGGCCTACCAAGTCCCTGGGTAGCTTGGCAATCAACTTAATTTTATTTCTATAGCCATTCTAGGCATCTAAGATTTTCAGTAATCTTGTTTTTAATGACTTACTTGTTTCAAAATAATTGCTCGATTCATCGAGCCGTACTTGTTTTGGATGTTTTCAGTTTTAATCAATGCATTGCTATTTACTATTCATTATTACCTTCCACACTTTTCTTTCTACAGTGTTATTATTACTTTTCTTGATGAACCGGTGACTGTGACATGTAATGAGGTAACTCAATATAAGGACAGTGACTCAGATGAAGAAGATGAAATACCTTAGGAGATTGTCAGAGAGGTTGAGAACTTTGAGAATAAGCCTAAGTCCAACTTGGACGAAACCGAAGTAGTAAATTTGGAGACGTCGAAACCGTCAAGGAGACTCGCATAAGCATTCACTTATCACCGACAGAGAAGAAGGAGTACATTAGTTTCTTGAAGGAGTATGAGGATATTTTTGCATGGTCATATGATGACATGACCAGTTTGAGCACGTCCATAGTGGCTCACAAGTTGCCTACCAATCCCATGTGTCCGCCAGTGAAGTAGAAACTCAGGAAATTAAAACAAGATATGAGTCTGAAAATCAAGGAGGAAGTTACTAAGCAGATAAAATCCAAAGTCCTTAGAGTGGTTGAGTACCCAACCTGGTTAGCCAACATTATACTAGTTCCTAAGAAAGATGGGAAAGTTAGAGTATGTGTTGACTATCGAGACTTAAACAGAACAAGTTCCAAGGACGACTTTCCGCTACCAAATATACACATCCTAATCAACAATTGCGCCAAGCATGAACTCCAATCCTTTGTAGATTCATTCGCGGGTTATTACCAGATCTGGATGGATGAAGAAGACGCAGAGAAAATAACTTTTATTACACCATGAGCGATATACTACTACTACTACAAGATGATGCCATTCGGTCTAAAGAATGCTGGGACTACTTACAAGAGAGCCATGACAACCATCTTCCATTATATGATACACAAATAAATAGAGGTGTATGTAGACGACATTATTATCAAATCCAAGAGGACTGCAGATCACACAGCGGACTTGAGAAAGTTCTTTGACAAGTTAAGGAGGTACAACTTAAAACTGAACCCCAAAAGTGTGCATTCGAGTTTCCCACAGGAAAGTTACTGGGATTCACTGTCAGTCATTGAGGGATCGAGCTGGACCCGTCTAAAGTTAAGGCTATTCAGGAGTTACCGTCGCCTAGGAGCAAAAAGGACGTGATGAGCTTCCTAGGGCGTCTCAACTATATCAGTCGCTTTATAGCACAATCCACAGTTATATGTGAACACATCTTCAAAATGTTGAGGAAAGATGCCGAAACAAGCTGGACCGAGGATTGTCAGAAAGCTTTTGGCAAAATCAAGGAGTACCTTTCCACACCACCGGTCTTGGTCCCGCTAAAGCTAGGTCGACCATTGCTACTCTATCTATCTGTATTAGATGGAGCCTTCGGATGTGTTCTGGGGCAACATGACGAGACAGGGATAAAGGAGCAAGCCATATACTTTGACCTGGACAACTCAGAAATTGAGGCATTACTTCTGTGCCTACACTACATACCTTATATCCAAGATGGAACCTCTAAAGTACATATTTCAGAAATCCATGCTGACTAGGAAGTTAGCCAAGTGGCAAATATTGTTAAGTGAGTTTGATATCATCTATGTAACTCAAAAGGCAGTCAAAGGACAAGCATTGTCATACCATCTTGCTAAAAATCCCGTGGGAGGAGAATACGAACCCTTGAAAACGTATTTTCCTGATGAAGATGTGTCATTCGTAGGAGATGACATTACTAAAGCTTATAATGGGTGGAGGATGTTCTTTGATGGGCCTGTAAATTTCAAAGGAGTAGGCATTGGAGCGGTTTTGGTATCAAAAATGGTTCAACATTATCCGGTATCTACTAAACTCAGATTTCCCTGCACCAACAACATGGCAGAGTATGAAGCCTGCATACTAGGACTCAACATGGCAATCGACATGAACATTCAGGAGCTGCTGGTAATTGGTTTGTACACCAGGTACAAGGAGAGTGGGCCACCAAGAATTCTAAGATATTGCCATATCTGCACCATGTACATGAATTGAGAAAAAGGTTCACGAAGATAGAGTTTCAACATGTGCCCAGAATTCCGAATGAGTTTGCCGATGCATTGGCCACTTTGTCATCCATGATACAACATCCAGATAAGATTTTCATTGATCCCATCCTAGTGAGAATTCATAATCAGCCAACATATTGTGCCCATGTTGAAGGGGAGACAGACGAAAAACCTTGGTTTCATGATATCAAAGAATATTTGGCAAAAGGAGAATATCCGGAGCATGCAAACCATACTCAGAAATGCACTTCAGAGATTGTCTAATCACTTCTTCCACAGCGGAGGAAACTTGTACAGAAGAACCCCCGATTTGGGATTGCTAAGATGTGTCGACGCAAAAGAGGCTTCTAAGCTACTTGAGGAGATAGATGCTGAAACCTGCGGCCCGCATATGAATGTTTTGTCTTGGCCAAGAAAATACTTAGGGCTGGTTCGTTTTGGATGACCATGGAGACATATTGCGTCCAGTATGTCCGAAAATGCTACCAATGTCAAGTACATGCCGATATGATAAATGTGCCGCCAAATGAGCTCAATGCCACAAGCTCACCTTAGCCATTTGCCGCCTGGGGAATGGATGTCATCGGTCCTATCGAGCCCACTACTTCAAACGGGCACAGGTTCATTCTAGTAGCCATTGACTACTTCACAAAATGGGTAGAGGCTGTGTCCTACAAAACTGTAACCAAGAAAGTCGTTGCAGACTTTGTCAAGGATCGTATTGTTTGCCAATTCGGAGTTCCCGAGTCCATTGTCACTGATAATTCCGCCAATCTCAATAGTGATTTGATAAAAGCTATGTGTAAAACTTTCAAAATCAAGCATAATAACTCCACAGCGTACAGACCTCAGATGAATAGAGCCGTAGAAGCCGCCAACAAAAACATCAAGAAGATACTACGGAAGATGGTAGAAAACCACAAATAATGGCACGAGAAGCTACCTTTTACTTTGTTGGTATACCGCACCACAGTTCTCACATCAACCGGGGCAACTCCCTACATGCTGGTCTATGGTATCGAAGCTGTCATCCCAGCCGAGGTAGAGGTTCCTTCTTCAAGGATCATACAGGAAGTCAAACTCAAAGATGCAGAATGGATAAAGAGCTTCTATGGGCAATTGGCCCTTATATATGGGAAAAGAATGAACGCAGTATGTCACGGTCAGCTTTATCAAAACAAAATGTCCAGAACTTTCAACAAAAGGGTCAAACAAAGACAGTTTGCACCAGGACAGCTGGTGCTGAAGAAGATCTTCCCACATCAAGATAAAGCTAAAGGGAAATTCTCTCCCAACTGGCAAGGTCCCTACATAGTTCATATGGTGCTAACAGGAGGAGCACTCATACTTGCAGAAATGGATGGAGAAGTCTGGCCAAAACCAACTAATTTAGACACAGTCAAAAGATACTATGTTTAGACTATTTACATTTCTTCATCATGATGTAATTGAACTATGCTCGACCCGATTCCCGTTTAAGAGGGGATACGTAGGTAGCCTTGTGGGTTCGGTCATATTATAATAAAATTTTCATTTTCCCCCAGAACCAGAAACTGGGGCAGAATTTTGAGGAGGACTCTCAAAATTCCGAAGCAAGTCCAGCCGATGCCATCGCATGACAAAATTCAGAGATTGGTTAAGAAATTGGGGTAGAATTTTGAAAAGGATTCTCAAAATCCGAGGAAGGTTCAACAAGTTCCGTCGCTTGCAAATGGCCGCAGGATCATCTACCAAACTCTACCAAACTGGTGCAGAATATTCTAACATGAGAAAGCTGAATGTCTCTGAAATATGTTACAGTCGCTAGTTCATCTAAAATTACCTGATATTCCAATATGTTTCTAAAATAACTCTAACTATTTTTATATTATCAAAGCAAAACTCTATTTTTGTAACAACCATGTGTTACCTAGGGAAGCTCAAACCAGGCCTCCAAAATGGAGGAGCAAAGCCAGTAGACGAAGGTACGAACCGACCTCCCCATACAAAGCTTACAATTTTTCTTTGAGCGCAGGCACATCTGACGTAACCGTAGCACTCACAAATATATACACGCAGCAAAATCACTATCAATTGGGCCACCATACATAGAATATATCCCCAGCTAAGAAATATTCTACTCTTATTTGCTACTCGTTCTTTGCATGAGACTAAGCTCTGTCTCCATCTTGCATGAGGCTAAGCCCTGCCTCCATATTTGCATAAGGCTAAGTTCTGCCTTTCACTTGCATGGGACTAAGCCCTGTCGTGAATCTTGCATGAGGCTAAGCCCTGCCTCTATATTTGCATGAGGCTAAGCCCTGCCTCCATTTTGCATAAGGCTAAACACTGCATTCTCTTTGCATGGGACCAAACCCTGTCCCGCATCCTGCATGGGACTAATCCCTGTCCCGAATCTTGCATGAGGATAAGCCCTGCATCCATATTTGCATAAGGCTAAGCTCTGCCTTCCATTTGCATGGGACTAGGCCTTATCCCGTATCCTGCATGCAACTGAGCTCTGTCTCCACCCTACGTGAGGCTAAGCCGTGCCTCTATATTTGGATAAGGCTAAGCTCTACCTTTCACTTGCATGGGACTAAGCCCTGTCCCACACCTTGCATGAGGCTAAGACCTCCCTCCATCTTTGTATAAGGCTAAGCTCTGCTTTCCATTTGTATGGGACTAAGCCTTGTCCCGCATCGTGCATGAGACTAAGCTCTGTCTCCATTCTGCATAAGTCTAAGAACCGCCTTCTCATGGGACTAAGCATTGTCCCTCCTTGCATAAATATTGCTCTATTCCAGCACTATCTATTTGCTCCTCTTTCAGGCTAAGCTTTGCCCTCAACCTCACAAGACTAAGCCTTGCCTTGTTAATTTTAGCATCATATTATTACATCTCATGGTATGAAATATTGACAACTTGTCCAAAGGTGTCATTGTCTAAAGACATAATCCTCATAGCCGGAAGACACCATTGTCACACCTCCTTTTTCTACTCCGGAAAGGGATATAAGGGAGTTTTTCTAATTTAAGTGATAATCGAAACGAGATTATTTATTTATTGTTTAGAGTCGCCACTTAGGATAATTTATGGTGTCCCAAGTCACCGGTTTTAAATCCCGAATCGAGGAAAGATTGACTCTGTTTTACAGTCCGCGAAACACAGAAATCCAGGTAAGGAATTCTGTTAACCCGGGGGAAGGTGTTAGGCATTTCCGGGTTCCGTAATTTTAGCACAGTCGCTCAACTGTTAATATTGGTCTATTTACTTGATTTGAAAAACATATTTGAATCGTATGTGCATTTTATTCCTTTTAAAACCACTTTTAATAATCCAATTGTTATACAACTAATTAATTGATTACCTGTTGCGAATCATGTCACGGAAACCATACCCATGATCCACAATATGTTTATTTTATTAACAAGATTAAATTGTGTCCGGGGTCACATAAATGTACCCCGAATTTTAGAATTTAATCGTCACAACTACGTCACGGGAACTGTACCCGTAGCTATGATAATTTATTTAATTAACGCACCTAAAGCAAACTACGAGATTTTAAGGCATTTTTTACACTAATTAAGATATCGATGTGAGGACCATAGACTAGGTAATTGTATGGCACGCCTCAATTTTATTAAAGGAGAAAGCATTCAACTAAGTGAACTACGAATGTTCATATTTAAAACTAATTTGAAATTAAGTATCAGAATTACGTCACAGGAACTGTACCCGTAGCTATGATAATTTTATTATTTATCGCACCTAAAGCAAGCTACGAAGGTTCGTATTTACTAAACTACTTTGAGATTATGCAAGACCACGAGTTATGAAAATTACTTTATGGATGAAGTGTACCATTTGACCACTGTATGTTTTCTGAGATGAACTACTAAAAAAAATCTAAGGATTGCTCAACTCAAAACCCCCACAGCCCAATAATCTTTGATAAGCAAACTCACATATATGGACAAAATTTATGGCACTCAAGAAAGAAATGCATAAAATATGATCGACTAACAAGTAAAAGACTCCAACAAGATAACTACAAGAGACAAAATAACAAAAGGTGGGTTAAAGGGATGATAAGAGCAATGTGAAAATCCATTTGTAACCCCGTCGACTCCTAAATGCCACCTATTGTTCTAAAATCCAAACGGAACAAATACCGAAATGCTATTATTTTCAAACCATTTTTGAATGCCAAGTATTTAACCTTGATAATACCAATCTCATTCATGACTAAACTCAAATCCTTATGACACAGAAGATGCAAATTGACACAGATAAAAGTTTTACGCTACATAAGATCAACACAGAATTGCAATTCACATAGAAACAAACGCATTGAGTGAATAGTTCTAGCAATTAACATTGGTCACACCAAAAGGAAAATAAAGATATCAGTTCTTGAAAAATTATTCCTATAAGTCATGTCAGCTATTGATGCCAAGTACACAATAAGGAGTGATATTTAAGCCAATTAATACAATATTCCCAAAAAAACACCAAAACCAGTCAGTAGTTGTGCAAATCTCAAATTGACTTCTTAAAGATCCATTTCTGTTATCTCTCAAACATATGGAATGCAACGTAGCTTAAAGAAACATTAAAGATAAGAAAATACCCAAAAGCAACTGAAAACTTAGGTTCCCATTTAACCATTTCAACGCCAATTCACAAACTTAGCACACTAGAATAATACTCAAATGAATCCAAAATTAGCGACAACAAATGAGTTCAACAGGTCTGAGTATGTCCAAACATAAAGATAAAAATGAAAATCTTCTTAGATCAATACTCAATTCAGTCCCAGTAAATTTGTTTTCAACAATTATACCAATTCTTTAAACCCTTAGACCCATTTTAACCCACAACTCTTATCATACTTCAAACGACACAAAGAAGAAAGAAAAGAAAAGAAAAGAAAAAAAAATAGATTAAAGGAGCTAAGAGATGAACCTGAATCAACAAACACCTTGATTAATTCTGCTTAAACACTAAATACAAATGAAATCCAGTACCTAATATCAACACAAATAACAATAGGTTCAAGTAGAAATCGTGAAGCTCAGACAAAAATTTGAAACAGGTACCGGAATTCAGCACTAAACGCAAACACCAACTTAACTTCAATCAAGCCCCATTTTTGAGAACAAGAAATCAAGAGAGAAAAAATGCTGAGAAATCTATTTTGGTTATTTTTTGATTTTTTCTTGAAATGAAGTAAAACTGAAAATGAAACTTGGACTGTTTTGTTTTTTTGCCTTTTTGTTTATTTTCTCAAAATCCGACTAAAATTGAAGAAACTGAAGAAAGGGAGCTCCAAGAACCCTAGAAATTTTTACTCTCCTAAATTTTCGAAAAATCCCCCTTCTCACCAAGAAATCCTTACCTTATATATAAACCTCTAATCTTCTCGAAGCTTCTTCCAAAAAATCCGAAAATCCAATCCGTTTGTAAACGATTTTAGGGACAAATGGAATGTGTGGATTGATTTTCATCCATCCACGCTCCCATTCATCCAACAAATCGTTCCAGAATGCAAAAATAACGTGCAAATTCGGAGGGAAATTCTTGTTTTGTCAGAAATTCGTTAGGATTAGAGTGACGTGGAGAGATGGTACCCGTGTGTGAGTGAACTCGCCTGTGTTTCAGGCGAGTTAGGGTTGGGTTTGGACGAGGAGAAGATGAATAGTAGCAGCGCCACTTTTTGGCCTTCTTAGGTTTAGGGTTTGTTTTAGGGGGAGATATTATAAGAGAGATTATATATGAGGGGTTGTGGGGCGTGTCAACAGGGCGGGTTTTAGGGGTGTTTTGGGCTGGGGTGAGGGCTGGGTAAGGGGTGTATTAGGGGTGGAATTTGGCATTGGGACTCAGCCCCAACTTGGCCCAAATCAAATTAGGATAGCCCCCTTTGCTTTTTTTTTTCTTTTTCAACTTTTCTTTTGTTTTTTCCTTTTCCTTTTCTTTAATTAATGAAATCCTAAAATTAAATTCCTAAATTATCTAAAATGTAAAATTATACTAATTATCTAATTAAAATAATTATAAAGATTACTTGATCCTAAATAAAAAGAAAAATCACTAATCCAAAAATTAAAATGTAAGATGTAAACATGAGTCATTTTTTATTTTTATTTTTTAATAAAACAACTAATTAACTAATTAATCCTAAAAGTGCAAAAATAAAGATCTAAATGCAATGTATGGCATTTGTTTTTGTATTTTTCATGATTTTAATAGAAGAAACATGCATTAAAAATGTAAACAATTAACACAAATTCCTACAAAATCCTATAAAATTGCAAACAATTGGGAAAAATTTATTTCTTTAATTTGTAGGATTATTTCACATAGGAAAAAAATCACGTGCTCATAACCATGTCATGGCCTGAGGATCTCTCAAATTTGCATATCATTATTCAAAGGCGTCATGGTTCGAAGACACCATTTTCATGGCCCGAGAACATCATTTCATGGCCGGTGAATCACCTATCTCACAATTCATGGCCCAGGACATCATAGTCTAAGGACATCATCCGCACCGTCCAAAGGCAATCTTTCATGGTCCAAAGGAAATTTTCATCACGTTTAAATTTTTGCAGCAATTTACTACTTGCATGCATCGTATTTTGACTTTGCAGGTGATCTCGGAGGTAACTGTTTTTCAAACGGGAGCAACCATTCGCTCCGCTTTCCGCTCATGCCATTTTCGTTTTGCCATTCATAACCGATTCTCATCAGCTACCCATCTTATGTATTATATCCAGTTATCTGCCCTATAATACATCTGATACACTCTAGACCTATAATCATAACTCCACTCGACATTACCCCTCATAAAAGAGCCTTTGCCAAAATTGACTACCATTCCTACAACAACTCCATCGGCTTCGTTCACCAGTGGATCCGGAACTACACATGGCCTGATTCCTATAAAATCAGGGATATGTAGGCAGTTCAGAGATCAGGATTCAACCCTTATTATTTCAAAACATCCCAATCGGTTAAAATTGGCCATCATTTCTTTACCCAAAAACTCTTTCATCCTTCCCAGGTAAAGAGGGGCATCTGTTGATATCCAATTATTTCTTATAATATTTTAAAATGCATGTATACTTTCGAAACTATGCATTAGCATCAATTGATATTTTTCCATAATTTCTATATTTTTAAATTAATTTATTCTAGTATTTTATTTTATATAAATAATATCAAAATTGCATCACAAATGGTTCTATAATATTTCATTGATTTAATTTTGATATCTATAGCCATATTAAGTTCAAATTATTTTACAAATAGCCAGATTTACACCTTTTGATTACAATTACACTAACTTTGCAATTATAGCCCATGTATACATCACTGCATATTTTACCAGAAATTGGTCCATTATATTTTTAGAAACATTGAATAATAAAGTACTTCTATGCATGAAAATTATTTTATAAAATATTTATTTATCAATTATTTGGGTATTTAACAAATAGCCTTTTAATTTCTCTAATTTTCGGACCTAACCCACTGAGACCAGGCCCAAACCAGTCAAACCCAACCCCAATTAAAACAAACCCGACCCGGGTCCCTCCTAATCCTGACCGTTGATCTCAAAGATCAACGGCCCTGATTTGTTCTTACCTTTTTTAATCAAACAACCCCCTAAACCCTAACCATTTCTCACCAAACAGCCGCCCTAGAATCCTTAATCCTCTCTGTCTCTCTGAGATCCAACCTTAACCCTATCCGCCGCCACCCAAAACCAGCCCTAATCCCTTTGATTCCTATTTGATCTATGGATTTCCATGGCTGTATGAGACTTCTACTTGTCTCATACTTCCCCTGGTTCCTTGATTTTTTGATTTCGTGGAAGAACCTCGAAGAGATATAGTCCAAATCTTATTCAAAACTCTCCAAGAGTATGTCTATGGTCTGTGAGTGCTTCTCTACTACTAACTGATTTTTAGCACTACGCTACTTTAGGTTTTTGACTTCTCTGACTTCTGTTGTTCGAATCCCTGTATGTTTGATGTGCTTTCAAGTTTTCATGGCTATTTTCTGTAAGGGTTGTTTGAACTCTATACTGTCAATCAACTCTATGTGTTTTCAAATTAGGGGTTTTCTACTTCTTCTGTTTTTGCAAATGATTTTTTGAGATCCTCATGTTTTATTTAATCTTTCTCGCATGATTATGTTTCTGTTTCAATTGACTGACTATTCATTTTTTGATTTCAATCTCTTGTCTGTTATTTTATCTAGGGTTTCATTTGTTTACTGAAGAATTTTGTTGATTTTTGTTTGTTTCCCTTAGCCCCGAGGCTCTTAATTTGCATCTCTTGCCTATTTATTGGTTAACTGACCTTTGATTGGTCTTTGATTATCTTTGATAGCCTTATTCGTGTGATTGATTGCTTGATGTATGGGCTCTAAACCTAACTGACTATTAAACTTACTTCTTGCCTTATTTGAGATTCAATTAGAGTTATTTTTGGTAAATTCCCTAATTTCCTATCCCCAATCAAACATTGATTGATTATTTGATTACTTCCTTTACCTTATTTACAATATTTACCTACCTCGCCTTAATAATCTATCCGCATGGTTTTGTGGATTCTTACTGATTCCTTTACAAGGTATAATTGGGATTCTTTCATTAATTAGACACCTGCTATTACCATTTGATCAATTACCCCTAATTAAAGGAGTCTATTCTAAACTCCTTATGTGATGGGATTCTGATTGCCCTTAATTGTTGATTTCTAATTCTTTTACCTTATTGGCTCCACTCTTGAACTGCTACATAAGCACTCTCATTCTGTTCCTTCAACATACGAACACTATTCAGAACACACACACATACATTCAAACTCTCTCTCCTTTCTTTGCTACTTGTGCTGACGGTTGGTCTAGCTGGCTGAAAGCCAAGGCTAGATAGTGGAACTGCCCTGTTTTTTACATTTTGTATTCTCTTCTTTAACTAGTATGTCTCTAGTTAAGTTTTGAAACTCAACCTTATGTGCTCCATGTCTATATATCCATGTTTATTCCTATATTAGTTACTCAACTTGTTTCTCTGTTTGCTGTTATTAAGCATGTCTAGATTATGCCTTATGTGTAATCAGCATGTCTGACTCCACTTAGTTCTTTGATACCTGCCTAGCATGTTTACCTAGTCCCTTACCCCCTTCTTTTAATTGGTGTGACTATGTTAGTTATTTAGTTTTCTAGTGTATCCAATTGGTCCTGATTGTATCCTATGCCTTTCAATAAATCTCTGTCCTTAATATGGTCCTGCTACATTCTTTCTCTATGTCTTAACTAACTAGTACCATGATTAACCTGATTCAGTAGACTTCTAGTGGTTTTGTACACTTGTTGTATCAAATGCTTCCCTATTTATATGGTTTCAGCCCTATATGTTCACAATCCTCTTCGCTCTTGTTTGTAAGTCTACCTGTTGAGTGAATCTGGGTACTCTATGATCAATTGGGTTGTTTGTTGAGTATGCTTTCTTCAAAATAATTTCAAAACTGCTACTTAATCCTGGTATTCTTCTCAAAGAAACTGGTCACTCCCAATACTTTTAAAAACTGTTTCTGAATCTTTTCACTTCTAATCTATTTTACCAAGTCTTTCAACACTATGTCAAGCACTCTCACCCTACTCCTAGATTATTAAGTTCCGCCCCTTTGGTATGTGTACTGTTTGAGGATTCTTGAGATCTCTCTGAACTCTAGTATACCAGGGCTGGCCCTTCCACACTGCATATAACCAATCCCCATTAGAGAAATGGTCTTGGTGTGAGCACTGCCCGGGATCCTTGAGGTCCTTAGGGAACTCTGACACACCAAGGCATACATTACTAGCTGTGAGATCTTTGGTTTCTGATACTCTGTTGAAGGCCTGACATTCATAGGTTTACTTTGAGCCTGATTTAGGCTTCCTATAGTATAGGTTCATTTACTTATGTAATTCATTTGATCCTGGTCTGTAATAATATTATTTGTAAACAGATGATGGGGTGATTAGTAAAAGGGGAGGGTTCCTATATGATGTTTGTGGGAAAACCGGGTAGATACCATGCTTTAGGTTGATGCATAGTAGAAATCATACTCTTAGTTTATATGTATATTTGCAACAACAATCCTGCTTTGAGTTTATGTCATGATAGATATCATGCTTTAGGCCCATATGCTATGTTACTTTCATTAAAACATGTCATAAGTCTATAATATTTGCATTAGAAAACCTGCCTTAGGACACTTACGATTATATTTTGCATAGTAGAAGTACGTTATGAGTTCATAATTTCTTTCTTCGACTCTGCATTAGTTATTATCACTTGAAAATCATGTCATTAAACTGCTTAATAAAAATGATCATCTCTATGTGCATTAGAAATTCTGATTTAGGACTTTGTTTGCATTGGCTCTAAAACATGTCTACGTCGTGTTGAATAAACAACTGTTTATAAAAGGGTTTAAAACAGTACCAACATATAGATATCAAGTCCTACTGTCAACATGCCTAAAATCAGTATTTTGTAATATTAATCCCTTAGATCAGCATGCCTATAGGACTAAATAATTTTAAGTTGCTTAATTAATTCCCAGATTATGACTGCATACAGACCCACGCCTAGGCAAGCCTTAGGCAATTAAATATATGTGAAACCAAGTTCCGTTTATGTGTAAAATTGTCCAGGTTTAACATGCTATGAAATCAATAGGCAAACTAATTAGAGTTCCGCCACTTCGCTTTTAAACAAATGCTACATATTCTGTATCTGTGACGTTCATCTAGATACAATGTTCTAAGGCTTTCTGAATTTTTTCAAAATTAGTTTTTTGAGACATGCTATGTATCTGTTTATGTGTGGAGGCAAACATGAGCCCTTAATTGCTTCCATATTTGACAGTTCTACGTGTTCTTTATTGTCGCTAAGATTTTATCTTTTAAATACCTTAGGAGTGTCTAGAACTGCCTAAGTATAGAGGTCCTAAACGCCTTCGGGACCACAAGGAAGGGACGGGTAAAGCACTCTTAGAGTTCGTTAATTAAACTCGATTATATAACCAATAAGGGGAGGGTAATGGGTAGTAAAAGAATATGATGACCTGCGCGCTAATGTCACATGTATCCCCTATAGTTGAGGAGGATTACCGAGCATTGCACAGATTGATCCTATAGGCTAATCAACTTAGGACTTCCCTTCCCCAATTCACATGTGTGTGCTTAGACCACCTAAACTTCCTTGGTTTATATATGCTCGGACTATTCAAACCTCCTTAATTTACGTATTCTTAGACCATCTAAACTTTCCTGATTGTATATGTGTTTAGATTGTGTAAACTACCTTTATTTGCAAATCTGTGCTGAGACCGTTTTCTTGTTAAATGACTAATTCACATAGTTTAAGTTCAGGCGGGACCCACCGTTGTGGACCCCGAGGGGTGCCTAACACTTTCCCCTCAAGGTTATTTCGAGCCCTTACCCTAATCTCTGGTAATGCAAACTGGTTACATGAGTTAATTGCTCTAGGTTCCCTAACGCACCTTAATCCGTTAGTGGCGACTCTTCAAACACTCAATTCCCAAAAGGAAATGAGTTGTTCCCCCATGAATGTCGAAACCCGGACTCCGTAAAGGAAAAGGGGGTGCGACACCTGTCTTGGAGAATGCAAAGAACAAACATAGATGGTATCCTTGATGCTCTATGCCATCACGAGCCTTCTCACGCGATCACGATGAAGGATTTTCAAAAAAACACCAGAAATCTGCTACTTCTCCATGTCCAAAAATAACCCGTTGAGCATCTGAAACACATTTGAGGCCACTGGGATTTCAACTAAACATAACAACCAACCCTAAAACACCATACGAACTTAGTCGAGCCTTCAAATCACATCAAACAATGCTAAAGTCATGAATCATCCTCCAATTCCAACTTTAAGAACATGAAACTTCAAAATTCTACAACCGATGCCGAAACCAACCAAACAGCGTCCGATTGACCCCAAATTTTGCACACAAGTCATATTCAACACCACAGACCTATTCCAACTTTCAGAATCGAATTCCGACCCCAGTAACAAAAATTCTACTACTGGCCCAAAACTCCAAAAATTTGACTATCGCCATTTCAAGCTTAAATAAGATATGGACTTCCAAAACACTATCCAGGCATGCCCCTAAGCCTAAAATCACCCAACAGAGCTAACAGAATCGACAAAATTCCATTCCAAAGCCGTCTTCACACTATTCCAACGACCCAAATTCTAAGACTTAAGCTCTCATTTAGGGACTAAGTGTCCCAAACACTCCGAAACCCGAAACGAATTATCCCGTCAAGTCACAATAGCAGAAATAGATAACGGGGAAATAGTTAATAGAGGATTGAGGCATTAATTCTCAAAACAACCGATCGGGTCGTTACATCCTCCCCTTTTAAAACATTCGTTCGTCCTTGAACGAGCATGGAGACATACCTGAAGTGGTGAAAAGATAAGGATAACAGCTGCGAATATCCTGCTCGGTCTCCCAAGTCGCCTCCTCGACCGGCTGACCCCGCCATTAAACCTTTACTGATGCAATGTTCTTTGACCTCAGCTTTCGAACATGCATGTCCAATATAGCCACTGGCTCCTCAACATAATATAGATCCTTGTCTAATTAGACTGATCTGAAATCCAATACGTGAGACGAATCGCCGTGGTATCTCTGGAACATCGAAACATGAAATACCGGATGAACTCCTGCTAGGTTGGGAGGTAAGGCAAACTCATAAGCAACCTCCCCAACACCCCACAACACCTCAAAAGGACCAATAAACCTTAGGCTCAGCCTTCCCTTCTTTCCGAACCTCATAACGTCTTTCATAGGTGAAACCCGGAGCAAGACCTACTCTCCGACCATGAATGCTATATCGCGAACCTTCTGGTCCACATAACCCTTCTGCCTGGACTGGGCTATTCAAAGTCTATCCCGAATCACCTTGACCTTCTCTAAGGCATTCTGAACCAAGTCTGTGCCTAATAATCTAGCCTCACCCGGCTCGAACCAACCTACTAGGGACCGACACCGCTTACCATACAAAGCCTCAAACGGTGCTATCTGAATGCTAGACTGATAACTATTGTTGTATGCAAACTCCGCAAGTGGCAAGTACTGATCCCAAGAACCTCTAAACTCCATCACAAACGCACGGAGCATATCCTCAAGAATCTGAATAGTGCGCTCGGACTATCCATCTGTCTGGGGTGAAATGCTGTGCTTAACTCCACCCGAGTACCCAACTCATGTTGTACGACTCTCCAGAACCGTGATGTAAACTGCGTGCCCCGATCAAAGATGATACATATTGGCATGCCATGAAGTCTGACAATCTCACGAATATAAACTCGAGACAGCTGCTCGAAAGAATAGGTAGTCATCACAGAAAGGAAATGAGCTGACTTGATCAGTGTATCCATAATCACCCACACTGCATCAAACTTCCGCTGAGTCTGTGAGAGTCCAACAACAAAATACATAGTGATCCGCTCCGATTTCCACTCTGGAATCTCTAACTTTTAAAGCAATCCACTCGGTCACTGATGTTCATACTTCACCTGCTGGAAATTTAGACACCGAGCAACATTTTCCACTATGTCCTTTTTCATCCTACGCCACCAATAATGCTGCCTCAAGTACTGATACATCTTCACGGCATCCAAATGAATAGAGTATCGCAAGCTATGAGCCTCCTGAAGAATCAACCCACACAAACCATCTACATTAGGCATACATTGCCTACCTTGCATCCTCAATGCACCATCATACTCAATAGTAACCTGCTTAGCATCACCGTGATGAACCGTGTCCTTAAGGACAAACAGATAGGGGTTATCATACTGACGCTCCATGATACGATCATAAAGAGAAGATCGAGAGACCACACAAGCCAATGCTCGACTAGGCTAAGAAATATTCAATCTCACAAACTGGCTGGCTAAGGCCCGGACATCCAACGCTATGGGCCTCTCTGTTGCAGGTAAATAAGCCAAACTCCCCAAACTCTTTGCCCAACAACTTAAAGCATCGGCCACCATATTTGCCTTCCCCAGGTGGTACAAAATAGTGATATCATAATCCTTAAGCAGCTCTAACCACCTCCTCTAACGCAAAATAAGATCCTTCTACTTGAACAAATATAGCAAACTCCGGTGATCGGTATAGATCTCACAAGGGACACCATACAAATAGTGCCTCCAAATCTTCAAGGCATGAACAATAGCAGCTAACTTAAGGTCGTGGACATGATAGTTCTTTTTATACAACTTTAGCTGTCTGGACCCGTAGGCAATCACCCTACGATTCTGCATCAACACCGCGTCGAGGCCAACTCGCAATGCATTATAATAGGCTGTATAAGACCCCGAACCTGTAGGCAATATCAATACTGGGGCTGTAGTTAAAGCTGTCTTGAGCTTCTGAAAGTTCTCCTTACACTCTTCCGTCCACCTAAAATGGAGCACCCTTCTAGGTCAGCCTAGTCATAGGTGCTGCAATAAATGAGAATCCCTTAACAAATCAACGGTAATAACCCGCCAAACCAAGAAAACTCCGAATCTTTGTAGCTGAGGATGGTCTTGGCCAACTCTGCACTGCCTCCACCTTCTTCGAATCCACCTTGATCCCTTCACTCGACACTATATGACCCAAAAATGTCACGGGATCCAACCAGAACTCACATTTTGAGAACTTTGCATACAATTTATTTTCTCTCAAGGTCTGAAGTACTATCCTCAGGTGCTGCTCATGGTCTTCCCGGCTTCAGGAGTACACCAGGATGTCATCAATAAAGACAATGACCAATGAGTCAAGATATGGCCCAAATACATTGTGCATCAAATGAATAAATGTTGTTGGGGCGTTGGTCAGCCCAAATGACATAACAAGAAACTCGTAGTGACCATATCGAGTCCTGAAAGCAGTCTTCGGTATATCTTGCTCCCGAATCTTTAACTGATGATAAACTGAACGCAAATCAATCTTGGAAAACACTCGAACACCCTGTAACTGATCAAATAGGTCATTAATATTAAGCAAAGGATACCGGTTCTTCATTGTAACTTTGTTCAACTGGCGATAATCAATGCACATACACATAGAACCATCCTTTTTCGTTACAATTAAGGCAGAAGCACCCCAAGGTGACACACTGGGCCGAATAAAGACCTTATCAAGCAATTCCTCTAACTGTTCCTTCAACTCCTTCAACTCAGGAGGGGCCATACGATAAGGAGGAATAGAGATGGGCTGTCTTCTCGGCAACAAATCAATGCCAAAATCAATATCTCTGTCGGGCGACATGCCCAAAAGATCAGCTGGAAACACATCAGGGAAATCCCTCACTACTGGGACTGAATCAACTCTAGGGGTATCAATACTGACATCTCTCACATAAGCTAGATAAGCATTACACCCCTTCTCAACCATTCGCTGAGCTTTAAGAAATCAAATAACTCTACTGGGAGTGTAATCTAAAATATCCCTCGACTCTAATTGTGGTAAACCTGTCATAGCCAGTGTCACGGTCTTTGCATGATAATTAAGAATAGTATAATGGGGTGATAATCAGTCCATGCCTAAGATAATATCAAAATCTACCATGCTGAGCAATAATAAATCGGCTCTGGTCTCAAATCCACTAAGAGCGATCAAACACGACCAATAAACGCGGTCCACAACAAGAGAATCTCCCACAGGAGTAGACACATAAACAAGGAACTCAAAGAATCCCGAGATACACCCAAATGCAGGCAAAATAAGAGGACACATAGGAATAAGTGGAGCCTAGATCGAATGGAATCAATGCATCTCTATGGAATACCATAACATTACCTGTAATGATAGAGTCAGAAGCAATAGCCTATGTACGAGCAGGAAGGGAATAGTATTTTGCCTGGCCTCCCCTTTTAGGGCGACCTCTACCTCCCCAACCTCCACATCTAGCTGTCTGAGCAGGTGGGGTGGTAGCTGGTGCTGAAATCATAGCCTGGGTACCCTGTGGAGCACACTGTGGCTGAGAAGACTATGGAGGTGCACCCCTCCTAAGCTTGGGATAATCTTTCACCATATGGCAAGTGTCGCCACACTCAAAACAAGCTCTGGGAGGACATGGTGGTTGTGACTGGCTCAGGCCAGATCTGCTGGACTGACCACTGTAAGCATCCCGTGCAGGAGGCACACTAGATACTGGAGGTGCATAATAAGGCTCCTGAGATCTAAGAGGAGCTGGGATACCATTGGCGACTGGAAGAGCTGAATGAATGGGGCAACTCACATAACCCCTACCATGACGAATTGCAGTTAGGGCACGGGAACCAGAATAATGGCCCAACTCTCGAGACCTCTTGGCCTCTCTCTCCTCCTTGTACTGAGCAAGCATGCCCTCTACTCTCCTAGCAATACTCACCACCTGCTGATAGGTGATATCCATCTCTAACTCCCGGTCTATGCTAGACCTGATGCTGGGAATGAGACCCTAAATAAACCGATGAACCCTCTCCCAAAATATAGAAACCAAGGCTGGTGCATGCCTAGCCAAGTCACTAAAACAGACGGCATAATCTAAGACAGTCATAGTATCCCGACGCAACTGCTCAAACTCTATGCGCTATGCGTCCTTGAGGCTCTATAGGACATGCTCCCTCAAAAACATATCCGAGAACTGAGTCTATGTAAGGGAAGTTTCCTCAGCTGGACTGTCCAACTCAAAAGTACGCCACCACTGATAGGCTGCCCCTCGAAGTAGGAAGGCAGTGAAAGAAATCCCACTCAACTTTTCTATGCCCATAGTGTAGAGGATACGGTAGAACTCCTCCAGAAATCCCTAAGCATCCTTTGATGCTAGACCACTGAATGTAGGAGGGTCGTACTTCATGTACCTCTCAAGCCTCCGCTTCTCCTTCTTTGAAACGGTCGCCCTACCCTCGGGCTGAGCTGGGGCTACAGGCAGTACCAGTATAACCTCTAGGATCTGATCAACTTGAACCCGTTGCTTTGGGGTGCAGGCGACGGGAGTCTGTGCTCCTCCCCCAGCTTGAGATGTGGCTGCAGCAAGGGGAATCAACCCTGCTTAAGCTAGAGTGCTGTACATACTCATGAACTGTGTAAGGGTCTTCGGGAGAGCTGGAGTAGTAGTAGTAGTAGTAGTAGTAGGTGTATCAGGTGCCTGGGCTCCAGCTAGAGCTACCGGTGGCTCCTCTGTAGCATCTCGCCCGGGTGCTCTCGCTACACCACGTGCACGTCCTTGGCCTCTACCTCGACCCCAGCCTCTGGTGGCTCTAGTAGGGTACGTGAGTGTCTGGTCCTCTTTGATAACACGTGTACTCACCATTTGTGAGAGAATAGAAGATAGAAGTTTAGAAGTTCGAAGTCAATAATCTCACACGACAAGGAATCAAATAAAGTGGAATTTTCCTAACAGTTCCATAGCCTCCCAAAGATAAGTATAGACGTCTCCGGACCGATTCACAAGACTCTAATAAATCATCTTGTGACTCACGACTCCTATGAACCTAGAGCTATGATATCAACATGTCGCAACCCTAGTTCTCCCTTCGTGAACAATTGTGATGACACCTAATCTCTACGACTAGGTAAGCCTAACACTTTATGGAATTTAGACGAAAACATGAAAAACTAACAATTTAACAGGTAACTTAATTAAGAAATTTAGATGCCGCCCGGCATATACAATAATCACTCTCGAACTGTACATAAATGCTCCCAAAACCCAGAATATCATGAGTCACAAGCTACAGAAAATAAATAGTGCTTCTTGTAGACATGTGATTTTTGACCTCCCCAAGATTTTTTATATTTTAGCACGTAAATACTTAGTTTAGGTCTAATATAGTTATTTTATTTAATTTTGACTCTTTTACTTTGTTTTATCACAAAAATTAAAAATTACAAAAAAATAGTTTCATTAATGTTTTGTAGTCATTTTAATCTTGAAAAATACCAAAAAAAACTAGTTTCATTTTAGTTTTATCTTTAATAGTTTTTTAATTAATTAGGAGTAGTTTTAAATTTTTATAAATGCTTTATACTATTTTAAATAAGGAAAACTTAGTCCCTTAGTTAATGAAATCCAGATTTTCTAAGAAGCCCAATTGTTAGTTAATTCAAGACAATTTTAGCTTAATTTTGGGCAAGATAATGGCCCAATTTCGGACTAGCCCTTGAGCCCAAACCCCCCATTGCCCCAAAATTAACCCTTAGCCCAACACCCATTCCCTTTAATTAATCCCTAGACATATACATATAAGGAGGAGCTGAAATACACAGAAAATAATGCCTAGGGACAAAAAAAGGCTGACAATCAGCGCCGCAATACACGACCACCCCTCCTGCCTTTGAATTTCGTCTTCTTCGGAACCCCCACCCCCACGTTGTCATCTCCTCCCAAACGACCCCTGCTCTCTTCATAACCACACACACCAGCGACAAAACAAACACAAACCCCCATTTACACACCCCACCTTCTTCTTCACCCTACATCTCCTTTCATCCAGAACTCGCCGAAATTGGTCACCGGCGAGTGGTGGCACTGCCAGCAACAGAATCAGCAACTACCACACTTAAACACACACACACACACACACACACATAATAGCCCTGTCATTTACCCCTCATTCTCACACAAGCAAATTGCAACGAACAAAAAGAGGAACTCGAAGATCTGAAACAATAGGTCCTCTACTGGTTTTTGATTTTAAGGAGAATTTAGAGTCAAATCGTTCATTTGATTCCGTCAATTTTGCTGTTTCTGAGATTGATGGGCTCCAGTTAAGATTTCTTCTGCTTTAATTAGTTTATTCTAGTTTCCTTGAGCCAACCCGTCGTGTTTGTTATTTGAGGTTCGAGGTTCGCGGGGTAATTTTTTGTTGTTGCTGCTGCTGTTTGCCGTCTCTGTTCTTACTGTGATTTATTCGATTTTGGTCGGAGGTCCTTGTATATCTCTCAAAGTATCAAGGGAAAAGGGAAATCTGATTTTGCTATTCTAAGGTCCCTTCTTAAACTGATCTTTTAATTTAAGTTATGTTTCAAAGCTCGCTTTACTTGATCTTTGTGGTATTTGGATGACTGTGATTCGTTAGTCAAACTAGTATATATTGGAATTTTGTTGAATCTTCCCCTGAACCTTTGAATGAGGATTTGAGCGAAATACATGGTTCATTAGCCTATGTTTGCTTTCGAAAATTAGTTCATTTGTTAAATTCTCTAATGAGACATAACTGTTCATTTGTTCGAACTTGTTTGTTTCGTAATGTCGCTTAAAAATGGTTCTTTGAATAGTTTGTTGGATCAAAGACTCTAGTGACTTGAACAAGATATTAGTTGGATTGGGTTTAAAAGTAGAATAAATTATGAATACCGTAGCTTGCTTTAAGCGCGGTTATAATACGATCATCGTGACTAAGGGTATGGTTCCCGTGTGACCCTGCCATAACTTCAAATAATATTAATAAAATAAACATGTTATAAATCCAGGTGTACATTTCATGTGACCCGACTCCAATTTCCAATAAGGTTAAATAAAGCATGTCGTGAACCGCGGGTGCATTTCATGTAGTGTGACTTATGATGTGTTTTAAATAACTTTGAATTTTCCTAAAAATATTAAAAGTGGCACGTAGGTTTAAAATGTGTAGTTAAATTAGATAATTGATCCAATAATAATAGTTGAGCGACTGTGCTAGAACCACGGAACCCGGAAATGACTAACACCTTCTCCCGGGTTAACATAATTTCTTACCCGGATTTCTGTGTTCGTGGACTATAAAATAGAGTCAATCTTTCCTCGATTCTGGATTTAAACCGGTGACTTGGGACACCATAAATTATCCCAAGTGGCGACTCTGATTTTTTTTATAAACAATAATCTTGTTTCGATTGTCACTTAAATTGGAAAAAACTCCCTTAGGGTGTAGGAAAAAAGAGGTGTGACAGCTCTGGGGACTCTGCTGGGGATAAGAACCCAGAATCTCTGGTTCAAGGTTCAAGAATTCGAGCTTAGAATATCTGTTATAATTGGCTTTATTTACTATTTGGTTTTTTATATGTTTGAACCTAATGTGCTAAATGCCGCTCGTTTACCGCTTTGATATTGCTGAACTGTATATAAATTGTTATGAAACTCTCCTCTCTCTGAGTCTTCTAAATCTGGGAAGTGTGCACTTCGTGTGACTTCTTTTCTGTTAGAGTCATATCCCAATTTTAGAACGAGGTTCAGATAAGTTGCAAAGCCGATGAAGCTTCCGTATTCCCGGTACGCTGCCCCCTTCGGCTCGAGCTGTCCGCTCGGGTAAGCCAGGTCTAGAACAAATAAACCCAGGTTTTTAAACGTAGAATAACATAGCTTCATGTCGGATCCCTAGTAGGAACACTTGTTTGCATCACGTGCATCTGACTTTGGGGACTCAACATAGGGGTTGAGTCCGTCTAGGACAGGTATACCCAAAATAACAGACCATCTTGATGTATCCTATATGCTACATGTTGTATTCCTTCAAGGGTAAAAGGGTCATTTGGCGGACCAATGATAGTTGAGGCCAAATGAAAAAAGAAAAAAAACTGAGAAAGAAAAGAGGTTGAAGTATAAAAATGAAGCAAGTGGGCCCCAGTTATAATTTTCTTGCACACCTTTTCAGGAGAAAAAAAACCAAAAAAATTGAAAATGAAAAAAATCCAAAAAAAAGAGTTTGCATTTTCCCCGTCATTTTTTTTTAAAAAAAGGAAAAAATAAAAAAAGGAAAATAAAATACAAAAAGAGTTTACATGTTTCATCATTTTTCAAAACAAAAGACAAAAAGTATGTTTTCTCTTAGTTAGTTGTTTTTTATTATTTCTCTACCGTATCCAATCTGCCCGAACTACGCATACCTGATTCTCGTCTTTCGGGGCGTGATACGTAGGCAACCCACATAGGGTCCGGTCTTCCTAGTGAATCTTAGGTTCTTGGCTTTGCGGGGTCCTAGCCAAATATTGCATTTTTAGCCACCTTTAGCCACATAGGTTAGTTTAGAAAAAATAGTCACAATCATGTCTTGCACGTGTCCAACAGAAAGTATTATTGCCTCACATAGTGTTTTAGGTCTTTAACTTTATTTGGTTTTAATTTTCTCATACAGGTATGGGTTTACTTACCGGAGTTTGGGCGTGACAGAGTCCCAAGACCATCTAGTCAGGATCGCTCATTCAGGAGTGAATTAAAAGGAGATTTTCTTTTCTTTTTTATGTTTTGAGTCTATTTTTCTTTTTATGTCGTCTTTTACCTGCTAGTTTTGTATAGTAATGTCGAATTTTTTTTATTATTGTACTTTCTATTTTGCATTTGAAAAAGTGTGTTATAAATCAAAAATCCAAAAAAGAGATGTTGCATTTTATATTTCCGTTAGAAGTTTTCTTTAGAATACTAATTCTAGGAATTAAAAAAAAAATCATTTGAGGTGGTTTTTCCTTTAGGCAATTAATATCTATAACTCAAAATAAAAATTGCTTTTATATTTCCTTTAGTATATTAGGACTAAAAATTCAAAAAAAAAAGAGAAGAGAATTTTCTTTTAGTACCTTTTTAAAAGTTTTCTTTTAAGATATTAATTCCAAAAATCCAAAAAGATTTTCTTTTGAGGTTTTTCTTTGGGAAATTAATGAAAAATGAATAGAAAAAAAAATCTTTTTATTTTACTAGAACTTTAGGACATTGTGCATAGAAGAAAAAAAAAATAACATACTTTATCTTTTGTTTATCTTTAAAGTTTCTTCCTTAGGTAATCAAAAACTGAAATCCAAAAACTTTTTTTTATCTTGTTCATTTCTCGTTTCGAAGTTTTATTCAGGGTATCAAATAAAAATTCAAATATTTTTCTTTGGTTTATTATTTAGATTTCCTTCCTAAAAAAAAAGAATCAAAAAAAATATTTTTCTCTTCTAGGGTTTGCTTCAAAAGGAAAAAAATATTTGCTCGTTAAGCTTAACCCACCTAAGCTATTTTGAGCCTTTTTGATACCCTTTTCTTTCCAAACATATCCAAGAGCCCGCATTATTATCCAAAGAAAGACATCCCGATCAGTCTTCGAGAGATGCCAAGTCAAGCAAGTAAAGAGGATTCATATCATGGGCAACACTCCGGTTTAAGAAAGAGAAATCAAAAAATGAGAGAGTCTTATTGGTGAAAACTCTTGTGGGCACCATGAGGCGACGAAAGCTGAGAGAAAGTAAAAATGAGAGAGTCTTATTGGTGAAAACCTTCACGGGCACTGTGAGGCGACAAGAAATTGAGGAATGAACAAATGAGAGAGGTTTGTCTGTGAAAAACCTTCAGGGCACTGCAAGCCGAATAAGGTCCATAAGTTGGCGGAAGGTAAAAATTGGGTTGTGGAGATCTTGGAGCACAAAGTAAAATAATTGGAAAAGTGATTGGTTAAATAGACTGGGTTGATTAATCCAAAATGCATACCATGATTATTGGTGCCAGTTACTCCATCCAGATAAGTTTCTTTTCTTCTCTCCAACAGTTATCCAAATTTGGATTTTCTTCTTTATTCTTAATTCTCAAAATCGTCGCATTTCATTGCTGTTAATTTTACTCCTCTAAAGCTCTTCCAAGGTTAGCCTTGTTTCAACAAATAAGAAGGAATTTCAAAGTTTACTACCAGTTTCAAAATTGCACAAAGCAAAATGCGGCTAGGACATGCCAGAGATAGTGTGATGTAAAGTGGGACATAGAGTGTAAGCAAAAGTTAAATCAGTAAAATGATTCAGCAATGTCGCAGGAGATGCAGAGGTCAGAAATGAAAAACAACGGTTGGGGTGTAGAGCACTCAGATCATCTAGGGTCCTGGGGTTAAGGATTAATCAGAAGGTCAAGCGATTCTAGACCGGCTCAAGGCAGCCAGTCAAAGAAAAGCATGGCAAAGGAAGAACCACCTTCAGCAAGAATGCCACAATTAACCACCACATTTTAAACTGACAAGATTTTCTTTGGTTTGAAACAGGGGCAAAAATTTTGTTTGCTTCGGAAAGACCCCCGTAAGGAAAGCAAGTACCAAGCAGGTTTGATCGCAAAATTCTCAGGACCCTCCTGGATAATGGGACTTAATTAAAATTCAATACAATTATAAATAACAAGATCTAGCATAAGTATTACCCCAAAAGAAATGTAAGTTGGCTTTGAAGTTTTCATTTTTAGAATAGGATTCAATTTGACATTTCAGGACCCTCCTGAATAATGGGACCTAGCTTTAAGAGTTCCATTAGATAACAAGATTTAGCGTAAGTTCTACTGTAAGGGAGTATAATTCAGCCTTAAAATTGTCACTCTTAAGATAAAACTTGATTTCGATTTTGAGGACCCTCCTGGATAATGGGATGAGTTTTAAGACTGTCTTAAATAACAAGATTCAACAGAAATCATACCTTTAGAAGATATAATGTAGCTTTGAAACAGGCATTTTACTAGAAGTTTTTACGATCCTCCTGGATAATGGGATCTAGCTTTCAAATTCTTATAGATATTTGGTAGCATGATTCAATTAACACTCATGAATATGCCCGGCTACCAAACTGGGGCAGAAAATTTTCTTTTGTTTTGTCTATTTTGTGGAAGCAGGTGCCCATCTGAAGAGCAGAGAAGGATAAAACTAGTTTCAAAGAATAGAAAGCAGTTCATACCCAAGCAATCAGGCACCTGCCTGAAAAAACAAGGGAGGACAAGTCAAAGAAAAGTAGTCTCAAGAAGAAGACAGTTCAAGTTTCAGCAATCAGGCGCCCACCTGGAGAGCAAGGGAATACAATTCAAGTTTCAGCAATCAGACGCCTACCTGGAGAGCAAAGGAATACAATTTGAGTTTCAGCAGTCAGGTCCCCACCTGGAGAGCAAGGGAATATAGTTCAAGTTTCAGTAATCAAGAGCTCGTCTGGAGAACGAAGGGAAGAAGTACAATTCAAGTGTTGGTAATCAGGAGCCTGCCTGGAGAACGAAGGGAAGAAGTAGTTCAAGTGTTGGTAATCAGGAGCCCGCCTGGAGAACGAAGGGAAGAAGCAGTTTAAGTGTTAGCAGTCAGGAGCCCGTCTGGAGAATGAAGGGAAGCAGTTTAAGTGTTGGTAATCAGGAGCCCACCTAGATAACGAAGGGAAGCAGTTTAAATGGTAATCAGGAGCCCGCCTAGAGGACGAAGGGAAGAAGCAATTCAAGTTCGGCAATCAGGAGCCCACCTGGAGAACAGAGGGAAGGCGACAATGGTCAAAGGAAGACAGTTCAAGTTTCAAGGGGAAAGCAATTCGAGTTTCATAGGAATGGAACACAATTCAAGTATTGGCAATCAAGAACCCACCTGAATAACCAAGGAAAGACAATAGCAGTCAAAGGAAGATGGTTAAGGGTTCAGCAATCAGGCACCCGCCTGAAAAACAAAGGGAAAGCACCTCAGAATACCCTTCAAGACATGCAATAAAGGAATCTCGCTTGGAGAATACAAGTCAAACAAGCGGCAGAAACTGCAAGACCAAGTTTGAAGATACAAAATAAATCTTTATAATTCATAAATCGTAGTTTAGTCTAGTTTCTTTTATTTTGTCATGGTGTAATAAGGAGGTCAGTAAGCAGTAGCAGCAGCAACAACAGTGAAATCACAGCTTCATGGTAGTCCCAGCTACCGAAACTTCCCGAACTACACTGACCTGATTTCTTTATAGCCAAGGATATGTAGAAAACCTTTGAAGCAGAGGTTCGGTCAGATTCTTTCAAAAAATGATTCCCACGGAGTATTCAAACGGGGAAAAATTGCTCGTATCCGCTCATTTTATCTTTGCACGAAAACTCTTCGTGTTTCCGGGCAAAGAGGGGCAGGTGTGAGCACATGATTTTTGCCCTATATAAATTATTCCCATAAATTCAAAACAAAACAATTTTTCCCATTGCTCGAAATTTTGTGGATTTGTTTTGGCATTTCCTGTTATTGTTTGCATTTTTGTTTAAATCATAAAAAAATACAAAAATATTGCATATGCATTTAGGATTTAATTTTTATATTTTTAGATCAATTAGTACATTAATTTGTTTAACAAAAATAGAAACAAATCATAAAAATAGTCATGTTGCATTTTAATTTCGAATTTTGGCAATTTTCTTTTTATTTGGTATTTAATTAGTTTTGGTAATTATTATTTAGAGATAATTAAGTTAATTTAGTAGAATAATTTGGTTTAGGAATTAATTAAGATTTTATTTTTATTTTGAGAAGAAAAATACTTTTGAAATAAAAAGAAAAGGAAAGGAATAAAAAAGAAATCAGAAGTTGGGCCAATTTAATTAAAATCCCAAGCCCAAATTAAATACCCCTCCCAAAACCCGGATAGACCCGGCCCAAACCCGTCCCCCTACCCGGTCCAGCCCCATTGCCACCCAAACAACATTGTTTGAGAAGTTTTGATCAGGGCCGTCGATATCATTTGATCAAACGGTCCACTGCGTCGCCCATTAACCCGATCCAGAACCAAACCGCCCCCTACTAAGTCAAAACGACCCCGTTTCGATTAAGGATTCAATCGGAGCCGTTGGATTCCAATCATCCAATGGCCCAAATTAAATCGTGGATTTTAATATACCCAGACCCTTCAGCTTCCCCCCATCCTCCTCAGTCACCCTCGTCTCTCTCAATTCCCCAAACCCTAGGGACATGCCGCCCTAATTTCCACCGCTTTTTGCCGACGGCGCCGCCCCTATTCACCACCAAAAATACACCCCAAAACCACCACAACTTCCTCTTCTCAAATCCCAACTTCACTTCCTTCGAACATCCTTGGAATTTCTCGAATTTTGATTTAAAGGGATAAACCCTAGCAGCCGCCACCATTCCCCACCACCTTCCGGTGGCGGCGCCGCCTCCGTTCACCTTCAAAATTACACCCCATGATCATCAAGACCCCCTCTTCCCAAATCCTTACTCTGTTTCCCTCGAACATGGCCTGAACCCTTCAAATTTCAAATCTAGGATTCGAGCCATAAAAGCCCAAAGCCAAATTCAGACATGCAAGACTACTCCTTCAAGTTTTCTCAAGTATTCTGGACGGTTTGGTCACAAAATAATGCTGCTCATTTGTTCTTAGCAAAGAATAAACGATTGACATTATTTGGGGACCAAACTGGATTATCAGTTGCAAGTTCAAATGTAGGGTGAGTTTGCTCTTATTTTTATGATTATTCTCATTGGTATATTTTTGATTTTAGTCTTTCCCCATCTCTGTTTCTTTTCTCTAGTCGATTTCAGTTGAAATTCGACCAGTCCTCTGGTTTAAAATATCTTCTGTTCATTGTTTTGTTTTTCAAACTGCTTTGTTGTCAGCTTGTTTAAAATTCTAAAGTCATATTTTGTTTAATCACTTAGTCAATTTAACTAGGATTGGTCTGATGATTTGGGTAGTTTCTTGCTTATTTGTATGTAATAATCAGTTGATTATTGTAGGTTTAATTCTCAAAACTATTCAAGTGTTTACCTAACTTAGGAAGTTTCTATAGTGGTAGGGTTGTGAATACACTAAAGATAAGATAGAGATAAGGTTTAAGTGGAATCAACTATGAAAAATGGGGAAAAATGGAATTGGTAATGGTGAATGCACTAATTGGCTGCCTATTTAAAGGCTGAAAGATAGAGGTTGAAAGGAGAAGGGGGAGTGATAGAAAATTCTAAAAAAATACAAACGGCTAAACTGTTCATTACTGTTCCATTGAAATCTCTTGCAACTTTTGAAGTTTTACGATTTCTAATAGCTAATCTGATTCATCTGGGTTGGATTGTGGTTCGAATTGGGAGTTGGGGTTTGTTTCTGTTGCTGTTAGTCTGTTATTGCTGCTTCCTTTTAAAGTTTCAAGCTAATTTCTGGTCTTTTACTGATATTCAGGTATGCATTTCTGCATTCTCCTTAACTGTAATGCTTGATTTGGAATCAGAAATGAAGATCTGGGGCTTTGAGTTATATTCACCATTAGTTGGTTCATAGATTAGCTTATTTGTCCACTTTGTTTTCTTTTTAATCTAACTTACTGCCCTTCGAACCGCGGATATGTGATCAATGACTGAACTTTAAAATCATGTGACATGGTAGTTTAGTTGATATCCATCTTAGTTTGTCTTCTTAAAATATAGTCATTTGTATTACTTGTTTGTTTAAGGTCAGTACTTGAATTTGTTTAAATGTAGTTGATTCTTTTAAATATGTACTAAATAAGGCTTTCAAGGCTACTATGGTATGGATTTGAACCTTGCATGCAAGTGGAATGGATAGTTCAGGGCCATAACTTCTGATGTTTGATTTGTGTAGTGGGTCTCAATGTTACTAAATGTCTACTTACCTATAGCAAGGATCAAGGTGTGATCTAGAATTCATTCTTAGCTTAGTTCTAATCTCAAAATCAGAGTCTTGTGATAGAAGTGAAGTTATCGTTTAGTGTGACTGTTGGAATTTACTACTGATTAAACATGGTGGATGTAGAATTTTGAAGAACTACTGTCAAGCACGTTAGTGCGGGATATGTTAACTTAAATCTCTTGTTACTTTACAAGTTAATTTTCGTTTTTTTAGAATCATTTGGAATGAAGATTCAAAGCATGGAAAATGGGTTATAGAAGAACACTTGTTGATGTATATATGACAAATTCGATTGAATCATATTTAAATCTGTACATCATCTAGTAAAATAAGTATGTTTGAGGATTTAAATAACATTTTTACTCCTTTCTAAAATACTCAATTGAATGGCTATCTCGATTTGGTGCATCTGAGTTTTCTCGTGATTAATGATCTATTGGTAATGATGAAGCTCAAATTATTTAGCCTTAGGAATAATTCAATAATCAAAAGAAGTCAAGTTGTCTTTCGAAGGATAAAATAGTGATGTGCAGTTGTCTAGGAAATGCCTTAAATAGTCATGATCACTGTCTCCCATTTGTTTGATAATTTAAAAAAAATGAAATGCAAAGGATTGACCTCTGTGTTGTTGTGTGGAATCGAACTAAGGGACTCATCGTTGGTTGAAGCTGGCCTTTGTTTAAATTTGGGCTCTCTTATGGGCCAGTTTGGATCGATATTAACTTGTAATTCAGAACAATCTCACGTTTGTGGGCTATAGGGCCGCATGCTGGGCCCAAATTTTAACTTCACACCGTTAGCCTCTTTCATTTATTAAAATATATTCTCTTAGTTTGGACCACAATAGAACCCTTGTCCATTAACATTTGGGTAGTTGCGATCTTAGTAGCCTTTTAATTAATTCATCGTTTTCTTTAGCGTTGGAGGTGTGTCATGACGACCAATTGCATAAAGTATGGCCCTCACTTTATAATCTAGCAACCCCTTAGGATAGAATAGTTTGAGGCGCGCCATGCCAAATAAAATCACAATTGCATGGCCTTCGTTTTAATTAATTTGGTTTTGATCCTTAGAATTCGAGGCGTGTCACCTAGTTGAATTTCCATGGCCCTCGCAAAAATTGCAAACGCGTAGTTGCTTTAGGCGCATTATTTTAATTATTTACCTTCCTAAACTCGGGTGTGCATTTCATGTGACCCAAATCCAAATCATAACAACGTTAAATAAAATATGTCGCGGATCGCGAGTGCATTTCATGTGGCGTGATCCAAAGACGTGTTTTGTATAATGTTGAAATCTTCCTAAAATTGAATAAAAGCGGTTTTAAAGTAAAAATGCACATATGTTTAAAAGTGTTTTAAAATCAGATAATTAGGCCAATAATAACAGTTGAGCGACCGTGCTAGAACCACTAAACCCGGAAATGCCTAACACCTTCTCCCGAGTTAATAGAATTCCTTACCCGGATTTCTGTATTCGAGGACTGTAAAACAGAGTCAATCTTTTCTCGAATTGGGATTTAAAATCGGTGACTCGGGACACCACAAATTATCCCATGTGGCGACTCTGAATTTTTAAAATAAAATAATCCCGTTTCGATTGTCACTTAAATTGGAAAAACCTCCCTTGTACCCTTTACGGGTGTAGTAAAAAGGGAGGTGTGACATCTGCAATGACCCAACTGGTTGTTTTGAGCCCTAGCGCGTCGTTCGGCGGTTTGAGGCTATGAGTAGCTTCACCTCAGGTATTATGACTTGTATGCATGGTCGGAATTGAAATTCGGGAAGTTCGAAGTTGATTTGGAAATGAAAATTCTCATTTCAGAAGCTTTAAGTTGAAAGAATTGACTAAAGTGAGATTTTGAGTAAACAACCTCGGAATCGAGATTTGAAGGTTCCAGCAGGTTCGTATGATGATTTCGAACTTGGATGCATGTTCGGATCAGATTTTGGATGACCCGGGAGCATTTTGGCACCTATTGTGGAAGTTAGCATATTGGAAGAAATTCATAAATTTGGGTTGAAGTGCATTTCAATGTTATCAGTGTCTGTTTGGGTTTTCGCGTCTGGGAATAGCTCCATATGGTGATTCTGGTACTAGGAGCGCGTCCGGAAGTGGATTCAGAGCTTCGTAGGTCATTTTGGGGTAATTAAGCGCAAGTTAGAAATTTGAAGGTTTTGAGAAGTGGACTTTTTAATATCGGGGTTGGATTTCGATTCCGGAAGTTGGAGTAGGTCCGTACTATCGAATATGACTTGTGTGCAAAATTTAGGTCAATCATACGTGATTTGATAGGTTTCGGCATCGAATGAAGAAGTTTGAAGTTCTAAAGTTCATAAAGCTTGAATTGGGGTATGATTCATGATTTCGGCATTGTTTGATATAATTTTGAAAGCTCAACTAAGTTCGTAATATGTTTTAGGACGTGTTGGTATAATTGGTTGAGGTCCCGAGGGCCTCGGGTAGATTCCATATGGTAAACGGATCGAGTCTGGACTTGGAAGAAATGTTGGGGCTGTTGTCTTCTAGTGTAACTGCACCTACGAGGTTTTGGCCGCTGGTGCGGAACTGCAGAAGCGAAAAGAAGGATAGGAGGGCTGCTTTGCAGAAGCGGCAATACAACCGCAGAAGTGAGCCCACAAAAGCGGACTCTTTGACCGCAGAAGCGAGGGAAGCCGTAGAAGCGAAGAGGAGCATTGCATCTGCGGAAATGCAGGTGCGGCTAATGTACCGCAGGTGCGGAAGGACGGTAATCGGGTCCAAGCCTACACTACTATTGAGTAGAGAGGGTGGTCAATGCAGTTTTAACCCAAATAGGTTAGAAACGAATCCATATGGAGTTAATAATTGGAATTAGGTCTATATCTAAGCTGGATACGGGCTTTGAGTCTAATTTCACTTCCACAAATTTTGGATTTGATTTCTACTTCTAACTTTACTCTATTGTATGCAATGATTGAAACTAAGGACAATATTATTGTTGTTGATTTTCAAGAGTTTAAAGAGACTATGGTAGTGAATTCTACCTAGGTGGATATCTAACGGGTTGCAAGAATCTAGGGCAAGCTTGATTAGTTGGGGTCGTAATATAGCTATCACACCCGGGTACTCACTCTATACCTCTCGGTAGTTTAAGTGATTTTGCCCAATTTGGCTTTCTCAAGTCCAAATGGGTATTCATGCAATTCAAGTGATATTTGCTCAAGTCGGGTATTACTATCTCTAGGTTTAACCCTTTAATTGGGGCTATCAATTTCTTGAGTTCACCCCATTTCCTTGTTAGCCTAGTTTTTCTAGACTTAGTCCCTCTTTCTCTAGTAGAAACTAAGTCATAAAGACATGAATCAATGTTTGCAACCATTAATTCTATAGTTCTAGCAAGAACTAGGCTAAATATCACTAACACATTCACATTCAAACCCTAAAATTAAATACCCACACTAGGGTTGGGTCACAACCCTAGCTATGGGTTTAGCTACTCATGGAAATAACAGAAATTAAAAATGAATGAAGATAAAATTCATAATACTAGATTAAAAGATGAAAATCTAATACAAAATTTCCAAAAGAAGTAAACTCAATCGTCTCAGGTTTTAATGCATAACATTCCCTAAAAATGTCAAAAAGATCTATTTATACTAAACTGAAAATATTTGACAAAAATATCCCTACGGAGGTTGTGCGGCCGCATAATTTTGAGTGCGGCCGCACTCTTGCTTTTGCGGCCACACAATTCTGAGTGCGGTCCACATTATTCAATTTGGATCTGGGTTGAACTGAGCTTTCGCGGACCGCATAATTTCTATTGCGGCCGCACAAGGGACTTTCGCGGCCGCACAAAGGACTTTCGCGGCCGCACAATTCTAAAGCGGACCGCACTTCTCTCTTTTGCTCAAATTGTAAGCTCTCTGAACCTCAGTCATTGCGGTTCGCGTAATTTCAATCGCGACCGCACATTTCTAGTGCGGTCTGTGCTCATCTTTTAGCCCAAAAATCACACTCTCTGAATCTCCCTTATGCAAACCGCGTAATTATGCTCGCGGCCGCATCATGGCTTTCGCGGCTACATAATTCTGACGCTGACCGCGCTTCAGAACTCTTTTCCCAGCCTTGGTTTTTATTCAAGTTTTGACTCCTTTGTGATTGATTTAGATTCATTTGGCTCATTTTGAACAATTCTTACAAGCAAGCATATTTTTTTAGTTTCCAGGAATACCTTCAAGTATTTTTGGCCTAAAACACAAGTAAAAGAGAGCAAATAATAGGTTATAATCCCTACTTATCAACTCCCCCAAACTTAAGCTTTTGTCCTCAAGCAAATAAGCTAATTCCCACCTCCACTAGAACAAAAGGATATTTCAGTTGGCCTAAGGTGAATCAATCATGCATCAATTGGGACTAACAATTACCCTCAACACAAATGAATTATCAACAACACCATGTTTCTACCTTTTTAGTACCATAGTTCTAATGTGACACTAGAGCATCAAGAGTTGACTTAATTCACCAAGAAAGCTCGCTCTATTACGTAGGACATTGTGGAACCCAAACTCCTCCTCCTCTACTCTCCATAAGCAAATCTCACTTTAGAATGTAATACTCAAAACAAGGATTGTGAAGAAGTATGTTCATCTCTCTCAAAAGAATGTTACAAGTCTGGCTCTAAGTACCATAAGCTTGCCCCAAATGTAAATCACCACTAATGTAAGCTTACCCAACTCGAAATCATATACGGTTTTTGCGGGAATATAATGAAGACTTTTGGATCAAGGTAGGACTTATCGGCGTATGATGGTTTCATATTTCCGCAAGCACTCCATTTTCTCATTTCAGCTCATACTTTCTTGACTCTTTGAGTCATTTTCTTCTTCCTTAGGGGAACTAGAGAGACACACTATCATTCTTTCTTGCTCATGACAATCATTTTTCTCCTTTTTTAATCATTCCATGCCTTTCATCATTGCTTTCTTTGAATCCCTTCAACTTTCTATCTTATTCTCTTTCTTTCTTTCTTTTTTTGACATATTTCTTTTTGGCTTTTCTTTATTTTCTTTTCCTTCCCTTTTCTTCATTTCTTTTTATTCTTTTCACCTTTTATCACTTTCACATTCCTCGTCTCTCCCCCAAACTTATGTTTTTGCCACTTGTCTATCAAGAATGCCAAGGAAAGATCGGGTGCCAAGAGAGGGTCATTATAGAATAGATAAAGGCTTGTAACGTGGTTATTAAAAGAAAAAGTGCTTCGCCTCAAAGGGGTTAACTAAGGATATCACATAGGTAGGATACAAAAGCTTTAAAGTCAAATTGGATCAAGGAGAGCCTGCAATCATTTCTCAAGTCGAGCTACACTTAGAATTTCGCCTAGACAAATATTCAGGGCAAGTTCTAGACTTATTGGCACGGAACATGGACTTGCACAAGTTGTTGAATTGTTAAAGAGAACAGAGTCGAGGGCCCACAATAACCCTAGCTAAGATTGAACATCACAAATGGCTCAAAGAAACCACTCGATGATTGTTTTAGTCAACACAAGAGTCTAAAGGTCACAACTAGAGCTATTCTTTGCGAATCAACTTGTTTCTAACCATAAGGTCGAAGGTAAATGTATTAGTATCAAGTGAAGCCTGTTTGAGACACTTTTTTCATTACTACTATATATGCCAAAACATAATGAAAATAGACTCAATCTCTTAAGAAGGTTGTCACGCCATTCATCGTTGGGAAGAGCCACCCGGTTCACACAACATCCACTTTTAGAGAGAACCGTGACATTAAGAAAACCAAAGGCTTATTGTCAACACAAAACTTAAAAAAAAAGCTAACAAATAAAAAAGAAGCTACTAAAGTAAATAAAAAACTATGCTATTAAGAGAAAATAACGAAAGAAGTTATGAAATAAACTACGGAAATTAAATTGAATATACAAACATGAGGTAAAGCAAATATATACATAAATAGAAATGAATATATACATACCAAAATTGAAAATGAAGTATATATACATACCAAAAGAGAAAATAAAGATAAATAAAGATAATGAAAAATAGTGTAATGGTTATTACATAACAAATGTCATAAATCAAAATGGACCACCCCCCAAATAAAAAAATAGCATTGTCCTCAATGCTTATAACAAATAAGAATAGAGAATAGGGGTAGAGAGTAAAAACAACTCCATATGTGGTCTTTGTCTGCATCGGGTCCTCAACCTGAACAAGGTCCTCATCATCCTCTAACTGTATCTCCTCATCCTCTGACTGGGGGACTACTGGGTTGCTGAGCATTTGAATTAGCTCCTCAGCAGTGTGTGATGTTGCAGCTGGCTCCTCAGACTGGCTGGCTGCTGCCCCTGGTGCCTCGGGCTTTACTGCATGTGTTTTTGGGACTGTCTCCTCCATGAGAAGGTCCATGGGCAAGTCCTATGCTTGTGCAATCTTCTTAACCTCCTTAGCCAACTTCTCCACGGAATATTTTGAGGCCTGAGACTTCTTCATCTTTCTAACCTATTTGGTCAGGTCTGCAATGACCTTCCCATATGTATCAAGAGTCTCCAGGATCTTCTTCTGGTCATCCCGAATCTTCTTCTAGTTGTCCAGAATCATCTTCAATGATTCCTCCACTAATGAAGGTACCTGAAGCGTTGCTGGGGCTAAAAACTGTGCTGCCACTGCATTGGATATGGCAGTCAACTTTGTGGTAGCTGCCTGCATCTAGTTGTTGAGACTGGACAGTGTCTAGGAAACCCTCAGTGCAGTCTGAGGGTAGGTAGAAGATGAAGGCACTGGCAGTGGCACTGAGATAGATGGTCTAGAAGATGGAGGAGGCATGGCTGCTGCTCTGGTAGAAGTACCAGTAGCTGTAGAGGGCTCGACAACGAATCCAGTGGCCACTACCCCTGGCTCTTCAGACTGGCTAGTGGAGGTAGTGGCTTTACCCTTGAATTTAGGGTTTTCCTCTCCCTGGAGGTGATACCATGAGAAAGGATTTTTAGCCTTCACCTCCACATCAAAATGTCTCGGCTCTACCCCTTGATCTTTGAAATACTCAGTGAGGAGGTTAGGGTAGGGATAAGATCTTTCTTCTTTCTGGACTGCATTGGAGATGTTGTAGGACATCAAGTTTCCTACAGTAATAGGATATCCTGCCATGATGGAAGCTACCAATACTGCTCGGGAAATTGAAAGGTCATTTTCATGCTGGCAAGGGTCAAGACGGCTGCACACGAATGTTTGCCACCCTTTTGCTTCAAACTTAAGGGTGGCTCTGACAATTGGCACTCCTATTGTGAGCCATACGGGTGGTGTCCCTAGAATAGTAAATATCTCAGTTAGCCATGGGGGAACTGCCTCACCCAGGGCTAGCTTCTCCAGGTATTGCACAGCCTCAACCTCCTCAAATCCTACGTATTTGTTTAGTGCTTAGCCATTAAATCGGATTTTCAAGTTCCGGACCTTCATCACTTTTGTACCCTTTTTGATGTGGGCAACATTGGCATAAAAATCCTTGACGAGGTATTCATTGGCATCATGCTGACGGCCGGTGAACCATTTCTATCCTTTTCTCTTTGTAAAGTGCTTTAGGACATTCGGATTGTGCTAGCTTAGGTCTTTGGTTATGAACTATCGCTCAAGAGTGAGAGACCTTTGTGTCCACCATTACCAAAATTTGGCATAAGCCTTCTCACTGACAAACCTATCAGCCCACACCTCTGGATTCCTTGATCTAGCTAGGCCTCCAATAATTGTATCACCCCCTCTCCCATCATCCGGGACTTCATCATCATCTGAATTGATTGCAGCTGGGGCAGCATGTGAGGGAGAGGGTTCAAAATCTTCACTACCCTCTTTCGAACCTTCAGATGAACCCTTAGAGGAGGAGGACTCATCAACCAAATGCAATCTCCCCGAGAATTGTTTGGGGATTTGTTTGGCCTGGACTTCCTGCTGTGCTTGCCCGAAGTTTCCTTCACACGCTTCCCCGGAGGAGACATACTCACTGATCTCAGAAGTGTCCAGGGCTCTATTGGCGGTTGCTTTCTTGTCGATTATCTTTTGAACTGATAGAGGCATGTTCTACCCTCCCTTTGGAAGTATCACCTAGACCTCAATGCACCATTGTTTGCAACACACAAGTAGTGAAAGTCAGTTAGAATTGGGGTTCAACATGTGTTAATGAATTACAGTTGAAAAGAAAGGTATTGCCTCTCAGAACAGGGCAGCGCAGACCACATAAAAGTGAGTGCAGCGGCGTACTGCCCATCACGGACCGCACAAAATTGAGTGCAGCAGCGGAGATACCAGGTTTAGACTACTGGTTCTCTGAAGCTACCCAACCGCGGACCGCATAACACCCATTGCAGACCGCACAATATTGAATGCGGTTGCGTAAACATTTTGTTGGGTTTCTGAAGTTCAACTATGCGAACTACACAAAATTGGGTGTGGCCGCGAAAAACCAACCGTAGACCGCACAAAATTGAGTGCGGACGCGGACTCTAAGCAACTAATAGTGCCATGAAACTAGGGTATTACGAACTACACAATTTTGTATGCGTCCACATACCCTATAGCGGACCGCACAAAAATATGTGCGGCCGCGAAATTCAAATCACATCGGCAGTGAGATACGATTAATACGAGGGTTTTCACTAATTAGGCATGATTTATGGCAATTAGACAATAAAAGCTACTAACCCCATTCAAATTCTACCCATATGTTCCTAAGCAAGAATTAAGCATCAATTTGACATATTTGGCATGAACCTAACCCTATCTAAAGAAGAAAACTAAAACAAAGAGAAAAGAAAAGAAAAAGATGAAATTAATTCCTTGAAATGAACATACCAGTAGTGAAATGTAGTAGGAAATCAACACTTAATGATTAAAAGTTTAGATTGAAAACAAGTGCATTGTGCTTCAGGCTTGCTTGAGAGGTCAGAGTGAGTAAAATGTGAATAGTTTCAAGAAGTATTATTTATACTCTAACCCCAGTGACCCACCGACTTACCTGAGTGCAGCCGCACAAGTTTGGTGCGGTTCGCACTCTTTACTTTTTGTAGATCGACATCCGATTCACTGCCGCGGTCCGCATAAAAATGGTTGCGGCCTCACAATTTGTGCAGTCCGTAAAATTTTGGGTGCGGCCACGAACTCTTAAGGGATTGCATCAGTCCAAACTTCAGAGAGCTGGCTTTTCCCCATTCTAGTTGTGCGACCGTACACAGAATTATGCGGCCGCAAAGTTCTTGTGCGGTCCGCACAATTTCACCCCTAAGCCAAATTTTTTCTTGTCAAGTTCCTGCACTGCACAACCAATTCCTACATACACTTCACAACCAGCTAGTCCAAAACAATACCTAATCTAAGAAAAAAATCAAAATAAAGAAAACACATGAGTTGCCTCCTAAGAAGCACCTGATTTAACGTCGTGGCACGACGCATATTACCATCATTCACTTGAAATGGATTAATTTCACAACATGGCCATCATCAACCTTACCAAGTTAGTGCTTCACCCAGTGCCCGTTGACTCTAAAGATCTCACCATTTTTGTTTTTCAAATCTAGAGCACCAAAAGGAGTCACATGCACCACTTCCAAGAAACATCTGTAACCGAAAGTTGAATAAGAGAACAAGGTCACCTTCATTGAATTCTTTGTTTCGGATATACTTATCATGTAGGTACTTCATCTTATCCTTATACAAGGAAGAATTGTAGTAAGCATGGAAGCGAAACTCATCAAGTTCATTCAATTGCTCCACCCGAAGATTGGCAGTTGCATCCCACTCAAGGTTCAACTTCTTCAACGCCCACATGGCCTTATGCTCTAATTCAACTGGGAGGTGACATGCTTTACCAAACACTAACCGATATGGAGACATACCAATTGGAGTCTTGTAAGTTGTTCTATAGGCCCATAAAGCATCGTCAAGTTTCCTTGACCAATCAGTCCGATTTGCATTTATAGTCTTGGATAGAATACTCTTGATCTCCCTGTTGGAGACTTCAACCTGTCCACTTGCCTGGGGGTGATAGGGGGTTGACACCTTGTGAGTGACACCATACTTTGAGAGTAAAGTGTCAAAGTCTTTGTTGCAAAAATGAGAACCCCCATCACTAATGATGGCCCTTGGGGTGCTGAACCTTGTGAATATGTTTTCTTCAAGAAAGCCAACGCACTTCGTGCTTCATTGTTGGGCAAAGCCATAGCTTCAACCCATTTGGAAACATAATCCATGGCAACAATAACATAGGTGTTCCCATAAGAACTCACAAATGGACCCATAAAGTCAATGCCTCACACATCGAAAATATCAATCTCAAGGATGGTGGTGAGAGGCATCTCATTCTTCTTGGAAATCCCACTGGCCCTTTGGCAATTATCACACCGTTTAACAAGCTCGCTAGCATCTTTATACAAGGTAGGCCAATAGATTCTACAGCTTAGGACCTTTGTAATAGTTCTCGCCCCACCATGGTGGCCACCATAGGGTGAAGAATGGCAAGATTCAAGAATACCCAATTGCTCTTCTTCAGGAATACATCTCCAGATAACACCATCAGTGCAAATTTGGAAAAGATATGGCTCGTCCCAATAATAATCCAAGCAATCCTATTTGAGCTTCTTCCTTTGGTTTGAAGAGAACTCATGTGGGACAATTCCGCTCACAAGATAGTTAGCCACATCGGCGAACCAAGGCATCCCGGTCAAAGACATGAAAAGGAGTTGTTCATCCGAAAACGATCAATGATCTCAAGGCCATCATGGGGCCTCCCCTCCTCTTCCAAACGGGACAAGTGGTCCGCCACTTGATTCTCACTCCCTTTTCGATCTATGATTTCAAGATCAAATTCTTGTAAAAGAAGTACCCACCTTATCAATCTAGCCTTTAAGTCTTTTTTGCTCATAAAATAGCAAAGCACCACGTGATCAGTGTGAACGGCCACTTTGGTACCCATGAGGTACGGGCGAAACTTTTCCATAGCAAAGACATTGGCTAAGATTTCTTTCTCGGTCACCGTATAGTTGACTTGGGCATTGTTCATGGCCTTACTAGCATAGTATACCGGATGGAATATCTTGTTGATTCTTTTCCCCAATACCGCTCCTACCGCCACATCGATAGCATCATACATGAGCTCAAATGGTAAGCTCCAATTTGGTGCGGTAATGATGGGAGTGGTAGTCAACCTATACTTGAGTAGCTCAAATGCCTTTATACAATCATCATTGAACACAAATTTTGAATCGTTTTCCAACAACTTGCACAAGGGGTTCACCACTTTTGAGAAATCCTTGATGAACCGACGGTAAAACCCCGCGTGGACTAGAAAGCTTCTCACTCCTTTGACAGAAGTAGGAAGAGGGAGTTTTGATATCAATTCAATTTTTGCTTTGTCCACTTCAATACCATTTTTGGAGATCTTGTGGCCAAGTACAATGCCCTCATCGACCATAAAGTAACACTTCTCCCAATTAAGCACCAAGTTGGTCTCTTCACAACGTGCCAAGACCTTATCAAGATTATCCAAACACTCTTCAAAAGAATCCCCTACAACAGAGAAATCATCCATGAAAACCTCGAGGAAGTCCTCCACCATATCCGTGAATATTGCCATCATACACAGCTGAAAAGTAGTCGGTGCATTACATAAACCAAATGTCATCCTTGAGAATGCAAATATGCCATACGGACAAGTGAAGGTGGTCTTTTCTTGGTCTTCAGGTGCAATAAGAATCTGGTTATATCCGGAATACCCATCCAAGAAGAAATAATAAGCATGCCCGGCTAGCCTATCCAACATCTGATCAAGAAATGGAAGCGGAAAATGGTCTTTCCGAGTCACTTTGTTGAGCATCCTATAATCCATGTATACTCTCCAACCGGTGACAATTCTTATAGGGATCAACTCATTATTTTCATTTGTAATCACAGTCATGCCCCCTTCTTTGGGGCACATTGTACCGGTGAAGTCCATGAACTATCATAAATGGGGTAGACAACCCCGACATCCAACCACTTGATGATCTCTTTCTTGATTACCTCTTGCATAGCCTCATTCAACCTTCTTTGATGTTCCACAAAGGGTTTGGCATCCTCCTCCAATATGATTTTGTGTATGCAAAAGGCGGGGTTTATACCCCGAATGTCCGCCAATGTCCAACCTATTGCCTTCTTCCTCCTTTGGAGCACTGTAAGGGTGGAATCTACTTGCACATTAGTTAAGCACGAGGAAAGAACAACAGGTAAAATAGAGCAAGGGCCTAAGAACTCATACCTGAGGTGTGAAGGCAAGGGCTTCAACTCCAATGCGGGAGGCTCCTCGATTGAGGGCTTTGTTGGTGGAGTCTTCCAGTTCTCAAGGTCCAAGGAAAGTTTTTGGGGCTCATATGTATATAAACCCATTCTTTGCAAAGCGTTGAAATATTTTATGAAGCCTTCCTTCTCATCCTCATCATGATTCAATAACACAGCTTCCAATAGGTCTTCAACATTCATCACAGCACTTATGTCATCAACAATTACTTCAGTCACAAGATCCACAAACGAACACACTTCGTTGATATTAGACTGCCTCATTGACTTGCAAACATGGAACACAACTTTTACATCGCCCACCCGGAAGGTGATATCCCCAGCTTCTACATCAACTAAGGCCTTCCCTGTATGTATGAAAGGTCTCCCCAATATTATTGGCACCTCGTCGTCAACCTCACAGTCAAGTATCACAAAATTTGCGGGAAGTATGAACTTATCGACCCAAACTAGCACATCATCAATTATCCCCAACGGCCTCTTCATTGTTTGGTCCTCCATTTGCAACCTCATGGATGTGGGTCTTGTTTGCACAATCCCAATGTCTTGAATACAGAATATGGTCTCAAGATAATGCTTGCCCCCAAGTCACACAAAGCTTTGGCGAAATCGACACTACCAATAGTGCATGGGATTGTAAAGGCACCGAGGTATTCTAACTTTGAAGACATGGAGTGTACAATGGCACTCACTTGATGTGTCATTTTGATTGTTTCACAGTTCATTGATCTCTTCTTTGTTACCAAGTCCTTCATGAACTTGGCATATCTCGGTATTTGTTTTAACGCTTCAACCAATGGCACGGTTATGGACAAACTATTCATCATATCAATGAATTTCTTGAATTGATTCTCATTGTTTTGCTTTGCAAGCCTTTAAGATATGGTGGAGGAGGCCTTAGTAAAGGAGCCTTGGCTTTGGGTACTACCGGATCCGGTATGTCTATAACATGTCCCCTATACGGGTTCACATCATCTTGTGTCTCCTCCACATTTTCATTAATGTCTATGCTCACTTCATCATTCACTTAAACCTCATTTCTTGGCTCATCATCATCTTGCATCACCACACCATCATTCACCATCTTTCTTGAGTTTGAGGTACTAACAACTCCACCTTTCCCACTTCTTGTAATCGCCATAATAACATGCCCCATATTGTTTCCACCCTTCGGGTTTACTACTGTATCACTTGGTAGTGCCCCCTTAGGGCGAGTATTCAAAGCTTGAGAAATTTGGCCAAGTTGGACTTCCAAGTTGCGGATAGAAGTGTTATGGGAGGCTAATTGGGCATCGGAGTCGGCATTTTTTTCATCATTTGTTCGAACATGGTTTCAATCTGTCCCATCTCATTGTTGTAAGAACTAGTACCTTGTGATGGATATGGAGGCAAGTTGTTCGGTTGTTGATATATCGGGGGCCTTTGAAAGCCCGACCCCCGATTCCCTTGATTATTGTTGTTCAAACCCCCTTGATTGTTATTGCCTCCCCAATTACTATTATTGTTGCCAACCCAATTGCCTTGATTGCCTTGATTACCCCAATTTTGGTTGTTATTTTTCCCCCAATTGCCTTGGTTGTTGTTGTTGCCACTATTCCAATTTCCTTGTTGACCTTGATTGCCTCTTTGGTTTCCCTGTGATCTCCACTGTTGTTGATTCGGAGCATTGCCTCGTTGACCTTGATAATTGTTGACATATTGAACCTCTTCACTTTGATCATCATAGGAATCATCTTGATTGTACCCACTACCACTTTGCTCAAATTGATCCGGATTGTTTTGAACTTGTTGACCTTGTTGCCTTCTCTTATTGACCATCATGTTCACTCCTTCCATGGCATTCACTTGTTTTGGTCCTTGAACTTGTTGAAGCTGAACTTTGGCCAATTGGTTCATGGTAGTTGTCAACTCAGCTATAGCTTGCCCGTATTAATGTAGCTCCTTGTGTATGTGAATAACATTAGGGTCACCTTGTGGCATATTGGCTCTACTTTGCCATGCCGAGTATGTATCCGCCATCTCATCAAGTATTTCACATGCTTAGACATATGGCGTGTTCATGAAGTTTCCCCCGGCGAGTTGGTTAACCACACGTTGGTTTGTTGTGTTGATTACCTGATAGAATGTTTGTTGGATCATGGCTTCAGTCATATCATTATTCGGACATTCTTTAACCATGGTTGGATACCTTTCCCAAATCTCATGTAGCGGTTCATTTGGCTCTTGTTTAAAAGCAAGGATCTTATCTCTTAAACTTGCCATATTTCTCGGAGAAAAGAACTTTGCGATGAACTTCCCGGCCAACACATCTCAAGTGGTGATGGAATGGTTGGGTAACCTTTCTAGCCAATCCAAAGCCTTCCCCCTTAGAGAAAATGGGAAAAACCTTAACCTCAATGCTTCCTCGGAGATATTAGTTTGCTTGCTCCCCCAGCACGTGTCAATAAAACCTTTGAGATGCTTATAGGAGTTTTGGTGTGGAGCTACAGTAAAGAAACCCCTCTATTCCAACAGTGTAAGCATGAAATCGGTTATTTGAAAGTTTCCTGCCCTAATCCGGGGTGGGACTATTGCACTTGCATAACCTTCATTGGGTAACACCCTGTGTGCTGCCCTTGGAGGAGGTGGAAGAGGGTTTAGGACGTTGTCATTAGGCGGGCGGCCTCTCCTTTGTACTTGAGGTTCGGGTTGAATGTCATCTACGTGATCACCATCTACCTCATCCCCCAATGGCAAATTTTCGAGGGCTTCGTTGTTAAGAGCCATTAGGTACCTAAAAGCAATTCACACACAAATTAGAAAAATGGAAGCAAAGAAAAACAAAACACACAAATACTTAGATATATAGCTAAGACCGTCTAAGTCCTCGGCAACGATGCCAAAAATTGATCGGGTCCATGCCTACACTACTATTGAGTAGAGAGAGTGGTCGATGCAATTTTAATCCAACTAGGCCGGGATCGAATCAACAGGGAGTTAATAATTGGAATTAGGTTTATATCTAAGCTAGATGCGGGCTTTGAGTCTAATTACACTTCCACAAGTTTTGGGTTTGATTTCTACTTCTAATTTTACTCTATTGTATGCAATGATTGAAACTAAGGACAATATTTTTGTTGTTGATTTTCAAGAGTTTAAATAGACTAGGATAGTGACTTCTACCTAGGTGGATATCTAACGGGTTGCAAGAATCTAGGGCAAGCTTGAATAGTTGGGGTCGTAATATAGCTATCACACCCGGGTACTCACTCTATACCTCCCAGTAGTTTGAGTAATTTTGCCCAATTTGACTTTCTCAAGTCCATTCAAGTGATATTAGCTCAAGTCGGGTATTACTATCTCTAGGTTTAACCCTTTATTTGGGGCTATCAATTTCTTGAGTTCATCCCAATTCCTTATTAGCTTAGTTTTCCTAGACTTAGTCCTTCTTTCTCAAGTAGAGACTAAGTCATAAAGGCATGTATCAATGTTTGCAACCATTAATTCTATAGTTCTAGCAATAACTAGGCTAAATATCACTAACCCATTCACATTCAAGCCTTAAAATTAAATACCCATCAAATACCCACACTAGGGTTGGTTCACAACCCTAGCTATGGGTTTAGCTACTCATGGAAATAACAGAAATTAAAGATGAAATGAAGATAAAATTCAAAATACTAGATTAAAGGATGAAAATCTAATGTTAAAAGATGAATCTAATACAAAATTTCCAAAAGTAGTAAACTTAGTCATCTCAGGTGCCTCTAATACATAACATTCCCTAAAAATGTCAAAAAGATCTATTTATACTAAGCTAAAAATATTTGGAAAAAAAAAATACCCCTACGGAGGTTGTGCGGCCGCATAATTCTAAGTGCGGTCGCACTCTTGCTTTCGCGGCCACACAATATTGAGTGCGCTCCGCGTTCTTCAATTTGGATTGGGTTCAGCAGAGCTTTCGCGGACCGCATAATTTCGATCACGGCCATACAAGGGACTTCTGTGGCTGCACAATTCTGACGCGGACCGCACTTATCCCTTTTGCTCAAATTGTAAGCTCTCTGAACCTCAGTCATCGCGATCTGCGTAATTTCAATCGCGGCCTCATAGGGACTTTTGCGGCCGCACATTTCTGGTGCAGTCCGCACTCATCTTTTAGCCCAAAAAATCACACTCTCTGAATCTCCCTTATGCGGATCGCGTAATTATGCTCGAGGACGCATCATGGCTTTTGCGGGTGCATAATTCTAATGCGGACCGCGCTTCAGAACTCTTTTCCCAACCTTGTTTTTTGTTCAACTTTTGACTCCTTTGTGAGTTGATTAAGGTTCCTTTGGCTCATTTTGAACAATTCCTGCAAGCAAGTATATTTCATTAGTTTCCGGGAATACATTCAAGTATTTTTGGCCTAAAACACAAGTAAAAGAGATCAAATAATAGGTTACAATTCTGACCATCAAATCAAAATCTCACTATCGAACCGGAAGCTTCAAAATTCGACCTTTCGACATTTCAAGCCTAATTAGCTATGGACCTCCAAAACACAATCCAAACACGCTCCTAGGCCCGAAAACACCCAACAGAGCTAACGGAACCATCAGAATTCCATTTCGAGGTCATCTTCACACTGTTTCAGCTACGATTAAATTTCTAACACTTAAGCTCTCATTTAGGGACTAAATGTCCCAAAACTCTCGAAACTCAAAACCGAACATCCCGGCAAATTAAATAGCAGAAATAAACACAAAGAAAGTAGTTACTTAGGGATCGGTGCATTAATTCTTAAGACGATAGGTCGGGTCATCACTTCCTCCTACACTTAAACATTCGTTCGTCCTCGAACGAGCATAGAGACATACCTAAAGTAGTGAAAAGATAAGGGTAATGGCTGCACATATCCTGCTCCGGCTTACCCAGCCACTGAACCTTCACTGATGCAATGTTCTTTGACCTTAGATTTCTAACCTGCATGTCCAATATTGCCACTGGCTCCTCAACATAGGATAGATCCTTGTCCAACTGGACTGAACTGAAATCTAACACGTGCGACAGATCACCGTGATACCTCCGGAGCATCGAAACATGAAATACCGGATGAACTCCTGCCAAGCTGGGAGATAAGGCAAGCTCATAAGAAACCTCCCCAACATGCCGCAATATCTGAAAAGGACCAATAAACCTCGGACTCAACTTTCCTTTTTTCCCAAATCTCATAACGCCCTTCATAGGTGAAACCGAAGCAGAACTCGCTCTCCAACCATATAGGAAATATCACGAACATTTCGGCCTGCGTAGATCTTCTGTCTGGACTGGGTTGTACAGAGTCTATCCTGAATTACCTTAACCTTCTCCAAAGCATCCTGTACCAAGTCTGTGCCCAATAATCTGGCCTCGCCCGGCTCAAACTAACCTACCCGGGACCTACACCGCCTACCATATAAGGCCTCATACGGTGCTATCTGAATGCTGGACTAATAGTTGTTGTTGTAAGCAAACTCCGCCAATGGCAAGAACTGATCCCAAGACCCTCCAAACTCAATCACACACGCACGGAGCATATCCTTAAGAATTTGAATAGTGCGCTTGGACTGTTCGTCCATCTGAAGGTGAAATGTTGTACTCAACTCCACCCGAGTACCCAACTAATGCTGATCAGCCCTCCAGAAACATGATGTGAACTGAGTACCTCTATCTGAAATGATGGAAACTGGAATACCATGCAGATGAATAATCTCCTGGATATAAATCTCCACTAGGCACTCCGAAGAATAGGTAGTACACACAGGAATGAAGTGCGCGAACTTGGTTAGCCGATCCATAATCACCCAAATAGTGTCGAATTTTCTCAAAGTCCGTGGGAGCCTAACTACAAGTCTATAGTGATCCGCTCCTACTTCCATCCGGAATCTCTATCTGCTAAAGCAACCCACCTGGTCTCTGGTGCTCATACTTCACCTGCTGACAGTTGAGGCACTGAGCTACAAATCCAACTATATCCTTCTTCATCCGCCTCCACCAATAGTGCTGCCTTAAATCTTGATGCTTCTTCGCGACACGCAGATGGATGGAATACCGCAAACTGTGGGCCTCCTCTAGAATCAACTCCCGAAGCCGATCAACATTGGATACACAAATTCGACCTTACATCCTCAATACGATGTCATCACCGAAAGTCACCTCTTTGGCATCACCGTGCTGAATCTTGTCCTTGAGGACAAGCAAATGAGGGTCATCATATTGACGCTCCCTGATACGATCAAATAAGGATGACCGAGAAACCACGCAAGCTAGAACCCGACTGGGCTCTGAAAGATCCAATCTCACAAACTGGCTGGCTAAGGCCTAAACATCTATCGCCATAGGTTCTCTAATACTGGTAAATAAGCCAAACTCCACAAACTCTCTACCCGGTGACTTGAGGCATCGGCCACCACATTAGCCTTGCCCGAGTGATACAAAATAGTGATATCATAGTCCTTCAACAACTCAAACCATCTCCTCTAGCGCAAATTTAGATCCTTTTGCTTGAACAGGTGCTGCAAGCTCCAATGATCAATATAGATCTCACAAGGAACACCGTACAAATAATGACGCCAGATCTTCAGGGCGTGAACAATGGCAGCTAACTCAAGGTCGTGGACCGGATAATTCTTCTCGTAAACCTTCAACTATCTAGACGCATAAGCAATCACCCTACCATCCTGCATCAAAACCGCTCCAAGGCCAATCCTCGAGGCATCACAATAAACCGTATAAGACCCGAACCTATAGGCAATATCAACACTGGGTTGTAGTCAAAGCTGTTTTGAGCTTCTGAAAGCTCACCTCACACTCTTCTGTCCACTAAAACGGAACACCCTTTTGGGTCAGCCTGGTCATAAAATCGATAAAAACCCTTCAACAAAGCGACGGTAGTAACCCGCCAAGTGAAGAAAACTGCGGATCTCTATCGCTGAGGATGGTTTGGGCCAACTCTGAACTGCTTCCACTTTCTTCGGATCCACCTTTATTCCTTCACTAGAAACCACGTAACCCAAGAATGCCATGGAATCCAACCAAAACTCATATTTTGAGAACTTAGCATATAACTTCTTTTCTCTCAAGGTCTGAAGCATTGTCCTCAGGTGCTGCTCATGATCTTCCCGACTCCGGGAATACACTAGAATATCATCAATAAAGATAATGATGAACGAGTCAAGATATGGCTAGAACACATTGTGCATCAAATGCATAAAGGCTACCGGGGCATTGGTCAACCCAAATGACATAACAAGGAACTCGTAATGACCATACTGAGTCCTGAAAGCAGTCTTCGAGATATGTAGCTCCTGAATCTTCAACTGATGGTAACCCGAGCGCAAGTCAATCTTAGGAAACACTCGTGTGCCCTGAAGCTAGTCAAACAGATCACCAATACGATGCAAAGGATAATGGTTCTTCACTGTAACCTTGTTCAACTGGCGATAATCAATACATATACGCATAGAATCATCTTTTTTCTTCACAAATAAGATAGGAGCACCCCAAGGTGATACACTGGGCCTAATAAAACCCTTATCAAGTAATTCCTATAACTGATCCTTCAATTCCTTCAACTCAAGAGGAGTCATACGATATGGAGGAATAGAAATGGGCTGAGTGCCCGGCAACAGATCAATGCCAAAATCAATATCTCTATCAGGTGACATGCCTAGAAGATCAGTTGGAAACACATCAAGAAAATCTCGTACTACTGGGACTGAATCAACTGAAGGGGTATCAATACTGACATATCTCACATAAGCAAGATACGCGTCATACCCCTTCTGAACCATACGCTGAGCCTTAAGGAAAGAAAAAACTCTACTGGGAGTGTGATCTAAAGTACCCCTCCACTCAACATGCGGTACACCTAGCATAGCCAGCGTCACAGTTTTGGCATGACAATCAAGGATAGCATAATAGGAAGACAACCAGTCCATGCCCAAGATAATATCAAAATCTACCATGCTGAGCAACAATAAATTGGCTCTGGTCTCAAAACCACTAAGAGTAACCAAACACGACCGATAAATGCGGTCCACAACAAGAGAATCTCCCACATGAGTAGAAACATAAACAGGGGAACTCAAAGAATCTTGAGGTACACCCAAATAAGAAGACACATAAGAGTAAGTGAAGCCTGGATCGAATAGAACCGATGCAACTTTCTAACAAACTAGTATAATACATGTGACGACAGAATGAGAGGCAACAGCCTTGGTATGGGCAGGAAGGGCATAATATCTGGCCTGGCATTCCCCTTTAGCTTACTGAGCAGGTGGGGTAGCAACTGGTGTTGTGATCATAACCTAAGAACTCTGCGGAGCGCGCTGTGGCTGAGAAGTCTGTGGAGGTACACTCCTCCCAAGTCTAGGGCACTCCTTCACTATATGACATATGTCACCACACTCAAAACAAGCTCTGGGAGGACGTGGCAGTGGGAACTATGCGGTACGGGTACTCCAAGACCCCTGAACACCTGAAACACTATGTGAAATCTGAGATGTAAACTGAGCTGGCTGACCCACAAAACCTCTACCATGTCGTACTCTTCCTCCAAAATAAAGACCAGTGGGTCTCTCCAATCTACGAGGTCTCCTCACTTCCCTATACTCTCTCTTCTGACCTTGTATGTCCTCTCTCTCCTGGACCCACCTGTCCTCTACTCGGCGAGAAGTCCTCACCACCTGCTGAGTTGGGACCACAGGCTGTGTCTCTATGACACTTGGAAACCGACCAATGAGAACTCGCTGCTCTGGAGTGGGGGTGGTGAAAGTTTGGATCCCTTCCCCGATCTGTGAAGTAGTTGGTACAACCTGAATCAATCTCGCCTGAACTAATGTACCAAACATGCTCAGGAACTATGTTAATGTCTCCTAAAGTGCTGGAGCAGTAGTAGCAGTAGGTGTATCCTATGCCTGGGCTCTGGCTTGAACTGCTGGTGGCTCCTCGGTGGCAGCTCGTGCGGGTGCTCTAGCTGCACCGCATGCGCGTCCTTGGCCTCTACCCCGGCCCTGACCTCTAATGGCTCTCGCAGGGGGCGCGAGTGTCTGATCATCTCTGGTAACACGTGTACTCACCATCTATGAGAGGATGGAAGATAGAGGTTTAGGATTCGTGATGTCAAAAATCTCGCACGATAGGGAAATCAAATGAAGTGGAATTTTCCTAACGGTTACATAGCCTCTCATAGATAAGCACAAACGTCTATGTACCGATCAGTGAGACTCTAATAAACCGACTTATGATTCATGACTCCTATGAACCTAGGGCTTTGGTACCAACTTGTCACGACCCCGGTTCGCCCTCCGTGAACCATCATGACTGCACCTAGTCTCTACATCGAGGTAAGCCTAAGATGTGGAAGATAAACCAAATTTGCAGAAGAAAATAATTTAAAATAGAAATAGAGTAATAAAACAACGTTTAAAAGTACCGCTCGGCATATACAATATTAACTCTTAAAACCAATACACTTTCCCAAAACCCGAAAACCCATGAATCACAAGCTACAAATATAATAAAAACAATCTAACTCCGGAATGTCTACCTCAACAGAAGAAAATAGAAGGTCTATCACTACAAGATAGAATGGAAAGGGACTCCTCGGTCTGCGGACGCGGCAGATATACCTCGAAGTCTCTGGAACAGTCGCCTCGCCTCAAGGGTGATAGGACTGAGTCAAAGTACCTGGATCTGCACATGAAAAACATGCGCAGAAAGGGCATGAGTACACCACAACAGTACTCAATTAGTGTCAAGCCTAACCTTAGTCGGGTAGCGACGAGGAAGGTCAGGGCCCTACTGAGGTTAAATAAAAAATAAGGTATAACAATATAGAATAAGACAGTATAATTAAGTGAAACAATAAGAAATAACATAGAATAGAAAGAACAACAACAACTAGAACAGAGACAAAATAATCACGAAAAGGAAAATACAACTCAACACAGAGATAACAACCAGGGTACCTTCCAAGATACCGTCCTGTAATCCCAATTACATATATCCAATGGATCTCCCGAGATACCATCCCGTAGTCCATCATATATATCCGAAGGATCTCCCGGGATCCCGTCCCGTAGTCCAACTATTAGTGTGTGGGGATCTACCAAAATCCCGATCCGTAGTCCCAAATATAAATACCCAGTACTAGGGGACTCTACTGGGTTCAGTCCCGTAGTTCCATATAACTAAGCAAGGGGATCTACCGAAATCTCATATCTGTAGTCCCAATGTAAATACACAACAACAACAGGAAAATATTCAGCAAATGTCAATTTCATATTAAGTCAAACAAGTAATTCTAGTCTAGCATGCTGCACAGAATTCAGGTAAAGCAGTTTGAGCAAATAAAGAAATTAAATCACTTAGACATGCTTTTCTACGCTAACCACAGGCTTAAAGTGCAAGTAATATAAATAGAGAAGGAAACATACTAGTAATTACTTAATGAAAACCGAATTTTCAACAATTAGCACAAGTATGCACTCGTCACCTCACGTACAAATTATTTCAATTAACAATAATACCAAATCCTAAGGGAAAGGTCCCCCACACAAGGTTAGGCAAGCCACTTACCTCGAACCGGCTCAAAATCAACTCGAAACCATGTTCTTGCCATAAGTACTCGACTCCAAATGGCCCAAATCTATTCAATTCAATTGCATAATGTAAATAACACTTCAAGTAACTAATTCTACAATTAAATTCTAAGCTAATACGTTAAATTATGAAAAATGACCAAAATGCCCCTCGGCACGCACATCTTGGAATCAAGTAAAATTTACTTTTCCAGAATTCTCACTCTCACGAGTTTAGTCATACCAAAAGTACCAAAATCGGACCTCAAATGGTCCCTCAAATCATCTCTCAAATGTCTCTAATTAATCAAGCCCTAACCCCCAAATTACCACTGATTTTCCTTAATTTTTCATGCTTATAATGATACAAAATCACTCCAATAACGAGTTTAGGGACCAAAGACCTTACCCTAATGAACTCATCTAAAAATCTCTCTTGAAAATGCTCCCCCAAGACTTCTTCCCGTTTGAAAAGAGGTGAAAAATAGCTCTAATTCGCAAATGCAATTATTTATATGTTCTGCCCAACAATCCCGCATCTGCGGTCCACCCATCGCATCTGCGATACCGCTTCTGCGGTTGGGGAACCACTTCTGCGGTTCTCACTTAAAGTTCCATCTCCGCACCTGCGACCCAGGTGTCGCACCTGCGGTCCTGCAAGTGCGGTAATCCTATCGCTTCTGCGGTCCTTGCTCAAATTCCTCTTAGCCGCTTCTTATCACGACCCGTCCAGTCGTCTCATGAGTAACTGCTCCATTTTCCCCCATTTTCGTTTCTTTATGCTTTGTATATCCGTGTTATGTGGTATCGAGCTGGTCGGATCGAATTCGGAATAATTTTGGTAAGTTTGAAACACTTAGTCTCTTTTGAGGAAGGTTAAGTTGGAAAAGTCAACCAGATGTTGACTTATATGTTCGAGGGCTCGGAGGTGAGTTCTGATGGTTCGGTTATCTTCGGGAGGTAATTTATGACTTAAGAGGGTGATCAAAGCGAGTTTTGGAGGTTCGGAGTAGATTTAGGCTTGAATTGGCAAAGTTGATATTTTGGCAATTTTCGGTTGGTAGGCGAGATTGAGATATAGGGGTCGGAATGGAATTCCAAGAGTTGCAATAGTTCTGTTGTGTCATTTGGGATGTGTGTGCAAAATTTCAGGTCATTCGGACGTGGTTTGGTTGGGTTTTTTATCAAAAGCGAAATTTAGATATTTTTAGAAAATTAGGCTTGAATTCGATGTGTTTTGATTGATTTAATGTTGTTTGAGGTGTTTGGAAGATTGTTACAAGTTTAAATAAGGTTTTGGGACATGTTGGTGCCTTTGGTTGAGGTCTTGTGGGCCTCGGGGTGATTTCGGATGGTTGATGGAAAGGTTTGAGACTTTTTGCAGCTGCTGAACCTTGCTGCTTCTGGTATTTCCACACCTACAGATTGGGGACCGTAGGTGCGACGCCGCATATGTAGAAGAGGAGCCGCAGAAGCGGATTATTGAGGAGTTGTAAGAAACCGCAGATGCAGTTATGGGACCGCACCTGCGAAACCGCAGGTGTGGAATGTTGAGTGCAGGTGCGATTTTGGTCCGTTAAGTGAAGAACCGCAGAAGTGGTTATGTGGCCGCATATGCGGTGCCACAGAAGCGGGTATTGTGTTGCAGATGCGAAAATGTCTGGGCAGAAGGTATAAATTGTGGCCTTCGCGAATTTGAGTTATTTCACCATTTTTTACTTTGGCTTTGGAGATTTTTGGACGATTTGAAAGAGGTATTTCAAGGGAACTTCATTGAGGTAAGGAATTTGGACCAAAAACTCATTCCTATGCCATTATTTCACGGATTAGGGCTAGAAATTATGGAAATTAAGGGTGAAAATTGGGAAAACTTTGAAACTTAGACCTTTGCTTGAGGATTTGAAGGACCATTTGAGGTCGGATTTCCGAACTTTAGATATGTATGAACTCGTGGGGAGATGAGGAATATATTGATGTAAAAATTACCAAATTCTGAGACGTGAGCCCGAGGTTGGGTTTTGGCAATTTTGGGAGTTTTGGTATTATATGATTGTTTTCGCTTGGGCTTCGTTCCCTTCGCATATTTTGACGTCGTGATTCTGATTTTTGATAGATTCAATGCGAGTGGAGGCTGATTCAAGGGGCAAAGGCATCGCGGAGTAGCATTTTCACCGGTTTGAGGTAAATAACCATTGTAAATCTGGAACTGAGGGTACAAACCCCGGTATTTGACTTGTTTTGAAAAATTCGGTGACGCACATACTAGGTGACGAGCGTGTAGGCGTGCACCGGTAGGGATTGTGACTTGGTCCGCCCCGTAGCTACTATTAAGCCGCGTATATGATTTACAATCTTATATTATTTCGTACTTTAGTCATTTATACTGTATCATGGGTTTGCCATGTTTGGGGCCTTGTGACGACCTGTTGAGACCCTTAGGGGCATTTTTACTGTTTTTCCTCACTTTACTTGTTGAAAGCATATCCTCAGTCATGTTTTACCTATTTAAATGTTTAAAACTAGTTTTATCACCCTACTTCTAATTGTGAGGACTGTTTAGGCTGAGTTCCCTAATTTCTATTGTTGTGCCCGAGAGGCTGTGAGGTTAATGATTGAGAGAGGTTGAGAATCTAATAGTGAGGATATTATATGTATATATTATGGATCGGGATGCATGCCGCAGCGATACTTATATGGATCGGGCTGCACGCCGTAGCAATATATATATTGGATCGGGCTACATGTCGCAGCGATATATATATTGGATCGGGCTGCGCGCTGCAGCGATTGACGCTTGGGTTGTAGGAGTCCCTCCGGAGTCTATACACCCCCAGTGAGCATAGTCGACTATAAATTACGAATAGGGTTGCACGCCGCAGCGGTTACTATAATTTCTATTATTATGAGATATTAATGAGCCTGAGTGTTGAGAGTGAGTACTGAGCGACGAGAGTGAGTCACGAGTGACTGCGAGGCTGCCCGAGAGGCCATGTTCTGAGTGATACCTTGCCCGAGGGGCCCAGTTATGACATTTTCACTGATTTCACTCTTCTTTTAAAAATAGCCTCTATTGGAAAATTGCTAAGTATATGATTTCAAGTGTTTAAACTGAAGTTGATAATTTTACGACGAAACTGGTTTTAAACCGTGAAATGGATTTGTTATCCTATTTTTTATTCAATAATATGATTTTTAACTGTTCGTCACTACTTGCAGACCTTATTTACTTTATTTACTTACTGAGTTGGCATACTCACGTTACTCCCTGCACTTCGTGTGCAGATCCAGGTGCCCGAGCGGCAGAGTGAGGTTTCTCAGCTGATCCAGAGGTTGCCGGAGATTTCAAGGTAGCTGCATGGCATCCGCAGCCCTATTTTCTCCTTCTTATCTTGTTCTTTCCGCATTTTCTAGACTTATGTTGCATCAGACAGTCAGTTATGTAGTAGAGGCTCTAGACTCGTGACACCAGATATTTGGGGCTGTGTAGTTTTCATGTTTATTTGACTTTCACATATGTAATTGTGTTTTAAACGCTTATTATGGAAATTTTGGTATTTAAACCTGTGTCAGAAAATGGTTTTATAAAAAGAAATTGTTGTAGTTTGGGTTGGCTTGCCTAGTAATGTGATAGGCGCCATCACGACCGGGTATTTGGGGTCGTGACAAGTTAGTATCAGATCTTAGATTATATAGGTCTCGCGAGTCATGAGCCAGTTTAATAGAGTCTCGCGGATCGGTACGGAGACGTCTGTATTTATCCTTGAGAGGCTGTAGAACCTTTAGGAAAATCTTCATATTCCTGAAATTTTTGTCGTGCGAATTTGTTGATCTGAATACTAAACTTCTGTTATTCCATTCTCTCACAGATGGTGAGGACACGTGCTACCGGGTAGGGTGGACGACCACCAATACCACCAGTTGGGGCCACCAGAGGCCGGGGATGCGGCCGAGGCCGTGGTAGGGGCAGAGCAGCTAGGGTGGCACCTGTAGATCCACCAGCTGCCCCAGTTCAGGATCAGGTCCCAGTTGTGGATGCTACAGCAACACCAATTCAGGCACCAGCTATGCTCATTGTGATTCTAGGCCTTCAGGAGGCTTTAGCTCAGATCTTATCAGTGTGTACCGGTTTGGCTCAGGCGGTTTCAGTTACTACGGCTGCAACTACTTCTCAGGACAGGGGAGGCACCTAGACTCCCGTTGCTCGCACACTTGAGCAGGTTGTGTAGGGACTCCAGACACCGGGGGCACCTCCAGCTAGCCGGTTGCACCAGCTCAAGAGTTTTTGGTACCAGTTATGCTGGATGACGAGCAGCGCCGACTTGAGAGGTTTGGTAGGCTCAAGCCTCTAACTTTTAGTGGTTCAAAGGGCGAGGATACCCAGGGGTTCTTGGATAAGTGCCAGAGGATGCTTCGTACAACGGGTATTCTAGAGACCAGTGGTGTGGCTTTTACCACCTTTCAGTTTTATAGGGTTGCCTTCACTTGGTGGGAGGCGTATGAGAGGCGTAGGCCAGTTTGATCAGTTGCGTCAGGGGGAGATGACTGTGACGCAGTATGAGATGTGGTTCTTCGAGTTAGCCCGTCATGCAGTTTGGTTGGTTCCCACAGATCGAGAGAGGATTATGAGGTTTGTTGATGGTCTTACATATCAGCTTTGGATTCTCATAACTAGGGAGAGGGTGACAGGTGCTACTTTCGAGGAGGTTGTTGACATCGCCCGTGAGATTGAGACGGTTCGCTGCCAGGAGTGAGAAGAGAGGGAGGCCAAGAGGCCTCGAGGATCTGGTATCTTTAGTGGTTCTCCTTCGAGGGGCCAGTTCTAGCAAGGTAGAGGTCGCCCATTCAGACAGGCTCATTCAGCTCGCCCAGGTTATTGTGGGGTATCAACGGGTCATGGTTCTCACAGTTCTCATCAGGGCCACTCATCACTCAGTGCCCTTCCAGCCCAGAGTTCATCCCATGCTCCATCAGTGCAGGGTTCTTCCATGCCAGGTCCTTCTACTGGTCACTCCGGTGCCAGGGGTTCCCTTCAGTCCCCATCTCCAGCACCGGGGAGTTGTTATGAGTGTGGAGAGTATGGGCATATGAGGAGGCAGTGTCCTCGTCTTTATGATGGTCAGTCTCAGTAGAGGGGTCAGCCCTCGACTTCTGCTCTAGTTACTTCACCACCTGCCCAGCCAGCTAGGGGTGAAGGTCAGTTAGTTAGGGGTCACCCTAGAGAGAGAGGTCGATCAGGTGGTGGTCAGGCTCATTTATATGCTCTTCTGGGTAGACCAGATGTTGTTGCTTTAGATGTCGTGATTTTAGGTATTGTTTCAGTCTACCATAAAGATGCCTCTGTACTATTTGATCCCGGTTCCACCTTTTCTTATGTGTCATCATACTTTGCTCGTTATCTAGATACGTCTCGTGAGTCTCTTGTTTCACATGTTCATGTATCTACTCCAGTGGGTGATACTATTGTTGTAGACCGTGTGTACCAGTCATGTATGGTGACTATTAGGAGTCTGGAGACCGGAGTGGATCTTTTATTATTGTGTATGGTGGATTTCGATATCATTTTGGGCATGGACTAGTTATCTCCGTATTGTACTATTCTGGACTGTCATGCCAAGACACTCACATTGGCCATACCGGGCGTGCCACGGATTGAGCGGCAAATTTTGATTGATTATGTTCCCAGTAGAGTGATCTCATTCTTGAAGGCCTAGCATATGGTTGGGAAAGGATGTCTTTCGTATCTAGCTTTTGTGAGGGATGTCAGAGCTGAGACTCCCAGTATTGATTCAATCCTAGTTGTGAGGGATTTTTCCGATATGTTTCCTGCAGACCTGTCGGGCATGCTACCGGACAGGGATGTTGATTTTGGTATTGACCTGGTGCTGGGCACTCAGCCTATTTCTATTATGTCGTATCGTATGGCACCAGCGGAGTTGAAGGAATTAAAGGAGCAGCTTCAAGAACTCGTAGATAAGGGGTTCATTCGGCATAGTGTGTCACCTTGGGGTGCGCCGGTTTTATTTGTAAAGAAGAATGATGGAACTATGAGGATGTGCATTGATTATAGGCAATTGAACAAAGTAACAATTAAGAAAAAGTATCCCTTGCCTCACATTGATAATTTATTCGACCAGCTTCAGGGAGCGAGAATGTTCTCCAAGATTGATCTCTGCTCGGGTTATCAACAGTTGAAGATCAGGGATCAGATATTCTTAAGATAGCTTCCAGGACCCGATATGGTCATTATAAGTTCTTGGTGATGTCTTTTGGGCTGACCAATGCCCCAGCAGCGTTCATGCATTTGATAAATAGCGTGTTCCGACCTTATCTCGATTCGTTTGTCATAGTCTTCATCGATGATATTCTAGTGTATTCGCACAGTCAGGAAGAGCACGCAGAGCATTTGAGAGTTGTGTTGCAGAGATTGAGGGAGGAGAAGCTTTATGCAAAATTCTCCAAGTGTGAGTTTTGGCTCAGTTCAGTGGCTTTATTGGGGCACGTGGTGTCCAGCGAGGGTATTCAGGTTGATCCAAACAAAATAGAGACGGTTCAGAGTTGGCCCAGACCGTCTTCAGCCACAGAGATTCGTAGCTTTCTTGGTTTGGTAGGCTATTATCGCTGGTTTGTTCAGGGGTTCTCATCTATCGCATCGCCCTTGGCCAAGTTAACTCAGAAGGGTGCTTCATTTGTATGGTCGGACGAGTGTGAGGAGAGCTTTCAAAAGCTCAAGACAGCTTTAACCACAGCTCCAGTGTTAGTTTTGCCATCGGCTTCAGGTTCATATACCGTGTATTGTGATGCTTCGAGAGTTGGCATTGGTTGTGTATTGATGCAGGAGGGTAGAGTTATTTCTTATGCTTCTCATCAGTTGAAGACCCATGAGAAGAACTACCCCGTTCATGATTTGAAGTTGGCTGTCATAGTTCACGTGTTGAAAATTTGGAGGCATTACTTGTATGGTGTGTCTTGTGAGGTGTTTACTGATCATCGTAGCCTCCAGCACTTGTTCAAGTAGAAGGATCTCAATTTGAGGCAGCGGAGGTAGTTGGAGTTGCTTAAGGATTATGATATCACTATATTGTACCATCCGGGGAAGGCCAATGTGGTGGTCAATGCTTTGAGCTGAAAGACGGTGAGTATGGGGAGTTTGGCATATATTCTGGTTGGGGAGAGACCTCTTGCAGTTGATGTTTAGGCCTTGGCCAATCGGTTCGTGAGGTTAGATTTTTCAGAGCCTAGTCTGGTATTGGCTTGCGTAGTTTCTCGGTCTTCCTTATATGAGGAAACACCAGTATGATGATTCGCATTTGCTTGTACTTAAGGACAGAGTTCAGCATGATGATGCCAGAGATGTGACTATAGGTGATGATGGGGTGTTGAGGATGTAGGGTCGGATTTGCATGCCCAATGTGGATGGGCATCGGGAGTTGATTTTGGAGGAGGCCCATAGCTCGTGATATTCCATTCATCCGGGTGCCCCGAAGATAAATCAGGATCTGAGATAGCATTATTGGTGGAGAAGAATGAAGAAAGACATTATGGGATTTGTAGCTCGGTGTCTCAATTATCAGCAGGTGAAATACGAGCATCAGAGACCAGGTGGCTTGCTTCAGTGGATATATATTCCAGAGTGGAAGTGGGAGAGGATAACTATGGACTTTGTAGTTGGACTTCCACGGACTTTGAGGAAGTTTGATTCTATTTGGGTGATTGTGGATCGGCTGACCAAGTCCGCGCACTTTATTCCTGTATGTACTACCTATTCTTCAGAGCGGTTGGTAGAAATCTATATCTGGGAGATTGTTCGTTTGCATGGTGTCCCAGTTTCTATTATTTTAGATAGGGGCACTCAGTTTACTTCGCAATTTTGGAGGTCTGTGCAGCGAGAGTTGGGTACTCAGGTTGAGTTGAGCACAGCTTTTCACCCTCAGACGGACGGGCAGTCCGAGCGTACTATTCAGATATTGGAGGATATGTTGCGTGCTTATGTCATTGATTTAACAGGGTCATGGGATCAGTTTCTACCGCATGCAGAGTTTGTTTATAACAACAGCTACCAGTCAAGTATTCAGATGGCTCCATATGAGGCTTTGTATGGGAGGCGGTGTAGATCTCCAGTTGGTTGGTTCGAGCCCGGTGAGGCTAGGCTATTGGGGACAGACTTGGTGCAGGATGCCTTAGAAAAGGTGAAGCTGATTCAGGAGAGGCTTCGTACAGCACAATCAAGGCAAAAGAGATATGCTGATAGAAAGGTTCGGGATGTGTCCTCCATGGTTGACGAGAAGGTTCTATTGAAGGTTTCACCCATGAAAGGTGTTATGATATTTGGGAAGAAAGGGAAATTGAGTCCTCACTTCATTGGGCCTTTTGAGGTGCTTTGGAGGATTGGGGAAGTGGCTTATGAGCTTGTTTTGCCACCCAGCTTGTCGAGTGTACATCTGGTATTTCATGTTTCTATGCTCCGGAAGTATATTGGGGATCCATCTCATGTTCTGGATTTCAGAAAGGTCCGATTGGATGATGATTTGACCTATGATGTGGAGCCAGTAGCTATTTTGGGTCGTTAGGTTCAAAAGTTGAGGTCAAAGGATATAGCTTCAGTGAAAGTGCAGTGGAGAGGTCGGCCCGTGGAGGAGGCTACCTAGGAGACTGAGTTAGAGGTTAAGTTGGAAACGTTAAGTGGATGTTGACTTACGTGTTAGAGGGCTCGGATGTGAGTTATGATGGTTTGATTAGCTTCGATAGGAAATTTACGACTTGGAAGCGTGATCGGAATGAGTTTTGGAGGTTCGGATTAGATTTAGGCTTGAATTGACGAAGTTGATATTTTGTCGATTTCCGATTGGTAGGAGAGATTGTGATATATGGGTCGGAATAGAATTCTAAGAGTTGCAGTAGTTCCGTTGTGTCATTTGGGATGTGTGTGCAAAATTTCAGGTCATTCGGACGTGGTTTGGTTGGGTTTTTTATTAAAAGCGAAATTTAGAAATTTTTGGAAAATTAGGCTTGAATCCGATGTGTTTTGATTGATTTGATGTTGTTTGAGGTGTTTGGAAGATTGGTACAAGTTTGAATAAGGTTTTGGGATATGTTGGTGCCTTTGGTTGAGGTTCTGGGGGCCTCGGGGTGATTTCGGATGGTTGACGAAAAGGTTTGAGACTTGTTGCAGCTGCTGAACCTTGCTGCTTCTGGTATTTCTGCACCTGCGGATTGGGGACCACAGGTGCGACACCGCACATGCAGAAGAGGAGCCGCAGAAGTGGACTATTGAGGAGTTGTCAGGAACCACAGATGCGGTTGTGGGACCGCAACTGCGAAGCCGCAGGTGCGGAATGTTGAGCGCAGGTGCGATTTTGGTCCGTTAAGTGAAGAACTGCAGAAGCGGTAATATGGCCGCATATGCGGTACTGCAGAAGTGGGTATTGTGCCGCAGATGCGAAAATGTCTTGGCAGAAGGTATAAATTGTGGCCTTTGCGAATTTGAGTTATTTCACCATTTTTGACTTCGGCTTTGGAGCTTTTTGAACGAATTGAAAGAGGAATTTCAAGGGAACTTCATTGAGGTAAGGAATTTGGACCAAAAACGCGTTCCTATGCCATTATTTCACGGATTAGGGCTAGAAATTATGGAAATTAAGGGTGAAATTGGGGAAACTGGGGCTTTGAAACATAGATCTTTGCTTGAGGATTTGAAGGAGCATTTGAGGCCGGATTTCAGAACTTTTGATATGTATGAACTTGTGGGGAGATGAGGAATCTATTGATGTAAAAATTATCGAATTCCGAGACGTGGGCCCAGGGTCGGGTTTTGGCAATTTCGGGATTTTTAGTATTATTTGATTGTTTTTGCTTGGGCTTCGTTCCCTTACATATTTTGACGCCGTGATTCTGATTTTGGATAGATTCGACGCGAGTGGAGGCTGATTCGAGGGGCAAAGGCATCGCGGAGTAGTATTTTCACCGATTTGAGGTAAGTAACCATTGTAAATCTAGAAGTGAGGGTACAAACCCCGGTATTTGACTTGTTTTGATAAATGCGGTGACGTACATGCTAGGTGACGAGCATGTGGGCGTGCACCGGTAGGGATTGTGACTTGGCCCGTTCCGTAGCGACTATTAAGTCGCGTATATGATTTGGAATCTTATATTATTTCGTACTTTAGTCATTTATACTATATTATGGGTTGTATGCCATGTTTGAGGCCTTGTACCGACCTGTTGAGACCCTTAGGGGCACTTTTACTGTTTTTCCTCACTTTACTTATTGAAAGCATATCCTTAGTCATGTTTTACATGTTTAAATGTTTAAAACTAGTTTTATCACCCTACTTCTAATTGTGACGATTGTTTGGGCTGAGTTCCCTAATTTCTATTGTTGTGCCCGAGAGGCTCTGAGGTTAATGACTGAGAGAGGTTGAGAACCTAATAGTAAGAATATTATATGTATATATTATGGATCAGGTTGCACGCCGCAACGATACTTATATGGATCGAGTTGCACATCGCAGCGACATGTATATTGGATCGAGTTGTACGCCGCAGTGATATATATATATATTGGATCGGGTTGTGCACCGCAGCGATATGACGTTTGGGTTGTAGGAGCCCCTCCGGAGCCAGTACACCCCCAGTGAGCGTAGTCGACTATAAACTATGGATCGGGCTGCACGCCGCAGTGGTTACTATGATTTCTATTATTATGAAATATAAAGGAGCCTGAGTGCCGAGAGTGAGTACTGAGCGACAGGAGTGAGTCACGAGTGACTGAGAGGCTACCCGAGAGGCCATGTTCTGAGTGATACCTTGCCCGAGGGGCCCAGTTATGACATTTTCACTGATTTTACTCTTCTTTTAAAAATAGCCTCTGTTGGAAAATTGCTAAGTATATGCTTTCAAGTGTTTAAACCGAAGTTGATAATTTTACAACGAAACTAGTTTTAAACTGTGAAATGGATTTGTTATCCTGTTGTTTATTCAGTTATATGATTTTTAACTGCTCGTTACTGCTTTCAGACCTTATTTACTTTAGTTACTTACTGAATTTGTGTACCCGCGTTACTCCTTGCACCTTGTGTGCAGATCCAGATGCCCGAGCGGCAGAGTGAGGGTCCTCAGCTGATCCAGAGATTGCCGAAGATTTCAAGGTAGTTGCATGGCGTCCGCGGCCCTGTTTTCTCCTTCTTATCTTGTTCTTTCCGCATTTTCTAGACTTATGTTGCATCAAACAGTCAGTTATGTAGTAGAGGCTCTAGACTAGTGACACCGGATATTTGGGGATGTGTAGTTTTCATGTTTATTTGACTTCCGCATATGTAATTATGTTTTAAACGCTTATTATGGAAATTTTGGTATTTAACCATGTGTTAGAAAATGGTTTTATAAAAAAAATTGTTGTAGTTAATGGTCTGAGTTTGCTTGCCTAGTAATATGATAGGCATCATTACGACCGGGTATTGGGGTCGTGAAATTTCTGCGGCTCAACTCCGCATCTGCGGTAGTTACATCTACGGCCTACCAACTGCAGATGCGGTTATGACAGCAGCCCAAAGACTTCAGCTGCAATTTCCAACTTTTCAACTTCCCGTTAACCACCCGAAATCATCTCGAGGCCCCCGGGGCCTCAACCGAAAGGACAAACAAGTCCAATACCCCTGTCCAAACTTATACCAATTCTTAAAACACCTAAAACAACATCGAAACGACAAATCAACCACGAATTCAAGCCTAAGAACTCCAAAACTCTAAAAATATGCTTTTGATAAAAAAGTCTATCAAACCTCGTCCGAATGACCTGAAATTTGGCACACGCGTCACATTCAATACTACGGAGCTACTCCAACTTCCGGAATTCCATTCCGACCATCGGACCAAAATCTCACTATCAAATCAGAAACTTCAAAATTCGACCTTTTGGCATTTCAAGCCTAAATTAGCTACGGACCTCCAAAACACAATATGAACACGCCCCTAGGCCCAAAATCACCCAACAGAGCTAACGAAACTATCGGAATTTCATTTCGAGGCTGTCTTCACATTGTTCCGACTACGGTCAAATTTCCAACACTTAAGCTCTCATTTAGGGACTAAGTGTCCCAAAACTCTCCGAAACTCAAAACCGAATATCTCGGAAAATCAAAATAACAAAAATAAATACAAGAAAAGCAGTTAATAGGGGATCAGGGCATTAATTTTTAAGATGACCGGTCAGGTCGTCACAGTTTACATTGAATTGTTGTTAGTATTAGAGTATGTTTTTATGGGTTTGCACATTTATTGACTAGTTTTGGAGCGGTGGGCATCGGTTTGAGTTGTTGGAAAGGCTTGGGAGCCGGTTATGGAACTTCGGAGCGAGGTAAGTCTCCTTTCTAACCTTGTAATATGGAATTAACCCCATAGGTGAACTAAATTAATATGTGCTTCTAATTGTGGGGGCTACATACGCACGAGGTGACGAGAGTCCGTACGTAACTGCTAGTTATGCCTATGTCCAGGTAGTTTTAGGTTTATATCATGCCTTGTCGATATTGTTATTTGATTTGTGGTTATTGTTTTCATTGATAAGAAGCAAGATTGAGGTTGCATATTAATTGTTTTGAAAAGAACTGAAAATGAGGAAATTAAGATTTTAAAAATTTTTCATTTGAACTTCGTATTTTTGAAATGAAATTGAGGAATATTATAATAACTTAAAAAATTTATGTGTAATCACATCGCAATTATATTCCACGAGCGGGATAAAGTTTCACTACTCACATGGTAGCGGGCCATTCACCTCGGCAGATTAAATAGATGCATTTATGGTTCGCGACATTCGACCCTCGGGAGCACATAGTTTAAATATTTATGTTGGATCAGGTCGTACGACCTCGGCATGATTTGCACATGATTGAATTGATTGCTTTGAAATTTATAATAAATGATATTGCCTCATTGGCCTGAGATAAATTGTAAAATGATGATAAATAAATTTGGAGAATTTTCTTAAATTACAAAAAAATTGCTTACTTCCTTCATAATATTGAGCTTATAGCCATTCTATTTAATTTGTGTCAAATTATATCATTGGCATTTTATTTATAGCTCGTGGTAAGTGTCGGAGTCGACCCTTCATTACTACTTCTTCGAGGTTAGACTGGATACTTACTGGGTACGTGTTATTTATGTACTTATACTACACTTGTTGTACATTTTGTTGTACAAGCACATATATACTAGTGGCCTTGTGGGCGCAGTGGCGCGGTTGATACAGGAACTTAAGTGAGTTGCATCTTATGTTACGATCCGCAGCCAGCAGAGTCTCTTTCAAAGTATTTGTATTTTTCTACCTGTCCAAATGTGTCTTTCGGACATATGTTGTATTTATTTTATTTTTCCTAGTTGATGTTCATGCATTTGTGACACCGAATTTTGGGGGTAATTATGGGTTGTTTACGTTGAAATTGTTAGAAACATTATTATTTACTTTGTAATTTTCCATCTTCTACTATGTAATTGAAGGAAAACTATGGTTTCAAAAATATTAAAATGAGACTCAGATTAAGTATTTAGTGTTGGTTTGCCTGGCAACGGTGTCCCGCGCCATCACGACCCTTAATGAATTTTGGGTCGTGTTAGTATCCATAGTGGAAGAGCTCCTCCTTCTCTCTAGAAATCCATTTCAAGTTGAAGAACTAATCATTTCTCTCTCTAAACCCTTTACTTCTACACTTTAAAGATGGGTCTGATGGGGGTGTATCCCCCTACGTAGCTACGCAGGGTGGCCTTCCATTCCTCTTCAATTGGAAGCTTCTAGATTTGCCTACGTAATGGTGTGTAGACTATGCTGCTATGTTGTGTAGGTCACACAAGACTCGCCTAGTTGTTCTGTCATCCTTTAGTAAAACGGTCATAACTTCATGTAGAAATCCCCAAATGAAAAATGGTTTGCAGAATTAGAAACTAGACACATAGACCTTTCAGTTGATATGTTACGTTATAAACCATATACTCTTCATATATTGAGATTTATTCTCGTTTGAAGTTAGGTCTTGTGCGAACTCACTTGAAACTTTATCCCATCATATAATTTCAATTTTACTTAGCCTTAGGGCTCTTCTTAGACCATAAAATATTTTTAATACACCTCATACATATATTATCATGATCAGTTGATATCATTCAAATTATTAGTCATGTTCGTACCCGAATTAATATAATTAGCTTCTTCCAATCTTCTTAATGGTCTTAAAATACTTCAAAATTTTACGGGGTGTTATACATATACAATTTTACCAATTATATATTAATTAGTTTTACATGAGTATCCTTTAACTGTAGCCTTTTAATTTAGTACCAAAAAATTCTCACAATTCCCTACTTACCCAGACAAACCCTAATCTTTCTAAAGGATTTTCCTCTTTCTCCCTTTGAAATCAACCATCTTTCTACACCAATTCTATAAGGTTTTTTCTTCTAAAGCTCATTATTTTCATTAACAATGGCGAAGAAAGGGATTAAATGTTTATCGATTTGAATTTTGCCATGGCTAGAATTTTGAGCTTTTCTGGACTTCCCCGTTTCTTGTTGATGTTCCAATGGTGGGCTAGCGACAGATCTATATTAATTATTTGGCTGGATTGTTCGAATATTGTCAATAAATAAATTTTGAAGGTATTTGACACTCCACCATTGACAATCATTAAAAAGTTTGAAGCTTTGAATTTGAATTCGAATTTTCAAAAAATATGTTTTTGTTTGGATTGAGTGTTATTGCAAATGATTAGGAATATTCTATGGAGTTTATATTTCGATTTTGAGGGTACTGGGTATTAAATTTGATTTGGGTGAATTTTCAAATTGAAATTCGAAGAAGAAATAAAAGAACACACCACATATAAAATATATACAAATCATATACAAAATACGTACAAAAGACATATTGTACAAAATTTGTATGAAAATTGTTCTTAAGTTGTATGATGTTGTAATTGTATTTAACTAGGTAAGAATGATATATAAAAGTTGTGAATAAATTATATAATGTATAATTAGTTGTATGAAATTTATTTTTTGTATGTATGTTATTGTAGATATATCAAATTTTATATTCAATTTGCATGAAATTTATTTTTAATTTGCATGTTATTCTACCATACATTATTCTTTTCTTAAAATAGATAATTATGGCAAAGAGAGAGAAGAGTTGCACTAATTATGGCTTAAAATAGATAACACACAATTGGAAGGAGTCTTATTTAGATGGAAGGACAATTTGGACTTCGTTCCCTTCAGCTACGCATTTTCCCAAGCAAAGAATCCCTTCATCTAAGACACTAATAATAGATTGTATATAAATTGTAAGAAAAATTTGTTTAGGGCGGATAATATATAAAATTTGGACAATTTTGATAATAAGTTTCAAATATTATATAGGAAAGAAAAAAAAAATCCTTTTTTAGATTGATAATTAAAAAATAATCAGTATTTGTAAAGTAATTTAAAAATAGTCACTATTTATTGCGAAGATAAAATTTGGGCAAAAATATCTAACTAAACCAAGAAAATAATCCACATAATATGCTTGATTATTATACTCTTGCATATAAAACTCGAGCATATTATATTGGAATTCCATCACATTTTGAATTTCATCACATTATGCTAGAATTTTATATTTAAAAAATTCAAATTCCAGCACATGCATTATACAGGAATTTTTCGAATTTTAACTAAGGTGTTTTGTTTAGATTTTATTTTCGCATGAAAAGTAGTTAAATTTCGGCTAATTTTTAAACAATTATAAATCTGGTTAATCCTAATTTCTCTCTATGTATAAAGTACTTGCGATAAGTACAAGAAAGTAGATAAGATTACAAAAATGAGCAATTAGAGTCCTAATAGGGGAAGGTTCGAAGGAGAAAAGGATTAATTAAGGATAATCTTTCCTTATTCTCATGATATATATAGTAACTTAGAGGTTTGGTATAATATTGTTTCCTTAACTTGTCTTATCCAAAATCAATTTGGCTTAAATTTTTTAAAATACCTTTCAAATTGTTTCCAGTTTTATCTAAACTACGTAGCAATATCTTTTTACTTAGGATAAGGATTAAAAAAAAGATTCTTAAAATCCAACCTTTTCTAATATACATTGGTTTTCAATGAAATTTGAGTTCAACTAAAATTCTAACTTCTTAACCTCTTATATATACCTGTCTAAGAACACATAAATCAGTGTTTAGTTTTTCTTCTCAAAATCACTTCTCTTGCCGCTATGGCTTCTTTCAAGAGTTGTGTTTTCTTTCTCTTTTTGTTGTTCGTTATTAGTTCCATTCATGCTTATCAAGTTTCTCACGACGGACGAGCTATCACCATTAATGGTGAAAGAAGAGTTCTTTTATCTGGCTCCATTCATTACCCTAGGAGCACTGCTCAAGTAAAACCTTAGTTTCTTACTATTTCATTACGTTAGCTTTTTTCTAATTTATATAATTGTATCATTGTATGGCTATTATATATGATTGCATGTTTGTTTTTGCTTTATAACTTTTTATTTATTTATGAAGTTTGTTTAAACTTGGTTTTATGAGCCGAGAGTCTATGGAAACATCCTTTCTGCCTTCCTAGCCTCAGAGATGGATACATGATTGGGTTCAATTTAAAGAATTTTTGCCATGAACTCATTGTATTTTTAAAGTTATGGGTTCAAACCTACTATATGTTACAATTTTAGTGAATTTTTATATATAACTTTGCGTCGCAAGTATTGGTTCAGTTGAACTTGGTGTTACATATGTACATCCGCATCTCCCTAGGGTAGCGGTAAGGTTTTCATACATACTACCCTCCTAGGATCTCGCTTGTGGGATACTACCCTCCTAGGATCTCGCTTGTGGGATTTCACTGATTTTTTTTAATTTATTTTTTGGTTGTTGTTGTTGTTGTTATTATTGGCGCTTAAACTTAATGTTATGTTGTTTGGTTTTGGTAGATGTGGCCAGATTTGATAAAGAAAGCAAAACAAGGTGGATTAGATGCGATTGAAACCTATGTATTTTGGAATGCACACGAGCCACTTCGTCGCCAATATGATTTTTCTGGAAATCTAGATCTCATAAGATTTTTGAAAACAATTCAAGATGAAGGACTTTATGCCGTTCTTCGTATTGGACCTTATGTTTGTGCTGAATGGAATTATGGGTAATAAATTCTTCTTAATATAAGATAGTACGTAATTTCTTTTTAATTTACTATTTTCTTTAATCGACTTATAATAAATCTGTATATATTTATTCAGAGGATTTCCAGTATGGTTACACAATATGCCTGGAGTTGAGCTCCGCACAGCCAACCAAGTTTATATGGTAAAGTTATGAGTATTATTAAACTAAATTACTACATGTAAAATTTTGGTTATGGCCTGAATATATCTAACATAAAATAAATGTTGTGGTGTTGTTACAGAATGAGATGCAAAATTTTACTCAGTTAATAGTTGATATGGTGAAACAAGAGAAGCTATTTGCATCTCAAGGAGGTCCAATTATTTTAGCACAAATTGAGAATGAATATGGAAACGTACAAACATCTTATGGAGATGCTGGAAAAGCTTATGTTGATTGGTGTGCTAATTTTGCTCAATCACTTGATATTGGTGTTCCTTGGATCATGTGCCAACAACCTGATGTTCCCCAATCCATGGTAATTTTTTCCCTATAATTTACGAGTTTGAATTGTGGAATCGGCTATTAATACTTGCATCAATGTAAATTGTTTATGTCAAATCCCATTGGGATTCGGCCATTCCCTGGACCTTGCGTGAACGCGAAATTCTCTTTATAGTTCACGGGTTTGAATTGTGGAATCATCTATTGGTGCTTGCATCAGGGTAGACTGTCTGTGTCAAACCTTTTTGGGGTCCGACCCTTCCTGAACCTTGCTTGAACGCGAGATGCTTTTCTCTCTATACTTCACGAGTTCATATTGTGGATCAGCCATTAATGTTTGCATCACGGTAGGTTGTCCCATTAGGTTTTGGTCCTTCCATGGATCTTGTGTGAACACGAGATGCTTTTCTCACTATAGTTGACGGGTTCATATTATGGAATTAGTCATTGATGGTTGCATCATGGTAGATTGTCTACGTCAAACCCCATTAGGTTTCGGCTCCTCCCTAGACCCCATTAGGGTTTGGCCCCTCTCTGGACCTCATTAGGGTTTGGCCCCTCCCTGAATCCTGCGTGGACGCAATATACTTCTTGCACCTGGTTGGTATCTTCCTGTTTTCTTTTTAATGTATTGATGTAATAAAATAATGTTTGTTTCTAGATAAATACATGCAATGGTTGGTACTGCGATGATTTTACACCAAGCAATCCGAATACCCCAAAGATGTGGACTGAAAATTGGACTGGATGGTAAGTTTATTTTATGGATTGATTTTGGTTATTTTTTAAGTTGTTTGTTAATTTAATAATGTATTAATATTCACAATTGTCTATGTTTGTAAAGGTTCAAGAATTGGGGTGGCAAAGATCCTTTAAGAACAGCTGAGGATGTTGCTTATGCTGTTGCACGATTTTTCCAAACTGGTGGCACATTCCAAAACTATTATATGGTTAATCTTCTATTTAATATTTTCTTCGTTCATTTACTTTTTCATAATATATTAGTTTTTTTATGTTTTGCATTAATTCGATTTGTTACAATAGCAATAGTTAATTTGTTTTAAAACTAATATTTCAGTACCATGGTGGGACAAATTTTGGGAGAACATCTGGTGGTCCATATATTACTACTACATATGATTACGATGCACCACTTGACGAGTTTGGTAAGTTATTTAATTTCTCTAATACAAGATATTGCGTAAACGCGGGTTTCTGCTGCCTTTTTTAAAAAAAAATATTAATGCGTTGTTAAATTAATTGCATTGTGTTTATATCTTGAAGGAAATTTGGCACAGCCAAAATATGGTCATCTGAAGGAACTTCATGATGTGTTACATTCAATGGAGAAAACTCTTACCAGTGGAAATATTACCAACTCTGATCTTGGAAATTCTGTTGCGGTATATATATTGATAAGATCAAGTTATCAAATTTTCCTATTTGTAGATTAAAAAGTTACAATATTTTTCTTAATAATTTTTTTAAAATTAAATGCGATTTAGGTCACTATTTATGCTTTGGACGGACAATCAAGTTGCTTCTTTAGCAATGCAAATGAGACCACAGATGCAACCATCAATTATAAAGGTGTTCAATACAATGTCCCAGCTTGGTCCGTTAGTATTCTACCAGATTGCAAGACTGAAGTTTACAACACAGCCAAGGTAATATAATCAGTTTATTTGCTATGTACAATCATAACAGCACCGCTATATAACGATTATTCATTATAAAAGAGTTTTTATGGAACCAATGTTTATGCTATGTTATAATATATGTTTTCTATAACAGAAGTTTGCTCTAAACAACCAAAATAAATGAGACTGTTATAGAGAGGTTTGACTGTATACTGGTTACGAAAGTAAACAATAAAATTGACCGTCTATTTGTATAAAGATCACCAAAGAAGAACCTCTAGTACATTCCAATTTATTAGGTGACATCTTGCTAATTAAATTATTTTGATTTTTTTATCATTAATTTTTTTGTTTTGTTTTTGGGTATAGGTCAATACACAAACTTCTGTAATGGTGAAGAAATCAAATGAGCCAGCTTCTCTCCAATGGTCATGGAGGCCTGAGAAGGTAGATGAAGCTGTGGTTCTTGGAAGAGGACGATCTTCTGCTCATGAATTGGTTGATCAAAAAGTTGCTAATGATGTTAGTGACTACATGTGGTACATGACTAAGTAAGTTTCTATGCACATTTTAATTATATATTAGCTACTCCATCTGTCTAAATTGTTCTTCTATATCGGCATTCTAACATGCTATACTGAAAATATGAAATAGTGTCTATATTGGCAAGAATGATCCAATCTGGAGTGATAATATGACCCTTCGAGTTAATGGCAGTGGCCACATTCTTCATGCTTATGTCAATGGCCAATATCTTGGTAAGAAATCAAGAAGTTTATTTATTTATTTTTTTTATTTTTTTTATTTTTTTTTTTGGGATCTTTGGTAAGTCTTACTATTGATTTTATGAAAATAAATTATATAGGTTCTCAATGGGCAACATATGGAATATTCAACTATGTTTTTGAGAAGCAAGTTAAATTGAATCCAGGCAGGAATCATATATCATTGCTTAGTGCTACTATTGGATTACAGGTATATACAGTTTCTTTTTGTATTATATTCTTAACAAAAATTAATGTTTTTATTTTTTAATGTTCACTATATATATATATTTTTTTTTTGGTAAATTAACAGAATTATGGAGCTCACTTTGATACAGTACAAAGTGGAATTCCTGGTCCAGTTGAAATAATTGGAAAGAATGGCGATGAGAGTGTGATTAAGGATTTGTCTTCACACAAATGGTCTTATAAGGTAGATTTGAATGGTATTAACAATAAGCTGTTTTCTGGAAACCCTAAGTTTGAGAATGGACAATGGTTCTCTCAAGAAGTTCAAATCAATAGAATGATGACATGGTACAAGGTAACATACATATAGAATCTTATCTCTACCTCTTTCTCATTTTTTTTTATATATACGGTCAAACCTCTCTATAACAATCATTTTTCAATAATAACATTTTATCTTATATTATGTAATTTCTATAACAATAATTTTCTCTGTATCAGCCAAAAATGAAGGGATTTTTATACAAATAACTGGTCATATTCATTGTTTACTTTTCCTAGCCATATAGAGAGGCTTGACTGATGTTGTATATCTAATTTTATTGAAAAACTTTTTTTTTTTTTTGGGGAGGATTAGACAACATTCAAAGCTCCACTAGGAAATGATCCAGTTGTTGTAGACTTTCAAGGTTTGGGCAAGGGACATGCATGGATTAATGGTGAAAGTATAGGTCGTTATTGGCCAAGTTATTTAGCAGAAGAGGAAGGTTGCTCTACTGATTTATGTGATTATCGTGGTAAATATGGTCCTGACAAATGTGCTTCTGGTTGTGGTGAACCTACTCAAAGATGGTAATTTTTTTACTTATCTTTTTATATAATCAGAAATTAAATTCCATGCACTGACGATATAATAATAATACGTTACTTACCATTTGTTATAGGTACCATGTTCCTCGTTCGTTCTTGAAAAGCGACGAAAATACATTGGTTTTGTTTGAAGAATTTGGTGGAAATCCATCACTTGTAAATTTCCAAACAGTTCAAGTTGGAACAGCTTGTGGAAGTGCATATGAGAATAAAACTATGGAATTATCATGTAATGGTAAAGCTATTACTGCAATTCGTTATGCTAATTTTGGTGAAACAGAAGGAATTTGTGGCTCTTTTGACAAAGGTAGCTGTTCAAGTGAGGATAATGCTGTTTCTATTATTGAAAAAGAATGTGTTGGAAAAGAGAAATGTTCAGTGCTAGCATCTGAAGGAGTGTTTGGATCGACAAATTGTGGAAATAATGCCAAGAGACTTATTGTTGAGGCTGTATGTTAGATTTAAGTTTAAACAATTATAGTAATTGTTGATAATGTTGCTACATTATGGTTTTGTTGCAAGTAGATTAGTTTGAATTTTCTGTTACATAGTTCGTTTTCGTTTTCATTTATTGTATTCTTATGCGTAATTAACTCTTTTTTAAGAGTAATGAAATTTAGCTTAAATTTTATCCTCCACGTTTTTCTTTATACATTTTATTTTATTTGACATGGTGTTCATGCTTTATTTGTTTCTTTGGGACAAGTAGCAAATGTTGTGAAAACTTGGTTTAGACTTCTATTTTCACTTTGCGCCTAAATATTTGTTTGGACTTTCAATTTTCTCCTATACAAAATCAACTCCAGAAGAATTAACTATCTACTACTCTCTCTATTTTAATGTATGTGTCCATAAAATACTATTTGAGAAATCTACAAATTGAAGTAGATATTTGACCGAGAATTTCTTAAATATTTTATAATATTTTGAAAATATAAATTATTTATAACTTATAATAGTTTGTTTGTAATATTTTATTTTATTTTAAAAACTTAAAAAGTTTAAATCTAATTTCATAACCAAAACTAAGAACTTTGAACCTTATGCTTCGAATCAAGCACATAAATTGAGACAGGAAGTAACTTTCAAGTGTTTCACACGAAGTAACAATTGTTGTGAAAACTTGGTTTAGACTTATATTTTCACATTTTGCCCCTAAACTTTTGTTTGGACGTTCAGTTTCAAATTTTACTCCTATACAAAATCAACAACACAAGGATTAACTATATATTTACTAATTCAAGGTGTTTGACAAAGGTTTTCTCTTTACACATATATTCAATCTATGAGGTGACAAATGACAATAAGATAGATTCATATTTAATTTAAAAAGGGTTTTGACAATAAGTTATTTAAAGTTGATTATTTCCCCAGTTAGAGGTATTCTAAAAATATTTGCGATCGAATAAATAACATCTGAAGCATACCTAGTCTATAATAATTGTCCTTTATAAACACCTAAAAATTGCCAAAATGTTATGATAAATATCACATTATGGTGGATGTCTACTCTTCTTCCATGATCTTCATCTCAAATGCTTAATGACATATTCAATGACATATTTTGTATGTTTAATGACATATTCCATGATATATTTTCTTCACTTTTTATGTCTATATAAAGGCCTTGTAATAGATAGGAAAATACACACAATTGAAGAAGAAAATATCTTCCTTCTCTCTATCTCCATTTCTTGTTCATGTTTTACTAAATTGCTTTTATTTCATTGTTCCATATTGTTATTTTGAGTAATATTTCATAACACGTTATCAGCACGAGTCTCTCACCAATTTTAACCCTTATAATTGAATTTGATTTTCTCATCGAAGTTAAAAAAGTTTGTGTTGCTGCCAATTGCAATAACTAGGTAATATGTTTCAATTTGGGTTGTTAACTCTTTGGTTATATACAAGATTTTGTGTGAAAACTATTCACTACAACATTACACATCTGTAGCTATGAAAAATATTGTAGCTAAATATGAAAATTTTCGTGGCAAAACACTTTAACCACAATATTTTTTTCCGTAGCATTCGTAGCAAAATGTAGCGTAGCTAAAAGTTAGCTACAGACTTTACATGGTCTGTGGCTAAGGAATAATACTTATTGCTACAGAAATTTTGTGTGTTGTAGCTATGATTGTAGAAGCTTTTTGCTACGAAAAATATACTTATAGCAAATGATTTTATTCCTTTGCCACGACAAAGAAAATTTGTAGCAATCTTCATATTGTAGTTACGAAATTTTGTATCGTAGCAAAAAGACTAAATTTATTTGCTATGCAAACTCAAATTTTGTGGCTATTTCTATAGCCTAGTCTCGTGGCAATAGTACTCATCTTTAGCTACAACTTAAAAATTCCTAGCTATGAATTGAAGCATTTGCCATAAACCTTTTCATATTGTAGCTAAAATTCCATACTTTTAGCCATGAAATATATAGAACTATAGTAAAAGATTTTATTCATTTGCTACGGAAAGTAAAAATAAATAGTCATGTTCTTGATGCGTGGCAATTGTAGGAGTATATGTTTAGCTACGAATTCAAAATTCCATAGCTAAGATTCCATTTTATTTTGCCATGAAGCATAAAATTGTAGCAATAAATTTTCTTCATTTGCTATGAAAAAATGTATAGCCATGTTCTTATTATATGGAAATATGTGTGTGTGTAGCTACAAATTTAAAAATTTCATTGCTACTAATTAAAAAAATTTCCACAACCATTATTAGCCACAATATTTCATATAAAGCCTATTTAGGAAAACAATCAAATTTTGGCAATGAAACATATAGGCAAATGTAGCATAAATCTTCTTCAATTACGTAATAAATGCAATTTATTAGTAAAAAGATTTAACAAAGGTTCAACAATATCAATTCAAATATTAAAACATCGTTTGAAACATATCAATAAGCTTTGACAAGAGGAAAAACATTATTCATGTGCCTGGTGACCTTGATGCTTTTATAAGTCCTCCACAAGCTGCAATAACAATAGAAAAAAAGTAAATAACTAAATGATACAATGAAGCATTTTTATATAAAACAATTAAATTTTATTTTTAATATGAATACTACCTTAAAGAATCGCATATATACTAATTTATTAATATAAAAAGATACTAATAAAAGTCTAAGTTACATACCGTTAGATTGCATCATTTTGTTGTAGACCTTGTGTTGCAAGTATCATTCGTAATTTTTCTTCCCATTGTGTACTCATCTGTGCTAGTTGTTCATTCATATCTTTCTTGATTTCTTTAATTTGTTCCTTAGCTTCCCTTTTAACTTCTTTCACACGCTCATTTGCTTCTTTTCTGGTCAATTCTAGTTGTTTTATAAGCTGTACTTTTGTTGGTCTACCACCAAAATATTCACTGATATTTTTTCCGGGTCCATATGCACGAAGATATCCATTTTTTTCAGCCCCAAGAACTTTTTCGAAGATATCATCATCATTTAAAGAAATTTCTCCTTCTTTTTGCTACTTTTTAAATTGGTCGAATTGAACCTACAATCAAATAATGCAAATCAATTACATATGTGTACCAATGTATACTTTAAAAAGGAGATAAAAAGAAAAGAGAATATATCAACATTACAATAACATCTTGTTGAAAAGCATCAACTTGTTTTCCTTTTTTTCTCTTGCGAGATTCCATAAAAACTTCAACACGGGAAGGAGATTTTCCATTTTTTTGCTCCTGCAAAAAAATAATCGGTATCAATAATAGAATAAAATATATGAATATAATTCTTCTAAATTCGTTCTAAAAATATTATTATAGTGTTCATACCATTTCGTATCTTAGTCTTGCATAACTTTTGGCCCCAATATATGGTGGCAAGGAACGTTTTGATCTATTTGTCTTGTTCTGTGTACTCGAATCAGACTGATGTTACCTTAGCTGATAATATTATTGAAGACATCGAATCAGACCCTGAAACCGATGATGAAGATTTGTTACTATAAATATTTAGAAGTTTTAGATGCATATTTGGTTACACTCAATTAATGTTGATACTTTTTCTTATTTGATCAGCTGTGAATTTCAATACTTGAGCTTTAGTCGTGCTCATGGCAATGCCGTTAATGGTCTGAGCTTTGTTGCTTGTCGTCCCAATTATAGTATGTTAAATTTTATGCTTCTTTGTTTAATGAGAATCCAGGCATGGACAACTGAAATTTAGTACGAATTTTCAATTCATGTTATGCCTTATAAAGGGACTAACAAGGCAATATATGGGATGGATGTTATGAGATTGTGATGGGATTGCTTCTGTTAACTCTAGTTCCTTTTCTGGGGTGGTTTCAATCAGAATTTCAAAATCATCAATTTAAACCCAGAGCAGACATTTTTACTTTCCAGATTTTAGAGTAGTGTATTATTAGTTTAAGATTACTAATATGTGTGTTATTATATTCCTAATGTAAACACAGTTTTTGTAGTAGGTTATTGGCATTTATCAAACTACTATAAGGACATTATTTTGTGTGGAGATTCCAGTTGTATGTTGTGAAAAAGTAAAAACTAATTTTCTGTCTTACTTGAAATAATGTTTTTCTCACACTAAGCTAAAGGGAGTACTCTTTAGGTGGTTGGCTTATGATACTCCTTTAAGGTTGAGGCCACTTAGCCTTTTCTTTTCCAGCTATTACAGGTAAGATAAGAAGAGTGTCGCATCGCAAGTTTGAGCACCCAAGACATGGTTTTTTAAGATTTCTTCCAAGGAAAAGAGCAACACGACACACCAGATTTTTTGGTAGAAACACAACTAAAAGATTACTAGTTTAAGATTAAAATATGTATAGCACGCATGAGCAACTATATATATTGATGTTAATTCTTCAATGGTGGCATTGTTTTACTCCCACAGTAAGCCACCTTTGTAATTATGTATGAATTGTTTTCAGCATCTTTGGACCATGTAGATTCCATGTTGTATATAAATTTAGCACATCACGGTTTCAACACGAATCTGTAATACATGTAGCTACTATGACAAATAAATGTAGCTATTATGTCCCAACAATTGCTACGAGATTTGAAAATTGAAGCAAGACTATTCTTTTAGCTATAAAATATGTGCAAACAAATATATTGTGGCTAAAATATTACAATAGCTACTGTGATATCAAATGCATAGCAAAAAATTAGAATTAGCTACAATACTTATTGTAGCTATATAAATTCGTGGCTATATTATTTTGCCATGATATTCCATCGTAGCTATTGACCCCACTATTGCCATGCTTTTTATAACTTGAAGCAAAAATATTCAATATTTTATTTGACATAATTTGTCATGGCTAAAAGATTATTATTGCTACAGTAGTTCAAATATGTGGCAAAAACTAATAATTAGCTACAAAATTTTAGTGTAGCAATAAATTTGTAGCTATTTAGGCAGTTATTGCCACGACATAAATTAATTATAGCAAAAATGAGGAATTAGCTTTGCCAATTTAATTTTTGTAGCTAAGAAATTTTAGCAATTTGTGAATAGCCACGAAACTCTAATTTTTATGGCTATTAATAGCCACAAATTTTATATTCGTAGCTGAGAATTCGTAGCTATAAATGCATAATGTTGTAGTGATTACTGATCATACCATGTTTAGCCAAATTTTTGTAATTCATCCTAACGTTGAAATATTAACTTTGCCCGCATCACAACAATTATACTTTTCATTTATAAGCCTAGTGGTATGAATTATTTGGATTGTTAGATTCCTGTCTTGATCAAAATAAAATTATATATGCCTAATAGCAACAAGATTGTGAACGTATAAAGAGTATGCAATGCATATTTACTACTCCTTTGTTTCTTTGAGTTGTTGATTATTGCTGAGAATTTGGCTAGACTTTGATGTCACCTTGGATGGTGATTTTCCCCCTTTATTTATGATAATTGTTATCAATTGGAAGCGGTCCTCAACTGATATATAAAAGAAAACCATCTTAATGATCAGGACATAAATGAGAATTATTAACTTTGACAATAAAAGGCATTCATATCAAAAAAAAATTTGGAAATATCATAAATGAGGGCGATGACTATATCTTTTTATTTTTCTAGAGAGCATAATACTTAGTTTCCACAAAAGTGCATGGTAACTAATAATACTATTATTTTATTTGATACATCATTTTCCTTAATGTTCTGGTCATATCACTTTCATCTTGAAGTAGACTTATTGCATCAAAGACCACATGTAAATTTTCAAGTATTTTATATGAATGATGCGCAATCTACAACTAGTAAGTTGTTACCTATAATGTCACTTTTCAGGTAATATAAATGTTGATTTATGTATTAGTACTATATATATATATATATATATATATATATATATATATATATATATATATATATATATATATATATATATATATATATATGTTGTTACCTATATGGTGTACTTTTGATAAATTTATTCACTAATTGCTTGGTTGAATTGAGTGAAGAAAAGTCATGGCGTTAAATCAAATCCAATAGGTAGGGTATACCCGAAAACAATAATATTTTTGAGAGAGGCTCAATAAATATTATGACAATGATTTTATGATCCATTTAAACTCTAATAGAATTTAGAAGAAATATTCTGACTACAAACAGTTATATTTCATATAGATGTTACAAATAATTGATAAAGCTTTATGTTGATTTTAGATTTGTACACTTATTTAAGAAAATAAATTTGATTTGTTAAGTTGCATATTAGTTGTGTACAACTTTATTGGCATGTGATTGAAATTAAGGCTTGAGAATGAATCTCAATATTGTTTAGCCTATTATGCCATTGATTGAGGGTAAGACATCAGGATCAAGTCCTGATGCTCCATAATGATAAGAGTTGGGTTTGAGTCTAAATTTATTATGGCCTAACATGCCTTTATATTGGTAAGACATTGGATTTGAGCCCCAGTGTACCATATTGATGATATAATGATGACTAAAGAAAAATAATATATTTTCATGAAAAGGCATGAAGATTGTCCCACTTGATTAGCTCCATGCTTGAAGTGAATGTGGTAGCAGTGCATAATAAGTCTAAATGAAGACAAGTGGTTGAACAATGAACGTGAGCGTTCCAAATAATAATAATCATCACAATGATTATAAAAGGAGAATAATAAAGGTTCTCAAAATAGTCCTTCAAAATGTGAAGGCAATGTTTACCATCAAATTGGTATGAAGCACATCGCTGATTATGATCCATTCCTTGAAGAGAATGTGACTTGTGATAAGCATTAAGAATGCAGACCCATTCCTAAAGGTGAATGTGGTAATATGTGATAAAAGTAATGAATAAAGACATGCAAGGTAGGATTGAATGAATACCACACAACTCACCTTTGAGGAAGGTTTGAGTGAAATAAAGAGAATAAATATTATTGTGTGGTTACATGAATATGTCATTGGACGCGTACATGTGGTACGCCAAAAATTATTTTGTCATGCCTTATAAAAAGTTATTAAAGGCAAAATTAAAGCAAGAAATGACGTTGCTTATGATGATTTTGACCATGACAATTTATTATGATATATTTTTGTTCGTGAAGGAATCATTTATCATATGAATGGTGTGGCAAAAGATCTTGTAGTACAAAAGTTATTAAGAGCTCCGGAAAAATTAATTTGTTACTGTCCGGATGAATAAAATTATTCATGACATTGATATTGTAAAGTCTCAAAAGAAACTTTTTGAGTTTCAAATGTATAAGTCAAAGTGGTTGGCATATTGAGACTATAAATGAAAGAATGATTGAATATCTTCATATTTCTATAATCATACCGGGTAAATATGAAAGGTTACCCGATCTTCTTTCTATTTGTACTACACAATTATAAGCATGATGCTGGAATCATATGCCACAAGTAAACTAGAGGTTTACTAAAACAAATATTAATTGGCATGACCGGTTGACCATCTCGGTTCTTCAAGAATTCTCTTGCGCTGCTTATTCTCATGATATACCAGTTAAAGGTTGGGATTGAATCCCTTGATTTCTGGAAGGAATAAAAGGTGATATATATATGGTCCCAATCACCTGGCATGTGGACCGTTTACTATTATATGATTTTAATAGATGCATCTATTCTATGGTCACATGTGCATTTGTTATCAACTTGCAGTTTGATTTTTGCAAGATTGCTTGCTCAAGTTATTAGAGCACAATTCCAGAATATAAATTATGATGATTTATCTTAATAATACTGGTTTAAATCCAAGTTGGTTTAGCAGAAATTGTATGCCTCCAATTATAGCTAAATCATTGGTTATGAGAACAAAACTCCCAAAAATAAAATTTGGTATGAGATGTATTATTTAATATACAGCAGCACTTGTACGCATCTAGCCAAGTTATAAAAATTTCTCCCTATCACAATCGGTTCAGGGTCAGGAACCAAATAATTTCTATATAGAAATATGGATGTGCTATATGATTTAATTATGCCACCAAAATGCACAAAGATGAGTTCCCAAAGATGGTTGGGAAATGTGTTGGTGATCCCAACATTAGGGGGAGAAAATGGGCAGCTGAGAAAGTGATACGTGAAATGAATTATTATGAATGCATATAGATCCTCGTACAAGAAAAGATAAACTTAAGTTCAAGTGACAATTCATTTGCAAATTATTGTCAGACGCATTTGTTGACCCAAAGCTAAATGTCATATTTCAGCTGCTAATGCTCCAAATAGAATAAAGTCCATGAGGGACAGAGTCTATGGCACGCATGAAGCGTAACAGACCAATCGGTTCCAAAGATAAAACTCCTTGAAGAAGGAGAGGGGCAAATATTCAAAATGTTCATACTAAGAAGGCAAGTGCTCTAGAAGAGCACCACGACATAACACTTCACAAGACCTCATAGGAGAGGCTCAGGTACCTGAAAATAATGAGATAAAGAGATCTCAATAAGTTATGTCTTTATTGGGTAATAATGGAACCGACATAAAATGATCGTCGACGATATTGTTAATATAATGTAGCGCTCAATATTATTAATATTGACGAGGATATTGAGCTCAAATCTGTCATGAAATTTGGACGGAAAAAAAGATTGGCCAAATAAAAAATACTCAATGAAATTGACTTCACTTTAAAATGTGAAGTTGGACGGATAGTCCAACACCTGAAAGTATAAAGTCAATTGAGGTATAAATGTGTTCTTGTGCGAAAAGTTCAAGTTGATAGACATAAAGACGACTTGTGGCAAAGAAAATTAGTAAATATCCTCACATTGATTATATGGAGACATATTCTCTTATGATGGATATAGTCATTTCAAGTTTTAATCTGGCAATATATGAAAAACTTGATATGCGTATAATGGAAATCATTGACGGATTTAAATTGTTCTAAAGCATATTATGGTTCCCAAGAAATTTGTTAAATAAAGCTTTAATAATCCTTATACGAATTGAAACAATCAGGGCGCATGTGGTATAATCGCCCGAAAAAATACTTGTTGAAAGAAGGGTACAAGAATAATTCAATTTTGTCCTTGTAAAAGGATCCGGATTTGAATTTGTTATAATCGCCGTGTATGTTGATGATTCAAATATCATTAGAACTCTCGGGGAGCTTCATAAAACAGTAGACTGTTTAAAGAAAGAATTTGAAATGAAAGATCTTAGAAAGACAAAATTTCATCTTGGTTTACAAATTGAGTATATGAAAGATGAAATTTTTGTCCATCAATTAACATACACTGAAAATATTTTAAAGCGATTCTATATGGATAAAGTACATCCATTGAGTACCCCGATGGTTGTGTGATCATTCGATATAAATAAATATTCATTCTGACCTCATAAAAATAATAAAGAACTTCTTGATCCTAAAGTACCATATCTTAGTGCAATTGATGCACTAATGTATCTTGCTAACACTACAAGGCGTGACATAACTTTTTCAGTTAATGTTTTAGCAAGATATAGCTCTGCTCCTACAAGGAGACAATTGAATGAAATCAAAAACATATTGTGTTATCTAAAAAGGACTACCGATGTGGGCTTATTTTATGGCAATGATTGCAATCCCAATCTTGTTAGTTATGCTGATACGGGGTATTTATCTAACACACACAAAGCTTGATCTCAAACATGATATGTGTTACATGTGGAGGCACTGCCATATCTTGGCAATCGACTATGCAATCAATCGTGGATACTTCATCTAATCATGCTGAGATAATTGTTATTTATGAAGAAAGTCGAGAATGTGTATGATTGATGTCTATAATACATCTTATTCAAGAAAAATGTGATTTGAAGTGTTACAAATTACCCACAATTTTGTATGAAGACAATACAACATGCATAGTCCAATTGAAGAGAGGATTCATAAAAGGAGTTAGGACAAATCACATTTCACCAAAGTTATTTTCCATACATGATCTTCAAAAATGGTGATATCAATATGCAACAGATTTTTTCAAGTGATAATATGGCTGATTTGTTCACCAAATCTCTACCGACGTCAACCTTCGAGAAATTAGTGTACAAGATTGGGATGTGAATGATCAAGGATGTGAATTGATGCTCTCATCAGGGGGAGTTAATATGCGTTGTACTTTTTTTCCCTTACAAAATTTTGTCCCACTGGGTTTTCCTTGCAAGGTTTTTAACGAGGCAACCAAAAGGCATATTTCTAAACATGTGTACTCTTTTACCTTCACTAAAAAAAATTCTCATAGGATTTTTTCCTAGTAAGGTTTTAACGAGACACATTATCTTTGGACATCCAAGGGGGAGCGTTATGATAAATATCACACTATGGTGAATGTTTACTCTTATTCCATAATTTTCATCTCAAATGTTTAATGACATATTTTGTATATTCAATAACATATTCCATGACATATTTTCTTCACTTTTTATGCCTATATAAAGGTCTTGTAATAGATAGAAAAATACACACAATTGAAGAAGAAAATATCTTCCTTCTCTCTATCTCCATTTCTTACTCATGTTTTATTAAATTACTTTATTTCCTTATTCAATATTATTACTTTGAGTTATATTTCATAACACAAAAAGAAACAAACAATGCCATTATATAACTGAAAATAAGATGAGACATCGGAAAATTAAAAGGAATTTAAAGGTAAACAAGTGGAGACAATTACAAGTGATACAAAGTACTCCCTCTGCTCCAATTAAACCTTTCTAAATTTGAAAACAATTTAACTTAAACTTACAATTCTATCATTAATAAAAAAAATTATAAAAAAATTATAACCACATAAATACTTAAACTTACAATTCTATCATTAATAAAAAAAATTATAAAAAAATTATAACCACATAAATACTGTGAGCCTTTTTTAACTCAGGATCACAAATTTAAAAAAAAATTATTTTTTTAAAATATGTGTCCAGTCGTTCACATAAATTTGAGAACAGAGAGAGTGGTAGCTTGCCAAGACCTCGCAAAATATTTTACTTAGATTTTGCAAGGTAAAATGAATTTATCTAGTCCAGTAGACAACAGAGTACCCATAAACCTAATAAGCAACAAATTTAGTAAAAGTTGGAACTAAAAGTTGATGAGAAGGTGCTTAATTAATCCTACTACTAATCAGAAAGTACACTAATAGTTGTCTAACTATAGTGTTCGAGCTACGGAAACAGTCATGGATTCAAGCCAGCAAAACAGCCAAACTGTATATCACAGCTCCCGAGGTGAGCCCGAGGTGAGGTGCGGCTTTTTTCCGAACCCAACATAAACGCGAGATACTTTGTGCACCGAAATACTCTTTTTTCTTTTTTTAATTCAGAAAGTCCACATTCTAGCACTATCAAATAAATCATCATGCAAAACTTCACCATCTCCGGTACTTGTTTTATCCGTGGTAGCCAAATTATAGCAATCCACATAAGAAGAACAACCAAACTCTGAATTATTATTATCTCTAAAAAACACAGTTTCCACAGCTGGTAATCTAGAATCTACAACAGCTGATTCACAAACCCTACGCGCATGTCTCGACGCCGCCACTTGAATTTGCGACGGCGACAATTGCGGCTGATCACAATTAGGCGCTGACGACGGAATAAGTGGAGGATCATTTGGAAAATTAATCGTCGCCGATGGTCCACGTAAGCAAACGACCGCCGCATCGTAAGCTCTCGCCGCTTCCTCCGCCGTATCGTAAGATCCTAACCATATTCTGTCACGGCTCTTTGGTTGCCGTACTTCTGCTACCCATTTTCCCCATTTCCTCATCCTTACACCTTTGTAACGATCCCCGTTATCTTTTTTCTCTTTATTTCCTTTAGGTCTCACCATTTTAGCAAAATTGTGATTTTATTTTTTAGAGAGAATTGATTCTATTTTCCGCGTTGAGGCATGTTGAGTCTTTTATATTTAGGGGAGGGTAAACGTGGGTTGAGAAAATGAAGGACACGTAAGGTTGTGAATTTTGACTATTTTTGAGTAATGTTTCTTGGACGGAAACATGTGTGCCGATCGTGGCGCTTGGTTTTAAGAGAATGATTGACACGTGGAGATGAGCTGCAAAATTTCGGCGATATGCATATGCCAAATTTATGGGTTCCGCGGAAACCACCGAATTTTAATGAGATACGGAGCTAGGATTTAAAGTTTATGGGTTCTGCGGTTATAATTGAACCAATAACTCGTTAGTTAATGGGTTCGCAATTAAGTGTTTATACATATTTAATAGATTTTTCAGTACAACTACAACGTCTAAGCAAAAAGTTACTGGGTTCGTCTGAACTCGTAGATAACACCCTCCTTCCGCCCCTATTTTTAATTATACTCTTTGTAGGTTTTTCGGAAATAACTGCTCTACTTTCACAATATTAATGAAAGAACTAGGCTCACTTATAATTTGTTTGGCCAAGTTTTTCTTTTTTTTTTACTAAACACAGATTGCTTCTCACCAAAAACACTTTTTTGAAAAATATTTTTGAGAAAAACGCTTCTCAAAATAAGCTAATTTTAGAAGCTTCACCCAAACGGACTATTAATAAGCATACAACCTAGTTTTTTTACGATTACTCTATTCGATTTGCAAATCTAAGATACATATATTTTCATTAATCTAGTTATCATCTAAAGCTCTATCAATTAGCCTTCATCCGTGACTCTGAGAATTTGATAGACTGCTATCTCAGCGAATGTCCCTAATTATAGTTTATTTGAATGGTTATTACTTGTTGTATTGTATTGTATTGTTATTTTAAATAATATTTTAATTGTTATTTAAATTTTATTATATCGTATTATTTAATTCAGTATTACGTAACGACAAAAAGTCTCATTTTATGGAATGACCGATTCTTTGATACCTGCCTTCTTTATTATTAGATAATTCTATTTTATCATTCCTTACCTTTTTATATAATAATTTTATCTCGTACCTTACTTTTTCTTTATAAAATTACAAGTTTATTCTCCATATTATAATGCATGACATCATGAAACAATAACAAACAATACGACACAATAAAATATTATACGATATGATACAACAAAATATTATACGATACGTTATGAAACTATATATATAATAACATCCAAATAAGTTGCTGGTGTTAAGCGCAATGCTCTGATTTCTACTGCAATTGAGGTAGACTTATTTTCATCTCACACCTGTCATTACCTTAGTTTAGTAAAATGAAATTTCAAGCCCGCTATTAAAATTCTCGTGTTGCACTTCTTATTTTATTTGTTAAATACTTGACGAAAACCGTCCTAAAAACTGATAAGCTCATGTGTGACTAGATGAATTACATGTAATGTCTTGTAAATTCACTTGTTAGAGAATTTGAAACTACAGCTGAGGTTTGAGGTTTTCAGTGAAATTTGAAAATACTGATAAGGGTATTTTATTACCCTGCTAAACAGTTTGAGGTTTTCAAGATCCTACAGCTGAGTTAAAAATATTTACAAATATAGTATGGTTTCATTTGTAATTATTTCTGTTTTCACGATATAGGCTTCAAATTATCTGTTCGGGCTTTTATACTATCATCAGAAATTGGCCCTAGTGTAGAACTAGTAATATCTACTTGTCAAATGCATACAAAACAATAGTGTGAAATTCTAATGAAACTAAATATTTAAAAATTAATATAACTTTAGAAAGTATCATTTCACATTAAGGAATTAGATTGCTTGCCTGCAATGTGGTTACCATTAACACCTGTGGCAGCAGATACAAATAGATCTTACAAACGTTGTAATATGAGCTGAGGGTCTTCGGAAACAACCTCCTTACCTTCACAGGGTAGGGGTAAGGTATGCGTACACACTACCCTCTCCAGACCTTACTTGTGAGATTATACTGGGTATGTTGTTGTGACAAACGTTATAATATGAGTACCACAGAGAAGAAATACAACTTAAGGTCAATAACGCTACTCTTAGCACACAATTCCACTCGAACACTAACAATGACTACAAAATTTGCTATTACAAGATCAAAATTAGTAAGATCCTTTTGCTTACATGTCCATTTCATTCTAGCTAACGGAGTCTGGCGCATAATTTGAGAATTTCGCAGCCACTTAAGCAAGCATTTTGATAATTGTAAAATTACGGAATACATACAATCTCTCATTGTACTGCTGTCCGTCTTTCACCCGTACCCTCATGTTCAACCTATAGGAGATATAGTCAAAAGATGGGTTATAACAAAGATTGAAGTGTGTAAAAGCAGAACGCATTAGAGGAAACTAATTATGCATATAATTTTTTTTTACCTCCACAAGAACTTTCGCCTTTTTCTTTGAATTTGCACTTGGCTCATCTTTCTCTGCTCTTCTTCTAGCTAAAACAGAATCTTTTCTACCCCTCTTCTGATGAACTGCAACAGCCTCGTCATCTTCATCATCATCATCATCCTCGTCGTCCATTCCAACTGCCACATGGTCACACGGATTTACAATTAGTTCACAATTATGGCTTTGAAAGACACTTCCTCGCCACAATGGACATGAATAAGTGCTTCAGCCAGAGAGAAAATGACTGTATCAGCACCAATACACCAAAAGGATGTGACTGGTATAAATTTGCAACTTCTACTTCAATTTGTTCCAAATAGTACTCTTTTACACTTAAAATGCTCTCTTTTTTCAACTTCGGCCTAATATTAGTCTGAACGCCAACTAAACATTACGAGAATACAAATGCAAACTCATTTATTCCTGGTGTTTAGGTAAACCTAGGGGGGACTGTTAATTCTGAGTTAAATATGTGCATTGCGTCCTCACCCAAAGGATGATGTGGCCAGTAATTTATTACACAAATGAAACACTGGGAAGGGGGGAATAGGATGAGCAACGGAGAGAACATCCATAAAGAACTTTACCAGTATCATCATCCAAGCCGCTGTCTCTAATTCCAAGACCATCAAAATCTTCCATATCATCTTCCTCCTCAAGCTCATCATAGCCTTCAACATATTCCACTTCATGCTCCTGCTTATTTCAATCATTAACAGCAGAATGAATAAATGGCTCATCTAAATGTATCAGCCAAAGTTAACCAATTTACTTGGAAGGCTTTGCCAGAGGAGGGTAGTCCCAGGCTACAAGCCGACCCAAACCCCCCAACCCACCCAAACCCCAAAAAACAAGGGGGGAGGAGGAAGCAACCAAGAGAAGAAAGGGAAACTAGTAAAATGAGAATATTTCAGAGACAACATAACAGGGGTTTTGATGAAGACCTCCTCATCTTCTTCTTCACTAGCCACCTGCATTTCTTCCCTACCAAGAATCTCTAGATACTTCCGCTCAGGATAATTGTATATATCACCATACACTCCTTTAGAAAGGCGTTCCAGCAGTTCCTTCTCAATGCTCTGCAGAGTACAAATAGCATGTCTTGTAAAGGAAATAGCCAGATGACCTACCAAATTAAGGGAAAAAATGCTACCCCGAACAAAGGAAAGAATTACAAGCTTAAACTCACTTTATCGAGAAGAGCTGCTTTTTCAGCCTTTTCCTGTCGGCGAGATTCTCTTTTCGTTTCTTTCCTAGGTGTGGTCATTATCTTCTCCCTGGAGACACAACAAATTAAAGCATATAGCAAGTGCAGGAAAATGCTTTCAGTCAAACATCCATAAGCAAAAATTTATTTCCTCAAGGGGAGGTACCAAAATATGGAAGCAAACAAGTCCCTTCTCGAAAAAGTTGGGAGGACAATTTAGGATTGTTCTTGAGCTCAAACACAACTGTTACCATTATATTTTTTGGGGTAAAGCAAGCTTTCTACGTACTAGCTTGAATTAGGATAAAATGGAATATTCTCCAATACCATCTCACCTAATTGCCATGGGAGATTGATCCCCTCCTAGAGAAGTTTGAAACTATGCTGCTGTTAGAAAGTTCATTATTATATCAACTACTAACCGAAAGAATATAGTATCATTACAGCTATGGCAATTATGTTGTACATAATCTGGACAGGACACTGCTGCTTTCAAAAAATAATTATGTACATAATCTAGACTGGAAAGGAATAAAAGAATGCCCGCGCCTTTGCAGCAGCAATGACCACGGATATTATGATGGAGGAAGGCTATTTGAACTATCTAATTCAAGTCAAATGAGAGAGGAGTCCCTGCAAATAGCAATAACTATGCAATTCCAAGAAAATTATGCGTGATACTTCCATATTTGATCTGCAATTTTATGCCCTATATTTAAAAAAGTCTGTGTGGCACTGCATCCTTGACACAAGACTTATGATCTGAAATGGTAATTGAGCTCATTGCCCGTCAATTTTGGGCTTCCTGTATTAAGGTTCCAATTAGGGGGAGAGTATGCCTATTTAGAAAAATCCCTCCACCCTGATTCCAGAAACAATTCCACCACCATGAGGTATTCTAACAGTTGTAGGGCTATGGGATAGAGGGGAGGCAGGTTTTTGGGTCAACGAGGGCAAGGGTGAAGACCATGAACTAGTTAGGACAGTGGAGGAGGGATTTTATAAGAAATAATGGTGAGGGTGGGTGGGTGGGTGGGGTGGGGGGTTGCGTAGAGATGCAGTGACCGAGTGGATGGGGAAGGCATGTCAGGTTAAGAGAACTAAGGATACCACAAGAACAGTTTAGGAAGTTGCAGTGGTAGGAAAGACGGAAGAAACGGGTTAGAGGGGGCTATACGAAGGCAGTAGTTGCGGATCGTGGGAAAAGGGGGTTTACATAGAGGACTCAATTAGCTGCATATGCCAGAGACTAAATTAAAACCTAGTACATTCATCGTGGGTAAAAGCTGCAGCTAAAATATTCTAACTGGATAAGATGGGACAATTATGATTCGGCATACATTGGGTGTATGTTATCCAATATCTCAGTCCATTGGTATAGCCACTAAAGAGGTGATAAACAGAGGTTCATATGGAACAGCACACCCCCTTTCTCTCCTGAATGGACAAATTTTAAAATTTGAACTTACCACGCCTAAATGTTCATCTAACTAGAAGTCTACTTGGACCACATCTAACAGTCAGCTCAACCTTTGCCTCATTAACAAACCAGGAGATTACTTGTTTGTATTCGTTCTTCTGGAAGCCAGGGTGAGAAAAGGTGAAATGGGATGAAGAGCCAGATTGATAAAACAAACAAGAATCTATAACTTTCAAGCATGCACCTTAAATTTCCTCTATAATAATGCTCAAGACCGTAAAAGAGTAAGATTAAAAAGTAAGCTTGAGACAACAAATCACCAAGCATATATACATTTAATTGTTTAGGAGAGAATTTAACTGTAAACCAAATTTCTGAGAAGGGAGGTCCGAACCTTGTTTTCAAAGCAAGCTTCCTCATTCTTATTCGCATCTGAGTCATTTTTGTTAATCTTTGTTTTGCTTTGTGCACAAGAAACTTTGGCCAGTACATCTGTGGTAGTTAAGAGAGAGGGAAGGAGGCGGGAGGGAAGTTATTGCCTTGAAGAACAACAAGCATACAGCGGCAAGTGAAAAAAAAGTTGTTGCATTACCAAATGTTTATCAATGATTGCAAGAGCCTGTTCGTAATTTCTTGGCAATTTAACTCTTTCCCAAAGTTTGTTTGGCATGTGAGCCCTTTCTATTGTTTTCATGTACAAATAGAACACTCCTGCATAGCACAAAAACAAATCAGAGGATCCAAAAGAAAATTCTAATTACTCCTACAAAAAAATTCAGTAATTAATAAAAACTACAAAACCAGAAACAAGCACTTTTGGTGAACCCTCCAATGAAACCAGATTGTAGATTCTTTAGACAGCTTACTATGAATATCAGAACAGTTAGGATGATCATATTAGCTTATCCCATCAAGAAAAAGTTAAAATTGCCCTCATGATTCATAGCTAAAAACCCAGACGAAAATACAATATCAACAACAACAACAAAAAAAAACCAGTAAGTTCCCACAAGTGAGGCTTGGGGAGGGTAGTGTGTACGCAGACCTTACCCCTACCTTGAAAAGATAGAGAGGCTGTTTCCGATATGCCCTCAGCGCAGGAAAGATAAATCAATATAATCCAAGTATATGGTGATTCCCCTAAGTCACTTAGCCAGACGAAAAGGGGTAAACAAGACAGGCACATCACAACCAAAGAAACATCTTTGACTAGAACCTAACATTTAATACTAGTATAAAATACTATCTAGGAATGAAAGGGTACAAGTAAGACAAACCGATAGGTAAAAATCCCTTTTTCCATTGCAGCCAAATTATTCATTAATGATCATAAATAAAACAATTTTCCAATTGCAACCAGCCAAACCATTAACTCATACATCTTGTATGCCCTAGGATCACGATTACAACCATTTCTTTAGTCCTTACAACAATAAACCAGTGAGTTCCCCACAAGTGGGGTATGGGAGGATAGTGTATACGCACACCTTACCCCTACCTTGTGAGGGGTGGCGGAGCCACATGCATCCTTAGCCGCAGTGTAAATACGTAAAAAAGACTTTTTATGTATATATACTATGCGTTGAACCTCCTTAATTTCGTGTATAATTACTTTTTTTTATATATATTTTGACACTCCTTGGTAAAATCCTAGTTCCGCCACTGCAGGGAGGACAGAGAGGTTGCTTACGATAGACCATCGGCTAGAGAGTAGATGAAAAAGAAGCATTGGCAACAAGTAATAACAACAACAAGATATTAAGGAAACCAAACCAAAGCGAAATTACAACTATTTCCTTATATTTAAAAAAAATGAAGGAAAAAAAAACTATAGCCTCTTGTATATCATTTCAAAACTGACAAGAAATAAGCTGTGCATAAATACCATCATGATCCCGAATGGTGGCGTACCGACTATTAGCCAGAGGACATGAGCTGCGGTTGCAAATCCCAGTTACATTATATGGATTTCGGCAAAATATCCCTGTCTCAATTCTGTCAATATTGCAAAAGAAGAAAAAATAAATCAAATAAAGACCATATGTTAAACAAATGGTGAGAATCAAATTAAGAAAAAAATCTGACTTAGCCATGAAACTGCAATGCTTGTGTCTGATAACTTGCCATATGACCTCATCATGCTGCATCTTTTCTCACTCCTTAACCTAATTTGGGCGCCTCTTTACAACTTAACTGCAGAAAGTAACTTAAAACAATGGCGGCTTCTAGGGTAAGGTGGGGAAGCTCTTGCCTTAGCCCCAAAATATGAAGTGCTACTATATTATGATATAATTTATATTTATGTAATTATTAATAAAAGATTTAATATTCTTTTAATTTGGTAAAATTATGATAAATTATGATTAGGTGAGTTAATATGATAATTTTTTTCTTTCATTAAATTAGATAAATATTTACCTTTTTATCAGTTTTATTTCTTTCTATAATTTTTTTTTTCAATTTCTCACTATCTTACTTTCTAATTTTAACTCAAATTCTTTAAATTAGTTATTCTTTATTGTCACATTTAATTGATCCATACATCATAAAGCAAGTTTTTTTATATCTCATTTTTATAAACTAATAACTTCCTGAGGCAAGTGTCGCAAAATTAAAAAATTGATGAATAATGAACTCACCCTTTTATCATTTTCACTTAATACCATATACTTGTATAGGGGAGAGTTCGATACCATGACGTGTTTCTAACCCAACCATCACGTGTTGTTCTCTCACCACTAGATCAAAGCCATATAGTTTTTTTTATACCTGTTTATCGGGTGGGTTGGGACGGATTGAACGGGAAAAAAACCAAATCGTCCATTTTCGTATCGGGTTGGGGACGGGTTTAACTTTTTCGGGTTATTTAGGGCCCGTCAAGGTTCGGGCGGGCCGGGCTACTATATTTTTTTAAAGATTAAATTTTATTTTTCTTTTTCAATGTTATTGATACTTAAGTATTTGCTTAAGGCTTAGAATTAAACTTTGAAGTTTAAAGTTTTAAATTTGAAATTTGTATTTTAAAATTATAAAATTGAAATTACAAAGTAAGTGGCTACAAAAAATATTATTTAACAAGATCAATAGGCAATATGTAAGGAACAAACTCCGAAGGCTTTCATTTTATATTTTTAATACTTCAAATTAATTTGCAAGTTCTTTTTCTGATTTTTTGATTTTTGAACTTGCAAATTAAAAGTTTACAATAACTATAAAAAAATAAGAAATAGTACATCACATATTTTGCATCATTTTTATAAGTTCTTCCATGTCAACACAAGGTTCTTTTTCGGCATTGGTTGAATCGGAACCATAAACCATTATATCTCCAATTTCTTGGTCCTCCTCTTCGTCTACCTCGGCACGCCCTTGATTTCGCCGTTCTGATCTTATCCAATCTCTGAAGCACACTAGAATCTCCAAAGCGTTGTTGTCCAATGAATGACGGGTATCTCCTAGCTGCTGTCTTGCTTGGCTAAATGCGCTCTCTAATGCGACTATTGAAATCGACACATTTAGCACGTCTCAAGTCATGACCGAAAGAACAGGAAATTGATTTGAGTTGCTTTTCCACCAATCCAGCGGTAGTGTGAGGGGCTCTGGTGACTTTTGCAAGTAGAAATTTAGTTCATCAATATTCTTGCTACTGGTTTGGTGATGCTCTCCTAGTGTAGACCAAATCAGATAATCTTGAACACCATCATCATCATCCATAGTTGTTCCAGATGTTGAAGGATTACTTGAAGGAATATTTGCATCTACAACCGAAGAAGCATCAACAACGTTAGCATAATAATTATATAAAGTTTGTAAATGTGTGTGTAGATCAGAAATACAAGTGTCAATATCAAGAGTTTCAATTGGTTCAATATCCATATAAGTATATAAAGCTCTAATTAATTGGCGACACTTTATCATTTTGATAGTAGGGTTTAAAATAGTACCAATTAAGTAAATATGGGGAATTGGGTAGAAATATTTTTTAAACTTATCTAGCATAGATTTAACAACAGAAGCATATCCTTCTTTCTTCTTCAAATTATGTAGTAAAAGAGAAATTTCAGCAATATGAACTAAACCATTTGCAATAGTATGATAATAAGCTCCAGAAAACTAAAGTGTAGGCACGTGAATTTTTTGTAAAAATTATACAACATCATGAATGACATCCCAAGTTCTAGATGTTAACAAACAACTAGGATCGGTACAATGAGAACTAGCAACTTCAGTTATAGACATTCTATATTTATAACAACATCTTAAGAATAAATAAGTATAATTTCACCTAGTAACTATTTCTTCAGGCATGAGTCTTGGTTTTAGTCCATAGTGTACACATTTTTCCTTGAATGCATTTAATCTAACACTTCTATTATTTCCTTGAATTACACCAACAACTCTCCTAACTAAAGTAAATTCATCTTTAAATAATTCAAGGCCACTCTTCACAATCAAGTTATAAATCTGACATGCACATCTAACATGAAATATTTCAGAAAGTGGTGGGTGTAGATGCAATTTTAATATTGTAATAGCAGCATTGTTGTTAGAAGTATTAGCAAATGACACACACAAAACTTTTTCTGCAAATTTCATGGATAGTATTACTTATAAATGCACTAGTATGACTTTGATCTTCATCGTATTTAAAAGCAATAATATGTTTTTGCATAAAAAAATTATCATTTATCCAATGACATGTAACAGTCAAATAATCATTTCCGTTTATAACACGACCAATATCAGAAGTAAGAGAAACTCTACAAGGAAGACTTGCGAACAAATAACATATATATGTCAGATATTGTCCAAAAAGCCTAAAGATATCAGCTCTACAAGTACTTCTAGGAATACCTTTAAACATAGGGTTATAAATTCTTTGAATATAAGTAACAAGACACGGTGAAGAAGTAAAACTAAAAGGTAAACAACCTAAAACAATCATTTTAGCTAATTCTTCTCGATCTTTCTTAATATCGTATTTACCAAATAACCCCCCAATACTCGGGTTAAGTTTTTATTGCTCAGATTCCTCATCTACTCCCCAATCAAGAGGGTTTTCTCTTCTATATGCCTACGAAGTTGACTCGTTCCCCCTCCCTTACCGGGCTCATATTTATAATGTTCATTACAAATTTTACATTTTACATAATTTTTTTTGATCTTCTAGTCTTTCAAAAAACATTCAACACTTACTTCTTAATCGTCGATTCTTCTTAATAGGGAGAGGAGGCCTACTTGTTCCACCCCTAATATTTTGAGTTTGACTAGCATTACTGGGTGTAGGTGGTGGTGTTTCAAGATTATCGGGTGATTAAATATCATCTAAAATATCATCTATACCAAATTTTACTTGCATTCTCATAATCTACATTTAAATTTTCAGGTGAACTTCCATAAATATGTGTAAATCTACTATAAGAACCAACACCACCTCTTAGGACTGTTCATTCGGATCGGATATTCGAAATCCGAACCGATCCATTCAATTTTGGATTTCGGATTTCGGATTGTGTTTATTAAAATTTCGGATTGGTATATTTTAATCCAATCCAATCCGAAATCTGAAATTATTAGGACATGTATAAATACTACACTTTAATTTACAACAACCTCCAAGTTATTACCTTTATAATTGTTAGATTTAGCTATATTGGCACCATAGTACTCTCATAATTGCATAAACATGAATTTTTCTTAATGTATTGTCTCTTTTACAAAGAAAATATACATATTAGTTTAACTTTGAGGCATAATAATACAATCCGATATCCGATCTGATCCAAACTTTAAAATCCGATCCGATCCGATATAATTCGGATCGGATTTGGATTGCATTTTCTAGAATCCAAAATCCGAAATTCAAATCCGAAATATGCTAAATCCGATCCGATCCGTGCACAGCCCTACCACCTCTTGATCTTTTGGAAGTTTTCTTACTACCATCTCTACTAGTGCACGCTTTTTTGGCTGCTTTAAGTAAATCCATTATGTAAATTAAATAAAGAAATTAAATTAATAATTCTAAATAATAAAATAAGTGTACACCAAATAAGAGAAAGAGATGGAACGAGTGTATCGGGATTCCGAGTGCCGCACTAATTTTGATATCAAAAATTAAACTTCAATTGATAGACCAAAACTTGATAGTTGATACTTGATAGTACTTGATACCACACTTCACTTGAATACTTGATATTTGATAATAATAATTTTGTAATGTCTAAACTAAATAATTGATGAAACTTGAAATAATAAATAATTGAGAATTTGAGATTTGAGAATTTAAGAACAATAATATCAAGAGAGAATTAGAGTAGTAAGAGGGTGAATTGTGAGAAAAAATGAAGAAGAAGGGGGGCTATTTATAGGTTTTAAAAGGTTAAAAATGTAAATTTTCAATTATTAGGGATGAGAGAGCTATATTTTTAATGGGGGAGGTCGAAATGGCCATTTCTGCAAAATCTGGCCATTCCCCAACGGTCATTTCTCAATTTGACCGTTGGCAACGGTCCAAATAATAATAATAAAAAAATCTCAACGGTATCCGGGCTGATAACGGGTTGCAACCCGTTAACAACTCGTTAACGGGTCGCGGACTTAGCGGGTACGGTACACCATTATTCAAAACTTGTTCGTCCAAAACCCGCCCCTTGACCAACCCGTCTCAGCCCGCACAATAAGCAACAATAACGGGCTGAACCAGGTTGAAAATGGGTCAGCCCGGCCCAATTAACACCTATAGTTTTTTTCCAAAATTTTAAGATACGTCGGACAAGAGTTTCCCTGGTCACCAGAACTCTAAAACACGTTAGGCAAAAATTTTCAACAATTATGCTGATCTTCAGGATTTTGCTATAAATTTTGATGGATCACCAGATTTTTTTTAAAATCTAGCTGGAAATAGGACAAACAAAATTTCTAGTGCTCTAAAATTCTGGCGTTGAAAATTTTGGTGATCGTCAGAATTTCTAGAGCTTCAAAATTCTGGCGAGCGTGCTTTAAAATTGCAATGTGAAGCTATTTTTTCAACTTTTTTTTTTAATGTGATCAAAATATAAACAACGGTTTTGAAAAGGTTAATTCGACGTCATTTGTAGTATTTGAACCTTGAAAGGCAACAACAACAACCATAACAACAATAAAAATTCAGTAAAATCTTACAAATAGAGTCTGTAGAAGATACCTTACTCTATCCGAAGGTAATGAGGTTGTTTCCAATAAATCTTGGCTAGGGGCGAAGAACTAATTGGGCTTCATTCATATTTGAGAGGCTGGAAAAATTGTCAGACTGGTCCATATGAAAGGGTCTAACCCGAGCCCAATCGAAGAGGGTAATATGTTCCAACGAACAAACAAACAAACAAAAGAAAAATTCTAGAAACATCTTATCTTTGGCAGAAAACCCCTTTCTCTTGAACCTTCTAGGGTTTTGTTATCCTCTTCTTACCAAACACACACTATATTTTTTGAACAACCTAACTTACTTACTCTCACTACCCCAGTTGAGAAGAAAAAGAAGCCTTCTTTTTGACTCCTAATTCAGGTATTGTTTGTTATCATTGTTCCAAATATATTCTTTTTGACGTTAACTTTCCTCTTTTTGAGGATAATAACCATTTTAATTTTTTGGGGTTTAATTTGATTAAGTGTAGGAAGAAATGGCGACCACTCAGCTAACGGCATCATCCATTTGTGCAAAGGGTTTTGTATCCTTTGAAGGGCTTAGGTCAACTGGTAGTGTAAAGGTTGCATCTTTTGCCCCATTGAAGCAGAATAGCAGGTCTTTTCGTAGTCTTGTTGTTAAGGCTGCCACTACTGTAGCTCCTAAGGTACATTATTTCTTTTTTATTTTTTTACTTTTTTTCAGTTCCATCATTTTTTTTATCTGGGATAGCTGAATGACTAGGGAGATTTGGTTTCTTATGTATTTACGCTGCTTCCCGTATTGTGTTGATGAACGTTTTCGCTTGCAGTATGAACATTGGTTTTCTTGTTTATGATTAATTTAGTGCAATTATCAGGTGTTGGTTAGTTAGTTTTTTGTTTCTTTAAAAGAAAGATCAAGTCTTCGTTCAGTATTTTGCAAGAGTTAGCTGAAACAAATAACTTCAACTAGAAATGGATTGGATAAGTATTGTCTTTTTGTTGGATTGGGTAAATTGACCTTTTCATTCTGTTTTGTGGCTTCAATTGTGTTGTAAGTTTGTGACTTGGGCTTGCTGGGAAAATATGGTTTCCTTGGCAGAATTGAGGAAACAATAGTGTTATAGTTGCTAGTTTTGGTTTTGATGTTTCTTGATTTATAACTGTTAGACTTCAGTCAAGTATAATTTTGGAATCCAAATATGACTTCACTGAGAATTAAGTTTTATCAGCTGGTACATCCTGGCTTCAGATATTTTTATGTCAATGCTGATGCCAGACCTAGATATTGAGGCCTAATGAGGTTAGCTTGTGAGTAACCTTAAAGAGGCATCTCGGTGCATGAAGCATCCTGCGTTCACCCAAGGTCTGGGGAAGGGCCGCACCCCAAGCGGTGTGATGTAGGAAGCCTACCCGGAAGCATCAACAGCTGATTCCACGGCTCGAACTCGTGGCCTATAGGTCATGTAGAGCGAACTTTACCGTGGCTTCAAAGTTCCGCTTCCTTTGTGGGTAACCTTACACTCATATTCTGCTCTTATATATGTTAAAGAGACATTATGTGAAGGATATTTACTTGTTTTCTTATTTAGGACTATTTGTTGAGTTATGATGTTTGGTTTGTAAATGTGGTGATTTGTCTCTACTCTCTGCTAACTAACTGGTCATGCAATAAAATTATTCCAATTTTAGCAGGAAAAATTTCATGATATTTATTTTCTTGCTGTTATTCTTGCAGTACACAACGCTTAAGCCGTTGGGCGATAGAGTATTGGTAAAGATTAAGACCGCGGAGGAGAAGACTGTAGGTGGTATCCTACTTCCAGTAACAGCGCAGTCAAAACCTCAAGGAGGTGAGGTGGTTGCTGTTGGGGAGGGTCGTTCAGCTGGCAAGACTAAAGTGGACATTAGCGTGAAGGTAATATTATATTCAGATAATATAATCAAGCTAGGATAAATCCATGAAAATCAAGTTCGACTGAAAAGATCTATTGTGTATAGACGGGTGCCCAAGTCGTCTACTCAAAGTACGCTGGAACAGAGGTGGAGTTCGATGGATCAAAGCACCTCATTCTGAAAGAGGATGATATTGTTGGTGTTCTTGAGACAGATGATATCAAGGATTTGCAGCCATTAAATGACAGAGTCCTAATCAAGGTTTGCACTCTTATCCTTCATTCATTCCTTGTCTGCAAGATATCTGATGTTTCACAGTCAGCTGGTTGCCTATTTCTTCTTTAATTTTCCTTTGATTTACCCGAGTATAATTGACTGAACGAGCGTTAACTGGTGGTTGCATTTGCTGTCAGGTTGCCGAGGCTGAAGAAAAAACCGCAGGAGGCTTACTGTTGACTGAGGCAGCAAAGGAGAAGCCTTCAATTGGCGCGGTAAGAGATAGAAGATTGACTAGTACTCTGGCTGTCAAGAATCAATATTGCCTCTAATTTGCATCCCTAGTCTATTCCCCCTATATTGGTTGAGATGTTCTAAACCTTATACTATGTGTTTGAAATTACAGATTATAGCTGTTGGGCCTGGTCCTTTGGACGAGGAAGGGAACAGGAAACCACTTTCAGTATCCCCTGGAAATACAGTTCTCTACTCCAAATATGCAGGTAGTGAATTCAAAGGTGCTGATGGATCCGATTACATTACACTCAGGGCATCTGATGTAATGGCCGTGCTATCTTAGTTGGATATCGAGTCAATTATTCCGTGCCAAAATTTCACTAAGGTTTAGGAAGAGGAAGCTGCATTCACATTTCGGCAAACACTGCAAATTAATGATTAATGTCAAGTGTAGAATCAATTTTCTGAACGCACATCTTTTCTTGATTTGAGGAATTTTTACCCTTTTGGGTATTTTGTATGTTTTGTACGTTAAAAAGTGATTGAAAGCTGCAGATTATGAAGATTGGAACTGAATTTTTCGTGATGGATTTTCTTTATAAGTTCTTGGAGCCATCATTAGACATTGTTTCCCACATCCGTCAAAGCTATACACTTTCTGTTACATTTAGTACAACAGGAATTTTTCTTCCTGTAGTTTTTCAAGCCTAAATTACTAGGCTAATTTACATCAACCTGATCTAGAAACAAATAATTCAACATTGGAAACCTGCTCTCCTAAATTCACTAACAGATTTTCGGACCTTCGAATAAGAATTAAGAAACGGATCCTGATCTCAGTAAATCTGATTAAAACACTCCACAAAGTAGTAATGGTACTAATCTAACATCAACTGTGCCACGAAGACATGCACGGACTGCCATATCTCGAAGGGGTATGTGTATTCACGTCACGAATAAAAAACTTGACATGAGTTGCTCCTACCAGCTGCATTCTGGTGATCTGAATTGCTAGCAGCTTCAAGGGAATTGTGTTGAAAATGCATTGCAAAGTTAGGTCATGAAACGGGAACGCCTTCATCGATTAAATGATGCAGCTGAGTTGTCATCATAGTGTCCCCTCCATGCATTACCACTGTCAGTGCCACTGCTAGCTTGGTTTGGTACTGGCACATTACCTAAATCACCATCCAAACTCATTTGCTGCACTTCAGCAGAAGACAAGATTTTGACGCTCTGAACACAGCTCACGAATTCCCTGAGAAAAATGAGCAAAACATGAATATCTTGGAAAAGTAATACTTCAAGAATCATAATACAACTTTCTAGAAGTCAACACTTACTCCCAAGGATCGTCACCAACAAGCAGTATATCATTCTCATTGTCTACATACACAAGCTTCCATTCAGTTCTTTGAGGGTCTTCCAGCTGTCCTTCAATCCCGAACATACGTGCTAGATCATGTCTTAGTTCATCGTAGCCTTTGTAACGAGTCACATCTATAGTTCTTCCCACAGAGCCACGTTTTTGAACCTTCATGATCGCAAAACAATATTAAAAACATACATAACGGGAATGAGATATAACAGTACTACGCCATCATATGAAACTTGAAATAAGAGAAGACACATAAAGAGTGATAAAAAGAGAGCAAAGCATGTGTGCGGCAGACCTTTGTATACGTTCTCATGCGCTGAGTCTGATTCGTCCACGAATTATTATTTAGAACACCATTATCATTAACAGCGAGATCGTTGGAACATCTTGGCTGGTATGACATGTTTGGAACCCCAAATTGTTGAGAATTGATCCCAGCAGCAGACAACTCTGTTTCTATGTCCCTAGGGGTATTTCCAAAAGGAGAGAATAGGTTTTGCATATCCTTTCCGGAATCATAATCCCTTGACAGCAAAGCATCGGGGGTCAATCCATCTATATTTGCTGCAGAAGGAAGATTGTTCCTAGAATGTGATTGAACATCGCCTTCCGCACATAATGCAGGCAATGAAAAGTTGAAGCCACTAGAATCCAACCCATATGATGTTGTCGATGATGCTGCCTCTAAGTTCTCAGTACCATTACCTTTGTATTTAGACTGCTCCGAACTTTTTGAGAAGGGTAGCTCATGTTTCATTCGAAATTCGGATTTGTTTTGCTCTTGAGATGGATCAACTACCGACTCATCCACTAGTATGGCTTGCCCTTGGTTCCTAGTCAAGAAGTTTTGTGGTGAAACTTGGAAATTATTTGTAGAAGGAGAGGTTGAACATGAAGGAGCATCACCATCTGTAGCACCAGAAAGTGCTCTGATTGTTATCGGAGATTTGTTCTGGCCTTCGAGTTGGTTGAAAGCATGTTGAGGTGACTGTAGATGTGTGGCTGTGGTCATGATGTTGGAACTCAATTGCTGATGACCAAACTGGAGCTCTTGTGGTTGCCGGTTCTGTTGTTGCTGGGGCATACGTGGCTCCAGAGTAGAGCTTACATGAGATAATTGCTGTGCTTGTTGCTGCTGTTGCTGCTGCAGTTTATTAAGAAGCTGTAGTTGCAGCTGCTGCTCAGTAAGGCTCTGCTGTGACGATGTCTGTACTTGTGGCCTCTGCATCAAACTTTGTTGCAACAATTGTAGTGGAGCCTGCTGCGGTATTATCTGCTGCTGCTGCTGGGACTTTTGCAAGAGGTTAGACTGCTGTTCCGCTTGTTGCTGAAATGGGAAGTCTTGTGCCGAGGATGTTGAAAGAAATGGATTTTTATTGACAGGAACATTTTGCTGTGATTGGTTACTGGCTGATAACAACTGTTGCTGCTGAGCATATATCGAAGCTTGTGGAAAACTTTGGTTTGGTATCTGGTTAGGGGATACACAATTATTTACTGGTGGTGTATTCACGGTCAATTGTTGCTGCTGGGGTCCACGTTGCTGCTGCTGCGCTTGCTGGTGAAGCTGTGGCTGTGGTTGTAGCTGCTGCTGCTGCAACATGTGTTGATGTGGCAGCTGCTGCCGCGAGTGTTGCTGTGGCTGCTGCTGCAGCGAGTGTTGCTGTTGCTGCAGCGTGTGCTGCTGCGGCGTGTGCTGCTGCTGTACACTCGCGGGAGACTGTAACGATTGCTGCTGTTGTTGGGGCCATGCTAATGGTGGCTGCTGGATTTGACCAAATTGCTGATTTAGTTGATTTGGTTTGTTGAACTGGAGACCTGGTGTAGGTGACTGAAAGCTCAACAACTTAGAATGGTCATCCGTGCCAATATTACTGTGTAAGACATTGGGAAGTCTGGATTGGGCAACAGGATTATGATTGTTCTGTTGCATACTCATCCATTGTACCAAGCTTAGTCCAGGGAATATTGAACTTGGAGCATCTTTTAGACCGAACTCATCGCTGATCCAAGGCATCCCCCTCTTTAATGCATTTTCAATATCAGACTCATCACCTGCAAAAGCACTAGCCCGTTGAGGATTATAGCAAGGAAGTTAACAGTTAGCTAATTTCCTTCTTGTGCAGGTTGAGATGAGGGAGATGGACTACAGTGAACCTTCAAATAGGCTCTTTGTTTTAGTTCTTTTTAACCTTTGAAACATTAAAAGAGAAAGCTAAATGTCAAGTAGCTTACCAGGAAAACTTGGCTGTTTAGGAAACTTGGGCCTGAAAAATGGAGGTGGACAGATATAAAAAGGAGTTACGACAGGCTCAATATCCCAAATTGAAACTCTGCTTGGACGTTCCCCGGCAGTTGATTCATCCCATCCCACCTAACAAATTAAATAAAGAAATAAGGATTGGATCCATGCAAATGAAGTTGATCACATACCATCAAGAAATCCTTCGGAACTATAAGTAAAGTTCAATGAAAGAGCTAGCAGGATATCTAATGACCAAGGAAACATCTGTAAATGGTTAAAATGATTTTTTAACAAGAAAACCATACACACTCACACAAGAAAAAGGAAAACACAATGCTTCTAAAGACATTACCACCATAAAGTCATGAACCAAAGTGCAAGTAAGCACTCCTAATCAGAAGGAGCAACCGATAATGAATGACATTGCCTAATATATGTAGTTGTATTTGGTATGACTGAGAAATATACTTTCATGCAGTGGGAAGAGCTCTACTATGACCACTAAGTTCTATATATCAAGATTATAGGCAAATTCTTGGGGACAAAGCCTAGATGACTGAGTACCTGAAGATTACGCCACTGAGAGCTCTTCCATCGTATGGGGTCCAGATCACAAACACCAGTTATTGTACCCATATACCTACGGACTCCAGACTCCTCCGTCTCAAACATCATCCGAAATCGCATGCCTAGTGAAACTTGTGCGTACATAGCTTTATTATACTTGGCCAGAGGAATCACAAATTCAGAAGGGCTTGCCCTGTCAAGAACAAAAGGAGCAAGAAAAACAATTTGTGTATTATTCAACATTTAAGTCCAAACACGTAATATTTTCTATTACAGAAGGGTTGAAATAGTACCTCGGATTGTAAAAGATACTAAACGGGCTGTTGTTTGCAGCAGCATGAGCTGCAGCAGCAAGGATCCCAATGTGCATGCTGTCACTAGATATAACAGATGAGGAGAGAGCAGGCTGCTGTCTATTCGCTCGTTTTATACCCAAGAGAAGCTGTGACTTTTCATCTCTACATCAAATTTTCCCAGTTTAGCAACAAGATGACTATCATATATAAAAATTACCAACTAATTTTCACCATTACCTTATGAAAAGGACAGAATCACCGGCACATAGCCTTTTAGAGGAGATAAAGACACTCCAACCAGTTGTCAAAAGGTGTCTTTTTGGTTGACCTGAAATCATGCAAATTAATTTCAGTGAGCACTTATTGGAATCGCATTTTTCTCAAGTTAAGTTGGATTTAAAGACAAATATCGCTAATCTATAAAGAAAAAGGATAATTATTCGAAACACTTAATTTAGCACTCCAAAATGGAACTGTATCCTTTGAGAAAAACCTTAAATGTCAACTACTAGTATAGCAACTCAAAGTGTTATACCCCATTAGTAATTCTACATAGAATATTCAAATTCAACTTCCAACATAAGAGAGTAAAAGATCTTAAAATGTACCTCGATATATATGCCTAAAAGTCCAAGCTTGGTCATGCAAATCTCTAGCCATTAACTCCTGAGCAGGAGGTTGCATTGAAAAATCCTATAAAAGAAACTTCCCGTCAGATGCATAAAAGCGGATCTCTTTTTCTTGAAGATACTTTGTGAAGATAAACAAACCAGTGGAGGAAATATCTTCTCAGCCGCTCGACGAGGAACAGAAAATCCACCATGTGTACTTGTATCACTAGCTGTGAGAGTTTTACAGAAGAACTCAGCAGGTTGCCTGTTCTGCTTAAGGCCCATATCCGATAAAATTAAAGCCTCCTGGTCATACTGCAGGAACAAAAAGCAAAATTTCGTATCATACAACTTCCTGCTGAGGAGGTAAAAAATACGTTCACCAAAAGATGACAGCTGAAATTGCAAACAGCATAAAGGACTCACTTTGTTTACAGGTTGAAGAGTCATCTGAGCATAAACCTCATCAGTTTCAGGGTCAGCCTAACAAAAACGTCACAAGTATACCACGTTAGAATAAGGGAAACTCCACTACTCTTTGATTTTCCTTAATAGAACTATGTTTTTCTACTTAATTCACATGCAACATCAATTTGAGATTGTGGATCCAAACAAACACTGATGAAACTCACGAAAGGATGGTATGGGAAGACATCCATATTAAATCATTAATTGTAAGAAACATATGTGGAAATGGAAAGACAATTCCCAGCCAACGTGTGGATAGAGGAAGATGTCGTACATGTAAAGTGACATTGTGTAACATGCAGATCAACTTGGAAGGAAGATTAGGATAACTTGGTATTCCATCTGTCTCCTTTTGCATTGACGCTGCCACCTGTAAGGTTTTGATATCGAAGTAAGGTTTCATCATCGGACAATATCTAGGGAAATAATACTCCGATTCAACTTCAAAAGAAACATACTTGCTCACTATGACCTTGAGGAAAATATACCACAAGGCTTCCAATGGGAGGCAACGAAACCAATGGGCCAGCACAAGCGTGCCATAACTCTGAATTCATGACCTTTCTATCTCCTGTTGCATTATGATAAAAAATTTCAGGTATGCATTTTTACTAAATTCAAGTTAAACTTTATACAAAACATACATATGAAGCTTCGATATGCTAGAAACTAAGCTCCTTTATGCGTGAAATTATGCAGTCATTCATGCAACCAAAAAGAGGAAATGTTCTTCTGTTTCTCCTTTTACCCCCAACTGAAGGATTATTATAGTGAAATAATTATGAAGATTAGGAGTTCCGCAAGCCAAATAATTATAAAAATTCAGCAATACCAGGAAACGAAGCGAACATCGTGTGACCCTCTAATGTTTGTATACCAAATGGCAATCAAAAACTAACCAACACTGGTGAGTTTAGGCATGTCAATGACATGCAAGGATCAATGATTAAAAAGAAGCGGTAGTTTCTTGATCTGGTAATCCATGAATAGAACAACTTTTTCAATTTCCTTTCTCAAAGAAAACCATGTGACAATATGAACTTATGGCAAGTGTATCCAATTAAAGCATCATGAACACAGAATATCAAACAAACTTTGCAGTATTAATTTCATTCCTATTCTCAGTGGTACCCATATTTTCAACTCTGTGCTTTCCCTTCCTTATACTGGCTTGTTAGCAAAAGCAGAACCTACTCAAATCTTAATTGACAGAGAATGGTGCACAAAAATCAAAATGTATTCTTTCTCCTCCAAAATGGAGTAAACACAAAGATTCCAGGAGTAGTTTAGGCATTTCTAAATTGAGCTAGAACCAATTAACTTGCTCATGCGAATGCCCATGCTAGGACTTGTCAAACCTAACAAATCAAAGCTCAACTAAAGAGCAACCCGGTGCACAAGGCATCTTGCGTTCACGCAGGGTGTGGGGAAGGGCCGCACCCAAGGGGTGTTTGATGGAGGCAGCCTACCCTAATGCAAGCATTTGTGGCTACTTCCACGGCTCAAACCCGTGCCTACAGGTCACACGGAAACAACTTTAACGTTGGTCCAAGGCTCCCCTTCGAATCAAAACTCAACTATAACAGAAAATTTCACTTATTAAGACACAGATTGAAGAAAATAAATAACAAGGCAAAAGATAGAAATGCAAAAGAATCAGTTAGGCTATAGTAAAAACACCTTCTCCTGAATTTGCAATATATCCGTTTGATGGTGCCTTCATTTCAGCAAAATTTCCACTTGAATTTCTTCACAATTTATTTATCTTTCCCACTACTCTCTCTCTCTCTCAAAAAAAAAACAAAAAAAATAAATAATTCCCCTAACACAAAATTCCAGCTGCAAAGAACTTATAATTCCACCATTATGCTAGCTCCATAATTGCAATACAATATTTTATAATATCCAAAACCAGCAGAATTCCCTAAAATGCAAATATTCTTCAATTTCCATTATCATGAATACGTCAGCATTTTCCGGTTGCCGGAATCAAACTACACCCCACAAAAACAACTGCCTCTTTTCAACTAACACTGCACCCCACAAAGATGAATTATATCTCTGAATTCAGTGATTACTGATTACCACTTCAGCCGGTAGAGGAAGTAACTAAAACTAGAACCACCAAGCTAAAACTCGCCGGAAAATCAAGAATGCAAAAAAATATTTCCAAAAATGGGAAGGAAGAGAGAATAAAGTGGAGACAATAGGTGTGGTCAATAAGTTATACGCTACCCCAAGAATCATAGAACTCGCCGGAAAATCAGACGCCAATAATAACGGAGCTGCTTTATATTGCTACTGTATATGTACTACAATAACATCTTTATACTATTCTATATGCAAGATTATAATATAATTAAGTATTGATAATGAAAAAAAATATGGAATAAAGTTATAGCGTAATGCGTCTGTTATATGATACGTATGTTAGTGTCAAAAAATAGAGTTTACGTTGAAAGGAGTAGTAGTAGTAGAGAACAAGCCGACATAGATGAACTGGACAAAGGTTAAATAATGTGTGAAATTACAAGCCATGTTTTGCTCTTACATGACATTATTTTCATTATATTCTGAATTACTACACTACATCCTCTTAGATTCCTATATAATCTCTCTTTTCTTGTAAACAAAAAATAAATAAAATTGTTTGGCCATGTTGAGTCATAAGTGTACTTAAATTTTTGGGTAAAATATAGGATTGGTCGGTTGGTTGATACTAATTACATTTGCAAGTCAAAAAGTATTTAAAATATGCATATTATTAATTTGTATATAATATATAAAGGACAATTTGATATACAAACTATTCCGTGCAGAGTTCGTGGAAGAGCCGTGTTTGAAGTGTGTGAACAAAATTCCACATGTAAACTAGAAAAGAAAAATAATTTACTTTTTAATGGTACGAGAGCTTTTGAGAAAAATCATGTGGGCTTGGCCGAAAGTAGAATATCACACCATCTTAAGAGGGGCATTTGCATCTATATCCGCTTTTGGGTCACGTTTTAACTTGTACCCGCTTTGCAAAAAAAAATACAAGCATACCCACTTTTTCGCGTAATTTCAGCATACGGGTCTGAAGTAGCAAAGACAATCACACAAACTTCAACATTCTAGTAAACGAGCCTGAAGTAGCAAAAATTGCTGAACCAAGTATGCTGAAGTTTTTGTTTGTAATTGCTGAACTTAAGCATTCTAGTGCTGAATTTTGTTCTCTATTTGCTGAAATTTTTATTTGTAATTACTGAACTTAAGCATTCTAGTAGCTGAAGTTTTGTGATGCTGAAGTTATTTAATTCATTTCTAAAAAATTTAGCACTAAATAAGCTGAAGTGTTTTTGTCCTGGATTCATTAGTTTTGTCATTAAGCTTTTTCAAAAACTTCAGCAGAAGATACTGAAGTTATTTAGTTCATTTGTAAAAACTTCAGTACTAAATAAGCTGAAGTTTTTTTGTCCTGGATTCATTAGTTTTGTATAAAACTTTTTCAAAAACTTCAGCAGAAGATGCTAAAGTTATTTAGTTCATTTGTAAAAATTTCAGCACTAAATAAGCTGAAGTTTTTTTGTCCTGGATTCATTAGTTTTGCCATTAAGCTTTTTCAAAAACTTCAGCAGAAGATGCTGAAGTTATTTAGTTCATTTGTAAAAACTTCAGCCCTATATAAGCTAAAGTTTTTGAAAAAGCTTTCTAACATACTAGATAAATAAATCACCTTATTCTTTTATAGAGTATTACTATTATAAAATAATCAGATTGCCAACAGTATCTAAATCATAAATTTTGGAAACAATAAACGTGAAAAGAACAGAATTATCATGAAAAGAATCACTAAGTGTGACCTTAAACTTCCCGTACGTGGAAATATTCACAAATTATTGTCTACTAACTTACGTAACATCCCATGAACTGAAGTTTCATAGCAACACCAACGACAGAAGAAGAAAGAAGAAGAAGAAAACGAAGGAGAAGAAGGAGGAGGAGAAAGGGGGATGAAGTTGTTTAAAAGTGGGTATAAGTTAAAACTTTTTTAAAAAATGGGTATAGATTAAATAATAGGACGCCCCGTACAATTTTTACATCTTAAGAGTATATTTGGGTCGTTTTATCCCAACGGGCCGCACCCCCAAGGAGTATAATGTATACAACATACCTTAATGCAAGCATTAGCAGCTGCTTCTACGGTTCGAACATGTCACACACAAACACACACACATATATATATATATTATCGACTATTATTTTTGAAACGGTTAAAAATATATAAGTATTCTCTCATTTTTATTTTATCTCGGTTGATCTTTTATTAATTTTTATCCACTTCATTAATTTTCAGATCACACTTTTGCATTTCCTTTTTCCTGGGCACATTTTTTTCCTCTGTTTATATCAAGTGTGATTCGATGAATTTAGAATATTAATTAGAAGTCAAAAAAATTCAAAGTGCGAAAATATTTATCTAATATTCGTGTATTGACATAAGTACTATCGAAGTTTATTGCTATTTGTGACTAGTGCAAAGTTTAACTTAGATCCAATTATCGTAACCTCAAAACTCAATTATTGATGTTTGTTCTTTTCTTCAATATACCAAGCAATAAAAGCTCTACTGTTCCTAATCAAAGGTTAACAATGGATAAGAAGTTAGGTAAATATTTTTGGTATATACCAAGCCTTTTTCTTGGATTATACGAGTAATTATTGGTCATTAGTTACTTTATTTAGTTGTGATCATTGTCTTAGATTCATTGATTCATGTGAATAGGAATCAATTGGTATAATGACGTCCATTTTACTGTGATGATATTTGTCTAAGATCCATTAATGATCATTAGAAATGTTAAACTATTTGGGATAGTTTTCCCTTAGTAGTTATTGGACTAAAACTCGATAATTTTCCATCTCATGTTCCTAAAATGTAAATTAGTGATTAACAATTGATAAATTAATGTTCTCTCAATACAGGGTTAGTAAAAGGCACAATTAGTAACATCCAAAATATTGATGAAATAAATTAATCAAAATATATTATATGTTTTACGTCTTTTTAAGATGACGAAAATGGATAAATTTATTTCTATATTACAGAAACGGCGAATTTTTATCTCTAAGGTTTCGAAAATCAAGTTTTATTTCCTATTATCAATAAATAAAATGACAATGACGCTTTTTCACTTACTATTTTCGTAGATAAACCCTAATGGCTATGCCAAACTAATTAATATTGTAAGTAATACCTAAACAATATGGTGCAATTTTCCTAATGTTTGGAGAATATTATTTCAAAAGTATACGGGTAAATGTTGCTTTTTAATATTTAATGCACTTATAACGATAGTTTTGGATCTGGTATTCGTGATATACTAATAATTTGGTCCTACTTCCAAGAGAATTTTGTGTACTCATGTGCATTTTAGGTCGATGTTCTCTCGTAATGATGCCCCTCATCACAATTTTTTGCTTTTCTATGTTCTCTTTTCTCTTAGAAATGCTCTCGTTTTGCTTCTCTTCAGCTGAAGAAGATCTATCAGAAACAATTGATATACCTGTATAAGATAGGGGTAAAATTTACATACATTGTATTTTCCCTAAACTCGACTCGTGAGATTACACTCAAGAGCGCAATGTAGGCACCTTCTCTCAAGCGGTGTCACGTGACACCGCCACGACTAAAAATTCGGTAAAAACCGACCGCGTCGATTTTTTCAAGATATTTTTTTACGAACCCGACCAAAGACGCAAAAATGCGAGAAACTATTTTTGAGTCTCGCGAAATTTATTTTAAAAAAAATCGACCAATTTTGGTTGGTTTTGCATTTAAAATAAATTAAAATTAATATTGAAAAAACCGACCAGAATCGGTTGGTTAATTCGGCCTGTCAATTAAAAAAACGACCGAATTCGGTCGGTAATTTTATTTTTTAATAAAACCGACCGACATCGGTCGGTTATTTTCGTGCGAAAATACAATTAAAGAGTATAAAAAAAGACAGTCTTAAAATAAAATACATCAATGGTCTAGTGGTAGAATAATATCCTGCACAGTACAGACCCTAGTTGCGCTCGGTTTTCCACGATTTTTTAGTAGTGCGCTTCGTCAAAAATTTTCATAAATATGTATGTATAAATAATTATAAAAAAATCACATTTTTCTCTTCTTTATATTCTCTTTTCTAGGAAGGGAGCCTTTGAGCATGTGACGACCCGGCCAGTCGTCTCATGAGTTACCATTTCGTTTTCCCCCATTTGTGCTTCTTTATGTTTTGTTTATCCGTGTTATGTGGTATCGGGTTGGTCGGATCGAATCCGGAATGGTTTTGGTAAGGTTTGAGACACTTAGTCTCTAAAAGTAGCTTTAAAGTTAGAAAAATCGACAGAGAGTTGACTTATTGGTAAACGACCTCGGAATGCGGATTTTATGGCTCGGATAGCTTCGTTAGGTGATTTGTAACTTAGGAGTGTGTCCGGAATATTTTTGTGATGTCCGGTGTAGAATTAGGCTTGAATTGGCGAAAATTAGTTTTTGGCAATTTCCGGTCGGCAATGGAAAATAGGCTATCGGGGTCGGAATGGAATTCCGACAGTTGGAACAGGTTCGTAATATCATTTTGGATATGTCTGCAAAATTTCAGGTCAATCGGGGTTATTTTGGATAGTTTCGGCGTCGTTGGTGGAATTTAGGAATTTCAAAGTTCATAGGCTTGAATTTGATGTGATTTTGATGTTTTGATGTTGTTTTTGGTGTTTCAAAGGCTCGACTAAGTTCGAATGATGTTATGGGACGTGTTGGTATATTTGTTGAGATTTCTGAGGGCCTCGGGTGCATCTCGAAAGGTTAACAGATCAATTTAGACTAGAAGAAAAGCTGCTGCATTTTTTCACAGCAGCATGAACAGTAACTCGGGTGAACAATACTCTGGTGAACAGTAACTCGTGTGAACAGTAAAATGCGTGAACAATATTTAAATATACCCTCCGCGACCATTAAACCCTTTTACACCATTTTTGAACGGGAAAATAGCTTTGAGGCGATTTTGAAGAAAGGAAATCCTTGTTCTTCATTGAGGTAAGGATTTTGGACTCTAAAACTCGATTATTTGTGATTAAGGAACAAAATATCAGTGTTTAATTCATGAAAATCAGTAGAAAAAGGTGGAGTTAGGGCTTGAGATTATGAGACCTTCTAAGGATGATTTGAGGGGTCAAACGAACTCCGATTTTCGAGTTCTTTATATGTACGGACTCGTGAGATGATGAAGAACATTTTGGTATAAAGTTTTTCCAGTTCCAGGACACGGGACGGGGGGTTCGGTTTTTGACTGATTTTGGGTTTTGTGCTTAAAATCGATATTTTTCAATTGGAATTCATTCGTTTAGCATAATTTGATGATAAAAATCTAAACTTGGTAGATTTTGAGCACTTAAAAGTTGGTTCGAGAGGAAAGCGTGTTGCAAAGTAGCTTTTCGGGCTAATTCGAGGTGAGTAATGATTTTAAATGTTGTTCTGAGGATATAAAACCCCGGATTATACAACGTTCGACTGTGTTGAGGTGACGCACACGCTAGATGACGAGTGTGGGGTCGTGCACCGTTGGGGATTGTGACTTAGTCCATCCCAAATGACTATTTTTCTGTATATTTGGTAGCTAATTGTTTGATATTATTATACTTTGGGCTAAATCCATATTTGGGCTTCGTGCCAAATGTTTGAACCCTTAGGGGATCGTTAATGATATTTTCCTCACTGTTTGATTTCATACTTGTGCTCAGTCATGCCAGATCTTTCAATGTTCTCAATACTCAGCTATGTTAATCTGTTTTAGAAACCTTAAATGATGTTTTAAAGATATTTTGAGCTAAGCTGCATATTTTTACTATTGCCCGAAGAGCTTATGAGATTCTGACTAAGTAAGGCCGAGAGCTTGTATTGTGAAGATACTTTTGGGTCGGGCTGCACGCCGCAACAGTGATACACTAATTATGATAATGAGCTCGAGGGCCTGAGATTGTACGCCACGAGGTGACTTCATATTGATATGAGGCTGAGAGCCTGTTTATGATGCCACGAGATGGCTTGATATTGCACTTGGGCCGTAAGGGGCCCCTCCAGGAGTCCGCACACCCCCAGCGAGCGCGGGTACCCATTGTGACATAAGATATAGCCCGAGGGGCTGGTATTGTTCTGTGATATTGCCCGAGGGGCTGATTTGATGTTGTTGAACCCGAGGGGCAGTTCTTATGTGTTTACCACTCCTAGTTGTTTTTCCTATCTATTGTTGACTGCTTAAAAAGGTGTTTTTATGAGATTTCATTATTAAATTGTGTTACTGATTTTGTTATGCCTCTGATAGCTAAATGTTGTGTTTAACGTGATTCTATATCGTTCAGTCTTCATTTATTCTTATTACTCACTGAGTTGGAAGTATTCACTTTACTCCCTGCACCTCTGTGTGCAGATTCGGCGCTACAGGTCCTGCTACTGAGGGTTGACAGTTCCGGCAGATCTTCGGAGGTTTACTAGGTAGCTGCTTGGCGATTCGCAGCCCAGTGCAACCTCCCTCTATCTTATTTCTTTTCTGATTCAGTTATTTAGTAGTGGAGTAGGCTTTCAGACTAGTAGTATTATTTTAGATGCCCATGACTGGTGACACCCCGATGTCGGGCTGTGTTGGCTTTTATTTCCGTAAATTATACTGTTAAATGATTATTTTGGGATTTTATTTCTAATTAAAGACTTAGTAGTTATTATTTTAATCGCTTAAAGAGAATTGGAAGTGAGTCGGCTGGCCTTGTCTTCACGAGAGGTGCCATCACGACCGGGTTGGGTTTAGGGTCGTGACAGAGCAACTGTTAAGTTGTCTTCGTATGACCTATAGATCACGAGTTCGAACCGTGGAAGCAGCCGCTAATACTTGCATTAGGGTAATGTTGTCTATATCACACCCTTTGAGGTGTTGTCCTTCCCCGAACCCTGCGTGATCGCGAGATACCTTGTGCACCAAGCTGCTCCATTCTATTTTCTCTTGCCTCTTTTCACATTAATATCATATTAACAACATTGCGACTCATGATCACTTCTCTCTCGACGTATATTTCCTTTATAACAAAATAGTATTCTTATTTATCTCCCTAATTCAATTTCAAAATAATAGAACAATTGACCGAAAATGAATTTTTGGACAAATTTGTTGAAAAATGAGCAACATTTTGTCAAAATTGTGATAAGAAAGAACAAAAGATTTTTTTGGTCAATACTAAGGCAAGAAAGAACAAAAGATTATTTTATTGTACGTTCGAAGCAAATTTTTAATTAGGTCAAATACAATGTATTTGATGTCTACAATTCAGAAATTGGTAAGAGTAAGAAATCAGGCAGATTAGCTTAAGTTAATTAATCTACTAAGCCGCAAAAACCGGAATTTAATTTTTTTTCACATGGCAATAACTATATAAAATTAAGAGACTTTATAGTCATACTTACGGAATACCATATTAGGTCACCAACTTGTATTTTAATACTGAAGAAAACGTAACTTTCTTTTAGTGTTTGAAGAAAACTTAAGGTTTTGGACACTTAATCGTTATTCTTCGGAAAAATATAACATAAATGCAGTTAGACATCTCTACAACATTCCTATATAACAATACTTTATTATAAAAGTCAAGTTTTTTCGAAACCAACTTTCATGTTATGTTATACTAATATATGTTCTCTATAACAACATTTCACTATAACATTAAAAAATATTCGGAACAAGCGAGACTGTTATAGAGAGGTTTGAGTGTATATAAAATTTCTTCTCTATCATTATATCCAAATCGTACGGTCCTCAAGCAAGTTGTCCTATTCTTTGTAGTTATATAAGTTTTCATAGTAATATGTGGGTCGTCGTTATCTCCTTAATTAATTGCTTGCCGTAGGTATTGTTTAGTGTATCAATTCGTCGAGAAAATTGGTTGTCGTACTAATATGCTACAATCTTCTACCTTGTGACCTTTGGGATCTTTAAGTAAATAGCCCTTTAAATTTACTTTTATTTTATTTAACTATATATATAGATTATACATTAATTATTTATATATTTTTAATTTAAGCGATTTGATGAGAAGCTATTTGAGTTAATGTTCTTTTTATATATTAAGTAATTAAGCTGCTCAAAATGTCCAGTTCCAAGCGTCGGTGTGCTTAAGCCAACAATCCGTCTTCCTTATAGATATATTTGTCTTGTTTTTTTTTACAATGCGGGTTGTTTTGAGGGGAGTGTGAAGAGCAGAGGCGGACCCATCCTTAAAATGGGGTTACTAGCTTTCGGTAATTTTGAAATATATTTGTACAAATATATATTTTGATTGGATATTGTATTTTAGATGGAGTCATCTACAGGGCTAAGAATCTTATCTTTACTTAGAGAGGTGTAACGGTACCATGCTCTTCCGTGCTCGTAGGTTGACTCACCTATACATCCCGACTAAGACTCAAAGTTTATATAACAATATTGGTCGATTTGGGGTGGATGAAAAGTGAGTTGGGGGGATTGGGGCACAACTTAATTTTTAGTGCACTATCTGGATTCGACTCACATCCAACATTTGTTTAAATTTTTATTCGATAGTATCTTCGCCACTTTTAAATCCTTGGTCCACCTCGGATGAAGCGTGGAATAACTTAGGTTTGTTGATAATATGAGAGTCACATTCTTATGCTAGATACCTGGAACAACTTTTGAACTACTTAGTTATAAAATTATCAAGACAGCTCACCCCACTAACAAAAAACCCTTAAAATGTGCATGTCTTTTTCAAGTTTTACGGGGATATATTCATGTATCACAAAGGAAATTTTATTGAAAAGTGATATATATATATATATTTCTATTCACAAGTGAATATTGAGCCATGAATATTTTTCTCCTCCTCCTTCTTCTTTCTATGCAAATTTATAAGGAGAATAAAATTCAAAAGAAATGACAATAAAGAATATTGAAAGATCTGAAAACTGCTAAGGATTGGTTCAGCTTACTTCATGTTCTTGTATCTTTGAGGAAAACCCATGTGAAGAACTGCAGCTTTTGTCTGTTCAACAACTTCCTAACTCCGACCAGAATGTGGGGAAGTTTTTTCCTTATACTCCCTATATACAAAACATTTTTCTATTGCTCTTTTTTAATTTAATTATGAACGGCGGAGGAGCTAGAGTTTAGGTTACGTGCAGTAGCTTTAGTATAAAATAAAAAATATATAAAATATTAATTTAGAACCAACAAAATAATTAAAATTTTAAATCTATAAGCTTCAAATGCTGACTCCAACCTTAAGGGTTTTAAATTCTAGAATAGCAAGCATAAAGTAATACTAACTGTGTATACGGTTAAAACCGAGCCCACCCAATTTGACTGATTAATCGATACCAGGGGGATGGATTAAGGATCGGCCCCGTAGTATATCAGACAGAGACATGAGAATAAGGTACTAACTTCGGATTCGAAGTACCTGTCAAGATCGAGACCGAAAATGATCGAGACCCAACGGGATAGACATCTAGCAAGACTGAAGATAGCATAATAACGGAAAGACGAGATATCCGTGACTAATCGAGAATCATGGCGGAAATTCCGGAACGGATCAAATCAAGTACGATTGTTTAGCAATCATAGAATTTCCTTATGTAATTAGAATTGTACCATAAGTGGAATTCATCTACTATATAAAGGGGGTTCTAATCATTTGTAACCATCTCATTCTAGCATATCAAAGTAATATAATACTCTTTTTCTCTTATACTCTCATGTTCATCAGTTTATTTGGTAATTCTATTCTCACTCACTCGGGTCGAGGGCGACCTAGCTCGAGGGTTGAATTGCATTTCAATACTGGTTTGCTTTATTTTGCTATTAATTTTTACTATTAATCATCATATTTATCAACTGGTGCTAGGTGAAATTATATATCCTTAAAATCATTTATAAGTTTAACTTTATCCGATTTTAAGGATAAACAAACTGATTTCTTAATTTAATTTCTGTATGTATTTAGTGAACTTATTAATATAAACATAAAATTTAAACTAAAGCTATTAAGTTCGGCCAAATCTACGGGTCGCCTTGTAACTCTATCCCTGAATGTGGAAGTAATGAAGTGTGTGTATATATATATATAATCGTGTGGCTGTCATTTTATTATTTCTCAGGAAAATTAATTTGATGGGGTTTTTCCTATATTGATATGTTGGTTGGCGACGGCCCCACAAGAGAGCAAAAGAAGACCAGTAAAAGCTAGCTAGAAAGTATATTTTAAATGAAAACTCTCTCAGATTTCGAAGTATGATTGTTATGAGTCATTGCCGGTACGGACTAATAGTTCTTTTTACTACCTTTTGTTTAATCACTATTCCACTGAGTTTCTGCTCTGAGAGACATTGCACGAGGGTAATTTCTTTTCATTTTTTTTGAAGTACTACTTGTGATGGGACAAGTAGTGTAACGTACTATATTAACTTTGTTAATGTAAGAAAACAGAAGTTACTTTATGTATAAAGTGAAGTTTTACAATACATCTGAAGCAGCTTTTAACATTGGGGGGCTACTCTAGGCTGATCAAATCAGATGAAATTCAATTCGATCAGAAAGCAATAAGATTCCTCTTTTCCTGCTAAAGCTTTCATACCATGTATGCCTTACGTAATCCTGGATTTTTCACTAGTCGATTAGGCTATTTCTTTAGGGCTGGGCATATATCGGTAAAATCGATAGCCCGAATCGAAAAAAATTTACTGAGTTATCAATATTGGATTATTGGGTTAACGATACAGTAACAGTTTAGTATTATTTTATTATTGGGTTATCGGCTCAGGTCTCGATTTACCCAATTTTATTAACGGGTTAATCGATAACCCAATAAACTTTATAAAAATATTATTTTATCCTTTAAATGTTTCTGTTCTCCCAATTCTCGATCTACTGTTGTAACCCTTCCAAATTTGTCATTCTAACACATAGAGAAACAATATTGTAAGGTTTATCATATTTTTTGAGAGGGTTTACAACATTAGAGAAAGTTTATCATATTCTTTATACAATACACATTATCCTTTAGGACTTCTTCCCTCTAGAATCTAGATTGAGTTATTTTATCGGGTAAACCGATAACGATTGATAACCGATTAACTGATAACTAATAACCGAAATCTTATCGGTTCGGTTATCGGTTTAGCATATTTATAAATCGATAACCAATATACCAAATCGATAACACTCACAACCGAACCGAACCGATTGATACCCACCCATAATTTTCTTAACGCGAAAGGAAGAAAAGATAGAGACTCTTCAGTCTTTTTTGGGTATATAATATAACAACAACAACAACAACAACTCAGTAAAATCCCACAAGTGAGGTTCAGGAAGGGTATTATGTATACAGACCTTACCTATACCCAGATATAGAGAGGTTCTTTCCAGTAGACACTCGGCTAAAGAAGACGAAAAGAAACAATGATGTTTTATACTTCAATACCACACAAGAGGAGGGGGGGGGGGGGAGATTTGTATGGTGTCCAATTTTTTGCGTGCGTAGATTATAGAAGGACCTGGTTCTTCTATGTGTTCCTTATACTACTGTTGCGGAATAACAAATGCTGAAAGTAAAGAACACAAGTATATTTACGTGGAAAACACCCGGCTCAAAAGGTCAAAAAATTATGACCTACTATCCAGTAGGATTCTTCCCAACGCTCACTAAATCACTGAGCCAAAACAACGTTTACAAAACTCTTGTGAACCTAAGGATTAACTCTAACCCTTTTAAGAACCTACTTGACGTGCAAACTCTGTTTCTCTTTCGGCGCATGTTAAATAAATGTGTGCATCCATGGGGAAGAAGACTCGGATTCCTACTCAGAAGATGATTGAAGAAAGAGAATCATGTAAACAAGCAACAAATCTGACGAAGAAGCGAGGAAATCAAGTAAATCATAAAGTAATGGAGAATTGCAGTAACAGTCAAAACCTAAAAATGGCGACCAAGGAAGGTGAAATTGAGAAATTTCGAGGCAAGGAGAAGGAAGAGAATCAATAAGAAATGACATGCAGATTTGAATTACCATCACAATTGGAGATTGATTCAGCAATTGAAGCAATCTCCAATGGAACAGTAATGGTGGAGAAAAATGAAGCTGTGGGAAAAGTGGAAAAAGTGAAAATGGTAGTGCAGGAATGGGAGGAAGGAATACCGATACAACAATCTGGAAGAAATCAAGTGCGAAACAACACTGGCAGGAAATCATGGGCAGATGAAGCTGAAGAAGTAAATGAAACTAGCGCTAAGAAATCAATTTGGGAAAACTTTGATATCACAAAAGTTGCGAAAGTTGGCTTCAAATTGGAATATGTGAATCCAAGTAAGCATGGAGAAACAACAATTTGTGAGATTGAACTCGAAGATATTACATTTGAAATTGATTTCTTGAAAAATACCATTGTCTGTTATGTGCTTGGAGCACACCCTCTTTTCAATGTACTTAACAATTACATACAAAGATAGTGGGGTAAACATTGTGAGCACCTAATTTTTGCCCCGCATGAAAATAACTCCTAAAAATAGATCAAAAATAATTTTAGTGAATTTTAGGAGTTTTTCTTTATTTAGTTGCATTTCATGCATGTTTAATATTTTAAAATCATGAGAAAAACCATAAAAATTATCACATTTTGATTTCATGCCATCTTCGGTTTAATTTGCACTTTAGAAATTAATTACTCATTAATTTGTAGAATTAATACATGAAATTCACAACATAAAAAATAATTTAGTAAATTTTGAATGCATTTTAGTTAATTAATTTAGTCATTTATTAGATAAATCATTAAATAGGTTAATTTTGCAATTTTCAGCTTTACATGTTAGGTTAATTAATTGGTGGCTAAGCACAAAAGGAGGCTGCCTAGTCTTAATGAATTTGGGTCTGTCTAAACCCATTTTTCGTTCAACCCAATCCAAACCTACAACCTATTTGGCCCATAGCCATCACCTAATAAAATCAAAATTTTCTATTCTAAAAAACAGACCTAGACCTAATCACAAGGGGACCTTCCCTAATTTCTCTTCAGCAGCGACGCACTTCCCTCTTGCTTCTCCATTCCTTCTATGCACTTACCTCTTGCTCCTCCATTCCTTCTACTTCTCAAAACATATCAGAAAAACCCTCCCAAAAAATTAGAGACCGAGCAGCTAAAACAAGCGAAGAACAGACCCCTCCTCCCTCCCGCCGTTCCTTCTTCTTTTGACTAGCTTCATCAACCTGCGCAAAAAAAGGGAGGAAGACACACGCACACACACACGTGCGTCATTTCAACAGTTATGGTGGATTCCTTTTATTTATTTCCTTTTTTCTAGAGATATTACCTTAAAAGCTAAACTAGAAATCGTGGTGCATTTTACACGAGAATGATTATTGAGAAAACGGTGGATTACATGATTTTTTGCTAATTTTAGTAACATTTTTTGCTATTCTGGGATTTAAAATCAAAGTTGTGAGCTGCCGAGTTGAGTAATTGTTGAAGCTGCTGCTGAAGTTTAGCTCGATACCGTTAGCTGCTGTTACCTTTTGCTCATTTTCTCTATTTCAAGGTACTATTCACCCACTCAACTATGTAATTTTCACTATCAAATGAATCTAATGATATAGTTTTGAGCATGTGAAATTATGTGTTGTTCTCGTTGGCTAATTTATGTTATCATTAATTCTGCTATGCCGTGATTTCATTGGAGTGTGAAAGAGTTCATAGACCTGACCATTAATTGTCAGATATGTAAATTTTAAGACCAAAAATTTTTCTATCCTCTTCTGGTAATTAATGTTTCAATAAGAGCATGACCAGGACATAATTAATTAAGAGTTGTCCTTGTAATTTTGTTCAGATGTTTTTATATGGATTTTGTTCAAAAGAAAATAAATAGATTTAATGGTTTAAGTGATTTCTTATATTTCACTAGGTTCTTATAAGTATTTACGCCAACTTTAGCATGTATTTCTGGATGCTATATTGATAAAACATTGATTTGCTTAATAGATTCATATTGATGCATTTAAATGTAATAGAGAGTTGTGGTCTTTCATTACATTTTTGGCTAAGTGTAATTGATTGATGGCAAAATGCCTAATTTCACTCTCAAAATTGCATTCAGTAAGCTAACCCACATTTCCATAGCTAATTTATTTCTTCACTTCCACAAACAATTTTCATAACTATTGAACTCTCATATTTCATCCCAGACTTAGGAAGTAATTAATTCTTGAGCGTCGTAGTTTGCTTTTAGGCGCGATTAATTTTAAATCATCGTGACTATGGGTACGGTTCCCGTGACATAGTCATGATACCTAATCCAAATTCGGGTGTGCATTTCATGTGACCCGATCATAACAACTTCGAATAATATTAAAATAAACATGTCGCAAATTGCGGGTACATTTCATGTAGCGTGTTTTGCGATGTGTTCCAAAACGACAAGTGTACGACAATCGTAACTTGTTCAAGAAATAATTTCATAAATCATAAAAGCGGTTTTAAAATAATTAAAAGCAGTTATAAAGTTAAAGATGCACAATAAGTTTTAAAATATGTATTAAATCAGATAATTAGGCCAATTATTAATAGTTTAAGTGGCCGTACTAGAACCACGAAACCCGGGAATACCTAGCACCTTCTCCCGAGTTAATAGAATTCCTTACCTAGTTTTTTGGTTTCGCAGACTTTTTAAATAAAGTCAATCTTCCTCGATTTGGGATTTTAAAAAAATAAACCGGTGACTTGGGACACTATAATAAATATTCTAAGTGGCGACTCTGAAAATTAAATAAATAATCTCATTTTGAATAATATCACTTTAATTGGAAAAACTCCCTTATACCCCTCCCCCCTTCGGGTAAAAAAGGAGGTGTGACAGCTCTGGTCTAATGGCAAGGAACTGCCAAGTGCAATCCCTGGGTTTCCTGAGTTGATCCCCATGTCAGGTGAGGTTACCAATGCCCTTGTGCCCAACCCGCTCATCCCATGCGGGCACCATCCAATGCTGTCCAATGTTCCTGGCATGTCTTCTGTGGTTCGCCCCCAGACACCAGTTTCTAGGGCACCTCCAATATTATTCTCTGCAGCACCAGTTTGCACCAGAGCACAACCAACTTTACCACGGCCGTATATTGAGCCTCCAATGTTCACCTTTTAGGGTCCATAACTTCAATCAGAAATAACATATGTGACCCCGCACTCTTTCACTCAACCTCCGCAATATGATCTCTCGGGGGAGCAAGAAAAGGTTGTTAAAATCCCGAGCAAGAGGAAATGACTCGGAAGATAAAGAGCCTGGAATAAAGCCTGAAAAACATGCAAGGTCTAATTGGCCAAAAAAGTGTCTCATACTCTAACCTCTGTATGTTTTCCCATGTCCACTTGCCAGCGGGCTTCAAGATGCCAAAATTTGGAAAGTACGATGGGCATGGAGACCCGGTCGCTCACCTGAAATGATACTGTAACCAGTTGAGAGGCGCTGGTGGAAAAGAGGAGCTGCTAATGACCTATTTTGGGGAAAGCCTCACCGGAATCGTTTCTGAGTGGTATATGGATCAAGAAATTACTCATTGGCACGTGTGGGACGATATGGCCCAAGATTTTGTCTGCCAATTCCAGTATAATGTGGACATCGCTCCCGACAGAAACTCTTTGTCCAATTTGAAAAAGAAAATCGTGGAAAGCTTCCGCGAATATGTTGTCAAATGGCGTGAGCAAGCTTCCAGGGTAAAGCCTCCAATGGACAAAATTGAAATGGTCACGGTCTTTCTACAGGCCCAAGAGGCGGACTACTTCCAGAACATGATGTCTTCTATGGGAAAGCCGTTTGCTGAGGCTATCAAAATTGGGGAGATAGTAGAAAGTGGGCTAAAAACGGGTCGAATCTTGAGTCATGCTGCTTTTAAATCCACATCACTAGATGTTCAAAAGGATTCAAAAGGTTTGATAAATGGCAACGGGAGAGAAGAAGGAGCCATGATGGCTTCCAGTTCGAGGGGGGCCTGCAGGTCATTCAACCAATCATATATGCTTCCTGAGGTCCCTCAACATTATTATCCCCTTCAAGATGCTGCTTATGCCGTGGCACTACCTCCTTATGCGGTGATGAACGCGCAACCTTACACGCGGCCACAATATCATACACAAAACCGAGCTCCACCTCATATCCCATCCTTACCAAGCTCTAGATAATCCTCAATCAAATGTTCCCCAGTACAATCCTCGCCCAAGAGAGCCTTTCAAAAAGAATCAGTTCACCCCTATTGGTGAATCGTATTCAAGCTTGTTCCAAAAGCTAATCAGGCTAGATCTATTGCAGCCAGTGGCCCCGAACCAGCCGAACCTCGAGCCCCCCTCACACGGAGATGATGCTAGATGTGAATACCACTCTGGAGCAGTAGGACACAGTACGGAGGACCGTTGGACCTTTAAAAGGGCAGTTGAAGACTATAATGAAGCTGAAAGAATCATTTTTTGGGATGAAGAAGCTCCTGATGTGATGAACAATCTGTTGCCTGCTCACAACACTGGGCCAATAGTCGGAATTATTTGTGAAGATGAGGAATTTGATCCGGAACTGAAGGGCATTGCATCCATTGTCGAGATAGAAGAAAAGCCAAAAAAGGGTCGCCAAGCCTGAAAATTTCCCATCAAACGGGAGTCTCGGTAGCCAGTCTTACTATCCTTTCTGCGTCTGGATTATCTCAGGGTGTGGTCCGAATATTCTAGTTTATTGTCTTACTTTCTGATGTAAACTCTTATATATTTGAAATTAAAAAAAAATCATCAAAAAAAATCAAAAATCAAATGAAGTTAATATTTTATTATCCAGGAATGTCTTTTTTCTTAATTTCACTTTACTTATTCTTTTTTTAGTTCTGTTAAATGCAGATTTCAATAATATGACATGCTTGCGGACTTCATGCCTAGATCCTGAAACGCTGTCAGACCTTGAAATAATGAATCATGAATTATATCGCAATGAAGATAAGTTCAAGGAAATAAAGCAAAGAGTTGGAACAGCTGAAGGAAAATTGGTTCCAGATTGGAAAGGTCCATACATTGTAACAAGAGTATTGCCAAAAGAGTGCGTTGTACTTGGGAAACATCGAAGGTTATGTCCCTGAAACAACTGCCAATGCAAATGCAGTCAAAAGTACTATGTTGGATCCTCTATATAGCATTAATGTTCTCCGATTGGGATGAAGAAGGCTTTCTTTCTCACTATCAAATATTCAACCCTTTGCAAGCCCTTTGAGCCGGCTCCTATTCTTTGATTATCTTCTTTGGAACCTGAAAGTGTTACTGAATTTTTTTTTTGAAAAAACTGAAATGAAGAAAAAAATGAAAAAAGAGAAGGAAAAGAAAGATAAAAAAAAGGAAGAAAAGACAAAGAAAATGAAAAAAAAAACAAAAAAAAGAGAGAAAAAAGGAAAGGAAAAAGAAAGAGAAAACAAAACAAAATAGAAAAACAAAAGAAAATAAAAAAAAAGTTTCCTGAACTACGTTCGACTTGATTCCGAAAGGATATGTAGGAAGCCTCTCTCTAGGGTTCAGACACACCAAAATAAAAATCTAAATTTTCCCAAAAGTGAAACTGGGGCAAATGTTATAATGATTCCGCAATAATCCCGCCTGAATGGTTCCAAAGTTGTAATTCAGTCCAAATCATTTTTACCCAAATCCTTTCAAGTCTTTTTGATCAATCGGTGAGAATGTTCAAGGACCGGAGAATATAGTTACTTGGATCCGATGCAACCAAAATGAGAGAAATAAAATGAGAGTGTCTTATTGGTTAAAACCCCCACGGGCACCAAAGGCCGATGGTAAGCAGAGAAACTAAAAGGAGAGAGTCTTGTTGGTGAAAACTCACAAAGAGCACTACAAGGCGATGGTGAGAAAAGAAATGAGAGAGGTCAGCTGGTGAAAACCCGCAAAGGGCGCCCCTGATCGAAAAGAGGATCCTCACAGCTATTGACATCGATAGAGTCCTCGCAAGGTTTCTCGATTTTGAGGCAGAAGTTGTGATGAATTTCTGAGAGTCAGACGGTTTTTACGGATCAGGTATCCAGTCCAAAAGGCATGTCATGTTCATTGAAGTCCGCATGCACTCAAGATAAGTCCTTCTTTCCTTTCCCCGAAAGGGACACTTTTTGTTTACCCTCATTCTCTATTCTATTGTTTGTTTTCTTTGAATCCCTTTCGGCCTAATTCCGTTTGACAAAATGCTAAAATTCAAGAAAGCACCCTGCCTCAGCATGTGCATCAAGTCAACCTCGATTGGCCATGATGGCCGATGCTTCAGAGTCAAAAACTCTTGAAAAGAAAGGAAATCAAATTCAAGTGCCCATAAAGGCAAAATAAGATAGAAAAAGGCCAAGCCCCACACGGGTTAATCATCATATTGTAATTTGTGAGAAGTCAAGATCCCCGGATTTAGAAGTGAAACCAATTTCCATAAAGCCAGCGAGCAATGGGGATTTTTATTGATAGAGTTGGGCCAAGTTCAAGTGATTGAAACCATCAAGACCACAAAATCAACCACCATTTCAAACTGACAAATTGTTCTTTGTTTGAAAAACAGGAAACAAGTGCAATCCAAAGCAACCTTGAAAGAAGCAGGTGCAATAAAAAAGAAACTGTGCAAGGGCTAAAAACAGCTTTGCAGCAATAATCAATCCAAAAGGGAAGTCTCCTCCAAATTCTTTCCTGCATTTTTACTCATTTTCTTAAATAAAAAAATGAAATGAAAAGAAAGAAGAAGAAAAATACAAAATCATGGTAGTATAGGGTCTCTAATCCCTAGTTGCGTCTTTCCCAACATAGGGGCATAACCCGATGATTATTCCGGCATATCCCGATGATTCTTCCGGCATAACCCGATGACTCTTCCGGCATAACCCGATGACTCTTCCGGCATAACCCGATGACTCTTCCGGCATAACCCGATGACTTTTTCAGCATAACTCGATGATTTTTCCGGCATAACCTGAAGACTTTTTGTCACACCCGGACTTCCCATCCTCGGGAGTCGTGATGGCGCATACCCGTGAAAGCTAGACAAGTCGAGTATTATATATCTTATTACCCTTTTTTTAACCTTTTAAAATTTTTAAATCAACAGGCGATCAACAACGGAATAATAATAATAATAAAAGAAATGCGGAAGACGAAATCTGATAACTTAGCCAAATACTAGTACGAAAAATACAAAATACGTCTCTACCCAAAACTAGTGTCATAATATCATGGACCATCTACGAATACTACAAACAGTTGTCTGGAAAGAAAGATACAATCTGTCTCTAAAGTAAATGAAAACAGAATATAAGGATAGAAGGTGACGCCAAGACCTGCGGACGTCTGCAAGGCTACTTGGGGTCTCCGCCGGACTGAAGGCAGCAACCTCGCTAAGGTCGAAAAGCTCCGGTACCGAGATCTGCACACAGTGCAGAGTGTAGTATTAGCACAATCGACCCCATGTGCTGGTAAGTGTCGAGCCTAACCTCGGCAAAATAGTGACGAGGCTAGGACAAGACTACCAAATAAACTTGTGCAGTTAAAGCATATACGACAAGTAATAATAACGGGAACTAGCAGTTAAAAATGGGAAGGGAACATGCTGCGAGGGAATATCAAGTAGCAACAGTAACTCAGGAGAAAAACATAAAGAACATTTTAAAGTTCGCATCAGTAAGAATAAGAAAATAGTAACAAATCAATATCCACTTTTATTCTTTATTGTTGAGGCACACAACCCGATCCAAATCATATAACATTGTTGTGGCGTGCAACCCGATCCAAATCATATATCACGGCTGCAGCGTGCAATCCGATCCAATCATATATCACTGTTGCGGCATGTAACCCAACCCCTTATGTCCTCCCTTATTATGCCATGTTGCCGCGTACAACCTGATCCCATATAATATTGTTGTGGCATGTAACCCGATCCCAATATATAATTCAACACCAATCACAAAAGAATCTCGGTAAGGAAACAATAAGGAAGCAACAATATCCCGACATGGGAATCAACAATGAGAGTAAACGCATCCCGGCAAGAGAACCTACAATAATAATTAAATACGTCCCGACAAGAGAATTAGCTATAACCAAACTTGTACCAATATTTAACTTCACAAATGAAACCTCAACTGGAACCAATACTCAACAATAAACAAATACCACGAGAATAATCATAATCCTTGCCCAACACGGAGAATCAACAATTTAGGCATTTGTAGTACTTATCAAGAACACGATGATTACAATTTAAGACTCACGGACATGCTTGACAACGACGTATAGATACTCGTCACCACACCTATATGTCGTACACTACACTAGCACATAGCAAATAAAGCACAATACCTATTCCCTCTAGCTAAGGTTAGACCAAACACTTACCTCGAATTTTCACGGCCAACTCAAGCCTCAAACACCGCTTTTCCTTTAGAATTCGCCTCCAAGTTACTTGTATCTAGCCCAAATTAATTTAACAACATCAATATATGCTAAATAATTCATACCCAATGCTTAATTATAGGTTTTCTATCATTTTTCCCAAAAAGTCAAAAATTGACCCCGGGCCCACTTGATCAAAACTCGAGGTTCAGACCAAAATCCGACCACCCATTCACCCACGAGCACGAATATGTAATAAGTTTTGAAATCTGACCCCAAAATGAGATCTAAATTCCAATTATTCAAAAAGCTCTAACTCTACCCAAATTCTCAATTTCTACCATGAAAATTCTTGATTTTTGATTAAAAAGTGATGAAAATTGTTGAGTAATTGAAAGAGTAGAGTTTAGAATTGATTACCAACACTTTGGGGATGAATTTGTATAAAGAAAATCACCTCTAGGTCTTGGGAGTTCAAAAATATGGAGTAAATGGGTTCTGCCTGTTTTTTGCTACTGTTTTAAAAGACTGGGCAGGCCTTCATCGCATTCGCGATGGGCCTGCCGCGTTCGCGAAGGGCTGCCGGTTGAGGACTTAAGCGATCACAAGTTCTCCTATGCGTTCACGAAGGGTTGACCCCTCTGACTTTCGCGATCGCGAACCAGCGTTCGCGTAAGAATGACAACTTTCGAGCCTACCTCCAATTTACCATAGCGATCGTGTGCCATAGGTCGCGTTCGCGTAGAGCATCCCTCCCAGTGCTTCGCGTTCACGATCCAGGTTACGCGTTCGCGTAAAACAAATCCACCCCAGTCCCAATTTCCCTTTCGCGATCGCGAGGGTTACTATGCGATCGCGATTCACAAAAGGTCTGTGCACCATAAACAACAAATCTGCAACTTTCCTAAGTGTAAAAATATCCCAAAACATATCTGAAACTCACCCGAGCCCTTGCGGCTCCAAACAAAACATGCCTACTAACTCAAAAACATCATATGGACTTACTCGTGCGATCAAATTGCCATATTAACATCTTTAACAACGAATTTAGCATCAAAATCAAAGAAAAATCTCAAGAACTCTTAAGTTCAAATTTTAACAACCGAGGGTCCGATTCACATCATATCAAGTCCGTTTCTTACCAAATTTTACAGGCTCGACTTAACACCATATAAGACCTGTATCGGGCTCCAAAAACAAGATATGGGCCCGATACCATCAAATTCAAACACATTCAAATTTCCAAAAACTCTTATAATTTCAGTTAAACAATTTTCTTCAAAAATTCATTTCACAGGCTTGGAACCTCGGAATTCAATTTCGGGCATACGCCTAAGTCCCATATTTTTCTACGGACCCTTCGGGACAATCAAATCATGATTCAGGGTTCGTTTATCCAAAATATTGACCGAAGTTAACTTAAATTCAATTTTAAAGGCCAAATTATCATTTTCATCAAATTTTCATATAAAAGCATTCCGGATATACGCCCGAACCGCCCAAACAAATCGAGGTGAGATAAAAGGAGGCTTTTAAGGCCTCGGAATACAGAATTTACTTGTAAATCAAGTGATGACCTTTTGGGTTATCACACTTTTCCGACATAACCTGATGACTTTTCCGGCATAACCCGATGAATTTTCTAGAATAACCCAAGGACTCTTCCGACATAACCCGAGGACTCTTCCAGCACCCGATGACTTTTCCGGCATAATCCGATGACTCTTCCGGCATAACCCGATGAATCTTCCGGCATAACCCGTTGAATCTTCCAACATAACCCGATGACTCTTCCGGCATAATCCGATGACTCTTTCGGCATAACCTGATAACTCTTCCAGCATATCCTGATGACTTTTTCGGCATAACCCGATAACTTTTCTGACATAGGGTCCCACTCCCTAGCTGATGCCAACATAATTTGGTAATCTTTTCAAACATAGGGTCCCACTACCTAGCTGATGCCAGCATAACCTGGTAATCTTTTCCAACGTAGTGTCCCACTCCTTAGTTGATGCCAACATAACCTAGTAATCTTTCCAACTTAGGGCCTCCAATCCCTAGTTGATTTCATTTTAGATATAGGGTCTCCACTCCCTAATCTCTTTTTCTCAAGGATACACAATCTTGATTTTATTGCTTTCAATAAAGAAGTAGTTTAGATTTTTGTTACAATAACTCACGAAATTTTCCTAATGAAAACTAGGGCAGAAAAATTTCGTTGTTTGTTTGTTTTGGTACCTGAACAGGTTTTTACCGTAAGGCACGAGATTTGAGATGACCAAAAGAAGAAGTCTTAATCCAAATAAAAGAAAAGAAGAACAAGAAAAGAACTCTAAGTGTAGAAGCGGAGAAAAGATGTGGACTGCTCAAAATATGATTGAAGTCACAAGCTTTGCATGTCCCTCCTTGATTCGGAAAGTTGAAGAAAGCAGCTAACGAGCATCAAGATTCAGAACAGAGTATGCAGGAAGAACCAGCCAAGACTCAAGATCAAGCTTTAAAAGGTTTATATATAGGAATCTTGTAACTCGTAGTTGATAAGCTTAGTTAGCTAGTTTTTTATTTTTCATTTTGGTGTAATAAAGATATCAACAAGCAGTAACAACAACAATAGCAGTGAAATCACAGCTTCTCGGTAATTCCAGCTACCAAAATTTCCAGAACTACACTGACCTGATTTCTTTATTGCCAAGGATATGTAGGCAACATCCAAAGTAATGTTTGGTCAAACTTTTTCAAAATGCTTCCAAATGGAGTACCAAACGGGCAAAAATTGCTCGTAATTGCTCACTTTATCTTTGCCCGAAAACTCTTCATGTTCTCGAGCAAAGAGGGGCAGCTATGAGCACCTAATTTTTGCCCCGCATGGAAATAACTCTTAAAAATAGACCAAAAATAATTTTAGTTGATTTTAGGAGCTTTTCTTTATTTAGTTGCATTTCATGCATGTTTAATAATTTAAAATCATGAGAAAAACCATAGAAATTATCACATTTTAATTTCATGCCATCTTAGGTTTAATTTGCACTTTATGAATTAATTACTCATTAATTTGTAGAATTAATACATGAAATTCACACAAAAAATAATTTAGTGATTTTTGAATGCATTTTAGTTAATAAATTTAATCAATTATTAGATAAATCATTAAATAGGTTAATTTTGCAATTTTCAGCTTTATATGTTAGGTTAATTAATTGGTGGCTAAGCACAAAAGGAGGCTGCCTAGTCATAATGAATTTGGGCCTGTCTGAACCCATTTTTCGTTCAACCCAATCCAAGCCCACAACCCATTTGGCCCATATCCATCACCTAATAAAATCATATTTTCCTATTCTAAAAAACGGACCTAGACCTAATCACAAGGGGACCTTCCCTAATTTCCCTTCAGCAGCGGCGTACGTCCCCCTTGCTCCTCCATTCCTTCTACTTTCAAAACATATCAGAAAAACCCTCCCCAAAAATTAGAGACCGAGCAGCTAAGACAAGCTAAGAATAGACCCCCCAGTTGTTCCTTCTTTTTCTTCTGACTAGCTTCATCAACCTGCGCAAAAAAGGGAGGAAGACACGCACACACACGCGTGCGTCGTTTCAACAGTTGTGGTGGATTCTTTTTGTTTATTACCCTTTTTTGGAGATTTTACCTTAAAAACTAAACCAGAAACCGTGGTGCATTTTACACGAGAATGATTATTGAGAAAATAGTGGATTATATGATTTTCTGCTAATTTTAGTAATATTTTTTGATGTTTCTGGTATTTAAAATCAAAGTTGTGAGCTGCCGAGCTGAGTAGTTGTTGAAGTTGCTGCTGAAGTTTAGCTCGATACCGTTAGCTGTTGTTACCTTTTGCTCATTTTCTCTATTTCAAGGTACTATTCACCCCCTCAACTATATAATTTTCACTATCAAAGGAATCTATATGATATAGTTTTGAGCATGTGAAATTATGTGTTGTTCTCATTGGCTAATTTATGTTATCATTAATTCTGCTATGCCGTGATTTCATTGGAGTGTGAAAGAGTTCATAGACCTGGCCATTAATTGTCACATCTGTAAATTTTACGACCAAATTTTTTTCTGGTAATTAGTAAATAAGAGCATGACCAGGACATAATTAATTAAGAGTTGTCCTTGTAATTTTGTTAATATAGTTTTAGATGGATTTTGTTCAAAAGAAAACAAAAAGATTTAATGGTTTAAGTGATTTCTTATATTTCACTAGGTTCTTGTAGGTATTTACGCCAAGTTTAGCATGTATTTCTGGATGCTATATTGGTAAAACATTGATTTGCTTAATAGATTCATGTTGATGCATTTAGATGTAATAAAGAGTTGTGGTCTTTCATTACATCTTTGGCCAAGTGTAATTGATTGATGGCAGAATGCCTAATTTCACTCTTAAAATTGCATTCAGTAAGCTAACCCACATTTCCATAGCTAATTTATTTCTGCACTTCCAAAAACAATTTTCATAGCTATTGAACTCCATATTTCATCCCAGACTTAGGAAGTAATTAATTCTTGAGCGTTGTAGCTTGCTTTTAGGCGCGATTAATTTTAAATCATCTTAACTATGGGTACGGTTTCCGTGGCATAGTCATGATGCCTAATCCAAATTCGGGTGTGCATTTCATGTGACCCGATCATAATAACTTCGAATAATATTAAAATAAACATGTCGCGAATCACGGGTACATTTCATGTAGCGTGTTTTGTTGTGTGTTCCAAAACGGCAAGTGTACGACAATCGTAACTTGTTCAAGAAATAATTTTATAAATCCTAAAAGCAGTTTTAAAATAATTAAAAGCGGTTATAAAGTTAAAGATGCACAATATGTTTTAAAACATGTATTAAATCAGATAATTAGGCCAATTATTAATAGTTTGAGCGACCGTACTAGACCCACGGAACCCGAGAATGCCTAACACCATCTCTCGGGTTAACAAAATTCCTTACCTAGTTTTCTGGTTTCGCAAACTTTTTAAATGAAGTCAATCTTCCTCAATTTGGGATTTAAAAAAAATAAATCGGTGACTTGGGATACCATAATAAATATCCCAAGTGGCGACTCTAAAAATTAAATAAATAATCCGATTTCGAATAATGTCGTTTTAATTGGAAAAAACTCCCTTATATCCCCCCTCCCCCGGGTAAAAAAAGGAGGTGTGATAAACATGGCATCAACAAGGTCTCAATGCTGAAAATGGGATAGTTTTGGTGAGGTTTGACAATGTAATTGGGAAAGATGAGGTGCTGTAGGGAGGGATTTATCATTTTGACAACAAGCCATTCATTGTCAAGGAATGACATAAGGATATGGAGTTTACCAGGGAGGAACTCTATACTGTCCCAATTTGGGTGAAACTACCTGGATTGGATTTCAAGTATTGAGGTCCTAAAGGGCTTATCAAGACATGAAGCATGATAGGCAAGCCTCTTATGGTGGATAAGAATACAAAGAATAAGATAGGTCTCAATTTTGCTAGACTCCTTATAGAAGTAGATGTGGATTCTTCCCTGCCTGACAAGGTGCAATTCAGGAATGAAAAAGGTGCATTGATTGAACAAAGAATCCAATATGACTGGAAGCTAGTACTATGTAAACATTGTCACAAGTATGGTCACTCAGAGGAAGATTGTAGGAGGAAGAAGCAAACAACCCCTCCAAAGCAATAAACTGTTGATCCAGAAGTAAAAGACACAAACAAAGAATAGGGAGAGAATAACCAAGCAGTAGCAGCATCAAGAGTTGAAATCACAAAGCCAGTAGGGGAGAAGGAGTCAATAAAAAAATATAAGAGGACAAATGAATGCAGAAGGATGGGTGACACCTCATAACACAAGGAAGTCTCTTAAGGAACAAATACAACATTCTTCAGCAAGACACAACACTTCAGTGTGCTAAGTGAGAGTAGTACATGCAAACAATCACAAAGTAGACGAGTCTCAAATGGGGGAGGCACTGTCCTATCTCTAAAAGGTCATGGATAGCATGCTAAGATGGAATGTTAGGGGATTTAATGCTCCTAACAAACAAAAGGAGGTAAAACTCCTTTGTACTAATGAAAATATAGATTTAGTAAACTTACTAGAGACTAAGGTAAAAACTAGCAATATGGAGAAAGTAATAAATAATATGTTTGGAGGATGGAAGTACATTACAAATCTGGAGTACCATTATAATGGTAGAGTAGTTGTAGCATGGAGACCTGATTACTATCAAGTCAGGTACATAAGTGGTACTGCCCAAAGCATAACATGTCTAGTTACAGATGTTGTTCTGCAGAAGGAGTTTTATATGACAGTTGTGTACGCTTTTAATATAAGGGAAGAAAGAAGATTTCCAAGAGTGTATTGAAGTGGATTTCCAAGAGTGTATTGATTCTTGTGAACTCATGGAGTTACCATGTGGAGGTTATAGATACACATGAAATGACAAATATGGTGATAATAGAGTTTTTTTTAAAAATTGATAGGGCATTTGTCAATAGAGAGTGGCTGGATAATATTCCAGTGGTCAGGTTGTATATCTAGTGGAGGGAATAAGTGATCATTGTCCACTTAGAATAAAGAAAGATACAGGAGGAGGGAAAAGGGCTAGAGCTTTTAAATTCTGCAATGTATGGGCTTTACACCCTCAGTTTAAAGAGGTTATAACACAAGGTTGGCAGCAACAAGTAGCAGGGTGCAGTATGTTCCAAGTAGTTAAGAAACTGAAGCTACTAAAGAAGGCACTGAAGAAGCTCAATCAATAGCACTTCAGGAATATCTTAACAGAGGCTGAGGAAGATAGGGCAGCTTTAAACCAAGCCCAAAATAGGTTGCATTCTGACCCCTCTAATAAAGTTTTACAAGAACATGAGACAACCATATTCCAGAAATTAAGGAATTTCTCTTATCTAGCTGAAATGTTTCTATTACAAAGGAGCAAAGCAAGCTAGATTAAGATAAGAGATGACAACACTAGGTATTTTTACTCAGTAATCAGACACAAAAGACTGCAACAAACTATCACACAAATCAAGGATCAAAATGGGGAACTAGCAACAGATAATGTAAGCATAGCAAATGTTCTGGTAGACTACTATAAAACTAGCTAGGAAGGAAATAAAGAAGAAGAGCAAAAGCATTTCATAGCTTTATGAAGAATGGGACTACACTGAATGCTATACAGCAGATGGAACTCATACAACCATTCACAGTCAAGGAGGTGAAATAGACTATGTTCAGTATAGATGTGAACAAAAGTTCAGGTCCAGATGGTTATGGTAGTGGTTTCTACAGGGAAGCTTGGAGTATCATTGGTAATGATGTTACAACAGTTATATTGGAATTCATGGAGAATGGAAAATTGTTAAGGCAAGTCAACTCAACAGTAATATCTTTGATCCCCAAAGTTCTAGTACCAGAGTTTGCAAGTCAATTCAGACCAATTTCTTGTTGCATTGCCATATACAAATGCATTTCCAAGATGTTGTGCAAGAGGCTCAAGAAAGCTGTATCAATACTAGTAGCTGAAAATCAGGTAGTTTGTTGAAGGTAGATCTTTGATTCATAATGTCCTTATCTGCCATGACTTACTGTGACACTATAATAGGAAAACATCTCCTAGGTGCCTTATGAAAATTGACTTGAGAAAGGCATATGATATGATCAACTGGGATTTCATAGAGGAAGCTCTGAAAGGATTTGGATTTCCAGATTCATTCACTAAACTAGTGATGACTTGTGTGACTATAACCCAGTTCTCTATTAGAATTAATGGAGAAAACCATGGCTATTTTGAAGGCAAGTGGGGGCTTAGTAAAAGGGAATCCTATCTTACCCCTTTTATTTGTTCTAGTAATGGAATATCTATCAAGGGTTCTTGATAAGATGAGTGATCTCCCTGACTTCAGATATCACCCCATATGTAAAGAACAAAATTAACTCACTTAGTATTTGCAGCCGACTTGATGATTTTCTATAAGGAAATCCAAAATCTATATCTAGAGTGATGGAGGCATTACAACATTTCAGTGATGTTACAGGTTTGGAGGCAAACATAGATAAATCTAGCATATTTGTAGCAGGGATAGATGAGGTGACAAGGCATAATATGCTGAAGATTACTTGGTTCACTTTAGGGACCTTTCCTATAAGGTACCTAGGCCTTCCTCTTACATCAAGGAAATGGAATAAGATGGATTGCAAACAATTAGTTGATAAGATCACAAACAAAATCACAGCTTATACAAGGCAGCTATCATATGCTCGGAGATTCCAAATAATAATGGCAGTACTATTCTCTATATACAACTTCTGGAGTGCTGTATTTATTCTACCTCAAAGTGTGGTAAAACTTGTTGAAAAGAAATGCAGAGACTTCCTATGGGGTGCCACTGAAGACAAAAGGAAGGTTAACCTAGTAGCATGGGAAAGGGTCTGTATTCCTAAACAGTATGGAGGTTTAAACATCAAAAGCTACTGCAAATGGAACATTGCTGCAATAGGTAAACTTCTATGGCAGTTAGCTAGGAAAAAAGACATATTATGGGTCAAATGGGTTAACAGTATATACATAAAGGATAAGAAAAGTATATGGGAACACCAACCACCAGCAGACTGTAGCTGGTATTGGAAAAATTGAACTCTCTTAAGCTTCAAATGGCAGGATGGTATCAAGGAGATAAATACATGATGTCAAAAACAGGAGAATACTCTATGTCTAAGAGCCATTAGCATATGTTGGGGCCTCTATCTAAGACAAGGGAAGTAAAGCTAATATGGAATAATAATGTTTCCTAAACAGAGATTTTTAGTATGGCTGACATGTCAAAACAAATTGCTAACCAAGGAGAGGATGCAGAGAATGTAGTTTAAAGTAGAAGATCACAACTGTTGCTTATGTGACCAGACTCAGGTGGAGACTCAGACTCACCTCTTTGGACAATACAAATGGATAACAGCCCTCAGAGAAAAATTGAGTAGTTGGATGGATATCAAAATTCATAATAATGAAGCTAGTAAGGTAATTAAATGGATCCAAAGAAGAATATGGAGCCAAGTTCAGAAGGAAATAGTAGTTGTTGTATGGGGTGCCATGATGTATTACACTTGCAAGCAAGGAATTGGAAAATATTCAGGAAAGTAAATGTGAGCATAGACTTTGTAAATGAACAAATTAGGAAAGAGATTGTAGACAGATTAGAGATAATGTATAGGGGAAGAAGAGATAGGAAATGTAAAGTTTTGCTTCAGAGAATATGTAAATAGATATGTTGATATACTTGGAGATCTAGAGTCTGTATCTGTTCAGACACTAGAGGCTCATAGGTTGTAAAAATTGTTTTCTGGTTGTAATGGTAATATTTATATTGTTACCAAAAACTCTAACCCTTTTGTGGGAAGCAGCCTCAATCAATTGCGACAACTTCAAGTTAACTCTAACTTGAATACTACACTCCAAAGTACCTAGTACAAATGCTCTAGATAAAGCTGAAAGGTACAACACAAAAGTCCTACTACAATTGAACTAGAATAAAAGAGAGACACTCGGAGCTGGTTCTTCTATCTGGTTCATGTAGCTTCAGGTTCGTACTCTCGAATCACACATGAATTGCTTGCAAAATACCTTGCTATTTTGCTCTCAACTTTTGCTTAACTTCTGCGTTTTTGCATTACCTATAGAAGAGAACAAAGTGATATTTTTTGAGTTAGTAGAATATGATTAACTAGAGTTCTAATGTTATACTCTTCCTTGGTGGAAGAGTTCTAGTTATCTTCAACTTCTAACTCTTTTCCTTATCTTAGGTAGAGTTCTCCTCACTTAAGGAGTCCTGCTCCTTATCAAATATGCAACATTTTTGTTCAGAAGACATCTAGTATAACCATTTATGCTTATCTCCTTCACGCACATGCCTTGTGCTCGAATCTACCCGTGTCTGTGTACACTATGTATGGACCTGGTTCATGCGTGTGTTTCTTTGTCAATCATCAAAACAAACTTACTCAGGCCAACAGACAATAAATCAGTAACAGTAGCAGAGACCAGAAGAAATACCAATATCGTAAGTGTACGGGCCAAAAAATATCTTTGATATAGGCATTGCCACATCAACACCATGATAGCCTTCGCCAGCTGCCATGTGCTATCAGTTGGGTCTCCACAGAGATCCGCCCAGGTCGAAATAGCCTCGAAGCGATAAAGAGTGCGGTCGAAGATTCAGGAAGGATCAAGGTCGTGAAGTCATCGTAGTTCAAGGTCGAGGTCGAGCACCTCAGACAGAGTTATAACAGCTAGTTTTAAGATATGACACAATAGAGAATATTCTAGCGGATATTCTCTGCACCTATACTATTAGAGTTTCTAGGAACATGTTCTCTATAGATAGAAAGAGGCACAATTATAGTGGGGATGAGATTTTTCATTTGTAAAAAGCACATTGACTTTATAGAGAGAATCTGATCCTATCACAAGGATGCAAAAATAACCTTTCTAATAAGATCCTTGTAGCATTTCCACCGAATCCAAGAATAACTTAAGTGTTCAGAGGCTTATCAATCATTCATTAGTGTCAGAGGGAATATCCACAAATCTCACCCTTTTTCGGGTGACTCACACATTTCAATTTACTTAAATATCATTTATTGCTATTTATTATCATTTAATGTCCTACCCATCTTTTGGATTATTGACATTGTTATTGTTGCTTATATTCATTGCCATCTGAACTAATATACAAGTTATTTGTCATTAAGTCAATAGCTTTGTCTTTAGGTTATTATTATTAGCTAAGATTGACTCTTCTATATTAAAATCTAGTTGGTTAAACCAAGATTTATATTTTTGGTCAAACAGTAAAAACCAAAAAATAAAAAGAAAAATAATAGCAATAATCAGTAACAATAGCACGGTATTATAAAAAAAACTGACAGATAGTATGAACATAATCAATTATCTTTCATTATAGGCATTTCCAATTAAATACTAGGATTAAGAAAAGTTTTATTTTGCAAAGAAGTAAAAGAGATCATTTAATATGTTACGTTTTATAACGATGATCTTTGCCATCATCTTACATGCATCTCAACTAATTTATCATATATTCATCCGTATAAATATCATGTAACAATGTTCATTAGAACGGAGACAAATGAGACAAATTAACTTATCCAACGTTTTCTTTAGTAATTTCAAATGATATAATCCTAGAATAATGTCCATCAAATAGTTTTTAATAAACTTTGTTGTTCGAACTCTCTAAAAATATTGTTGGATACATGTCAAATCATTTAAAAATACACTATTTTTACAAGATTCAATATGAACACAATTATATTTTTGAAGAGTCCATACAACATAGTCAATAAAAGACCACGAAAAGGCCTAATCGATGTAGATCAAAGGAGAAGTCCTATCAATCGATTTGGTATGATCAACGCCACCATTAACTACCTAGATAATATGAAGTCTCAGGCACATTATTTCGTGTATAAATTGAAGAATCAAATCAAAACACGATTTTGAATATTTTCGTTTGATGGACCATCTAGTTAGGTATATTTTAAATAGGAATGTATATTATGTAAATATGTGGTGGCCAATGATGAGATATTATTACTATGATAGTGAACATTTGTGCTGAAATTTAATTTTATGTACAGAAAGTTTAGTAGGTACGTGCAATAGATTTCTTGGCAATCACAAGTTTAACAATTTAAGAAGTGTAGTTGTTCGAAGAACTAAAGAATGTTGGCACAGATAATTAATACGAAGATGAAAGCTTGCAATTGAAAGGCAATTGACAACTCTCTAATTAATACTACGTACTATAATATGTCTTCATTAGAAAAATGTTAGTCTAGGATTACAGTCAGACCTCTTTATAACGATAACTCTATATAACAATCATTCATTATAAAAATTAAGTTTTTTTCGTAACCAATTTTTATGTTATGTTATAATATTTGTCCTCTATAACATCACTTCACTATAACAACCAAAACATATCAAAACAAACGAACATGTTATAGAGAGGTTTGACATGTTCTTGTGATTCACATTCATGACAGACTCACTTGACTAAATCTTAGGCAAGCTACTATAACAATGAATCTGATTTATATATCAGATAGTTCCTCTCTGGATGTCATAATTCAATTCGTTTGGCTGGAAAAAATATATATAGTGTAATTATGTGTCATTTTGTAAGCTCATATATTTAAGACTTGAAAATTTTAACTTGGTGCCTCGTACAACTGACACAAAATATATTAAGATTGTGTTTCATAATATATTATAATTTGTGTTCAACATTTTGGGTTTCACAAATTTTATTCGGCAAATATGTGCAATGCTCACACAACTCATGTCAATCATACGAGATACAAAGTAAAATTTTTAAGAGAAGTAGTTTTCAATATAGAAATCTATCCCAATATTATACACATGTAACTCTTACACAATTTGTGTCAATTGTATGAGGTAAAAAGTAAAATTCTCCAAGAGAATTGGTTTGCAATATACGACAATCTATCCCAATGTTATACGCATCGACCAGAATATATTAAAATGACATTACTTATAGTGGAATCAGCCATTGATACTATATTATGATAGACTGCTTCATCATATCTCTTTTGGATGCGAGTTTTTTCTGGGCTTTGCGTGAACACAAAATGCTTTGTACAAAAGCTGCCCTACGTAATGACCCTATGTAATGAGGGGTTCGAGATATGGAACGAATATAGTATAGTTTAAATGGCTTAGAGGTGAGTTAATAAGTTAAACATGAATAAGTTATCAAATATTCCTAACAATTTCTATGATATATGAAATCGGGTTATATTGTATTTGATAGTTGTTAGTCAAAAAACTAACAACTAAGAATATTTACTTCATATTGCAAACTTGCAGAAGAAAAAAATGGCTCATTCTCTTTGAACTAGGCCTCTTATAAGAGACAATGACACTTCTCCCCAAGCAAATATATATACTTAATTATTTACAAATTAAATAGAACTTGTTGAATATAATTGTAAGAGAAGATGAACATTGTACAATGATTGGATACTTATAAACCTAGACCTATCCGTATGAATATACGAAATAAAGGTACTAAAAGAAGATTGCTTTTCTAATCCTGTAAGTGATCTCACTTTCAATTAAACATTTAGACTGCCTTTTCACGTACCTTGACCCCAATAAATTGAATCTGGAGTTGTCTCCCATGATCCCATGTTACTGTTTTATTACACTGAGAAATAAGAAGAAAAGAATGAAATTATTTCTTTAGCTAAAAAAATGATCATAGGAAAATTAGAATGCATGCCCTAGCCTATATATTATGGAATCGTGGAAACAGCCATTAATTCTTGCATTGGAGAAGACTGTATATATAATACCGCCTTAGAATACGATCTTTTCTCGGATCCTGAGCGAACACGAGATGTTTCGTATTTTCCTTTTATGCCCTAACCAAAGAATCGGGGATGACAAGCACTAAAATTCTCATTACAATTTTTAGTAATCATGTTGCTTAGAGTCGTTATTCGTTGTGTCATTAAGAGTAAGAATAATTACTTGATGAGAAGAACAATGAGATCAGTGATCTCGTGGATTAATAAAACATTAGAATGGGAACTTTGACATGCTATTTGAATGATTACATGTTAGGTATGCACATGCTCTCCTCCATATGAAATCTTGTTTGAAAAAGAAAAGCAAAATTATGTAATCATTTGCGCATCTTTTCGAATGAATTGCCTATATATATTGTAATTAAAATTTTAATGATGAGATTATTCTGTTCTTAATTAACTACCTTAAAATATTGACAGTCTTTGAATTTCTTGAATTTATTATTTGGAGGATGTTCAATTATTCATAGACAATCTCAAGACATCACAAATCCACTTGCCGCTTTTAAGTACGAGCCAATTCATACAGCTCTTCTAACGCTTGCTCGAAAAAATTAACTTACATATGGTGTTTATATCAATTTAATAAAATACATGATATACACTGTTATTAGTTAATCGTAATAATTAATAGTATTTTTTTTACTTCACTTTTAGTACTAATTATGATAAATTTATATAATTTGATCAATTCAATCCATTTGATATATACGGCAAACACCGAGTGTGAGATAATTAAGTGAATAAATATATGTCCTCTCCAAACAACTTAAGCTTTTAGCTAGATGGTCAAACAATTTAATATGATATCAGAGTAGGTAGATGTTTTGAATTTGAGTTTTAGCCTTTATTAAAAGAATCTCCACGTATTTAGCGCATGAAAGGGAATTAGGTCCGAATATGGGTGTGTATTGAAGAGATAATTAAGTGAAAAAAAATTTGTCCTCTCTAACAGCTTAAGTTTTTAGGTGAGATGGTCATGTACTTCAACAATGAAAAATAGCGTTATTTTGCACTCATGCATTTAGTTCTTGACCAGACTCCATTTATGAAATTACACTACATTTATTGTTGTTGTTTTTCTATTTAATTCTTGGAATTTTCCACTAAAGCATCTATAGAATATGTTTTACACCTCATTTTGGACCTTTGAACCACGGAATATTCTCTCTCTCTTATTATCCACAGTTAACGAGTGTGATTGACCAACAAGGAATCATCCAACCATACACTTTACTACCGTTGTAATCTAACATGTAAATATAGGCCTCATATATAAGAATTGATCATGGGTAACACAAAATGAGAGAGACCATTAGTAGTGAGTGGAAAGGAGTTTACAAGATTGAATTCTAAAATATATATATATATATATAAAGAGGCGGATCCAGAATTTCAAAAGGATGAGTGCACTGTTGTGAAGAGGAATATTTGAATTTTGAAATTTATATTTGACCGGTTTAACTTTAGTCTCTTACTATGAACTCACTACACTTTTGAAATTATCGGTTCAAAATTATATATTTTTCGAAATTTCACATATATTTATACTCCATGCTGAAAACAAGACCATTCGGAGTGAGATTTGAACCGTTAATTTCACTTGTAAAGGTGCACCCACCCAATAACAATTACACTACAGAAGTCTTTAAGCATGGGTATACACATATATTTAAGTAATTTTGAAAAAATATAACATTATTATATATGATTTAGGGAAAGGAGTATGGGTTCACATGAACCCATATCGCTTAAGTTGGATATGGCCCCTCTCTCTATATATTTATAACGTTGAAGATTTGGATTAAGTCAAATCTGTGAACTCATGATAGGATCCACCACTAATGGAGTTGGAAGTTAGTCGTAATCAAGAGCAGGACCATGGGATGCGAAAGGTGCATTCGAATTCCGTTTGTCAAAAAATTACACTGTATATATAATATTGTAAATGTTGATCGGGGCAAAGAAAAAAGGACCAATAAAATAGGAACTCTTTTTGGGGTTGGGTGGGGGGGCAACATCCAGGTGATTCAACTACATCTCTTAGCTGGGAAATGAAAGGAAAGTAGTGGTATGTCATCCACTAAGGAAGGAAAAGAAAGAGAAGGGAGGGGGCACATTAACATTATTATGTTAGCTGCATAGGGGTGGGGGCTCCCATTTTTATTGCACCATTATAAGGTGGGGTTCCATCAATTTTCCTCCACTCTGTCTTTCCAAATTTTGAGATAAAAGCAATTTTTACTCAAATCTTTTCTCTACTTATTGTTTTTCCTTCTCACCCTTCTATTCTCTTGAATTTCATTTCCCTTGTCCTATACTTGCATCCTTGCTCAAAACTCAACTAGTCAAATGTGTAGGCCATAAATTTTTAAGGGGGAACGGTCAGAGGATTCGTCGTAAACGGGAGATGCTTTATGCGCCAGACTGCTCTTTATATAGTGAATAGTTTGAAGTGTTTGCTAATGGTATACGATAGGTAGAATATATCAATTGATTTAACTTTTAAGCCATGCGCACAGACAATATAAACAATTTTACAATTTCAGTACAATTTGATTAATTATAACAAGTTCTAACTCTATTTTTTATATTATTTTTTTGGTTTCCCACCCGGTGTTTATCTGCATTGGGGCCGACTAAATCTGGAGTTGCCCCGGAAGAGGTAAAACGCTCTTAATGTGGTGGTGGAAAAGTATATACATTATTAATGCACAAAATAGTTAAATTTTATTCCATCAACAGCAAACCAATTGTATAAGATTAATGTGTAAAGACAAGGAATAATATTTATATACAAAAAGGGACAGAATGTGTGAAAGTAAAGAGGGGAAAAACAGAAGACTAAATTGACGGCAATAAACAAGGGCATGGCCAGAAGGGAACTTTTCCAAATATTATATACTTTTATCATGCAAAGAGTCGGCTGTGTTGCTTGTTAATGGTCAAAATTCATATAGCTCTACTAAAATAAAATTCCCATATTGCATTTAACACCGACAGCACCTAAACAAAATACTCTGTTTCACTTGTTCCCCTGACTCCTTTCTCAACACTTTCCTCTTTCCTCCTATTATTGCCCTCCACGTGGGGGTGGGGGGTGGGGGTGGGGGGGGGGTTGTAGAGCTGTAGGATTATCGTGGAAAATCTCCCTCCTAGAGAAATATTAGTGCCGTTATACAAAGCTCAATTCAAGTTGTGAGGTGAAATAAAGGTGTGTGTGTGTGTGATATAGAGTAAAATAAAGAATGATATTCCTTGTAATCTATGTCATTAGCAATAAAGAATGTGTTATTATTGTTATAAGCATAGAGCTTGAGCAACTAAAATGTGAATTAGGAACCAGCAAAATATCAGCTAGACTTGCCTTAAGTTTTGAAAATATGTTTGGGTACACAATTATAGTTTTGGCTTAGAAGAGCCAATTCGTAGGCATGATGACTATATTTTGTACAATGACGAAAATAATGATTAACAAAAGGTCCTATCAGATGGAGTATTAAAACTTTAAAAAAAAGAAGAAGAAAAGACTGTATTCCAGAAATTACATATAAATAGAGAAAAATAGTGTATGTTATTTTGATGAGAACATAAAAACAAAATACTCTGTTTCACTTGTATAAAAGACTTGATTCATACCATTAACACAATACTCGTATTGAAACACTTATGCACTAAGTTCGTCAGTTCACTTCGATTGCAAAGACCATCTCTTTTTATGCACGTGTCTCAGTAATATAAATCTAAATATTTTAACTCATTTGATTTTGAGGGTTTTCCGAAAACAGTCTTTTCGCTTTTTTAAGGCAAGGGTAAGGTCTGCGTACACTTTATCCTCCCCAAACCTCACTTATGGGACTACACTAGGTTTGTTGTTGTTGTTATTATTGATTGAGAGGAAGATTTAAGATTAACCATTAAGTACAGTAACAATGAAATTTTGTAACATATACGTGAAAAAACTAATCAAGAAATACACTTAGAGGGTACATGGGATTTTTCTTAAAGCAATGAACACCAAAAAGTTTAATTTTATTAGCTGGATGTCATTGTCTGCTGTGTGCGTATTTGGCCTAGTGAAAGAAACCACATTGACTTAACTATATATGTTACATCTCTTCATTCCTCTTTGTAATTTTCAGCATATCCCTCGAAGGGAGTTGGAGTTGGAAAACGAGATATACTAGAGAAGTAGCCAAGCAAACATGAGGAGTTTAAGTGGGCCAAGTCACGAGTGCATGGCCTGCTAATTAATGGACAAAGGCCTACCACATTTATGGGCCCATTAGCACTCAAGGGTGTTCTAGTAATTAATGAAATGGATAACTATGAGGTCTCATATTCAAATCTCATCTGTCCAAACTTTGGTAATTGTCAGCAGATACCCTATGAAAATAGTCGAAGTCGCGCAAGCTAATACGGGCAGCATGATTATAAAAAAGTACTAGGTGATTTCTTCTCATTTATCTAAGCCGTGTACTTGTACTGATGGAAGGTAGCAAGTAACCCGTAAAACTAATTGAAGCCACGCAAACTGATCCGGGCACCACGATCATCGCCTATTAGGAAGATCTCTAACATTCACGTGACGTGGGTGGATCCACACCTCATTGCTTTTTATGGACTTCCAACCGTCAACGCGTAGCTTTGATATAGACTCGCACGGCTAGGACCCATGGGCCTCAACTCTTGTGTTAGTTGCCTGACTCTCAGCTCGTACGGGTTAAGGCCCTATGGCCCACTACATTAAGGCCGTTTTGTCATAACTCTCAACAATAATTCACACTAACTGATAAGAGATGATAAATCTTGAAATATTAAAGGAAAAGGGATAAATAGGGTTCATATAGTACATGTACTTTCCTCATAAAATTTATACTCTCCATAAAATAAGCAAAGAGAAGAATTCTAAAACACCAATAAACTAAATTAAACCAAACGAAACCATACCTAGACCAGCAAACTGGAACCGTGAAATTTCCAGACTATTGGTTAATCTGCTAAATTGATTTCATTTTTGGTTTTAGGCATAAAACGGACTCAATCCATGCACACAACTAATAAATACAGATGTACTATTAGTGCTTCAATTTTAGTTCTTGAAAATCTTGGGTACAAAGCTTCCTAGAGTATACAAAAATTTTCCTAGTATAATTAAAATGCTAATCTGCGCGTCTTAAATATAACTGATACATTCTCAACAGAAAGAGCATATGTTTGCAAGCTGCTAGCACTATCTCACGGTCAATGCAAATAGTACTCGCTTTAACTTGCTCAGCAAAACTGAATACACGAGCTCGCCCGTCTACTTGATCCAGCGGCAGAGAGGCAGGACAACTGAAGATGCTAGACAGAAACATCTTGTGTACATATCCTACCCAATATCTCAAGGTTATCTCAAGGACAACAAAAGTTTCACATCCTCAATGCTCATCATCTTTTAGAAACTTTCCTCTTTTTCGATACGTTGTTATGTTTCTGATCTCTCATCCTCTTCTTTGATTGTTTTTGGAGCGATTTATTAACCAAAGATGGTTGTTCCTTCAATGCAAAACTTCTTGCTACATGCCCCAAGTGAAGTTTCTTCACCATAAAAATCCCTTTAAGTTCACCACGATGGGCAGTGTATGCACGAACCCATGAGCAAAATGCATTTTGTGCCATTTTCTTCATTTTTAGCTGACAACATCAACGAGGCAATCCATCATTTGAAGCATATGAAAATTTATTCCGTCTTACTTAAGTATTACTATTGTTGAGTTACTCGACCAAAGCAATTTTCAGATACAACTAATGAATTATCAGCTTTCTAATCATTAAAAAGGGCATTATAATTTACAATTATAAATTAATAGCATGTGAAACCATCAAATGTTGACCATCATCCAAAAGTGTTGCAATCCCATCAGAATGTGGGCAATTCTCACAAATAAATTTTAAGACCAGGATCATACTGAGCTAAAGGAAGATAAATGGAGGCAAATCAAATATCCAATAGAGCTCTAAATCGTCAACCAAAGGAAGCCTATTTCAGTATAACTATTTACAGCATTCAGATAATTTGCACAAACAAAAAAAAGAGAAGCAGATACCCACATAGTAGAATATATTGTACAAGCTTAACCCTCACTTCACCCTACAGAGACCAAGTTCCAAGAGATCATTTATGCCAAATAGGCGTTTTAAGTTATTTTTTCAACCTTAGACTTCCTTAGGTTAACTTGAAGTTGTAATGCCAACTAGCAATATCACAACATAGAAAAGGATAACCAGAAGGATGAAAACAATAGAATTTAAGATTTTTCTTTTTTAAAATCTCATAGAAACTAAGAAACTGGACTCCCAACTGCAGATAGGTACGTCAAAATGAAATGAAATGCAAGCTCTGCTGACCATGTTGATGAGATTTGTAACTATGCAAGAAGCAAAAAATAAAATCAGCAATTCAACATAAATAAGACCAATTCTCATACCTCTGATGAAATAAAGGATTCCAATGCTCTCTGTAGAGAAACAACCCATGGATGCGTGTCTACTGAAACAAAATTCTTCGGGTGGTACTTGATACCAGACAATGGAAAGCTATCCAAAAGTTTCTGAAGGGGATACTCTGTTAGAGTCACCCCATGTTTCTCCAAGCCATGCAAGTAATCAGTTTCAACTGGCTGTAGGAACAATAAAGAATCGCCCTTTTCACCTATGCGGGCAGTTCTTCCTACCCTGCATTATGATGTAACTAACATCAAACCACGAATTCAGAATAAGCACACCACTCAAATTTGCAAAACAAATTATTGAGGTGTAGATGTGTGTTCAATTACTCCAGACTTGGTAGTGCTTCTGGCTTAAGGAAATTTGAATTCTTTGATGGCACTAGGAAACTTGGGGTCCCTGGCAAAGGGTGAAAGAAATATGTGCAACCACAAAAAGGCGTACACAAAGGATATGTCACCTTTTAAGTCAGAAAAGTGAAGCTTTTTCAGGACCGAACGTGAACTAATTTTCCAATGTTTTTAAATCGAAAAATTTTAAAAGGAAAGAAAGAGGGAGAGAGAGAGTTCACCGGTGCACATATTCAGTCGCCTCTCCTGGAGGATCATACTGTATAATACACCTAACTTTTGGAAAGTCCAAGCCCCTAGCAGCAACATCACTGGACAGCAGAAGTGCTGATTTTTCTGTTTTAAAAGCATTGAATGTAGTTCTTCGGTCCTCGTGATTCATATTCCCATGTAACCGAAGTGTGTTGCATTTCAAAAACAGTTGTTTGTCTTCAATATCTGATTGCCGATGAGGGAGCAACTGAAATCCGCTCACCAATGAGTAATGAAAATCTACAGCATCACATGTTGAAAAAAACACCACAACCTGTACCAGGTACAAATGTAGAATATGCTCAACTTCTGACGGTAAAACATGCTCAAGCTTGATGCCAGTGAATGACATAACTAACATTTTTACAAGTCAAAATTGCTTGTTTGGCACTAAAGAACTGCCTTACCTTCTGGGAAGGCTCCTTCTCAAACAGATGTTTCAGAATTGCAAGAAGCACTACAAGCCGAGAACCACAGGGAACTGTGAATAGAACACCATAAGAATAATACGATCATACAGCAAGTAATCAGGGTAATATACGAATATATACTTCCTAATCATACCTTTTATATATCGCTGAAGTAACTGAGTCGGAAGCTTATATTCCTCAGTTGAAGAACTCAGTAGTTTGCCATCTTTTCCTAATATATCCTTCCCATTAAATTCCATTGGTTCCATGTCTTGCTGAGTTAAATGTAGCTCTGTTTTCTGGTCAAGCCCAACCATCACTGGGTTATCTAAACTAATTTTAGCGAGCTCGTTTACTTTCTCATTTAATGTAGCTGATAACAGCAAATTTTGCCTCTGAACCTCAGAAATCTGTGAAGTTGTGTTATCCTTGCCAGCAGATTTCTGTGGTTTAGAGCCCAGAATATTAAGTATATCTTCAATCTCTTTACCATATCCAAGTTCCAGAATTCTACAAAAGCATACATGCAATTGAGGGGTTAAGGATATGAATTTAGTAAAAGAGCATGTCCATTGGGAGATAAAGCATAGACATACCTGTCTGCTTCATCAAAAATTATCCAGCGCAGGTTCGTGTACAAGAATGATGATGTGTTTTTTAGGTGATCCAAAAGACGTCCAGGAGTTGCAACAAGAATAGATATACCTTGAAATGAGCATTATGATGAGGCTTTTGAAATGCTGCCAAATCAAGATGAGAAAAACTCTCCAGTAGTATTACTACAGAGAACGCTGATTAATATTATACACTATACAGCAATACCCCAAAAGGATAATAGTGGCACGACGGGCTAAGTACTCGGTGTAGAGAGCATAGAGCAGAAAGAGTAGGTAGCACTTAGCTCAGAGCAGAGCAAATAACTCATAGGACGAAGAGTGGGCCTGGAGCCAAGAGAGTGGCTCACTAGATTTACAAGTGTGAAAACAGATTTGTAAGATTTGGCGCTACGCCACTACCATATGAAAGAATTTAAAAATCCACCCTAAAACATAAAAGCAAAGACTAATGTAGTTTAGAATCATCGTAAATCCATCTGTAACCCTTGTATTATGCAACATTGTATATCTTTAAGAAGAATAAAATGCGTGCAATCTGGTGCTGGTCCAAAAGGAAATCCTAGCACCCACTATGGAGCTGTCAACTTATCAGCACCAATTTCAGCATATTTAAGTAAAAAGCTAGAATAAAAGCAACATGAAAAAGCTTTCTACTATAGCAAGACACCTGACTTTAAGTTATAAAAGTAACTCAGACCAGAGGTCAGGATGCAAAAACATGTACTACCAACATTATACAAAACACTGAAAATATTGAGAAAGTCCTCCGTTACTGTAGCTAACAAATGCGGGGCAATATAGGCAATCTAATTTGGAAAAAACAGACAAGGAGAAGTTTTGTCTAAAAGCAAAACACTACTTTCATTTACAAGGACAACGAATAAAAAGGGGATAAAATGCACCGACCTTTTCGCAATCTTGCTTTCTCTTTGTTCCTGTTTTCCCCTCCCATAATATAGCCAGGAACAATCCAGTGAAAACGGTGCAACAACTTTTGCAAGATCTCATACACCTGCATGCATAATTCGTGTGTTGGCACAAGAACCAACGCTATCCCAAATACCTCAGTTAAATTGATTTAAATCACCAAAATTTACAAACACTTGCTTTAGCCTATATACAATCACAACTATTCTAATAATGAGAAAGATGATTAAAGTGTAATGAAGTTTTTACACAATCAGTGTAATTTAAATTAACCTGTTATAACAAGTTACTTGCCATTTATTCTAGGTTACAAATCAATGTTTTTAAATAGAGTCACCTACAATTACTTTTAAGTAACCTAATTGTGTAAATACTTTTACATCGTCGGTGCATAGAATTTAAGTTCTAATGAGAATCACATTTTTATTTTCAGATTCGATAAGCAAATATTACACGTACCAAAAGTACCATCGGTTCGCTGAATCCTGGGATCAGACTTCTGCAACTGGTGAATGACTGGAGCCAAATAAGCTACAGTTTTCCCCGTTCCAGTAGCTGCATTCACTAGCCTGTCACCATTCATTAACATTAATCCAAAAAATAAATTCTAATATTAAAAAACAGAAAACTTGAAATCGAAATACAAGCACATCCATAATATAATAGAATAAAAACAATCAAAGAGTAGGGAAATTACACGTGTCGACCGGATAGGACAACAGGAATTGCTTGAGCCTGAACAAGTGTTGGAGCCTCGAATCCAAGCCTCTCTGTTGTCAAATTTACATTAAAAATGAAGCCTAAAATATATTTTTTTAAATAACTTTCGAAAATTAACACGAAAAATATGCAATTTTTAATAATTCCAGCTAGAATATATATATAAACCTTTGAGCTGGTCGCATAAGGTAGGGTGAAGACCGAGACTTTGGAAAGAGCAAGAAGCGAAAACCTCTGAATTACTGTTTTTGTTGTTGTTGCTGTTCTCAATCTTTTGCTTTTTCCTCTTGTTAACGTTTAGCTCCATTTTTTCTTCAGTTTCAGTTTAGAAGCGCTGGGTATTGTGTAGGGTTTTAGTATTCATTCAACTGAAAAAAGACATTGTTTTGCTTACAGGTTGATAATTGGAACTAGTGGGCTTCGTTCGATTTTCATTTTAGGGCCGCAGGTTGTCCGGAATACATTTTGGGCCGAGTATTAATGTTCCGTAAAAATTGCATGGGGTATCCTATTTGGTTGTTCCTTTTTAACCTGTACTCGCTTTGTTTTTTATTTGCATTCGTATATATTTTTTTATTAAAAATATTTTAAAAAGACAATTTTTCCCTTCTTTAGTCTCTCCAAGTATACGGCATATTGTTTTTTGTCTCTGTCTCTCTCCCCTTCTTCGCGTTTTTTGATTTGTTCTTCTCTGAAATCAAACGGTTTTCGTCATTGCATTCTTCTTGATTTTGCGACTGTTTATTCCCCAACAACATTACATATAATCACAAGTACAATTTTAATGGTTGCTTTTGTACATTGCATTAACTTTGTATGGAATTTTATTTTATTATTAGTTTTATAATTTAATTTCTGAGTTTTTTGTTGATAGTCATCTTAGTTGAATCATTTTCTTTTTTCATTTGTGGTAAAATAGTTTCCTCGGTTTCACTTTGATTAGTGTGTTAGTTTTGTAGGTTTTACTTTTACGATTGTGTTTTTAGGTTTTTTTGTAACTTTGTTTGTGTTTTTTATGAAAATTCTATATATTCTTCAGTGATTTTTGGAGACGTGAAAATTTTAAAATTTTTGAGAGTTAAATAGATGATGCTATTAAAGTGTGAAGTTTATAATACTTCAAGGATAACTTAATTCTAAAAGCTGAAGTTTTGTTTTCTATTTTGTATAAGTAAATTATGTTTTGCGTGCAGTTTTTGTTATATTTTTGATGAACTTCAGCATTATTAAGGTTGAATTTGTGTTCTGTATTTGTAAAAACTACAACATATTTTGGTTGAAGTTTTTGTTTTGTAATTGCTGAACTTCAGTATTCTTTAGAGCTAAAGTTTTGTTTTGTATTTGCTGAACTTCAGCATTCTTAGAGCTGAAGTTGTATTCTGTCTTTTTTTGAAGTTAGATGGTTTTAAAATATAACTTAATCCAAATTGTGCTGAAGTTTTAACTGATTTTTTTATAATGTTCTGAAGTTATTTTTCCTACCTTTATTTTTTTTTAACATATGGCATCTACGAAATCCAAATCAGCTACAAATCCTAAAGCACCTAGAATACGTAAAGCTCCTTCAGTCCCTGTTATTGTACCTACAAAACCAGGGGAGAGATATTATGAGTTTGGAGATTGGTTTCATTGTCGTGCTTACTGGAAGAGAAACCATGACTTGAAGCGTTTAATTGCAACTTTTTGACTCCTGCACAATAAGAGAAGCTGAATAATGGTACACTTCGATATATTATGGCTATGGAGAATTTTTATTGCATCATGAAGTTGGCTCATTGTTTGATTCTTTCGCACGTATTCACTAATGATCGAGATTCCATTAGTTCCAAGATTTTTGGTTGTGATGTATCCTTCAGCCTTGAAGACTTTCACATTATGTGCGGTTTGAGGATAATGTTGAAAAACCAATTAAACGAGGCAGTAAAATTTTGAAGCACTATTTTGGTAAGTCTAAGGGTATGACCTTGAAGGACATTCGAGAGTGTATGACCCGGAATAAAATTAAAAAGGATGATGTGAATTTCAAACATGTATGCGAAAGTGATAAAGATGATGTGAAAGCTTATGGAAATTCTTGTTGTGAAGTCTATTTTGTTTGGAAGAAAGAATGAATCAACTGTGTTGGAGGAGTATGCAGCTATTGTTGAAGACGATCATGCTTGTGCTGATTATCTTTGGGGTAATTCATCTTATGAGAAGCTCGTTACCTCAATGAAACATGCTTTGGACAAGTAGGATAAAAATAATCCAATTGGGTATATTGTAGGTGGATTTCCATATCCATTATATGTTTGGTTTTATGAGCGTTTCCCAGATATTCGGGATAAATATTTAAAAGAGGATGACTTCCTTGATGCTCCTCAGGTTCCCAGGATGTTACGTTATATATTTTTGGGAGAGCCTAAATTTAAGAAAACTTCATGAAGATTACTTCAGTAATCATGGTATAAGTTAATGTTCTTTATTTTTTCTTTTTTTTTCTTGTAGTTTTGTTAATATATTGACGTATTAGTTTTATTTTATTTTTTATAAAAATACTTTTTTTGTATTAAACAGAAATATCGGACATTTAGGATATTGGATATAATTCTCATCGAAGAGGAATTGAATTCAATGCCTTTAATTGGATAATTACCATACAACCATATTCGTTCAAAGTACCGAATCTAGTTCCTTCAACTGGTGAATAACCACCTAGTCGGAGTCGTTCAAAAGAAACCAATCGAGCTCCTGTAATTGGAGAATCACCTCGTACCCAGAGTCGTTCTGACTGTTCTACAACGCGTTTGACAATAAATTAGTCAACACAATATGCCATGTAAGTTTCGAGGTGAAGTTTTTGTTCTGTATTTTGTAAAACTACAACATATTTTGTCTGCAGATTTTGTTCTGTTTGTGATGAACTTCAGCATTCTAGTAGCTGAAGTTTTGCTTTGTATTTTGTAAAGTAAAATATATTTTGTCTGCGGTTTTTGTTTTGTTTTTGATGAACTTCAAAATTCTTGGAGTTGAAGTTGTGTTTTGTATTTGTAAAACTACAGCTTGTTTTAGTTGAAGTTTTTGTTCTATATTTGCTGAACTTCAGTATTCTTAGAGCTGAAGTTGTGTTCTGTATTTGCTGAACTTAGCATTCTTAGTGCTGAAGTTTTGTTTTGTGTTTCTATATTCTGAAATTTTTGTGTTGTTTCTATTTCTATACTAGAGGGGAATGAGGGAGGTTAAAATCCATACAGAAGAAGAAAGGTGCATGATCACAAAAAAAGTTGTTGAAGAGTTTCAACAGGATGAGCAATCTGCTATTGTGGATGAGGTTTTGAAAAAAGTCAAGGTAATCTTATTTATAGAGAAGTCTTTTTTTCTTGCTAATGTTCTTCTTTTATTCAGATTAATCATTGTTAGTAATTTTTTATAGGAATATTTTGATGAGAAGTTTAAAAAGTTGTTTAAGATTATTAACAAATCAAAAGAAATAGATGATGGCGATGCAGATTTTGATTTCATGAACTATCGACAATATGATAGGATGAACGACTCGTTCGAACCTCTATCGAATATTAATGTTGCACTGCATAAAGTTGCAGATGAAAATGTAACAGGTGAGGAAGCAGCTCTTGAAGGCGACATTCAAGTATTCGAAGAAGTTCAATGTGTTGAACGGCAAGTTGAAGTGGAATGTTCTAGTGTGGATAGACTGAGCAAAGTTGATGGATATGATGAATAGTTATCAACCGAGAATGTAGGAAGCAAGAATGGTGCAGATGATGAAGTTGTCGGTACTGAAGAACATGTACCGACTTGTGCTTTGGGTAGTCATATTGCAAAAGGGAATGTGTGTGCGGATGGAGATCATGAATCTGTTGGTACTGAAGAATAGACACCGAGTGATGTGGGTACTCCTATTGGGAAAGGTAGTCCGTTTGCGAAGCAATAGCTATTTGCCAAGAAATTTTAGGTGTAGAGACACATGAAGTTGTCACTATAGGTATAAATCTCTCTCTCTCTCTCTCTCTCTCTCTATATATATATATATATATATATATATATATATATATATATATATATATATATATATATATATAAGGTCGGCAGAATTGATTTCCCCCTATGAATATGTAGTGGAAGTTGAAAATAGTGGTACTTCAATTGATACAACTCAAAAACTCTGTGATGATGCTACATTCCATGAAGATGGAGTCGGGAAAATCCTTCCGCAGAATAATCCAATGTTTCTCGACAATGTTGCATCATTGAATGAAGCTGGAGCTGCAGAGATCGACAAAGGTATACAGTCTGGCGATACCGCAATGGAAGACAAACGTCAAGGTATTTCGGGTTTCAAGAAAACATTCGAGTTTGAGTTCGAGGTTTTTCGGGTTCTAGGCTCGTTCGTGGTTTGATTCGCAATTCCCATTGGGGTTTCGAGTTGCTTTTTGCTATTGTTTCGAATTTTTTGGTCAAGCTTTGTTCGCCAGCCTTCTTTTGTACATTTGAACAGAAATTTAATGGAAGAAGTTTGTTCATCTAAGGTCCAACCCTTTTCCTTTATCTTTACTTTATTGTTATAAAAAAGGCTAGAATATTGATGATTTTAAACATGATGCTGACCCATTGTCTTCTAGTTCTTATGGGTTCAATTTAGTGTTGAAGTTATTAGAAATTTTGGGAGTATTATATGAAGTGATAAAATCGATTTTGATATAAATTCTATTTATAGTTATTCTTAATTGCCTCCTAGTCTTGCTTCGATCATAATTATGAAATGAGATTTTGACTAGTTGGAAAATGTTTGTATGAGTAAAGTTTTCAAATAGCATTAATTTCAAGTTGTTATTAAAGTTTTATTCTCGTTTCTGTAGATTCGTTCTCCTTCATAGTCTTTTTTTGGATCTCTACTAAAATTTAATTTTGTAACGACCTGACCAGTCATTTTAAGCTCTAGCACGTTGTTCAGCAGTTTGAGGCTATGAACAGCTTCACTTCAGGTATTATGGCTTATACGCATGGTCAAAATTAGATTTCAGAAAGTTCGAGTTGATTTGAAAAGAAATTTTTTATTTCGGAAGCTTTAAGTTGGAAGAATTGACGAAAGAGTATTTTTGAGTAAACCACCTCGGAATCGGGATTTGAAGGTTTCAATATGATGATTTTGGACTTGGGCGTATGTTCGGATCGGGTTTTGAATGACTCGGAACGTTTCGGCGCCTATTGTGGAAGTTGACATTTTGGAAGAATTTCATAAATTTGGGTTGAGGTGTATTTAAATATTATCGATGTCTGTTTGGCATTCTAAGTCTGGGAATAGCTCCGTATGGTGATTTTAGTATTGGGAGCGCGTCTGGAAGTGGATTTGGAGGTCCGTAGGTCATTTCGGGGTCATTTGGCGAAAGCTATAAATTTGAAGGTTTTTTTTGAGAAGTTTGATTGGAATTGGACTTTTTGATATCGGGGTCGGATTCCGATTCCAATTCCGGAAGTTAGAGTATGTCTGTAATGTCAAATACGACTTGTGTGCAAAGTTTGAGGTCAATCGGACGAGATTTGATAGGTTTCGGCATTGAATATTGAAGTTTTAAAGTTCATTAAGCTTGAATTGGATTGTGATTCATGATTTCGATGTTGTTCGATGGGATTTGGAGGCTCGACTAAGTTCGTAATGTATTTTGGGACGTGTTGGTTTATTTGGTTGAGGTTTCGGGTGGATTCCAGGTGGTTAACAGATTGAAATTTGAAGTTGAGGAAGAACTGAGGTAGCTTGGCTTCTGGTGTAACCGCACCTGCGTGAAGAGGGCCACAGGTGCGGGAAAGGACTCACAGAAGCGGATTAGCAAGGGGAGGCCAGTGACTGTAGAAGCGGACCAGAGACCGCACCTGCGAAGGTGCAGGTGCAAAGGAAGCCATCGCAGAAGTGACTCAAGCCGCAGAAACGTCACAAGCGCGCAGAAGCGGCCTATGCACTGCAGGTGAGAAAATGCTGGAGGCAGTGAGGTTTCTTTAAAACAGGGGTTTGGCCCATTTTCCTTCCATTCTCTCTTGGTTGGACGATTTTTGGAGAGCTTCAAGTGGAGATTTTCGTCATCTATGTCAAGGTAAGTGATTCTCACCTATTGCAAGTTAAATACTTGGATTATATATGCATTTGAGCATGAAAATTAGTAAGAATTTGGAATTTTGAAGAAAAACCTAGCACTTGGTATTTTTGGATTTTTACTACGAATTTGAGCATGGAATTGGACATAAATTATATATTTGAGTTCGTGAGGTTATGGGTAAACTTTATCTTCAAAAAAATTCGGAATCCGGGCATGTGGGCTTGAGAGTGATTTTTATCGACTTTTCGATTGGGGTTAGAAATTGTAATAAATTGAATTGTTATGAGTATTTGAGTATATATTTATGAGTTTGCATAATTATTGGCTAGTTTCGGAGCGTTGAGCATCGGGTTGAGTCGTTGGAAAGGCTTAGAAGTTGGTTATGGAACTTCGGAGCGAGGTAAGTCTCCTTTCTAACCTTGTAAGAGGGAATTAACCCCATAGGTGAACTAAATTATTATGTGCTTCTATTTGTGGGGGCTACGTACGCACGAGGTGACGAGAGTCCGTACGTAGCTACTAGTTATGCCTATGTCTGAGTAGTTTTAGGCTTACAACATGCCTTGTTGATATTGTTATTGATTTATATTTATTGTTTTCCTTGAGAGGTAGTGAAATTGAGTTTGCTTATTAAATGTTTTGAAAGGAGTGAAATTGAAGAATATAAGATTTAAAAGGTTTCGTTTGAACTTCGTATTTTTGAAAAGAATAGAGAAATGTTATAATAGCTTAAGAAATTTATGTGTAACCGCGTCGCATGTATGTTTCACGAGCGGGGTACTTTCCTTAAAAAGCTACAAGCTGAATTTCCCTTATTTTTAAAAGAATCAAGAAAGAAATATAATTTAAATGTTAAGCTTATATTTGACCGCATTGCAAGTATGATCCGCGAGCAGGGTGATTCCTTAAATTTATATTTGACCGCGTCGCATGTATGATTCGCGGGTGGGGTATTTCCTTCTACTACTCTTATGGGATTGGGCAGTTTGCCTCGACATGAATTATGTACCACACTCTCATGGGAGCGGGCTGTTCGCCTCGGCAAGTTAATAGATGCATTTATAGTTCACGCCACTCAACCCTCGACAGTGCACAATTTACTTTTATGTTAGATCGGGTCGTACGTCTCGACATTTTCTATATATATATTATTCTCATGGAATCATGCGTAATATTTGGCAAGAAGCTAGTGCATCTAAGGGTGTTTTCCCTGATTTAAATTATGACAACCTCTTTGATAAAATTGACTATATCTATATATATGCTCCAGTTACGGAGGGACTTGCTAGTTGAGAGCTTGAGTAAATTGTATAGAGGGGAATTGTACCTTGTATTTTATACTTGCTTGTTTCATATATTTACTCTGTTTCATATTTATTTACCTCTTTACAGTATATAATATTATTGGACCACTAGTAAGTGTCGAATTCGACCTCTCGTCACTATTTCTTTGAGGTTAGACTGGATACTTACTGGGTACGAGTTATTTTTGTACTCATACTACACTTGCTGTGCATTTTGTTGCACAGGTACATGTATGTCTAGTGGCCTAGTTAGGCGCAATGACATGGTTGATATGGAGACTTAGGTGAGCTGCATCTCTCGAGACTACCCGTAGCCAACAGAGTCTCCTTTAGAGTATTGTATTTTTCCTTTCTATCCGACTTGTATTCTGGGCAGTTATTGTACTACATGTTATTTTTCCTAGAAATTGCTCATGTACTTGTGATACTAGATTCTGGGATGACTATGGGATCATTCAATATTAAAATTTGTTAAAGACATAACTATTTACGCAGTAAAGTTCATTATTTATTATTTAATGTAAGGAAAAGAAATGATTTCAAAAATGCTAAAATGAGAATTTAATTAACTTCTCGGTGTTGGCTTGACTGACAGTAGTATCCGGCGCCATCACTACCTTTAATGGATTTTGGGTCGTGACAACATGGTATCAGAGCACTAGGTTCCCTTAGGTCTCACGAGTCATGAGAGAGTCTTGTAGAGCCTTGCGGATCGGTATGGAGACATCTGTACTTATCTTTGAGAGAATCAGGACTGATAGCAACAATTCCTTTTTTGATTCTTCATTGTGCGATTTGATTCTTTTGAGGCTTATGTCTTCATTTCCTTATCATTCAATATTATGCGACGTGAAGCACTGGTTATAAATCGGGAATTGAGGAATTGTCAAGGCATTACAGATGTGGTGCGGGGTGTTTTTCCCTATGTAGTTGATCGGGCTAATGTCGTCGCCTCGCGGAAGGATATTCTATCATTTCAGCTCAGTAGTTGTACTTCTGAGAACTTTGGGGCTATGCACAGGTTACTATAGTGCTCATGAGCTGTTATCACACAGTATTGATGTGATGGTAGGATGCTTACTTATGAGTCGGGGTAGTGAATGACTTGAAAGGAGTTTTACTCAGTGCATGATTCAAAGATTCGGTATTTTATTTCCAACATAGGAAAGGTAATTGGACTATAAATGTTTGGGGTTGGGTTGATGGAGTAATGAGACTTGGTATTTTCGAGTGTGGTAGAATGTTCATCTGCAATGTGGTATCGTCGTCCGTGATTGAATGAGTTAAGTTCACTGGTGTTATGGTCTTCTTCAATTCGCCTTTGGGGCAGGGTATTGTGAAATAGAGTCGGGGAAACGACTGTCAGAGATTGCGGTATGCGGTGATCAAGGATTGAATCAGTGTTTTTTGTGTCGATGGCTCGAGAAAGAGGATCTTTGGAGAGGTTTAAAGTTAGTAACGATCTGTGGGTTCAAGTGCTACAGAGATGGATTCTGATCTAAGGCAATAACTAGACAACATAGGATGAGGAAGTACATATGGGAGGTGCCTTGCAGTGGTTAAATTTTCTAGAAGGCCAAGAGTGAGAGACGGGAGTCGGATGTTTGCTTAAAGGAGTGAGTTTGACCAAAGTGGGAGAGTCCCACCACCTACGGTTGGATTGCATGGTCGTCTATTTATGAGATTTCTTATTATCAGTATATTGGTGGGATATTATGACTAAGGAAGGGGGTCATCAATGGTGATTTGAGCAAAGAATTTGAGGAGTGTGTGCTATAATTGGTCTTATCAATTATGTTTAGGATTGGGGAAAGTTCAGGATTTATGCTTCGTGTAGATGCGAGTTACAAGGAATGTGACTCAGCCGTGTGCTTCGTTGAGAGGGTGTTCATGTGCTAGTAGAGTCTTGGAGCTGATTATATTCGGAACCAAGTCAGAGTGGGTGACTCTCAATAACAGTCCTAGTGGATTCAAAGGTTAAAGTGTGGTGCCTAAGGATTTCGGGTCCATAAATATGGTTAAGAATCGAGCTTTTGTAGTGGATTATGAAAAGAGGCTTGGAATATTCTATGATATCTTCGGCTTGTAGTGTATCAATTGGAGAAATGAGAGAAATGACTTCAGATTCGTAAAGGAATTTTCAGAATGGGTATACCAGTTGAGGGTGCGAATATATGCACAAGGAGGGTATGAGATGGTTCGTGGGATTTGAGACAGCATGGTCTCGTGATACAAGGCCTCTAAGGATAAGCACGCAATGAGTTCGTTATGTGTTGACTGGAGTTATTATTATTTCTAAGACAAGCTAAGGATAAGTTAGAAGAAGTCAGATCTGTTAGCCATGGTTGAATTGGCATGATGGTGGCAGTGATCAGTTCCTCCAGCGTGGTTAGATTATGCATGTGATTTGTAACGGTACGTGCGAGGCTTGACGACTGCCGTAATTGGTTTTAGTTGGGAGTATTCAAGTATTATATCATGTTATGTATAGGTGGATCCCTGAAGGGTTATGGTGGTTTAGACCACTACATGAGGATTTTCATGTTCTACGGTTATGAGAATTCGCTCGCATGTTTCTATGGTTCTCTTGGAATGAGTTAAGTAAAAGGTTTCTATATGATGAGGTTTTTACCCTATTAGTGGTTCAGGAGTCATGATGAAATTCTTGTACTATCGCATATTGGCATGCTAGGTGTAGTGAGCGGTATGAAATTTAAAAGTGAGGATCAAGGTTGCGATTCGGTGTTGGCAAGAATGTCACGAGCTCGGATAAGTAGGAAAGGGATTTGGATGTTTGGAGTAAGTTGGTACTGTCTTCAGTATCACCTGAGATCAGCATTTTGTGTAAGAGGCTTTACATCCTGGTTACGGATTCTTGATTTGCTTTACAACATTAGTGTGGCCGATGGTATGGATGTGTAGACTTGTTACCTAGTGCGGAAGGTCGTGAGAGCGTATCTCACGGGAAGATCGTATAAGTGTGACATGTAGTCTGTTGATTTATTGAAGATTTAAACCAAGTATGAAGATTGTGGTAATACCACTAATTTGAGAATTTATGCCTGGAGGGCACTTGATTTATTGAGTTGAGGACTGTAGAGGTTTACTCCAGTTATAATGGTTGTTCTTGTGAGTTATAGGAAGGAGGGGTTATTATGGACCCTTGAAAGGTTGTTAGCCTAGTACGATGCGGTTAGAATCGGCTTGAGGTCGGTGGATGGATATAAATATGAATATGGGCTCTACATCATGCCGGATGTGTTCATTTCAACATAGGCGCTCCTTATGGAGGAGTATTCGGGCGTTGGATGTTGTTTCTTCGTCAGCTATTTCATGTGATACTATGTTGTGCCGTGTGAGTTGTGAAACGGCTTGGTAAATTTCTTATGTGTTTAGGTTCTGTATAGCGATAGTATTATGTGAGCGGGATAGCTCTTGAGATTCAGATCATATAACGCACCTCAATTATGTTTGAGTTTTGTAGCGTATGGCGCTATCTGTCTCCACAGGGATGGTATTAAGCACTTAACGTGCTTGTGGCCGATATTCGGGTGTTTCATAGTAATGAGCATTCTAGCTCGGTGAGTATCTCCTTATATATATTTTATGTGTGGATCGGGTGGCACGCCGCCACGGATATATTGTTTGGATCGGGTTGCACGCCGCAATAGTGTGATATTGAGTACAATTTCCTATATCTATTATTGTGTGTTTTGCTTCTCATTTTCTGAGGAAGGTTCATAACACCGTTTCTGTTGTCTAATTAGTTGTGTGGGTTGAGTAGTCCTTTCCAGAGTTCGTTTCTTATGTATCACATTCGAGTTTGTAGCTTGTTGACACATTGCGACATTATATGTGATTTTTTGAAGTGTTTGAGGTGGCTTATTGCTTGGGCAACTTATACTAGGTAAGACAAAATTATTGGACCCAGGATTCGATGCAACTAGGTTTGTATGAAGTATATTAAAAGGAAAATATAGTTATTTGGTTCATAATGAGGCAATGGTTTTAGTCAAGAGGAAAGACTCAATAATTTGTTAACTCAGCAGTTGGTTATGAGTTTCTACACACCTCTTCCGTCGTGGCAGTGTTGCAAGAGTTAGAACAAGACTTATATGTGTCATGAGGTGTGTTGTGAGTGCCAGATTCGTAGAATTTTTATGGTCATGTGGAGTATGCAATGCATAGTGTGGATTTAGCAAAGGTATGCAATCATGTATTGGTGCATCGTGTGGTGATTGATACCGTGTTCGTATGTTGGAAGCAGGCCTGGAAGAGAATTCCAGATGTTGGAATTTGCCTCTAAGGTTATTTACCTAAATGAAAGAGAATATTTTCAGATTTGATCGAGATAATGTTCTCAACTGAGTTGTGGTAGCACGGGTAGGTGCACGAGGTGTTAAACTGTGATTTCGGACAACTCTGACGCAGTTCTTAGCACATTCGAGGATGAACGTATATTTAAGTCGGAGAGAATGTAATGACCCGACCGGTTGTTTTGAGCTCTAGCACATCGTTCAACAGTTTGAGGCTATGAACAGCTTCACTTCAGGTATTATGGCTTGTACGCATGGTCGGAATTGGATTTTGAAAAGTTTGGAGTTGATTTGGAAAGAAATTTTTTATTTCGGAAGCTTTAAGTTGGAAGAATTGACGAAAGAGTGATTTTTTAGTAAACGACCTCGAAATCAGGATTTGAAGGTTCCAACAAGTTCGATGATGATTTTGAACTTGGGCGTATGTACGAATCGAGTTTTGGATGACTCGGGAGCGTTTCAGCGCATATTGTGGAAGTTGGCATTTTGGAAGAATTTCATAAATTTGGGTTGAGGTGTATTTCAATGTTATCGATGTCCGTTTGGGATTCTGAGTCTGGGAATATCTCCGTATGGTGATTCTAGTAATAGGAGCGCGTCCGGAAGTGGATTTGGAGGTCCGTAGGTCATTTCGGGGTCATTCGACGAAAGTTATAAATTTGAAGGTTTTTTTGAGAAGTTTGACCGGAACTGGACTTTTTGATATCGGGTTTGGATTTCGATTTTGGAAGTTGGAGTAGGTCTGTAATGTCAAATATGACTTGTGTGCAAAGTTTGAGGTCAATCAGACGAGATTTGATAGGTTTCGGTATCGAATGTTGACGTTTGAAGTTCTAAAGTTCATTAAGCTTGAATTGGGTTGTGATTCGTGATTTCAATGTTGTTCGATGGGATTTGGAGGATTGACTAAGTTCGTTATGTGTTTTGGGACATGTTGGTATATTTGGTTGATGTTTCAGGGGCCCTAGGTAGATTTCGGGTGGTTAACGGATTGAAATTTAAAGTTGAGGAAGAACTTAAGCAGCTGGGCTTCTGGTGTAACCGCACCTGCGTGAAGAGGGCCGCAAGTGCGAGCCCACAGGTGCGGGAAAGGACTCGCAGAAGCAGACTAGCAAGAGGAGGCTAGTGACTGCAGAAGCAGACCAGAGACCGCACCTGCAAAGGTAAAGGTGCAAAGAAAGCCATCGCAGAAGTGGCTCAAGCCGCAATAGCGGCCTATGCACCGCAGGTGCGAAAATGCTGGAGGCAGTGAGGTTTCTTTAAAAACAGGGGTTTGGCCCATTTTCCTTCCATTCTCTCTTGGTTGGACGATTTTTGGAGAGCTTCAAGTGGAGATTTTCGTCATCTATGTCAAAGTAAGTGGTTCCCACCTATTGCAAGTTAAATACTTAGATTATATATGCATTTGGGCATGAAAACTAGTAAGAATTTGGAATTTTGAAGAAAAACCTAGCACTTGATATTTTTGATTTTTTACCACGAATTTGAGCATGGAATTGGACATAAATTATATATTTAAGTTCGTGAGGTTATGAGTAAACTTTATCTTCGAAAAATTCCGGAATCCGGGTACGTGAGCCCGAGGGTGATTTTTATTGACTTTTCGATTGGGGTTAGAAATTGAATTATTATGAGTATTTGAGTATACATTTATGGGTTTGCATAATTTTTGGCCAGTTTCGGAGTGTCGAGCCTCGGGTTGAGTTGTCGGAAGGGCTTGGAAGTCGGTTATGGAACTTCGGAGCGAGGTAAGTCTCCTTTCTAACCTTGTAAGAGGGAATTAACTCCTTAGGTGAACTAAATTATTATGTGCTTTATGTGTGGGGGCTATGTACACACGAGGTGACGAGAGCCTGTATGTATCTACTAGCTATGCCTATGTCCGGGTAGTTTTAGGCTTACATCATGCATTGTTGATATTGTTATTGATTTATATTTATTACTTGCCTTGAGAGCTAGCGAGATTGAGCTTGCTTATTAAATTTTTTTGAAAGGAGTGAAATTGAGGAATATAAGATTTAAAAAGTTTCATTTGAACTTCGTATTTTTTAAAAGAATAGAGAAATGTTATAAAGCTTAAGAATTCTATGTGTAACCGCGTCGCATGTATGTTTCGCAAGCGGGATAATTTCCTTAAAAAACTACAAGCTGAATTTCCCTTATTTTTAAAAGAATCAAGAAAGAAATATGATTTAAATATTAAAACTTATATTTGTCCGCGTCGCAAGTATGATCCGCGAGTGGGGTGATTCCTTAAATTTATATTTTACCGCGTCGCATGTATGATTGAGAGTAGGGTATTTCCTTCTACTACTTGTCGCGCCCCCTTTTTCCCTCCTGGAGAGAAGGTCCGGGTTTCGGCATTCATGGAGAGTAATAACTCATTTCCTTTTTAGAATAGGGTATTTGAAGAGTCGCCACCTAACGGGTTATGGTGCGTTAGGGCACCTAGAGCGATTAACTCTTGGATTGGTTTGCATTACCAGAGATTAGGGTAAGGGCTCGAAATAATCTTGAGGGGAAGGTGTTAGGAACCCCTCTCGGTCCACAATGGTGGGTCCCGACCGAACTTATATTCACGAATTAGTCCATTAATAAATAAATAGTTGAATCAAATAATTTACAAGTAAAGCACGTTGGACGTTGTATAACTCAAATAATAAGACAAAGGTTTTGAACAAGTTGTATACATAAAGGAAAGTTTAAAACACAAGGAATTTGGGAAAGGAAGGGTTCTAGGTTGGTTAGCCTACATGATCACCCCACAAAATATCCGGTAAATGCTCCTCAATGAGGGGGCTACACATGACATTAATGCGTAGTCATCATATCCATATCTACCCTTTCCACCCCCTTAGTGGTTATTAATGCGAGTGTTGGTTAGCGATCTCTATTGCGTGTTGTTACCCGTCCCTTCTTAATGGTCCTGGAAGAGATTTAGGACCTCTACTATAGGTAGTTCTAGACAGACCCCCTAAGGTTTAAAGGAGAAAATACTAAGGCGACAAGCAAGAACAATTATGACCTTAACATATAAAACAGAAAAGACCAAATAAGAGGCTCAGTTTACCTCCACAGATAAGGCATGTAAATAGCACGACTCAATCACAGATAAGGGAAATGGTATCCTAAGACATGATGTCTAGGTGGGTATCAGAACACATTAGATATGCAGGTTCATTTTATAACTCAGAAGCAGAGACCTTAATCAGTTTGCCTACTGATTTTAAGCCCGTTAATCAATAAGCAATACACACAAAGGGGAAGTTTCCAATCTTAGGAGGAATTGGATTACCTAAGGCTTGCCTAGGCGTAGGATAATGCACAATTGTTACCAAAACCATTAGAACAATGAAAGGGTTATTTTACCTAAAAACATGCGGTTCTAAGGGCTATAAAAATGCAGGGATTAATACCAGCTTATTTTAAACAGGATAATCAAATGTGAAGCTGCTTTTTTTACCTCTTCCGTAATCAGTAGTTTACTCTAAGTGTGACTGAGCAAGTACGAATGAGATCTTAAAGCATGGTATCTAATATGCACGTATAAATGTAGAGTGATTTATATGCAGAATTCCTAAAGTAGGATTTCTAATATGCACGACATGATTGCAGAATTTCCTATAGCAGGATTTCTAAATGCATAGAAAGGTTACAACATTATAGAGCATGCTGTCAAGTGTGCAAGAGTAGCAATCTTTGTTTTTAATGCCCCTTATCTTAAAACAGGATTTCTGAGTGATAAGAATGTCACAGTATACATAAGCCCTAAGAGCATGGTTTCTAATGCATGATATGTTTTGAACATGGATTCTATTGCACATACAGGAAATATAGACCTAAAGCATGGTTTCTACCCTTTTGATATCTATAACATGCATATCTACCCTCCCATTTTTACTATCCAAACCCCAATGTTCATTTATAAATTATTATAGGCCAATATCGAATGAATTATATAAGTAGATAAGAAAAATAAGAAGTTATTCTATAGGGAGCCTACCAATAGGCCTAGATTTCCAAAATTTCCAATGCCGGATTGCCTCATACCCTTTCATATAATCCGGGTGTGTCAGAATTCCCTAAGGACCTCAAGAGATCCGGGCAGTGCTCACACCCAGATTTCATAGTCATAGTTGAGTAAGTGCAGTGTGGAAGGGCCAACTCTAATGTATCAAACTTCAGAGGGATCTCATAGGGATCCCTAAGCAGTCACACATTAGAGGGGTAGAACTTAAACCCTAAGAGTAGATGTGAGAGTGCTTGAAAAGATTTAAGTAGGGAAACAATTTGAAAAGGGACTTGTTTGAAATAGTTTTGCAAAAGACATCAGAGACAGTTTTGAAAAGAGAGTGGAGTAGTAAACAACAGTCCAAACACAACACCCCAAAACAAATTCATACACAGCCAAAGATCATAGAACCAAAGCAGGTTCAACAACTACCAATAGGGGGTCAAGGGATTTGGGGACACATAGGTCACATAGGTAAACACATAGTTATAGGAGTACTTAAGTATAGAATCAACAGCATGTTAAAGGGTTAATGAACCTCAGAATTAATACAAAATCAGGTCAATTAAAGATAGCCAACTACTTTGCATAGAACATTAGTAAGGGAGAGTCATATTGGGGTACACTAAAAGGGAGATAACACTTCATAAACATGCCGAGTCTAAGGGAGGGGACACATTTAGGAGCATGCTGATGAAGCAATGAAGTAAACATATTAGTTGCAAGTTGAACAACAGAACCACAAGTAAAAACAGACTAGAAACAAGAGGAATTGAAGTAATAAAAGAAATATATTGGTTTTGGAACTTGAATTGGAATCAGGACATACCAGTAAAGTGACAACAAACAAAAAGTGAAATATAAGAGAGCACAATAGTTAGCCTTGGCTTGCAGCCGGCTAACTTAGAACAATAGTAAGTAATCACAAACGAGGGCAGAGATCTTTTAGTGTGTGTGAGAGAGTTTTGAACCAAATGTGTTCGTGTCCGTGTGTGTTAATGAGAGAGCATACATATAGTTTGAAACTAGGTAGAATAATAAGGTAAGAATCAAAGTCAAGCAGTAATTATGGAACTAGGTATCAATTAGTATAAAATTTTAGAAGTACTTCCTTAATTAAGGGAGTGAACTTCAAATGGTAAAGACAGATAAGGAATGAGATCATATGAGACTGGAATACAACACATAAGGAAATCAGCATAGTACAGAGCATGTAATAGAGGTTAGGTTCAACAAATTCTAATTAAGGAAAATGTCTAAGAATCAACTTGACAACATAATCAACCACAAAATAAAGCAAGAAGATATTTAGAGGTTGAAAATCAATAAGGAAATCATCACAAGAGAATAGTGAAAGGTATCAATTATAGGAAATTAGGAATTCAAATAGGAGTACTAATGATTAAGGGGATTAGCACAAATTGCTGTGAAATAAATGAAATAATCACATCATAGGCAAGAAGGAATAAAAATCAGAAACCCTAATAATCATAGTAAAATAAAAATCACATAAAGTCAGGAATTCAACAAGAAAAAAATAGTACTAATAAGAGGAATTGACACAAATTTATGTTAATAAACAGAACAAATATAGTATAGGCAGAAAAAGCAAACTCAGAAACCCTAATGAGCATAATAGGGTAAAAAAATCATAGAAACATAGAACATATTCATGAATAACAGACATGCGAACAAATAAACGAACAAATAAACAAGGATGGCTCTCATAATCAAAGATTAAGACCAAGAATTAGTGTTTTCAACATAATGAATCAGATAAAAGGAAAAACTTAAATAAACCGTTTAAACATAGTAAAAATCATAGATTGATATCAACAATCAGAAGAAAAAGCATTTTGAAAAAGGGGTTACGAACCCTAGTTTGAAGACGAAGAGGCATTTTCAAAAAATCGGAGAGATTATCATGGAAAACAGCAAGAATAACTCAAAATATACTCAGATCTATGGTAGATCTGAAGGGTGAAGATATGAGTTAGGGTTTCAGAGTGAGATAACCCAGAGATAAAGAGATTCCGGCTTAGAAACCATGGATCTAGCCGAAAAATATAAAGATCTTACTCGAACAACCAAGGGTGGCCTAAGAACGGCATAGAAACCATGAGAAGTGAGTGAACCGCATTCTAGTTCCCTTAAGGGCCTCAAGGCAGCAACAAACGACATAGGAAGAGAGCCATGTGGCTGGGGATGGTGGTGAGACCACCATGGTTACCACCGAACCAACGGCCGACGAGTAGGAGCTAGGTTTAGCAGAGAGGATTTTAAGAGAGATGAGAGATATAACGGCGGAGAGAATGAGAGCAAATGAGAGGATGGGAATGAAGGTTTGGGGGGTAGCCATTTTAGGTTAATTATGGTAAGGTCGGATCTGGTCTGTTGATCAAAATTGATCAACGGTCCAGATTAAACGAAAATTGGGTCGGGTAGGATAGTGGATTGAGCTTTGGGGGATTAGGCTGATTTAATTAGGTTTGGGGCTGGTTCAATTTAGGCTAGAATTAAAATGCAATAGGCTATTAGTTATATACCCAATTAAATTACCTAAAATAATTTGTAAAATAGCTAATAATTATATAAAAAAATGAATTTCATGCATAGAAAAATAATTTTAAAAGATTATTTAGTATTTTAAAAATATGAATGACTAAGTTTTTAGTAAGAATATTACAAAATTATATGCCTGGACTATATTTGCAAAGTTATTGCAATTATAGCCAAAAAATGCCAATTTGGCTAATTATGGAATAATTTGGTTTAAATAGGATCATAGATAATAAATTAAATCAAGAAATGCTTTGAAATCACTTGTGATGCGATTCTGTAATTACTTATTGGAAATTAAATGGTGGATAAATTAATAAAAATATAGAAAAATTGTGAAAAAATACAATTACTATTAATGCACAATTTTGTAGGTATATATGCAATTTTAAAATATTTTGGGAAAAAATACAACACTACTCTTATGGGACCGGGTCATTCGCCTCAGCAGGAATTGTGTACCACACTCTCATAGGAGTGGGCCATTCGCCTTGGCAGGTTAATAAATGCATCTATGATTCGCGCCGTTTGACCCTCGGCAGTGCACAGTTTACTTTTATGTTAGATCGGGTCGTACAAAAAAATCATTTGCTTATATATATATATATATATATATATATATATATATATATATATATATATATATATATATATATATATATATTATCCTCATGGAATCATGCATAACATTTGGCAAGAAGCCAGTGTATCTGAGGGTGTTTTCCCTGATTTAAATTATGACAACCTCTTTGATGAAATCCACTATATCTATATATATGCTCCGATTACGGAGGGACTTGCTAGTTGAGAGCTTAAGTAAATTGTAGAGAGGGAAATTGTACCTCGTATTTTATACTTTTCTGTTTCATATATTTACTCTGTTTCATATTTATTCACCTCTTTACTGTATCTGATATCATTCGACACTGGTAAGTGTCGAAGTCGACCTCTCATCACTACTTCTTCGAAGCTAGAATGGATACTTACTGGGTACGTGTTATTTTTATACTCATACTACACTTGCTGTGTATTTTGTTGCACAGGTACATGCATGTCTAGTGGTCTAGTTGGGCGCAGTGGCATGGTTGATACGGAGAGTTAGGTGAGCTGCATCTCTCGAGACGACCCGCAACCAGCAGTCTCCTTCAGACTATTGTATTTTTCCTTTGTGTCCGACTTGTTTCCCGGGCAGTTATTGTTCTACATTTTGTTTTCCTAGAAATTGCTCATGCACTTGTGATACCGGGTTCTGGGATGACTATGGGATCATTCAGTATTAAAATCTGTTAAAGACATCACTATTTACACAGTAAAGTTCATTATTTATTGTTTAATTTAAGGAAAAGAAATAATTTCGATAATGCTAAAATGAGAATTTAATTAACTTCTTGGTTTTGACTTGACTGACAGTGGTGTCCGACGCCATCACGATCTTTAATGAATTTTGGATCGTGACAAATTTGGTTCCTAATATTGCTAAAATCGTTTTCTCACTGCCAAAGGGAATGATAAGTATTATATTGAATTTTTTTTTCATAAATTGGAATTGAGAATTCACATGGGTTAGAGCGTGAGCAATGTGTGTCTTCTTGGAATTTATTTTCCCCTTTTTTCTTTAAAGGTTAGTTCGACAAGTGGGTTGACGTCATGTTTCAATCACTTGGTCTTTTTATTTCAACTTAATTGTATATATTTGATTGTTGTCTTATCGTGTTTAATATTTGTTGGTTGTTTTGCTAGGTTGAACACGTAGTATCTACTCTTATTCGATTAAAGTCTTGCAAAAATACAAAATTCTTTGGAATGGGACATGAGATTGGGTATTAAAATGAAAGAAGATTCGAGTTTACTGTCACGACCCCGGTTCGCCTTCCGTGAACCATCGTGACGACACCTAGTCCCTACGACTAGGTAAGCCTAATAATGCGGAAAATAAACCAATTTGCGGAAGAAAACAAAACCAATTTGCGGAAGAAAACAAATAAAAACCAAAATAGTGAATAAAACAGTATTTAATAGTGCCGCTCGACATACACAATATCAACTCTCAAAACTAATACTTTTCCCAAAACCCAGAATCTCATGAAATCACAAGCTAAGGATACTACATAGTGCTCTAACTACAGAATGTCTAAAACAAAATAAATACAGAAGTGCTGAAACTACAAGAGAGAGTGGAGAGAGACTCCTCGATCTGCGGACGCGACAGATATACCTCGAAGTCTCTGAAGGATCGCCTCGCCTCAAGGATGGTAAGTCTGAGTCGAAGTACATGGATCTACACATGAAAAACATGCGTAGAAAGGGCATGAGTACATCACAACGGTACTCAGTAAGTGCCATGCCTAACCTCGGTCGGGTAGTGATGAGGAAGGTCAGGGCCCTACTGAGGTTAAATAAATATAAAGTTTGACAGTATAGAACAGAACCGTATAAATAGGTACAACAGTAAAAGTAACACGGGATATAAAGGACGACAACAACTATTACAGAGGTAAAGTAAACACAGAAAGAAATACGGCTCATCACCAAATCATAACAATCGGGGATCTCCCAGGATACCGTCCTGTAGTCCCAAATATACATATTTAATAGAACTTCTGGGATACCGTCCCATAGTCCACTCATAGTGCGCGAGGATCTACCAGAATTCCATTCCGTAGTCCCAAAAGTAAATACCCAGTACTGGGGGAATCTATAGGGTGCAGTCCCGTAGTTACATATAACTGGGCAGGGGGATCTACCGAAACCCCGCATCTGTAGTCCCAAATGTAAACAAACAAGGGGGAGCTACCGGAATCCCACATCCGTAGTCCCAATGTAAATACACAGCAACAACAGGACAATATTTAGAAATGTCAAATTTCATATTAAGGCAAACAAGTAATTCTAGCCTAGCATGCTGCACAGAATTCAGGTAAAGCAATTTGAGCAAATAAAGCAATTAAATCACTTAGACATGCTTTCCTAAGCTAACAACAGGCTTAATAGTGCAAGTAATAAAATAGGAAATGAAACATACTAGTAATTACTTAATGAAAACCAAATTTCCAACAATTAGCACAAGTACGCACTCGTCACCTCACGTACAAGGCATTTCAATTGTCAATAATACCAAATCCTAAGGGGAAGGTCTCCCACACAAGGTTAGGCAAGCCACTTACCTCGAACCAGCTCAAATCAATCTGAAACCACGCTCTTGCCACGAGTACTCGACTCTAAATGGCCCAAATTTATTCAATTCAATTTGATAATGTAAATAACACTTCAAGTAATTGATTCTACAAAGAAATTCTAAGCTAATACGCAAAATTAGGTAAAATGACCAAAACGCCCCTCAGGCCCAAATCTCGGAATTAGGTAAAATTTACATTTCCAGAATCTCACACTCTCACGATTTCAGTCATACCAAAAGTACCAAAATCGGACCTTAATTGGTCCCTCAAATCATAACTCAAAGGCCTTTAATTAGTCAAGCCCTAACCCCCCAAATTACCACTGATTTTCCTTAATTTTTCATGACTATAATGATAAAAATCACTCCAATAACGAGTTTAGGGACCAAAGACCTTACCCCAATGAATTCCTCCAAAAATTTCTGTTGAAAATGCTCCCCAAGGCTTCTTCCTATTTGAAAAGAGGTGAAAATAGCTCAAATTCGCGAAGATAAGTATTTATATGTTTCTGCCCAGTTAATCCGCTTCTGCGGCCCTGGGATCGCATCTACGGTCCCGCTTCTGTGAGGACATGGTTGCATCTGCGACATTTCACTTAAAGCCCACTTCTCCACCTGCGGTTAACCTTACGCAGATGTGGGACCGCTTATGCTATAAAGCTCCTGCTTTTGCGGTCCCTGCTGGCTTCTCCCTTTTTTGCTTTTGCGATGGCGATGCCACTTCTGCAGCTATGCACCTGCGGGACCCAACTGTAGGTGCAGTTATGACAGAAAACCAGCAGCTGAAGCTGCTCAAACAAATTCCAAATTCTTCTGACAACCTTCCGAAACCATCCCGAGGCCCCTGAGACCTCAACCAAAGGCACAGACAAGTCTAATACCACTGCCCAAACTTATATCAATCCTTAAAACACCTAAAACAACATTGAAACGACGAATCAACCACGGATTCAAGCCTAAGAATTCCAAAACTTTAAAAATACGCTTTCGATCAAAAAGTCAATCAAACCTCGTCCGAATGACCTGATATTTTGCACACACGTCACATTAAACACTACAGAGCTTCTCCAACTTCCAAAATTCCATTCTGACCCTCGGACCAAAATCTCACTATCGAACCGGAAACTTCAAAATTCGACTTTCGGCATTTCAAGCCTAAATTAGCTACGGACCTCCGAAACACAATCCGAACACGCCCCTAAACCCGAAATCACCCAATAGAGCTAACGAAACTATCAGAATTCCATTCCGAGGCCATCTTCACACTGTTCCGACTACAATCAAATTTCCAACACTTAAGCTCTCATTTAAGGACTACGTGTCCCAAAACTCTCTGAAACTCAAAACCGAACATCCTGGCAAATCAAAAAAGTAGAAATAAACACAGGGAAAGCAGATAATAGGGGATCGGGCGTAAATTCTTAAAACGGCCGGCCAGGTCGTCACATCCTCCCACACTTAAACATTCGTTCATCCTCGAACGAGCATAGAGACATACCTAAAGTAGTGAAAAGATAAGGGTAACAGCTGTGCATATCCTGCTCGGTCTCCCAGGTCGCCTCCTCGACCGGCTGACCCCACCACTAAACCTTCACTAAGACAATGTTCTTTGACCTCAGCTTTCTAACCTGCCGGTCCAATATTGTCACTGGCTCCTCAACATAAGATAGGTCCTTGTCAACTGGACTGAAATAAAATCCAACATGTGCGACGGATCACCGTGATACCTCCGGAGCATAAAACATGAAATACTGGATGAACTCCTGCCAAGCGGGGAGGTAAGGCAAGCTCATAGGCAACCTTCCCAATACGCCTCAATATATCAAAAGGGCCAATAAACCTCTGACTCAACTTCTCCTTCTTCCCAAATCTCATAACGCCCTTCATAGGCGAAACCCAAAGCAGAACCCGCTCTCCAACCATATAGGAAACATCACGAACCTTTCAGTCCGCGTAACTCTTCTGTCTAGACTGAGCTATGCGGAGTCTATCCTGAATCACCTTAACCTTCTCCAAAGCATCTTGAACCAAGTCTGTGCCCAATAATCTAGCCTCACCCAGCTCAAACCAATCCACCGGGGATCGACACCGCCTACTATATAAAGCCTCATATGGTGCCATCTAAATGCTGGACTGATAGCTGTTGTTGTAGGCGAACTCCGCTAATGGCAAGAACTGATCCCAAGACCCTCCAAACTCAATCACACACGCACAGAGCATATCCTCAAGAATCTGAATAGTGCGCTCGAACTGTCCGTTTGGCTGAGGGTGAAATGTTGTACTCAACTGTACCCGAGTACCCAACTTATGTTAAACGGCCCTTCAGAACAGTGATGTGAACTGAGTACCTCTATCTGAAATGATGGAAACTGGAATACCATGTAGACGAACAATCTCCCAGATATAAATCTCTGCCAGATGCTTTGAAGAATAGGTAGTACACACAGGAATGAAATGCGCGGACTTGGTCAGCCAATCCACAATCACCCAAATGGAATCGAACTTCCTTAAGGTCTGTGGGAGCCTAACTACAAAGTCTATGGTGATCCGCTCCCACTTCCACTCCGGAATCTCTATCTGTTGAAGCAACCCACCCGGTCTCTGGTTCTCATACTTCACCTACTGACAGTTGAGGCACCGAGCTACAAATCCAACTATATATTTCTTCATCCGCCTCCACCAATAGTACTATCTCAAATCCTAATACATCTTCGCGACACCTAGATGAATGGAATACCGCGAATTATGGGCCTCCTCTAGAATCAACTCCCGAAGCCTATCAACATTGGGTACACATATCTAACCCTGCATCCTCAATACCCCATCCTCACCAATAGTCACATCTCTGGCATCACCGTGCTGAACCTTGTCCTTGAGGACAAGCAAATGAGGGTCTTCATACTGACGCTCCCTGATACGATCAAATAAGGAAGACTGAGAAACCACGCAAGCTAGAACCTGACTGGGCTGTGAAAGATCCAATCTCACAAACTGGCTGGCTAAGCCCTGAACATCTATCGCCATAGGCCTCTCCGATGCTGGTAAATAAGCCAAACTCCCCAAACTCTTTGCCCGATGACTTAAAGCATCGGCCACCACATTGGCCTTGCCCGGGTGATAAAAAATAGTGATTTCATAGTCCTTCAACAACTCAAACCACCTCCTCTGGTGCAAATTAAGTTCCTTTTGCTTAAACAGATGCTGCAAGCTTTGATGATTAGTATAAATCTCACACGTCACACCGTACAAATAATGGCGCCAAATCTTCATGGCGTGAACAATGGCAGCAAGCTCTAGATCATGGACAGGGTAGTTCTTCTCATACAGCTTCAACTGTCTAGACATGTAGGCAATACTCAACAAAACAACGGTAATAACCTGCCAAGCCAAGGAAACTGCGGATCTCTGTAGCTGAGGATGGTTTGGGCCAACTCTGCATAGCTTCTACTTTCTTTGAATCCACCTAAATACCCTCACTCAACACCACGTGGCCTAAGAATGCCACGGAATACAACCAAAACTCACATTTCGAGAACTTAGTATATAACTTCTTTTCTCTTAAGGTCTGAAGCACTATCCTTAGGTGCTGCTCATGATCTTCCCGACTCCAAGAATGCACCATAATATCATCAATAAAGATAGTGACGAACGAGTCAAGATATGGCCAGAACACATAGTGCATCAAATACATAAAGGCTGCTGGGGCATTGGTCAGCCCAAATGACATAACAAGGAACTCGTAATGACCATACCGAGTCTTGAAAGCATTCTTCGGGATATTTGACTCCTGAATCTTCAACTGACAGTAACCTGAGCACAAGTCAATCTTAGAAAACATTCAGGCACTCTGAAGCTGGTCAAATGGATCATCAATACGAGGCAAAGGATAATGGTTCTTCACTATAACCTTGTTCAACTGGCGATAATCAATGCACATACGCATAGAACCATCCTTCTTCTTCACAAACAAGATAGGAGCATCCTAAGGTGATACGCTGGGCTGAATGAAACCCTTATCAAGCAATTCCTATAACTGATCCTTCAATTCCTTCAACTCAGAAGGAGCCTTACGATACAGAGGAATAGAAATGGCTGAGTGCCCGGCAACATATCAATGCCAAAGTCAACATCTCTATCAGGCAGCATGCCCAGAAGATTAGCTAGGAACACATCAGGAAAATCCCGTACTACTGGAACTGAATCAACTGAAGGGGTATCAATACTGACATCTCTCACATAAGCTAAATACGCGTCGTACCCCTTCTCAACTATACGCTGAGCCTTAAGGAAGGAAGTAAATCTACTGGGAGTGTGATCGAAAGTACCCCTCCACTCAACACGCGGTACACCTAGCATAGCCAGTGTCACGGTTTTGGCATGACAATCAAGAATAGCATAATGGGGTGACAACCAGTCCATGCCCAAGATAATATCAAAATCTACCATGCTGAACAACAATAAATCGGCTCTGGTCTCAAAACCACTAAGAGCAACCAAACATGACCTATAAATGCGGTCCACAACAAGAGAATCTCCCACATGAGTAGAAACATAAACATGGGAACTCAAAGAATCCTGAGGTACACCCAAATACGGAGAAAAATAAGAAGACATATAAGAGTAAGTGGAGCCTAGATCGAATAGAACTGATGCATCTCTGTGACAAACCAGTATAATACTTGTGATGACAGAATCAGAGGCAACAACCTTGGTACTGGCAGGAAGGGCATAGTATCTGGCCTAGCCTCCCCCTCTAGGGCGACCTCTACCTCCCTGACCTCTACCTCTAGCTGGCTGAGCAGGTAGGGTAGCATCTGGAGCTATAACCATAGCCTGAGAACTCTGCGGGGCACGCTGTGGCTGAGAAGTCTGTGGAGGTGCACCCCTCCCAAGTCAGGGGCAATCCCTCACCATATGGTGTGTGTCACCCCACTCAAAACAAGCTCTAGGAGGATGTGGCGACTGTGATTGGCTCGGGCCAAGTCTGCTGGACTAACCTTTGAAAGCACCCCACATAAGAGGCGCGCTAGAAATCGGAGGTGAATAATAAGGCTCCTGAGGCCTAGGAGGAGCTGGAATACCACTGGCTACTAGAAGAGCTAAATAAACAGGGTGACTCATATAACCCCTACCATAATGACATGCAGCTGGGGCATGGGCACCAGAGTAATGGCTCGACTCTCGAGACCTCTTGGCCTCCCTCTCCTCCATCTCCATAACATACATACCCTCAATCCTTCTAGTAATGCTTACCACCTGCTAATAAGAAATAACCATCTCCAACTCACGAGCCATGCTAGACCTGATGCTGGGAATAAGCCTCTCAATAAACTGGCGAACCCTCTCGCGAACAGTAGAAATAAAGGCTGGGGCATGTCTAGCCAAGCGAGTGTAACAGACAACATACTCTGAGATAATCATAGCACCCTGGTGCAACTGCTCAAACTCTATGCGCCATGCGTCCCTGAGGCTCTGAGGAACAAACTCTCTCAGGAACATATCTGAAAACTGGGTCCAAGTTAGTGAAGCAGCCTCATCCGGACAGTCTAACTCATAGGTGCACCACCACTCATAGGCGGCTCCTCGAAGATGGAAGGCAGTGAAAGAAACCCCACTCGATCCTGATATACCCATAGTGCGGAGGATACGGTGATACTCCTATAGAAATCCCAAGGCATCATCTAATTCTAACCCACCGAACACCGGAGGATCATACTTCTTGAACCTCTCAAGTCTCCACTGCTCATCCTCTGAAGCCGCTGCCCTATCCTCGGGTTGAACTGGTACTGTAGGCGGTACAAGAATAATCTCTGGGACCTGATCAACATGCACTCATTGCTCAGGAGTGCAAGCAACGGGAGGCCTGAGATGTGGCTGCAACTAGAGGAAGCAACCCTGCCTGAGCCAAAGTGGTGTACATGCTCATGAACTGCGCAAGAGTCTCCTGGAGAGCTGGAGTAGTAGTAGCAGTAGGCGTATTAGGTGTCTGGACTTCGGCTGGAACTGCTAGTGGTACCTCGGCAGCAGCTCGCGCGGGTTCTCTAGCTGCACCACATACGCGTCCTTGGCCTTTATCCCGGCCCTGTCCTCTAACAGCTGCAGTAGGGGGCGCGGGTGCCTGATCATCTCGGGTGGCGCATGTCCTCACCATCTGAGAGAGAATAGAAGACAAAAGTTTAGAATTATGACATCAAAATCTCGCACGGCAAGAAAATCAATTGAAGTGAAATTTTCCTAACAGTTACATAGCCTCTCGTAGATAAGTACAGACGTCTCCGTACTGATCAGCGAGACTCTAATAAACCGGCTTGTGATTCATGACTCCTATGAACCTAAGGCTCTAATACCAACTTGTTAGGACCCCGGTTCACCCTCCGTGAACCATCATTACGACACTTAGTCCCTACAACTAGGTAAGCCTAATAATGCGGAAAATAAACCAATTTACGGAAGAAAAAAAATAAAAACCGAAATAGTGAATAAAACAGTGTTTAATAGTGCCGCTCGGCGTACACAATATCAACTCTCAAAACTAATACTTTTCCCAAAACCCAGAATCTCATGAAATCACAAGCTAAGGATACTACATAGTGCTCTAACTCCAGAATGGCTAAAACAAAGTAAATATAGAAGGGCAGTAACTACAAGAGAGAGTGGAGAGAGACTCCTCGGTCTGTAGACGCGGCAGATATACCTCGAAGTTTCCGAAGGGTCGCCTCGCCTCAAGGATGGTAAGTCTGAGTCGAAGTACCTGGATCTACACATGAAAAACATGTGCAAAAAGGGCATGAGTACACCACAGTAGTACTTAGTAAGTGACAAGCCTAACCTCAGTCGGGTAGTGACGAGGAAGGTCAGGGCCCTATTGAGGTTAAATAAATATAAAGTTCGACAGTGTAGAACAGAATAGTATAAATAAGTACAACCGTAAAAGTAACACAAGATTTAAAGGGCAACAACAACTATTACAGAGGCAAAGTAAACATAGCAAGAAATACGGCTCAACACCAAATCATAACAATCGGGGATCTACAGGATACCGTCCTATAGTCCAAAATATACATATCTAATAGATCTCCCGGGATACCGTCCCGTAGTCCACTCATAGTGTGGGGGGATCTACCGGAATTCTATTCCGTAGTCCCAAAAGTAAATACCCAATACTGGGGGAATCTACCGGGTGCAGTCCCGTAGTTTCATATAACTGGGCAGGGGGATCTACCGGAATCCCACATCTGTAGTCCCAAATGTAAACAGATAAGGGGGAGCTACTGGAATCCCACATCCATAGTCCCAATGTAAATACACAGCAACAACAGGACAATATTCAGAAATGTCAAATTTCATATTAAGGCAAACAAGTAATTCTAGCCTAGCATGCTGCACAGAATTCAGGTAAAGCAATTTGAGCAAATAAAGCAATTAAATCACTTAGACATGCTTTCCTAAGCTAATAACAGGCTTAATAGTACAAGTAATAAAACATGAAAGGAAACATACTAGTAATTACTTAATGAAAACCGAATTTCCAATAATTAGCACAAGTACACACTCGTCATCTTACGTACAAGGTATTTCAATTATCAATAATACCAAATCCTAAGGGAAGGTCCCCCACACAAGGTTAGGCAAGCCACTTACCTCGAACCGGCTCAAATCAATTTGAAACCACGCTCTTGCCACGAATACTTGACTCCAAATGGCCAAATCTATTCAATTCAATTTCATAATGTAAATAACACTTCAAGCAGCTGATTCTACAAAGAAATTCTAAGCTAATACGCAAAATTAGGTAAAATGACCAAAATGCCCCTCGGGCCCACATCTCAGAATCATGTAAAATTTACATTTATAGAATTCTCACACTCTCACGAATTTAGTCATACCAAAAGTACCAAAATCGAACCTTAATTGGTCCCTCAAATCATAACTCAAAGGCCTTTAATTAGTCAAGCCCTAACCCCCCAAATTACCACTGATTTTCCTTAATTTTTCATGATTATAATGATAAAAATCACTCCAATAACGAGTTTAGGGACCAAAGACCTTACTCCAATGAATTCCTCCGAAAATCTCTCTTGAAAATGCTATCCAAGGATTCTTCCCGTTTGAAAAAAGTGAAAATAGCTCAAATTCGCGAAGGCATGTATTTATATGTTTTTACCTAGTTAATCCACTTCTGCGGTCCCGCTTCTGCGGGGTCATGGTCGTATCTGCGACATTTCACTTAAAACCCAGTTTCTGCACCTGCAGTTAACCTTACGCAGATGCGGGGCCGCTTCTGCCGTAAAGCCCCCGCTTCTGCGGTCCCTGCTGGCTTCTTCCTTTTCTGCTTCTGCGATAGCGATGCCGCTTCTATGGATACGCACCTGCGGGACTCGGCCGATCGTTTCATGAATTATCGCTCCATTTTCCTCATTTCTGCTTCTTTATATGTTCAGTTGTATTTCATAGCATTGTGCTGGTTAGTTTGGGTTCGAAGTTATTTGTGAAGATAAATGAGACACTTAGTCTCGTTTGAGTATGCTTATGTTGGAAAAAGTCAACCAGACGTTAACTTATGTGAAAGAGGTCTCGGATGTGATTTCCGATGGTTCGGATAGCTTTATTAGGTGAATTGGGACTTAGGAGCGTGATCAGAATATAATTTGGAGGTCCGTGATAGATTTAGGCTTGAATTGGTGAAATTAGAATTTTGGTATTTTTCGGTTGGTAGCGGATATTTTGATATAGGGGTCGGAATAGAATTCGGAAATTGGAGTAGGTTTGTTGTGTCATTTTTAATGTGTGTGCAAAAATTTAGGTCATTCAGACAAGGTTTGATAGACTTTTTGATCGAAAGCGGAATTTGGATGTTTTGGAAACCTTAGGCTTGAATCCGAGGGTGTTTTGACGATTCGATGTTGTTTTGAGTGTTCCGAAGATTGGTATAAGTTTGAATAGTATTATGTGACTTGTACGTATTGTTGGTTGAGGTCCCGGGGGTCTCGGGATGGATTCGGAAGATTTTTGGAAAGGTTTGGTTGGAAGTGTGCAACTTCGGCTGCTGAATCCCTCTCATAACCGCACCTGCGGATTGGGGACCGCAGGTGTGAGATCGCAAAAATGGAAGAGCAGCCGCAGATGCGGCCAGGAGCTAAAGGACCAGAAGTCGCAGGTGCGGAAGTGTGAGCACACCTGCGAGACCGCAGGTGCGGAAGGTGAGGTGCAGGTGCGATCCCTGGAATTTAAGTGAAAACTGCAGAAGCGGTACCGCAGGAGCGGAAAGAGGACCGCAGGTGCAAAATCCCTGGGTCAGAAAGTTATATAAGTTCTCATTCGCGAAATTTGAGTTGTTCTCACCATTTTCATCCGGGATTAGAGCTTTTTGAGAGATTTTGAAGAGGGAATTCAAGGGAACTTCATGGATGTAAGATTTTTGGAACCGAAACTCGTTCTATGGTGATGTTTTACTAATTAGATATGGAATCTATTGAAGTTAGTAGTTAAAATTGGGGGTTTAGGGTTTGAAATTGGAGACCTTGATTTAAGGATTTGAGGGTCATTTGTGGTCTTATTTTGATGTTCTTGGCATGTATGGACTCATGGGAGGATAAGGATTCTATTGATATGACCTTTATTGAATTTCAAGACGTGGGCCCGGGGGTCGGGTTGGACCAATTTCGGGATTTTTGATATAATTTAATTATTTTCGCATGGGCCTCATTCCTTTAGCATATATTGATGTTATGATTTTGATTTTGGATAGATTCGGTGCGCGTTGAGGCCGAGTCGAGAGGCAAGGGCGTCGTGGAGTAGTATTTCATCTGGCTGAGGTAAGTAACCATTGTAAATCTAGACCTGAGGGTATGAAACCCCCGAAATTTCGTACTATTTTGATAGATGAGGTGACGCACATGCTACGTGACGAGCGTTTTGGGCATGCACCCGTAGGGATTGCGACTTGGTAAATCCCGTGGTGTCTGTATAGTTGCATATTTTGATATACTGTATATGATATCCACGTGTTTTAGAGATTGGTTTGTTAACTTAGGCTGAATGCCATGTTTGGGGCCTTGGTGCCGACCTGTTTAGACCCTTAGGGGTATTTTTACTACTTTCCTCACTCTGTTTGATTTGAAAACATATCCTCAGTCATGTTTTACCTATTATTTCTTTAAAACAGGGTTCATCGCTCTATTTCTTAATATCTGAAAATTGTTTGGGATGAGTCCCCTGATTTTTCATTGATATGCTTGAGTGGCCGTGAGGTTAATGACTGAGAGAGGTTTAGGACCTAATGGTGAGTATTACATATCTATTATGGATCAGGTTGCACGCCGCAACGATATTATATATATGGATCGGTTTGCACGCCGCAGCGATATACATATGGATCGGGCTACACGTCACAACGATATATGTTGGATCGGGTTACGCGCCACAACGATATGACGCTTAGTCTATAGGAGCCCTTCCGGAGTCTGTACTCCCCTAGTGAGTGTAGTCGACTATATATTATGGATCGGGCTGCACGCCGCAACAATTATTATTATTCTTATGAGATGTCTATTGAGCCAGAGTGCTGAGTGTGAGTACTATGTGACGAGAGCTGAGTCACGAGTGACTGAGAGTCTTGCCCGAGAGGCCATACTTATGAGTGATACCTTGCCCGAGGGGCCTGTTCATGACATTTTGTTGCTTTCACTCTTCTTTTTATACTGAGCCTCCATTGAAAAATATTGAATAAATGTTTTCAAAGTATTTTAATTGAAATTAAAGTTTTACAAGATAAATGGCCATTGAGCCGTGGATTTTAACTTGATATTTTTGCGGAGATTTCTCATATGATTTTAAATGCTCGTCACTGCACTCAGACTTTATTTACTTTAATTATTTACTGAGTTGCATACTCATGTTACTCCTTGCACCTTGTGTGTAGATCCAGGTGCCTGAGTATCAGAGTGAGAGCTTCTAGCACTCTTAGAGCTTTACCGGAGATCACAAAGTAGCTGCACGGCATTTGCAGCCCTGCTTTCTTCCTTCCTATCTTAGCATTTTTTATTTCAAATGTTTTGTATTATTCAGACGAAGTTTGATTGTACTTAGAGGCCCATGACTAGTGACACCGGATTCGGGCTATGTTAGTGTACTTCATACTGTTTTCCGCATATTTCTGTTGATTTGTATACTACTTATGAAAGTTTTGAGACTTAATCGATTTTAGAAAATGATTTTATAAAAAGGAATTCGATATGGTACGTGTTGGGTTGGCTTGCCTAGTTCGATGATAGGCTCTATCATGACCGGGGTATTTGGGGTCGTGATAAGTTGGTATTAGAGCCTAGTTTACATAGGTATCACGGGTCATAAGCCGGTTTAGTAGAGTCTCACGGATTGGTGCGGAGATGTCTATTCTTATCCTCGGGAGGCTGCAGAACCTTTAGGAAAAACTTCACATTCTTGAAAATCCTATCGTGCGAAATCTATTGAATCTACTCCTAAACTTCTGTTATTCTATTCTCTCACAGATGGTGATGACACGTGCTACCGGTCAGGATGGATGACCACCGGTACCACCAGTTGGGGCCACTAGAGGCCGAGGATGCGGTCGAGGCCATGGTAGGGGTAGGGGTGTAGCCCGCACAATAGCGAGGGCAACACCTGCAGATCCATCGGCCGCCCCAGTTCAGGATCAGGTCCCAGTTGTGGATGCTCTAGCAGCACTAGCTTAGGCATCGATTGTGCCTATTGTGATTCCAGGCCTTCAGGAGGCCCTAGCCCAGATTCTATTAGTGTGCACTGGCCTAGCTCAGGCAGTCTCAATTACTACTATAGCAACTACTTCTCAGGCCGGGGGAGGCACTCAGACTCTTATTGCTCGCACACCTGAGCAGGTTGTGCATGGACTTTAGACATCGGGCACCTCCAGCCCAGCCGGTTGCACCAGCCTAGGATTATGTGGTACCAGTTATTCCTAACGACGAGCAACGTCGATTGGAGAGGTTTGGTAGACCTCAGCCTCTGACTTTAAGTGGTATAGAGGGCAAGGATGCCCAAGGTTTCTTGGACAAGTGTTAGAGGATTCTTCGTATAGGGTTTATTCTGGAGACCAGCAGTGTAGCATTTACTACTTTTCAAATTTTTGAAGCTTCCTTTACTTGGTGGGAGGATTATAAGAGGCATAGGCCTGTTGATGCAGCGCCCCTTACCTGGTAGTAGTTCTCCGTTCTCTATTTGGAGAAGTATGTGCCACAGTCCCGTAGAGAGGAGCTATGCAAGCAGTTTGAGTAGTTGTGTTAGGGAGATATGATTGTGACACAGTATGAGATAAGGTTCTCGGAGTTAGCTCGTCATGTTGTTTGGTTGGTTCCTACGGATAGAGAGAGATCAAGAGGTTCGTTGATTGACTTACACATTAGCTTTAGATTCTTATGACCCAGGAGAGGGTGTCAGGTGCTACTTTTGAGGAGGTTGTTGACATTACTCGTGAGATTGAGTCAGTTCGTCGCCAGGAGCGAGATGAGAAGAAGGCCAAGAAGCCTTAGGGATCTGGTATTTTTGGTGGTGCTCTTTCGAGAGGTCAGTGTCAGCATGACAGAGGCCGTCTATTCAAACATGCTCAGTTAGCTTGCCTAGTTCATCATGGGGCGTCATCGGGCCAGGGTTCTCATAACTCACATCAGGGCCATTCATCACGTTGTGCCCTATTAGCCCAGAGTTCGTCCCATGCTCCATTGGTTTAGGGTTCATCCATGCTAGGTCCTTTTACTGGTCATTTCGGTGCCAGAGGTTCCTTTTAGTCACCGTTCCCCGCACCAGGGAGTTATTACGAGTGTGGAGAGTTTGGACATATGAGGAGGCAGTGTTATTGTCTTCTTGAGGGTCCGTCTGAGCAGAGGGGTCAACCCTCAACTTCAACTCCAGTTACTTCACCACCCGCTCAGGCAGCTAGGGGTGGGGGTGGTAGTCAGGCCCATTTCTATGCACTCCCAGCCAGACCAGATGCTATTGCTTCAGATGCTGTGATTACAGGTATTGTCTCAGTCTACCACAGAGATGCCTTTGTATTATTTGATCCTAGTTCCACTTTTTCATATGTGTCATCATATTTTGCTCGTTATTTGGATATGCCGCATGAGTCTCTTGTTTCATCTCTTCGTGCATCTACTCCGGTGGGTGACACTATAATTGTGGACCGTATATACCGGTCGTGTGTGGTGACTATTAGGGGTCTGAAGACCCGAGTGGACCTTTTATTGCTTTGTATGGTGGAATTTGACGTGATATTGGCCATGGATTGGTTATCTCCGTGTCGTGCTATATTGGACTGTCATGCTAAGACAGTGATGTTGGCTATGCCGGGTGTGCCACAGGTTGAGAGGCGAGGTTCGACTGATTTTGTTCCCAGTAGGGTGATTTCGTTCTTGAGGCCCATCGGATGGTTGGGAAAGGTTGTCTTTCATACTTAGCCTTTGTGAGAGATGTTAGTTCAAAGACTCCTAGTATTGATTATGTTCCTGTAGTGAGGGATTTTTTCAATGTATTTCCTGCAGACCTGCCGGGCATGCCACCGGACAAGGATATTAACTTTGGTATTGATTTGGTGCCAGACACTCAACCCATTTCTATTCCACCGTATCGTATGCCACCGACAGAGTTGAAAGAATTGAAGGAGCAGCTTCAAAAACTCATTGATAAAGGGTTTATTTGGCCTAGTGTGTCACCTTAGGGTGCACATGTCCTATTTGTGAAGAAGAAGGATGGCACGATAAGGATGTGCATTGATTACAGGCAATTGAACAAATTTACAATCAAGAACAAGTATCCTTTGCCTCGTATTGCTGATTTATTTGACCAACTTCAGGGAACGAGAGTGTTCACCAAGATTGATCTCCGTTCAGGGTATCACCAGTTGAAGATCAGGGACTCAGATATTCTTAAGACAGCTTTCAGGACCCGTTATAGTCATTATGAGTTCCTTGTGATGTCTTTTGGGCTGACCAATGCCCTAACATCATTCATGCATTTGATGAACAGAGTGTTTTGGCCTTATCTCGACTCGTTCGTGATTGTATTCATTGATGATATTATAGTGTACTCGCGTATCTAGGAGGAGCACGCGGAGCATTTGAGAGTTGTGTTGCAGAGATTGAGGGAGGAGAAGCTTTATGCAAAATTCTCCAAGTGTGAGTTTTGGCTCAACTCAGTTGCTTTCTTGGGGCACGTGGTGTCCAGTGAGGGTATTCAGGTTGATCCAAAGAAGATAAAGGCGGTTCAAAGTTGGACCAGACCGTCCTCAGCCACAGAGATTCGCAGCTTTCTTGGTTTGGCGGGCTATTACCATCAGTTCGTCCAGGGATTTTCATATATTGCATAACCCTTGACCAAATTGACTCAGAAGGGTGCTTTATTCAGGTGGTCGGATGAGTGTGAGGTGAGCTTTCAGAAGCTCAAGGCTGCCTTGACCACAACTCCAGTGTTAGTTTTGCCATCAGCTTCAGTTTCATATACAATGTATTGTGATTCTTCGAGAGTTGGTATTGGGTGTGTGTTGATGCAGAAGGGTAGAGTTATTACTTATGCTTCTCGTCAGTTGAAGACCCATGAGAAGAACTACCATGTTCATGATCTAGAGTTGGATGCCATTGTTCACGCGTTGAAGATTTGGAGGCATTATTTGTATGGTGTGTCTTGTGAGGTATTCACTGATCATCGTAGCCTCCAGCACTTGTTCAAGCAGAAGGATCTCAATTTGAGACAGCGGAGATGGTTGGAGCTGCTAAAGGATTATGATATTACTATCTTGTACCATCCGGGGAAGGCCAATGTAGTAGCCGATGCCTTGAGTAGGAAGGCGGTGAGTATTGGGAGTTTTGCATATATTCCTGCTGGGGAGAGACCTCTTTCAGTTGATGTTCAGGCCTTGGCCAATCAGTTCATGAGGTTGGATATTTTTTATCCCAGTTGGGTCTTAGCTTGTGTGGTTTCTCGTTCTTCATTGTTTGATCGCATCAGAGAGTGCTAGTGTGATGATCCTCATTTGCTTGTCCTTAAGAACAGAGTTCAGCACGACGATGTCAGAGATGTGACTATTAGTGATGATGGGGTATTGAGGATGGGTGGCCGGATATGTGTGCCCAATGTTTATAGGCTTCGGGAGTTGATCTTAGAGGGGGCCATAGCTCGTGGTGTTCCATCCATTCGGGTGCCACGAAGATGTATCAGGATTTGAGACAACATTATTGGTGGAGAAGAGTAAAGAAGGATATTGTAGGATTTGTAGCTCGATGTCTCAATTGTCAGTAAGTGAAATATGAGCATCAGAGATCGGGTGGCTTGCTTCAGTAGATAGATATTCCATAGTGGAAATGGGAGCGGATCACCATGGACTTTGTAGTTGGGCTCCCACGGACCTTGAAGAAGTTCGATGCTATTTGGGTGATTATAGATCGGCTTACCAAGTTTGTGCACTTCATTCCTGTGTGTACTACCTATTCTTCAGAGCGGTTAGCAGAGATTTATATCCGAGAGGTTGTTCGTCTGCATGGGGTCCCATTTTCCATCATTTCAGATAGAGGTACTAAGTTTACTTCACAGTTTTGGAGGGCCGTGCAGCGAGAGTTCAGTACTCAGGTAGAGTTGAGCACAACTTTTCACCCTCAGACGGACGGGCAGTCCGAGCGCACTATTCAGATATTGGAGGACATGTTGTGCGCTTGTGTCATTGATTTTGGCGGCTCATGGGATTGGTTCCTACCACTCGCGGAGTTCGCTTACAACAACAATTACCAGTAGAGTATTCAGATGGCTCCATATGAGGCTTTATATGGGAGACAATGTAGATCTCCAATTTGGTGGTTTGAGCCGGGTGAGGCTAGGCTTTTGGATACAGACTTGGTGTATGATGCTTTAGACATGGTGAAGGTGATTCAGGAGCTACTTCGTACCGCGCAGTCAAGACAAAAGTGTTATGCTGACAGGAAGGTCCGTGATGTGTCTTACATGGTTGGAGAGAAGGTTCTACTGAAGGTTTCACCCATGAAGGGTGTTATGAGATTTTAGAAGAAGGGTAAATTGAGTCCTCGGTTCATTAGGCCTTTTAAGGTGCTTCGGAGGATTGTGGAGGTGGATTATAAGCTTGCTTAGCCACCCAGCTTGTCGAGTGTGCATCCGGTATTTCATGTTTCTATGATCCGGAAGTATATTGGTGATCCGTCTCATGTTTTAGATATCAGCACAGTTCAGTTAGAGGGAGATTTGACTTATGATGTGGAGCCAGTGGCTATTTTGGAGCGTCAGGTTCGAAAGTTGAGATTAAAGATTATAGCTTCAGTGAAAGTGCAGTGGAGAGGTCGGCCCGTGGAAAAGGCTACCTAGGAGACCGAGCGGGATATGCGGAGCAGATATCCTCACATATTTGAGGCTTCAGGTATGTTTCTTGACCCGTTCGAGGACGAACGTTTATTTAAGAGGGGGATGAGGTAACGACCTGGCCGGTCGTTTCATGAATTACTGCTCCGTTTCCCCCATTTCTGCTTTTTTATATGTAGTTCAGTTGTATTTCATCGCATTGTGTTGGTTAGTTTGGGTTCGGAGTGGTTTGTGAAGAGAAATGAGACACTTAGTCTCTTTTGAGTAAGCTTGAGTTAGAAAATGTCAACCGGAAATTGACTTATGTGAAAGAGGTCTCGGATGTAAATTCTGATGGTTCGAATAACTTCGTTAGGTGAATTGGGACTTAGGAGTGTGATCATAATGTAATGGAGGTCCATGGTAGATTTAGTCTTGAATTGGCGAAATTGGAATTTTGGCATTTTTCGGTTGGTAGAGGAGATTTTGATATAGGGGTGGAATGGAATTCCGGAAATTGGAGTATATCCGTTGTACCATTTGTGATGTGTGTGCAAAATTTCAGGTCATTCGGACAAGGTTTGATAGACTTTTTGATCAAAAACGGAAGTTGGAAGTTTTGGAAACCTTAGGCTTGAATTCGAGGGTGTTTTGATGATTTGATGTTGTTTTGAGTGTTTCGAAGATTGGTATAGGTTTGAATAGTATTATTTGACTTGTTCGTATTGTTGGTTGAGGTCCCGGGGGCCTCGGGATGGATTCAGAAGAGTTTGGTTGGACGTGTGCAGCTTCAGCTGCTGAATCCCTCTCATAACCGCACCTGCGGATTGGGGACCACAGGTGCGAGATCGCAAAAGCGGAAGAGCAGTCGTAGATGCGGCTAGGAGCTAGAGGACCAAAAGTCACAGGTGCGGAAACTTGAGTGCACCTGCGAGACTTCAGGTGCGGAAGGTGAGGTGCAGGTGCGGTCCCTGGAATTTAAGTGAAAAGCGGTTGGTTTGACTTTAGGAGCGGAAAGAGGACCGCATGTGCGAAATCCCTGGGTCAGAAAGGTATATAAGTTCTCCTTTGCAAAATTTGAGTTGTTCTCACCATTTTCATCCGGGATTGGAGCTATTTGGGAGATTTTGAAGAGGGAATTCAAGGGAACTTCGTGGAGGTAAGATTTTTAGAACCAAAACTTGTTCTATGGTGATGTTTTACTGATTAGACATGAAATCTATTGAAGTTAGTAGTTAAAATTGAGGGTTTAAGGTTTGAAATTGGAGACCTTGATTTAGGGATTTGAGGGGTTATTTGTTGTCGGATTTTGATGTTCTTGATATGTATGGACTCATGGGAGGGTAAGGATTCAACTGATGTGACTTTTATTGAATTTCGAGACATGGCGGGGGTCCGGTTGGACCAATTTTGGGATTTTTGATATAATTTGATTATTTTCGCATGGGCTTCGTTCTCTTAGCATATATTGATGTTATGATTCTAATTTTGGATAGATTCGACGCGAGTTGAGGCCGAGTCGAGAGGCAAGGGTATCACAGAGTAGTATTTCATCCGGCTGAGGTAAGTAACCATTGTAAATCTAGACCTGAGGGTATGAAACCCCGAAATTTCATACTGTTTTGTTAAATGAGTTGACGCACATTCTAGGTGACGAGAGTGTGGGCGTGTACCCATAGGGATTGTGACTTGGTTTGTCCCGTGGCGACTGTATAGTTGCATATTTTGATATACTGTATATGATATCCACATGTTTTAGAAATTGGTTTGTTAACTTGGGCTGAATGCCATGTTTGGGGCCTTGGTGCCGACCTATTTAGACCCTTAGGGGTATTTTTACTACTTTCCTCACTCTATTTGATTTGAAAGCATATCCTCAGTCATGTTTTACCTGTTATTTATTTAAAACTGGTTTCATCACTCTATTTCTTAATACCTGAAAATTGTTTTGGCTGAGTCCCCTAATTGTTCACTAATATGCCCGAGTGGCTATGAGGTTAATGACTGAGAGAGGTTTAGGACCTAATGGTGAGGATTACATATCTATTATGGATCAGGCTGCACATCGCAGCGATATTATATATATGGATCGAGCTGCACGCTGTAACGATATACATATGGATCGGGCTACACGCCGCAGTGATATATGTTGGATCGGGTTGCGCGCCGCAACGATATGATGCTTAGGCTGTAGGAACCCCTCCGGAGTCTGTACTCCCCTAGTGAGTGTAGTCAACTATATATTACAGATCGGGCTGCACGCCGCAGCAATTATTATTATTATTCTTATGAGATGTCTATTGAGCCGGAGTGCTGAGTGTGAGTACTGTGTGACGAGAGCTGAGTCACGAGTGATTGAGAGGCTTGCCCGTGAGGCCATACTTATGAGTGATACCTTGCCCGAGGGGCCTGTTCATGACATTTTGTTGCTTTTACTCTTCTTTTTATACTGAGCCTCTATTGAAAAATGTTGAATAAATGTTTTCAAAGTATTTTAATTGAAATTAAAGTTTTACAAGATAAATGTCCATTGAGCCGTGGATTTTAACTTGATATTTTTGCGAAGATTTATCATATGATTTTAAATGCTCATCAATGCACTCAGACTTTATTTACTTTAGTTAATTGTTGAGTTAGCGTACTCACGTTACTCCTTGCACCTTGTGTGCAGATCTAGGTGCCCGAGCATCAGAGTGAGAGCTTCCAGCATTCTCAGAGCTTTACCGAAGATCGCAAGGTAGCTGCACGGTGTTCGCAGCCCTGCTTTCCTCCTTCCTCTCTTAGCATTTTGTTATTTTAGACTATTTTGTATTATTCAGACGAAGTTTGATTGTACTTAGAGGCTCATGACTAGTGACACCAGATTCGGGCTGTATTAGTGTATTTTATACTGTTTTTCGCATATTTCTGCTGATTTATATACTACCTATGAAAGTTTTGAGACTTAATCAGTTTTAGAAAATGATTTTATAAAAAGAAACTCGATGTGGTAAGTATTAGGCTGGCTTGCCTAGTTCTGTTATAGGCGCTATCACGATCGGGGTATTTGGGGTCATGACAAGTTGGTATCTGAGCCTAGGTTACATAGGTATCACGGGTCATGAACCGGTTTAGCAGAGTCTCGCGGATTGGTATGGAGATGTATGTACTTATCCTCGGGAGGCTGCAGAACCTTTAGGAAAAATTTCACATTATTGAAATTCTTGTCGTGCAAAATATGTTGATTCTGCTACTAAACTTTTGTTATTCTATTCTCTCATAGATGGTGAGGACTCGTGCTACTGGTCAGGACAGACGACCGCCAGTATCACCAGTTGGGGCCACTAGAGGCCGAGGATGCGGTCGAAGCCGTGGTAGGGGCAGGGGTGTATCCCGCACAACAGCTAGGGCAACACTTGCATATCTACCAGCCGCCCTAGTTTAGGATCATGTCCCGGTTGTGGACGCTCCAGCAGCACCAGCTTAGGCACCTGCTGTGCCTATTGTGATTCCAGGCCTTCAAGAGGCCCTAACCTAAATTCTATCAGTGTGCACTGGCCTGGCTCAGGCGGTCTCAGTTACTATGGTGGCAACTACTTCTCAGGCTAGGGGAGGCACTCAAACTCCAGTTGCTCGCACACCTGAGCAGGTTGTGCAGGGACTTCAGACACCGGAGGCACCTCCAGCCCAGCCAGTTGCACCAGCCCAGGATTATGTGGTACCAGTTATGCCTGACGATGAGAAGCGTCGATTGGAGAGGTTTGGTAGACTTCAGCCTCCGACTTTCAGTGGTACAGAGGGCGAGGATACCTAGGGTTTCTTGGACAAGTGTTAGAGGATTCTTCGTATAGCGGGTATTCTGGAGACCAACGGTGTAGCATTTACTCTGGAGCCACCTTCACTTGGTGGGAGGCTTATGAGAGGCATAATCCTATTGATGCAGCACCCCTTACCTGGCAGCAGTTCTCTATTCTTTTTTTGGAGAAGTATGTGCCACAGTCTCACAGAGAGGAGCTGTGCAGGCAGTTCGAGCAGTTGCGTCAGGGAGATATGACTGGGACACAGTATGAGATGAGGTTCTCGGAGTTAGCTCGTCATGTCGTTTGGTTGGTTCCTACGGATAGAAAGAGGATTAGGAGGTTCGTTGATTGGCCTCACCCATATCAGCTTCGGATTCTTATGACTCGGGAGAGGGTGTCAGGTGCTACTTTTGAGGAGGTGGTTGACATTTCTCGCGAGAATGAGTCAGTTTGTCACCAGGAGCGAGATGATAGGGAGGCCAAGAAGCCTCGAGGATCTAGTAGTTTTGGTGGTGCTCCTTCGAGAGGTAAGTTTCAGCATGGCAGAGGCCGTCTATTTAGACATGCTCAGTCAGCTCGCCCAGTTCATCGTGGGGCATCATCGAGCCAGGGTTCTCACTACTCACATCAGGGCCATTCATCACTCAGTGCCCTACCAACCTAGAGTTTGTCTTATTCTCTATCGGTTCAGGGTTCGTCCATGCCAGGTCCTTCTACTGGTTATTCTGGTGCTAGAGGTTCCCTTCAGTCCCCCTTACCCACACCAAGGAGTTGTTACGAGTTTGGAGAGTTTGGACATATGAGGAGGCAATGTCCTCATCTTCTTGAGGGTCCATCTCAGCAGAGGGGTCACCCTTCAACTTCAGCTCTAGTTACTTCACCACCCGCTCAGGCAGCTAGGGGTGGGGGTCAGTCAGATAGGGGTCGCCCCCGAGGGGGAGTTCGATCAGGTGGTAGTCAGGCCCATTTCTATACACTCCCAACCAGACCAGATGTTATTGCTTTAGATGTTGTGATTACAGGTACTATCTCAGTCTGTCACAGAGATGCCTCTGTATTATTTGATTGTGGTTCCACTTTTTCATATGCGTCATCATATTTTTCTCGTTATTTGGATAAGCCCCATGAGTCTCTTGTTTCTTCTGTTCGTGTATCTACTCCGGTGGACGATACTATAGTTGTGGACCGTGTATATCGATCATGTGTGGTGACTATTGGGGGTCTAAAGACCCGAGTGGACCTTTTATTGCTTTGTATGGTAGACTTTGATGTGATATTGGGCATGAATTGGTTATCTCTGTGTTGTGCTATATTGGACTGTCATGCTAAGATAGTGATGTTGGCTATTCTAGGTGTGCCATAGATTGAGTGGCGAGGTTCGACTAATTTTGTTCCCAGTAGGGTGATTTCATTCTTGAAGGCCCAACGGATGGTTGGGAAAGGTTGTCTTTTATACTTAGCTTTTATGAGGGATGTCAGTGCAGAGACTCCTAATATTGATTATGTTCCTGTAGTGAGGGATTTTCCCGATATATTTCCTGCAGACATGTCGGGCATGCCACCGGACAGGGATATTGACTTTGGTACTGGGCACTCAGCCCATTTCTATTCCATCATATCGTATGGCACCGACAGAGTTGAAAGAATTAAAGGAGCAGCTTCAGGAACTCCTTGATAAGGGATTTATTCGGCCTAGTGTGTCGCCTTGGGGTGCGCATGTCCTATTTGTAAAGAAGAAGGATGGCACGATGAGGATGTGCATTGATTACAGGCAGTTAAACAAAGTTACAATCAAGAACAAGTATCCTTTGCCTCGATTTGATGATTTATTTGACCAACTTCAGGGAACTAGAGTGTTTGCCAAGATTGATCTCCGTTCAGGGTATAACCAGTTGAAGATCAGGGACTCAGATATTCTTAAGATAGCTTTCAGGACCCATTATTGTCATTATGAGTTCCTTGTGATGTCTTTTGGGCTGACCAATGTCCCAGCATCGTTCATGCATTTGATGAACAAAGTGTTTTGGCCTTATCTCGACTCGTTCGTGATTGTATTCTTTGATGATATTATGGTATACTCGCGTAGCTAGGAGGAGCATGCAGAGCATTTGAAAGTTATGTTGCAGAGATTGAGGGAGGATAAGCTTTATGTAAAGTTCTCGAAGTGTGAGTTTTGGCTCTGCACAGTGGCTTTCTTGGGGCACATAGTGTCCAGTGAGGGTATTTAGGTTGATCCGAAGAAGATAGAGGCGGTTCAAAGTTGGCCCAGACCGTCCTCAACCACAGAGATTCGTAGCTTTCTTGGTTTGGTGGGCTATTACCATCGGTTCGTCTAGGGATTTTCATCTATTACATAACCCTTGACCAAATTGACTCAGAAGGGTGCTTTATTCAGGTGGTCGGATGAGTGTGAGGTGAGCTTTCAGAAGCTCAAGGCTGGCTTGACCACAACTCCAGTGTTAGTTTTGCCATCAGCTTCAGTTTCATATACAGTGTATTGTGATGCTTTGAGAGTTGGTATTGGGTGTGTGTTGATGCATGAGGGTAGAGTTATTGCTTATGCTTCTCGTCAGTTGAAGCCCCATCAGAAGAACTACCATGTTCATGATCTAGAGTTGGCTGCCATTGTTCACGCGTTGAAGATTTGGAGGCATTATTTGTATGGTGTGTCTTGTGAGGTGTTCACTAATCATCGTAGCCTCCGGCACTTGTTCAAGTAGAAGGATCTCAATTTGAGACAGCGGAGATGGTTGGAGCTACTAAAGTATTATGATATTACAATCTTGTATCATCCCGGGAAGGCCAAAGTAGTGGCCGATGCTTTGAGTAGGAAGGCAGTGAGTATGGGGAGTTTGATGTATATTCCTGTTGGGGAGAGACCTCTTGCAGTTGATGTTCAGGCCTTGGCCAATCGGTTTGTAAGGTTGGATCTTTCTAAGCCCGGTCGGGTCTTAGCTTGTATGGTTTCCTGGTCTTCATTGTTTGATCGCATTAGAGAGCGCCAGTATGATGATCCTCATTTGCTTGTCCTTAAGGACATAGTTTAGCACGACGATGCTAGAGATATGACTATTAGTGATGATGAGGTATTGAGGATGCATGGCCGGATATGTATACCCAATGTAAATGGGCTTCAAGAGTTGATCTTAGAGGAGGCCTATAGCTCGCGGTATTCCATCCATCCGGGTGTCACGAAGATGTATCGGGATTTGAGACAACATTATTGGTGGAGAAGAATAAAGAAGGATATTTTGAGGTTTGTAGCTCGGTGTCTCAATTGTCAGCAGGTGAAATATGAGCATCAGAGACCGGGTGGATTGCTTCAGCAGATGGATATTCCAGAGTAGAAGTGGGAGCAGATCACCATGGACTTTGTAGTTGGGCTCCCACAGACCTTGAAGAAGTTCGATGCTATTTGGGTGATTATAGATCGGCTGACCAAGTCTGCGCACTTCATTTCTGTGTACTTCCTATTCTTCAGAGCGGTTAGCAGAGATTTATATCTAAAAGGTTGTTCGTCTGCATGGGGTCCCCATTTCCATCATGTCATATAGAGGTACTCAGTTTACTTCATAGTTTTGGAGGGTCGTGTAGTGAGAGTTCGGTACTCAGGTAGAGTTGAGCACAACTTTTCACCCTTAGACGGACGGGCAGTCCGAGCGCACTATTTAGATATTGGAGGACATGTTATGCGCTTGTGTCAATGATTTTAGAGGGTCATGGTATCGATTCCTATCACTCGCGGAGTTCGCTTACAACAACAATTGTCAGTCGAGTATTTAGATGGCTCCATATGAGGCTTTATATGGGAGACGGTGTAGATCTCCAGTTGGGTGGTTTTAGCCGGGTGAGGCTAGGCTTTTGGGTACAGACTTGGTGCAGGATTCTTTGGACAAGGTGAAGGTGATTTAGGAGCGGCTTTGTACAGAGTGGTTAAGACAAAAGAGCTATGTTGACAGGAAGGTCCGTGATGTGTCTTATATGGTTGGAGAGAAGGTTCTACTGAAGGTTTTGCCCTTGAGGGGTGTTATGAGATTTTGGAAAAAGGGTAAATTGAGTCCTCGGTTCATTGGGCCTTTTGAGGTTCTTCGGAGGATTGGGGAGGTGGTTTATGAGCTAGCTTTGCCACCCAGCTTGTCGAGTGTGCATTCACTATTTCATGTTTCTATGCTCCGAAAGTAAATTGGCGATCTGTCTCACGTTTTGGATTTCAACACGGTTTAGTTAGAGGGAGATTTGACTTATGATGTGGAGCCATTGGCTATTTTGGAGCGTCAGGTTTGAAAGTTGAGATCAAAGGATATAGCTTCAGTAAAAGTGCAGTGGAGAGGTTATCCCGTGGAGGAGGCTACCTGGGAGACCGAGCGGGAGATGCGGAGCAGATATCCTCACCTATTTGAGGCTTCAAGTATGTTTCTTGACCCGTTCGAGGATGAACGTTTGTTTAAGAAGGGGAAGATGTAACGACCTTGCCGGTCGTTTCATGATACCGCTCCGTTTCCCCCATTTCTGCTTTTTTATATATTGTTCAGCTGTATTTCATTGCATTGTGTTGGGGTTCAGAGTGGTTTGTGAAGAGAAATAAGACCTTAGTATCTTTTGAGTAAGCTTGAGTTGGAAAAAGTCAACTGGATGTTGACTTATGTGAAAGAGGTCTCGGATGTGATTTCTGATGGTTCAGATAGCTTTGTTAGGTGAATTGGGACTTAGGAGCGTGATCGGAATGTAATTTGGAGGTCTAGATTTAGATTTGAATTGGCGAAATTGGAATTTTGGCATTTTCCTTTTGGTAGCGGAGATTTTGATATAGGGATCGGAATGGAATTCCGGAAATTGGAGTAGGTCCGTTGTGTCATTTTGTGACGTGTGTGCAAAATTTCAGGTCATTCGGACAAGGTTTAGGCTTTTTGATCGAAAGCGGAATTTGGAAGTTTTGGAAACCTTAGGCTTGAATCTGAGGGTGTTTTGACGATTCGATGTTGTTTTGAGTGTTCCGAAGATTGGTATAAGTTTGAATAGTGTTATGTGACTTGTTTGTATTGTTGGTTGAGGTCCCGGGGGCCTTAGGATGGATTTGGAAGATTTTCGGAAAAGTTTTGTTGGAAGTGTGCAACTTCAGTTGCTGAATCCCTGTCGTTATCGTACCTGCGGATTGGGGACCGCAGTGCAAGATCGCAAAGCGGAAGAGCAGCCACAGATGCGGCTAGGATCTAGAGGACCAGAATTCGCAGGTGCAGAAGCTTGAGCGCACCTGCGAGACCGCAGGTACGGAAGGTGAGGCGCATGTACGGTCCCTGGAATTTAAGTGAAAACTGTAGAAGCGGTTGGTTTGCCCGCAGAAGCGGTACCGCAAGAGTGGAAAGAGGACCGCAGGGGCAAAATCCCTGGGTCAGAAAGGTATATAAGTTCTCCTTCGCGAAATTTGAGTTGTTCTCACTATTTTCATCCGAGATTGGAGCTTTTTAGGAGATTTTGAAGAGGAATTCAAGGGAACTTCGTGGAGGTAAGATTTTTGGAACCAAAACTCGTTATATGGTGATGTTTTACTGATTAGACATGGAATCTATTGAAGTTAGTGGTTAAAATTGGGGGTCTAGGGTTTGAAATTGAGACCTTGATATAGGGATTTAAGGGGTCATTTATGGTCGGATTTTGATGTTCTTAGTATGTATGGACTCGTGGGAGGATAAGGATTCTATTGATGTGACTTTTATCAAATTTTAAGACGTGGTACTGGGGGTCGGGTTGGACCAATTTTGGGGGTTTTGATATAATTTGATTATTTTCGCATGGGCTTCGTTCCCTTAGTTCATATCTCTTATAAAGCTGTTATTTTATTATGCATTTATGCATTTTATTATGCATTTTTGTGGGATTATACTGGGTCGTTGTTGTTGGGCTTCGTTCCCTTAGCTTATATTGATGTTATGATTCATATCTGGATAGATTCGACGCGAGTTGAGGCCGAGTCGAGAGGCAAGGGCTTCGCGGAGTAGTATTTCATCCGACTGAGGTATGTAACCATTGTAAATCTAGACCCAAGGGTATGTAACCCCGAAATTTTGTATTATTTTGATAAATGAGTTGACACACATGCTAGGTGACGAGCGTGTGGGCGTGCACCCGTAGGGATCGTGACTTGGTCTGTCCTGTGGCGACTATATAGTTGCATATTTTGATATACTGTATATGATATCCACGTGTTTTAGAAATTGGTTTGTTAACTTGGGTTGAATGCCATGTTTGGGGCGTTGGTGCCAACCTGTTTAGACCCTTAGGGGTATTTTTACTACTTTCCTCACTCTGTTTGATTTGAAATCATATCCTCAGTCATGTTTTACCTGTTATTTGTTTAAAGCTGGTTTTATCACTCTATTTCTTAATATCTGAAACTGTTTGGGCTGAGTCCTCTGATTTTTCACTGATATGCCCGAGTGGCCGTGAGGTTAATGACTGAGAGAGGTTTAGGACCAAATGTTAAGGATTACATATCTATTATGGATCGGGTTACATTCCATAGCGATATTATATATATGGATCAGGTTGCACACCTCAATGATACACATATGGATCGGGCTTCACGCCGCAACGATATATGTTGGATCAGGCTGCGCACCACAGCGATATGACACTTGGGCTGTAGGAGCCCCTCCGGAGTCTGTACGCTCCCAGTGAACGTAGTCGACTATATATTACGGATCGGGCTGCATGCCACAGCGATTATTATTATTATTATGAGATGTTTATTGGGTCGGAGTGCTGAGTGTGAGTACTGTGTGACGAGAGCTGAGTCACGAGTGACTAAGAGGCTTGCCCGAGAGGCTATACTTATGAGTGATACCTTGCCCGAGGGGACTGTGCATGACATTTTGTTGCTTTCACTCTTCTTTTTTATACTGAGCCTCTGTTGAAAAATGTTAAATAAATGTTTTCAAAGTATTTTAATTGAAATTGAAGTTTTACAAGATAACTGGACATTGAACCATGGATTTTGACTTGATATTTTTGCGGAGATTCCTTATATGATTTTAAATGCTTGTCACTGCACCCAGACTTTATTTACTTTAGTTACTTACTGAGTTGGAGTACTCACGTTACTCCCTGCACCTTATGTGCAGATCCAAGTGCCCGAGCATCAGAGTGAGAGCTTCCAACACTCTCAGAGCTTTACCGGAGATCGCAAGGTAGTTGCACGATGTTCGCAGCCCTGCTTTCCTCCTTCCTATCTTAGCATTTTGTTATTTCAGATTGTTTTGTATTATTCATACGGAGTTTGATTGTACTTAAAGGCTCATGACTAGTGATACCGGATTCAGGCTGTGTTAGTGTATTTCATACTGTTTTTCGCATATTTCTTTTGATTTATATACTACTTATGAAAGTTTTGAGACTTAATTAGTTTTAGAAAATAATTTTATAAAAAGGAATTCGATGTGGAAAGTGTTGGGTTGGCTTGCCTAGTTTTGTGATAGGCACCATCACGACCGGAGTATTTGGGGTTGTGACAGAGAATGCTCCGAAAAGCTTGTAAATATTTTTATCAGGAGAATGCCTCGAAGTATATGTAAATGAAGGACGAGTTCTCATGGAGGCATAGTTTAGAATAATTAGATCATTTTATTATTTCTTTTTTTTTCATTTATTAGGTGGGGATGACATCGAACCTCTTTTCTGTTTATTTTCCTTTTTTGTGTTTTAGCCTCAATTAGAGTATTTTTTAAAGCCAACTTGATCATGTATGCAACCGTACTTGCTACAGAACTTAGGAAATGCATAACACCTTCTCCCCGAGTTAAATGAACCCCCTTACTCGGAATTTCTAGTGTAGTCAATTTTACAGTCAACGTGTTTTGAAAGAAAAATTATTTTTAAATGGTGACTTGGCAGACCAAAACCAAATGTTAAGTGGAGACTCTGAAAAGTCTTTTGAAACACAAATTTTGTCACTTTCTAATTGAAAACCCTTTTGAGCTTTAGAAATTACCTTTTATCTTCTTTTAAAAGAGGTTTAGGTGAAAAAAGGGGTGTGACACTATAGATCACAAATTTATTACATTTGATCCAAGTATATATTATTAGTTTGAAATTTTACATACTTTCTTTTTTTATATGCTTTTTGATGATTATTCAGAAAGACTCGATGCAGCTGAAAAAGAAATTGGTGAGCTCATTCGGCTATATGAAAAAGAAGAAATACAACTATTCATGCATGTTGACTCATAGACAGGTGTGAAGTGTCTTTGTAGTATTTTCAAAATTTAGTCAGTATTATTTAAGAAAAAAATTTGCATGAAGATATAGGCATATCTGAGGGTAATGCAAGTGGATCCGTTGGAATGCAAGCACCATATGTGTCGCAACACTTAGACCAGGTAGTTATTTATTGTAATTCGATTACAAGGTATTTTTTGCCTAATGTGTATTTGTATCAGTTGTATTATGTATACATTTTCCTTATTTTTTGCAAATCTCCTAATGTTTTGCTTGACACCAAGTATATCCCCAACTTCAATTTATGTTCATTTTTGTTGGGTAGTACATAAGGGATTGGTTCAGAAGGTAATTCTGCTGCTGTTGTTGTTGGTGAAGAGAGACAAGAACATCGTGAACAACAGGGAGTTGGTCAAGTATCTGCCACTATGGCTGTGAATTTTTCTCCTGCTGCTGAACCGCAACAGTTAGTTGTGACAGAATAGCAGGAAGAGCAATCAAAATAAAAACTGGCTAAAATAGGGAAAATGATTTGTATGGAGAGTATTTGGTTGAAATCTCCTTATGCCATTCCCTAAAAAAAGCCAAGGGGGCATGATTGGAAAGTAGGAAAGGCTATACGAAGGTGTCCCTTCCATTATGTTAATCGAGACAATGGATTGATGTAGAGATTTACAGACTCGTTGAAGACGGATGGCAGGGAATATAACTCCAAGCCATTCAGATTAGCTGGATTCGATATTCCAAAGTCATTCTTTACCGAGCTTGTGGACCCTACCTCTGATCTTGCGGATGAAGTAAGTTATTAAGTTTGTTTTTTGAATTGGTTTTCAATTGTATTTCCTAAAACTTCAGCCTTATGTTTGTTTTAAAGTTTTTGTACTGTAATTTGGTGAACTTCAGAATTATGCATGCTTAAGGTTTTTTAGTTCATTTGCTAAAACTTCATACTAAAAGATGCTGAAGTTTATAGTTTAGCAATGAGTTTTTTCCTAAAAACTTCAGGCTAAAACTGCTGAAGTTGTTTAGTTTATTTGTTAATACTTCACATTAAACATGCTGAAATTTTTGCCATGCAGTCTCTAGTTTTAGTCTGAAGTTTTTTTTTTCTAAACTTTAAATCATACATACTGAAGTTTTTTAGTTTATTTCCTAACACTTCATACTGAACATGCTTAAGTTTTTATAATGTAGTTTGAAGTGGGCATATATTTCTTGCGCAAAAAATATTGCTATCACCTTCCAAGTTATCCAAAACAAAATGTGCAGTAACAAATTTACTTTTTGATCAGTATATGACTAAGTTGGCTAGTAATAAGGAAGAAAATGAGACTAGAGGAGAAAAACATGAAAGGGAAAAAGAGCAAATCAAAGAAAAAATGGGTGTCACGACCCAATTTCCCCTCTGTTGGGTATCGTGATGACATCTAGTCTTAGGGACTAAGTAAGCCTAACTTGTGCTGAACCACAACAATAATAAATAAAGTTTAACAGTCTCGAAATTGAAACCTTTGCTGTCACACCTCCTTTTTACCACCCGAGAGGGTATATATGGGAGTTTTTTCAATTAAAGTGACATTATTCGAAATGGGATTATTTTATTTAATTTCTTCAGAGTCGCCACCTGGAATAGTTTATTTCGTATCCCAAGTCACCGGTTTATTTTAAAATCCCAATTCAAGGAAATTTGACTTTATTTAAAAGTCTGCGAAATCAAAAATTCTAGATAAGGAATTCCGTTAATCCGGGAGAAGGTGTTAGGCATTCCGGGGTTCCGTGGTTCGCCCACGGTCGCTTAAACTATTAAAATTGGCCTATTATCTGATTTATTATATGTTTTAAACCTAGTGTACATTTTTAACTTTATAACCGCTTTTAATTATTTAAACTGCTTTTAGAATTTATGGGATTATTTATTGAACAAGTTACGATTGTCGTACACTTGCCGTTTTGGAACATACCGCAAATCACGCTACATGAAATGCGCCCGCGATTCGCGACATGTTTATTTTATTATTATTTGAAGTTATGATTGGATCACATGAAATGCACACCCGAATTGGGGATTATGTATCACGACCATGCCACGGGAACCGTACCCATAGCCGTGATAATTTAATTACGTGCCTAAAGCAAACTACGATGTTCAAGAATTATTTATTTGAGATTACTTGTGAAAGCTGAGGGCTATAGAGTTTATGAGACATGAACATGTGAAGTTGTTTAATGAAAGGCATCAATTGTTGGAAACAGAAAGATTTGCTTTATTGGATGAATGAGGCAATAGAGAGACTTGCCCCAAATTCACTGCCCGTTAGATCTTAAATGTGAGAACTACTAATATGGTAAATTATGTGGGTCGTGGTTGGTGCCAAAATCATGATGAATAGGTTAGGCCAAACAAAATTAATGAAAGAGCTTTGGTCAAAATTTAGTAACTTAACTAGGGCCTTCAGTATTAGACTGAAGACTCGGCTCCAAAAGTCCCTCCAATGAGATAAAGACCAAGAATAAAACATCATGGGCCTAGCAAAATTGCTTTTGCCGAGCCAGGGATGAATCCGCCAAAGCTAGCCTTAGCTGACTTAATAGTCACAAATGAGAAGAATAGGACAAAGTTTTAACGAGCCCAACAATTGAAGTAATTTCAGAATCTTGGCAGTATGTAGCACTCAAATTCCTACCCAAGTTATGCATTTTATAGAATGATGTTAAAATTTTAATGACCACAATGAAAACTTGTTGACGATGCCGACTTCCATAGTGAATAAAAGAGCTGGCCTTAATTTTATGCTAACATCAGCAGCAAATGAGGGAATTTCATCATCAATATTAAGATTTTTAGCACTCGATTTACTTTCAAAATTTGCCCAAAAATAGTTGCCAACTTCAATGAATCATTTTCCATTCTTGGTGCACATAAAACTAGTGTACAATGTAGAAATTTGCTATCAAACTAGTATAACTCAGCAGTGAGCAATTGTTCAGTTAACCAAACTGCAGAGATTCAAATATGACTTTAAGACAACGTTGGATAATTAAGGCTGCTCAAAACACATGATGCATATTAACAACACCGTTCAATTCTAAACAGAGCAGATCGAACTTAAAAGCATAAGAAATACCAACAAAAATAACATTTCCAACAAATAAATAATTTATACAATTTTCATTTCAATTAACAAAATATACAAGCCCACAAACATAAATAGAACTCCAAAACAAAACAAATATGCGAACAATTTATGGGTTACATACCTTGCTGCATACAATTCAAATTTAATAGAGAAGGAAGCCAAATAAAGCTAGAATCGAAACTCAACAAGCAATTCTACAGCAGCAAGATCGTTGCTAGCAAAACTGAAACCCAGAAATCGGAATAGAGATAGCGAACAAGAAAAGCAAATGTTCCCCCCATGATGTTGATCAGAACTTCGATAATCACAATGACTTTCACTACCTGTCCCGAAACAATGATTAAAATGAAGTAGATGAATGGGGTTTTGGGTAGTTTGAGCTTGAAAGGAGAGCAAAGAATTGCTATTTGTATTTGTGAAAATCAGAGAGTGGCCAGAAAAGTCTACAAGTTGTTTGTGTATATATAGTTTGTGTACATGGTGTTTACTAGGAGATTTCAGTGAGGTTTCTGACTGAAGAATGTGGTTTTGGGGGAAGGGGAAAACGACGCTTGTTTGCTAGGTTAGAGTGTCTGATTTTTCTGTGTTTTTTTTGAGAAAATATCGAGAAGAAGAAGAAGGAACCTCTACTGTAAATGCGTCGTTTGCTCTCTTTTGTTGTAGAGCAGAGATCTCCTCAAATTAGGTCTTTAAGGTTTGGTTATAATGAGGGGATTGGGCCAGGCGGGTTTGGAGCTATTTTGGGGAATTTGGATCTTAATTAATTGGGCCATTTTCGGAATTGGTCCAATTTTAAAAGAAACAAGACCAAAAATATATTCTTCCTATTTTCCTTTTCTTTGTTTTTTTCCTTTTTCTTTTCTTTAATTAATTAAAATTTTAAATCAATCTATTTTTGTAGAAATTAAAATTCTTTATTTATTTTTAACATTAAAATGACTAATTAACTTAAAACTAAAGAAAAATGCTAATTATTTAAAGACTAAAATCTAGATATGTAAAAATAACTATTTTTTGTGTTTTTTGCTTAATAAAATTAATTCCTACTTGCAAATCGAACCTAAGATGACATGAAATTAAAACGTGATAATTTTTATGATTTTAAAATATTAAAAATGCATAAAATGCAACTAAATAAAGAAAAACTCCTAAAAATCAATTAAAATTATTTTGGTCTATTTTAGGAGTTATTTCATGTAGGGCAAAAATTAGGTGCTCACAGTTGCCCCTCTTTGCTCGAAAATATGAAGAGTTTCCAGGCAAAGATAAAGTGAGCAACTACAAGCTATTTTTGCCCGTTTGAAACTCCATTTGGAAGCATTTTGAAAATGTTTGACCGAACCTTGCTTCGGAGGTTTCCTACATATCCTTGGCTATAAAGGAATCAGATCGGTATAATTCTGGAAGTTTTGGTAGCTGGGACTACCGAGAAATTGTGATTTCACTGTTGTTGTTGCTGCTTCTGCTTGTTGAGCTCCTTATTACACCAAAATGAAAAATAAAAAGCTAAACTAGCTAAGCCTAGTGATCGTGGCCAACCCTGCACTACTATTGAGTAGTGAGAGAGGTCGAAGCAGCTTTTACCCGATTAAGATCGGGATCAATTTTCACAGGGAGCTAGATATTGGAGTCGAGTGTCTATCTAAAGTGGAGTTGTGTATTTGCTCTCAATTGAACTTCTACATATTTTTGGTTTGATTTACTTCTAATTGTATAAAATGACAATACTCAATTAAGCTAAATAAAGCTAAGTTCAACTATTGCGAGTTGTTCAAATGGTTAAAAGGCACTAGGGTAGTGACTTTCGCCTAGGTGGTCAATTGACGGATTCTTGAGTCTAAAGCTAGATTGTCACATTTGGGGAGTATGATATAACCATTGCACTATTCTACTCACTCTATACCTCTCAGTAGTTCGAGTGATTTTGCCCGAATTGACTTTCTCAAGACCAATTGGGTATACAAATTTGCACAAGCAATCAAGGTTCAAGTCAGGTATTACTATCTATAGGTTTAACCCTTTAATTGAGGCTATCAATCTCTTGAGTACGCCCTAATTTCTTGTTGGACTAATTTCATGGACTTAGGCTCTCTTTCTTAAGAAGAGCCAAAGTCTACTAGGCATAAACTACTATTTGCAACCACTAATTCACAATTAAAATCCTAAATTAGCCCAAATATCAAACACCCATATACAATCAAGCATCAAAACAAAAGACCCATCAGTTACCCACACTAGGGTTGAGCCACAACCCTAGCTTATGGGTCTAGCTACTCATAATTAGAGAAGAAAACAAAGAAATAGATGAAGAAGAATTCATAATAATTAATTGCTAAATTAAACTTGAAGAATAAATGTTGAAATTAAGCTAAAATTACTCAAAATAGGTAAAAGGAACGAAGTCACGAGCAACTCTTAGTACAAAACTATCTGATGGCCTAAAAATGAGAAAAGAAGCTATTTATACTAGGCTAAAAATCTTGGACAAAAATACCCCTGTGGGGCTAGTGCGGACCGCACAAAATCGAGTACGGCCGCACTAAGGCTCTGGTCTTGAATAATCAGCTCTCTAAACTCAGGCAATGTGGACTGCACGAAATTGAGTGCGACCGCGGTGGCGCAGTCCACACAAAAAGGACCGCGGACCGTGTGGAGCTTCATCCTCCAAAACATCACCTCTCTGAACCTTGGCTCTGCGGACCGCACGAAATCGAGTGTGTCCGCGGTGAACTCAATGCGGATCGCACAATACCCTTTGCGGCCGCATTTTCTGTTGGCTGAACAGCAACCTCTCTGAACTTTGCTTGTGCGGACCGCACAGAATGGTGTGCGGCCGACTGGCCCTATTTTACTGAGCTTTGTCTTGTCTTGGTACTTGTGCAAGTTTCACTCCTTTTTGAGCTAGTTTTTGACACCTTGTTGATCAAACCTGCAATCAAGCACAACTTGTGAGCCTTTGGGACTATTTTGTACGCATTTTTAATCAAAACTCAAGTAAGAAGGAGTGTAAAATGCATCATAATCCCTAGTTATCAACTCCCCCAAACTTAAGCTTTTGCTTGTTCTCAAGCAAACAAAATAAGACCCACCCCTTAAGAGAAAATTCAAGAAAATTCAACTGTCCTAAAGTGACCTCACCTAGCATCAATTGGGACTAACAATTGCCCTCAATACAAATGAATCATTAACAACATTTACTCTTTTAAATACCATGGATTAAGTGCGACACAAGAGCATCAAGAGTTGACTCAACACATCAAAGAACTCTTTCTATTACTTTGGTCATTGTGGAACCCAAACTCATACATCCTCAACTCTCTCTAAGCAAACCTCACCTTTAGGATAGTGGCACTCAGAACGAGGTTAATGGAAACACTCTCATCTCTCTAAAAAAAAAAGTCACAAGTCCGGGTCTAAGTACTATATGCTTGCCCCTTATGTGAGTCACCACTAATGTAAGCTTCATTCAACTCAAGATTATATAGGCTTTTGTGGAGACATAGTGAAGGCTTTTGGTTCAGGGTAGGAAATATTTGGTCTAAGTAGGATCCATCTTCCCTTTAGCACTTCTTTTGCTTCATTTTGGCACACATTCACTTGACTTTTGAGTCATTTCACTTCTTTCTAAGGGGTTAGAGAGATACACTGTCACTCTTTCTTGTTCATTTCAAATATTTTCTCCTTTCTCAACTTTCCACACCTTTATTCTTTGCTTTTTTTGAATCCCTTTATTTATTTCTATATTGAACATTCTTTTTGTCTTTTTGCTTTTCTTTCTTTTTCATTGCCTTTTTTTTTCTTCATTTTGTGCCTTTTTACCACTTTGTTGCAATCCTCGTCTCTCCCTCCAAACTTATACTTTTTCCATGTACTAAGGAAAGATCAGGTACCGAGAGAGGGTATCTTTTAGAACGGGTAAAGGCTTGTATTATTGTTCTTGAAGGAAAAGGGTCTAAGGCTCAAAAGGGTTGACTAGAGATTTTATCATTGTTGGGCTATAGAAGTGTTCAAGCTATCATTTGGATCAAGGAGAGCCTATAATATTTTTCAATTTTGAAGGCTGCATTCTTATTTTAATATAATAATATAGTACGTCAACGTAAAACTTCATGCCTTATAAGCTGAAGTTAGCATATATAAGTTAGAAACTTGAACCTTTTCTTATTTGAAGTTTATAGCTTTTGATAGTCATACTTTATAAGCTGAAGTTTTTTCCAAACATTTCCCGTTAATAGGCATATATAAATGTAACGACCCGACTGGTCATCGGTTTTGGTTAATAGTTTATGGGTGTGAGTAGCTCCGTATGATATATTTTGACTTATGTGAATTGTCGGTTTTGGTTTTCAGGTTATTCGGGTCTGATTTGGAAGAATAATTCTCAACAAGGGAGCTTTAAATTTGAAAGGTTTGACCAAGATTGACTTTATAGTATTTGACATGGATTGGATTTTTGATGGTTCTGTTAGTTACGTTGAGTGATTTTGGACTTAGGAGCACGTTCGGATTGTGATTTAGAGGCCCGGAGTAGAATTTGACTTGAAATGGCGAAAGTTGGAATTTTGAAAAGTTTGACCAAGAGTGGACTTTTTGATATCAGGGTCGAATTTCAATTCCGGAAGTGGGAGCAGGTCCGTAATGTCAAATGTCACTTGTGTGCAAAATTTGAGGTTAATTCAGACGGAATTTGATAGGTTTCAGCATCGGTTGTGGAAGTTTGTAGTTTCAAGTTCATTGATTTTTTGGTTGAGGTATAATTCGTCGTTTCGATATTATTATGTGTGTTTTGAGGCTCGAAGTAAGTCTGTGTTATGTTATGGGACTTGTTGGTATGTTTGTACATGGTCCCGAGAGGCTCAGGCATGTATCATATTGATTTTGGATCATTTTCCTCCATGTTGTTATTGTTGGTTTCTGCTGCTACCTAATGTATCTAGTGTTCTTCGCGATCGCGAAGGTCCAGCCACGATCGTGAAGTGTAATTTAGTCTACTGCGAATTTGTTCTTCGTGGATGCAATATAAGGTACGCGTTCGCGAAAGGTAAGTTGATTGGGTTCCACGTTCGCGATGGGGCGTCGCGTTCGCATAGAGCTGAAATTGAGGAAGTGAATGGTATGTCTTCGCGTTCGCGAAGGCTTGGTCTTGTCGTGCATTGTGTTTGCAAGGATTATGCCGCGAACTCGTAGAGTTTTTTGTGCTGGTGTAATTTTGTTCATCGCTAACGCGATGGTTGTCGTGCGTCCGCGAAAGAGGATGTCTGGGCAGATTATAAAGAACTCTAATTTCGAGGGTTTCGACCATTTTTACATTTTGGAAGCTATAGAGCTCGGATTGAGGCGATTCATGAAGCAATTTTTACCATATGAATTGGGGTAGTTGATTATATTCCATGAATCTATCTTCGATTTTAGCTTTTGGTTGATGAATTTTAAAGAGAAAATTGTGAGTTTTGGCATAAAGTTTCATAATATGAATTTTTGAGTTTTAAACATCGATTTGGAGTCGGAATTGAGTGAAACTAGTATGGTTGGACTCGTAATTGAATGGATTGTTGGCTTTTGTGAGTTTTGTCGGGTTCCGAGGCGTAGGCCCAGGTGTGATTTTTGGCCGGATTTGGGATTTGATTTAGGATTCAATCTTTATCATTTGGAATTGTTTTCTTGGGCTTTATTTGATGTATTTAGGTTTCTTTTGGCTAGTTTTGAGCCGTGCGGAGGTCACTACAGGTGTGATGGCATTTTTGGAACATCGCTTGGCTTGTTCGGCATTGTAATTGGTTTGTTTGAGGTAAGTGTCTTGCCTAACTTTGTTGAGGAAATTTTTCCTCCTATTTGACACGGTTTGCTACATGTGGGGGTTATACATATATGAGGTAATGAGTGTATATGTATGTGTCAGGGTTTATCATGCTCGGGGTTAGATTATGTTATATTTTTGTCCTATAGAATTACATAACCTTCTTGCTTCATGCCTTACTTGACTTCTAGATATTAAGAACGTAGTATTAAATGTGGGAATCGAGACTTAGCCTATTATAACTTGATCAAATTTGATAAAATTCTGAGAATACATTGATGTGTCTAATTCGGTCATCTCTATGCATAGTAACTAATACATTGTTACGGTCGATATTTTGAGATGCTAGATTACATACTTGTATTGTTGATAAATTGTGGGATTTGTGGAAGTACTTGAATTATATGGCCCTTGATGGTTCATTGAATCATTGTTGGCTTGGAAAACAATGATTGAGAATTTGTTTGGAATATTCGTTTGAACACTCTCCTCGATGTTATTTATACTTCCTGCCTTGCCATTTTATTGATATTCATATGCTTAGTAAGGAAGAGTGTAAATCATGAAGGTGATGCCGTGCCATTTTGTATTCATTATCATGTAAGGAAGAGTGTAAATCATGAAGGGTGATGTCGTGCCATGTTATTAAGAGTAAAAGCACGAAGAGTGATGTCGTGCCATTTCATTTATATTGTTATGATTGTGTGTTATCGTGAGGATCATGACACGATGGGTGTTTCCGTGTAGGCGAGTATGAGAGACATGCATTATGTTTGATATCAGTTTTCCGTGTATATGTTCATGTCTTTACCTTGAATTGTTATTGTCGTAATTATAGACCTGATGTGACTTGTTGCTATTGTTCTGTCATTGATCTCTATTTCTATTGTTGTCATGTTGCTCATACCTTCTACTTGCTTAACTTGCAAATACCATGCCTATTTCCTGCTTTTATAATTATACTCATGTTGTATCTATTCTGTAGCACTTAGTATAAGCCTTCCACCATGTTAGCCATTCATGCCCTTACTTGTCAACTTGTAAAGATCATGAATTTCCGTCTTATTTGTTATATTTGTACTTAGGCCTCCAATATGCTAGTTAATTGAAGTTGATATTCCTTGTTTTCCAATTGTTTGTTATTACTCACGTGCTTTTCGCTTAGTCTTTTACTGTTTCCCACATGTGTATCTTTTTCCATTGTTGTTACTTGCGTTTCCTACTTTGTAATTCCTGTTATCGATATTTCTGTCATATGGTTGATTCTGTTACTCGTACATTTGTGAGAATGAGTTGAACGCATGAAGTGTGTTGCCGTGTTAATTGATTTGTCACAAAAATTATGTATATATATGGTGAGGCAGAGATAGAAGCACGAAGGGTGTTACCGTGCCGTTTGACTTGATATCTTGGATATACTTCTCATACCAGGAAAGATTGTAGATATTCTACTGTGATTCCTTTTAGTAATTGTTGACTGTCTCGCCGAGTTGTATACGGTACTTTTATCTATTATGTTTTGAACTAATTTTACTATTAATCTAATGTACATGTTAAAACAAATAACATCTTTTAACTAAATGCATCATCACTACTTTGACGAGGTTAGTCAAAATACTTACAAGTACATGGGGTCGGTTGTACTGATACTACACTCCTGTACGATATGTACAGATTTCCAGAACAGAGTTACTGGAGATGTCGGGTGTTGATATTGAAGATGTTCCTATTTTCTGGATATAGTTACCTCTTGTCCTTGGTAGCTTAGGTTTTACTATTCTGTTTATGTATCTTTCAAACAGAACGTGTATTTATTTGTACCAGCTTTGTAAATTCCAAGTCTTAGAAGCTCATGAGTCATACTATCAGGTCTTGGGTAAATTTGAAAATGTTCAATTATCTATTCTCTATTCTCTTATAATCTCAGTTGAGTTTTATTTTTTGTTAGTTGGCTTACCTAGCGGGTTAAGTTAGATGCCATCATGACTTGTGAATTTTGGGTCATGACAATAAGGCTATAACTACATCTTTTAATAGTCATACTTATCCATGAGGAATTTTTTTTCATTTCCTAAAACTTCACACAAAATATGTTGAAGTTTTGTCCAATAGTCTGCAATTTTTTTCCAAACTTCAGAGAGAATATGCTGAAGTTATTTAGTTCATTTGCTAAAACTTCAAACTAAAAATACTGAAGTTTTTTCTTGTAGTATGAATACTTCATACAGAAAGGTGTAGTTTTTTTTATTATATATATGTTTTTTTTGTTTTTGTGTGTGTGTTAAAGATATGTATTTCACTTACAGTTTTTTCTCGCTGAAGTCATTACGTACTTTTTTAGAATCCAACCAAACCTATAAGCCGCCAACAAAAATAAGTGGTTTGTACTTCAAGAAATATATAAAAGCGTATTTTTCAATCCAAGAGCTTATTTTTTTAATATATGATAACAATCACATTTCACATATATCATTCAATAATGAAAGTCTAATTTCAGAATATGTATCTTCCTTTAGAATGAATTTTTTTTCCAAGGATTATTGAATGTTGGAGTATTTTTCAGCGTGTTTCTTGGAATATGGATGAGGTGTTGAAGAAGACAAGCAAGTTGTTCTGTTATGCCCAATTTATTTACAGCGACTTCATTTGATAGACTTCAATGATACTGATTCAGTTGCAGAGATATCCCTCTTCTTTTGTCTTCTTACTTATAGAATCTCTACATCGGGAGTCAGATTCTACATTTTGTGTTATATCCCATAAATTTTGATCTCCCATAGTATTGACATTTCCTTCATATGTTTTGAACCATGTTTCCCTTGAATACCATTTTGATCAGTGATCATGTCACAACCCAAAATACTTGAAAGGTCATGATGGCGTCGGACACCACTGTCAGGCAAGCCAACACTAAGAATTAGTAAATTCTCATTTTAATATTTCTGAAATCGTAAATTTCCTTCAATTAAATAATAAATGATGAATTTCACAGAGTAAGTAATAATATTTTTCGCAAATTTTATTACTGAATAATCCCATAATCATCTCAGAACCCGGTGTCACAAGTGCATGAGTATTTACTAACGAATAAAATAAAATACAATAACTATCCGGAATACAAATTTGGACAGAAAAGAAACATACAAATACTCTGAAGGAGACTCTGTTGGTTGCGAATCATCTCACAAGATGCAGCTCACCTAAGTCCCTGTAACAACCACGTTGCTGCGCTCAGAAGGCCACTAGTCATACATATGCTTGTACAACAAAATGTACATCAAATGTAGTATGAGTACTAAAACAACGCGTACCCAGTAAGTATCCAGTCTAACCTCGAAGAAGTAGCGATGAGAAGTCAACTTCGACACTTACTAGTGGTCCAATAATATCAAATACAGTAAAGAAGTGAATAAACATAAAACAAAGTAAATATATGAAATAAACATATATAAAATTCGTGGTACAATTGTAACAACCCGACCGGTCATTTCGAGAATTTGCACTTCGGTCACCAGTTCTCGGGCATGACTAGCCCCGTATGATGTATTATGACTTATGTAAATCGTCGGCTTTGGTTTTCAGGATAATCGGAATGGATTTGGAAGAACAGTTCTCAGTTTGAAGCTTTAAATTTGAAAGGTTTGACCAAGTTTTGACTTTTTAGTATTCGATCTTAGATTTGGATTTCTATGATTTGGTTAGCTCCGTTACGTGATTTTAGACTTGGGAGCACATCCGAAATGTATTTTGGAGGTTCGTGGTAGATTTAGGCTTGAATTGGCGAAACTGGAAATTTGGCATTTTCTGGTCGGAAGTGGAAATTTTGATATCGAGGTCGGAATGGAATTCCAGAAATTTGAGTAGGTCCTTTGCGTAATTTGTGACGTGTGTGCAAAATTTTAGGTCATTAGCACGAGGTTTGATAGACTTTTTGATCGAATTCGGAATCAGAAGTTTTTGAATTCTTAGGCTTGAATTCGAGGGTGATTTAATGTTTTGATGTTATTTTGAGCGTTTCGAGGGTTGGAACAAGTTTGAATGATGTTATGGGATGTGTTGGCATGTTTGTTTGAGGTCTCGAGGGCCTCAGGTGAGTTTCAGGTGGTTAAACGGATCAAATTCTTGTTTTGAAAGTTGCAGATTTTTCCTTCAATTCTGTTGCAGACATTTTGTTCTCCGTGATCGCGTAGAAGGGTCCGTGATTGCGTACGCTCATTTGGGGGCAGAGGTAGAGTTGCTCTATGTGATCCCAGAGGTAGGGTCGCGATCGCGTATGTGTATGAATCCGTGCTTCGCGAACGCGTGGTTAGAGTCGCGTTCGCACAGGAGAAAGTGATCTGAAGAGGGGCTGAGGTGATTGCTCTACGCGATCGCATGAGCCATGTTGCGAACGCATAAGTCTGTGTCGTATAGCTTCGCAAATGTGCGGAGTTTATTACGATGGCGTAAGGTTAAATGAGGGCAGTCAGTTTTTGTGCTTCGCGATCGCAAGGCATTTTCCGCGATCGTGATTAAGGAATTAATGCCTGGGAAGAATATTTAAATAGCCATCTTCGCGAATTTTAGGCCATTTCTCACCATTGTTGGTCAAATTTGGAGCTTTTTGAGAGGGATTTAAGAGGGAATCGAAGTGAAACACTTGGAGGTAAGATTGTTGGACTCAATACTCGAATTTATTGTGATTTCTACCTAATTAGACATGATATTTATGGGATTTAAAGCCTAAAATTGGGAGTTAGGGCTTGGAATTTAGAGATTTTGATTTGAGTATTTGAGGGGTCATTTGTGGTTGGATTTTGATGCATTTGATATGTATGAACTCGTAAGAATGTAAGGATTCTAGTTTTGTAATTTTTATCGGAATCTGAAACGTGGTCCCGGGGGTTAGGTTTGGCCAATTTCGGGATTTTTGATATAAATTGATTATTTTGAGTGAGCTTTGCTCCATTAGCATATTTTGATGATGTGGAACTGATTTTGATTATATTCAGAGCATTTGGAGACCGATTCGAGAGGCAAAGGCATCGCGGGCTAGAGTTTGGACCGGATTGAGGTAAGTAATGATTGTAAATATTGTCCTCAGGGTATGAAACCCCGGATTTTACATCTTTGTGCTACTATGAGGTGACACACACGCTAGATGACGAGCGTAGGGTCGTGCACCGTTGGGGATTGTGACTTAGTCCGTCCCGTATGACTATTAAGTCACATATTTGATTGAAAACTGTTTGATATCATTGTGTTTGGAAAGTATTATCATGTTTTGGGCTGAATGCCATATTTGGCCCTCGTGCCAACTGTTTTGGACCCTTAAAGGATTTTTACTACTATTCCTTACTGTTTTGACTTAATATCTATACTCAGTCATAATGTACTTTACTGTTTTCATAACTCGATCATATTTACTCCGTTTTGACATTTTAAATAATATTTTGGGCTGAGCATCATGTTTTACTATTGCCTGAGTGGCTTGAGAAATTTCTGACGCAATGAGGCAGAGGGCATGTGTTGTGAGGATATGATGGGATCGAACTGTGCGCCGCAGTATGTTGTTACTGATTCATGATTATGAGGTTGAGGGCCTGACTTGTTATGCCATGAGGTGGCTTGTTATGAGGTCGAGGGCCAGTTTGATTATGCCATGAGATGGCTTGTTATAGCGCTTGGGTTGTAGGAGCCCCTCCGAAGTCTAAACACCCCTAGTGAGCGTGGGTACCCAGTGTGAGTGATGTGATGTAGCCCGAGGGGCTGTTGTTGTTTCATGTTGTTGCTCGTGGGGCTATTCTTGATCCATGTTTTTGCCCGAGGGGCTATTCTTGATTCATGTTATGCCCGAGGGGCTAATTATGAGGGATTGAGAGGTAGCCCGAGGGGCTGGTTCTATTGATATTATGCCCGAGGGGCGGTTTATGATACATGATTTGCTCGAGGGGCTGTTTACGTTTCTATCATTTTTACTCACTGTTTTATCACTCGTTTGAAACTATTGGAAGATGTTTTAAAAAGAAAAGGGTTTTCTTTTATTGAAACTGAGTTTGATTTATGAAATAAATGATTTCTGTACTGTTTTGGAAACGTACTGTATTTTGTTGTAGCGTTATGACGTGGTTTACGTGTTTTCTTACTGCTCAACTTTCATTTACTTTTATTACTTACTGAGTTGGCGTACTCACATTACTCCTTAAACCTTGTGTGCAGATTCAAGTATTTCTAAACCCGATAGCAGGTGTTGATTTCTCAGTGGTAGAGTCATTGGAGTTAGCATGGTAGTTGCTCGACGTTCGCACCCTGCTCTTCTCCCTCTTGTATTCTTTAGACTGTTTTAGTATATTTTCAGATTCTTTGTTGTATTCAAACCTTAGTAGATGCTCGTGACTTGTGCCACCCTGATGTTGGGCTTGTGTTATATTTCGGCACCGGTTATTTAGACCTTTATTATTAGATTTCTTGTTAAATTAATGGCTTCAAATGACTTTTATAGAAAATGGTTGATTTGGGAATTCGTGTCGGCTGACCTAGTTTCATGATAGGCGGCATCACGACCGGGTCAATTTTCGGGTCGTGATAATTCTCCTCTTTACAATTTTACTCAAGCTCTCAACTAGCAAGTTTTCTCCATAAACGGATATATAGATATAGTGGATATCATCAAATCACGTGCTCACAATCATGGATATCCATTTACATTTCAAGGCCTATATGAAGTTCAGTCCACAGAGAAATACTAAGTAAAGCATACGCAAGTAACACCGAGGGACGTATGACCCGATCTAACATAAAAGTAAATTGTGCACTGCCGAGGGTCGAACGACGCGAACCATAGATGCATCTATTAACCTGCCAAGGAGAACGACCCGCTCCTATGAGAGTGTGGTACATACATCCTACCACGGCAAACGGCCCGATCCCATAAGAGTAGTTAAAGAAAATACCCCGCTCGCGAATCAAATGTGCGACGCGGTCAAATGTAAATTTAAGGAATCACCCTGCTCACGGATCATACTTGCGATGCGGTCAAATATAAATTTAACATAAAATCATATCTCTTTCTTGATTCTTTTCAAAATAAGGGAAATTCAGCTTGTAGTTTTTTTAAGGAAATTACCCCGCTCGCGAAACATACATGCGACGCGGTTACACATAGAGTTCTTAAGCTATTATAATATTCCTCAATTCTTTTCAGAATTACGAAGTACAAATGAAACCTTTTACACCTTAAATTCTTCAATTTCAACTCCTCTCGAAACATTTAATAAGCAAATTCAATCTCGCTCCCTCTCAAGGCAAACAATAAACATAAATCAATAACAATATCAACAAGGCATGATGTAAGCCTAAAACTACCCGGACATAGGCATAGCTAGTAGCTATGTACGAACTCTCATCACCCCATGCGTACGTAACCCCCACAAATAGAATCACACAATAATCTATTTCACTTATGGGGTTAATTCCCTCTTACAAGGTTAGAAAGGAGACTTACCTTGCCCTGAAGTTCCATAACCGGCTCCAACGCCACTCTAACATCTCAAACCGATGCCCAACGCTCCAAAACTAGCCAAAAAATGTGCAAACCAATGAAAATATACTCTAATACTCATAACAATTCAATTTACAACAATTCCTAACTCCGCTCGGAAAGTTGATAAAATCACCCTCAGACCCATGTGCCCAGATTTCAAAAAAATTCAAAGATAACCATTACCCATAACATTATGAAATCAAATATATGGTTTATTCTCAATTTCACGCCCAAATTCGAGGTCAAAATCCAAAAATATAAATTTCTAGGTTTTCTTCCAAATCTCACAATTTTTACTAATTTCCATGCTTAAATCCTTATACAAACCATGTATCTAATTTATAATCAGAGGGAATCACTTACCTTGACATTGATGACAAAGAATAAACTCCAAACTTGCTCCAAGGTCGGCTCTCATGGATGATGAGGTGAAAATGAGCCAACCCCTCATTTTTAAAGAACACACTGCCCAGCCCCGACCTTCGCACATGTGGTCAAGTAGTCGCACCTACGGCTTTGCAGGTGCGATACACCTTCTGCTTCTACGCCTTCTTCTGCTCCTGCAATGCATTTTTTGCTTCTACACTTGCATAGATACGGCCAAAAGCTCTGCACCTGCGGTCCTTCACCTAGCCGGCCTGCTCCGCTTCTATGACTCCAATGTCGCTTCTGCGCCCTCCGTACCTGTGGCCAAAACCTCGTAGGTGCGGGTACACCAGATATCAGCTGCCTCAACTCTTCTTCAAATTCCAAATTCGATCCACTAAATACTCAAAATCCACCCGTGCCCCCTCCCCCCGAGGACCCGATCCAATCACACTAATGTAACGACCCGGCTGGTTGTTTTAAGAATTAATGCCCCGATCCCTATTAATTGCTTTTCCTGTAATTGTTTCTGCTATTTTGATTCGTCGGGATGTTTGGTTTTGCGTTTCGGAGTGTTTTGGGACACTTAGTCCCTAAATGAGAGCTTAAGCTTTAGAATTTGGACCGTAGTCGGAGTAGTGTGAAGATGGCCTTGGAATGGAATTCTATCAGTTCCGTTAGCTCCGTTGGGTGATATCGAGCTTAGGGGCGTGTTCAGATTGTGTTTTGGAGGTCCGTAGCTTATTTAGGATTGAAATGCCAAAAGTTGAATTTTTGAAGTTTCCGGTTCGATAGTGAGATTTTGATATCGGGGTTGGAATGGAATTCTGAAAGTTGAAGTAGCTTAGTAGTGTTGAATGTGACGTTCTTGTAAAATGTTAGGTCATTCGGACGAGGTTTTATAGACTTTTTGATCGAAAGCATAATTTGAGAGTTTTTGGAGTTCTTAGGCTTGAATCCGATGTTAAATTGGCGTTTTGATCTTGTTTTGAGCGTTCAGAAGATTGGAACAAGTTTTAATGATGTTTTAGGATTGGTTGGCAGTTTGGTCGAGGTCCCGGGGGCCTCGGGTGTGTTTCGGATGCTCAACGAGTCATTTTTGGAACTTTGAGAATTGCAGAAAAGTTACAACAGTCAGTTCTGGTTTGACTTCTTCGCGTCGCGAGTGAGGCCTCGCGTTCGCGAAGAGGAGCTGGGGCTGGGGCTGGTGAAGGTTTAATGCTTTGTGTTCGCGAAGGTATTCCTGCATTTGCGAGGTTGTAGGGTCTTATACCTACGCGTTCGCGAAGATGGTCCCACATTTGCGTAGGAGGAGGGAAGATGGTCATCGCGTTCGCGACTGAGACATTGCGTTCACAAAAGAGGAAGATTGGCCAGTGGATTTTTGTGCATCGTGTTCGCGACTGATATCTTGCGTTCGCAAAAAAGAACGTGTCTAGGCAGAACGTAAATTTCAAAATCGAGGGTTTTGAGTTCATATCACAAAATTGAATTGGGAGCTCGGTAGGAGACGAATTTTGGAGAGATTTTTGGAGGGAGTTTGCGGGTAATGATTCTTAACTCCTTTTTGCTTATAACACATTAATCTAAACATGAATTCATCATCTAATTTCGGACTTGAGGTGAGAAATTGGGGAAAATTTTGGAAAAGTTCATATACCTAATTTTCGAGTTTTTATTGAGGATTTGACATTGGATTTGGATAATTTTGGTATGGTTGGACTCGTGAGTGAATGAGAGTTCATAATCCGTAACTTTTACCCGATTCTGAGACGTGGGCTCGGGGGGCATTTTGGTTATTTTACCTAATTTCACATATTAGCTTAGAATTTATTTGTGGATTCAGTTACTTGGAGTTATATTTACATTATGCAATTGAATTGAATAGATTTGTGCTATTTAGAGTCCAGTACTCGTGGCAAGAGCGTGGTTTCGGGTTAATTTTTTAGCCGGTTCGAGGTAAGTGGCTTTCCTAACCTTGTGTGGGGGAAAATCCCCTTAGGATTTGGTATTGTTGATATTTGAAATGCCTTGTATGTAAGGTGACAAGTGCATACTTGTGCTAATTGTTGAAAAACCTGTTTTCATTAATTAACTATAATTGTGTTTCCTTACCTGTTTATTCTACTTGCAATTTAAGCCTGTTGTTAGCTTAGGGAATTATGTCTATTTGACTTAATTGTTTTACTTGCTCAAACTGCCTTATTTGGATTGTGTGCGGCACGCTAGGCTAGAAATACCTATTTTACCTTGGTTAGAATTTGAGTTGAATTATGTATTCTTCGTGCAGTTGCTATGTGTTTACTTTGGGACTATGGGACGGTATCTTGGAAGTTTCCCCTGCATGTTTACTTTGGGACTACAGATTGGTATTCCGGTAGATCCCGCTGCACATTTACATTGGAACTACGGGACTGCATCTGGAGATTCCCCATGTACTGGATATTTACATTTGGGACTACGGATCGGATTTCCGATAGATCCCTGCGCATTATGAGTTGGACTATGGGACTGCACCCGGGAGATCCACTGGATATTTATATTTGGGGACTACAGGACGGTATCCTAGGAGATCCCCGGTTGTTATCTCTGTGTTGAGTTGTATTCCTTTTCGTGATTATTTTGTCTCTATTATAGTTGTTGTTGTTCTTTCTATCTTGTGTTACTTCTTACTGTTGCACTTAATTATATTGTCTTATTATATACTGTTATACCTTATATTTCATTTAATCTCAGTAGGACCCTGACTTTCCTCGTCACTACCCAACCGAGGTTAGGCTTGGCACTTACTGAGTACCGCTGGGGTGTACTTATGCCCTTTCTGCGAATGTTTTTCATGTGCAGATCCAGGTACTTCGACTCAGTCCTACCACCCTTGAGGTGAGGCGAGTTTTCCCAGAGACTTCGAGGTATATCTGCCGCATCCACAGACCGAGGAGTCCCTTTCTATTCTCTCTTTAGGTATTAGCCCTTCTGTATTTTCTTTTGTTAGACATTCTGGAGTTAGATACTTGTAGACATTCAAAAGCTTGTGATTTCATGAGATTCCATGTTTTGGGAAGTATTGTTTCAATTTCAAGAGTTTGTATTCTATATGCCGAGCGGCATCTTAAATGCTTCGTTATGTTATTTCTGTAGTTTATGGTTAGTTTTATTCTATTATTTCTGTTTCCGCAATTCGTTAGGCTTACCTAGTCGTAGAGACTAGGTGCCTTCACGATAGTTCACGGAGGGTGAATTGGGGTCGTGACAACCAACCAGTTCTAAAACATAACACAAACTTGGTCGAGGCCTCAAATCTCATCAAACAATATCGAAATCATGAATCACACCTCGATTCCAGCTTAAAGAACTTTAGGATTTCAAAATTATACATCTGATGCTGAAATATATCAAATCACGTCCGATTGACCTCAAATTTTGAATACAAGTCATATTCGACATTACAGACCTACTCCAACTTCTAGAATCGAAATCCGACCCCAATAACAAAAAATCTATCTCCAGTCAAACTTCTCATATCCTTCAAATTTCTAAATTTAGTCAAATGACTCTAAAATGACCTACGGACCTCCGAATCCACTTCCGGACGCGCTCCCAATACCAGAATCACCATACGGAGCTATTCCCAGGTCGAAATCCAAAATGGAAATCGAAAACATTGAAATGCACTACAACCCAAATTTATAAAATTCTTCTAAAAATGTTATCTTCCACAATAGGCACCGAAATGCTTCCGGGTCATCCAAAGTCCGATCCGAACATACGCCCAGGTCCAAAATCATCATACGAACCTGTTGGAGCCTTCAAATCCTGATTCCGATGTCGTTTACTCAAAAATTCAACCTTAGTCAATTCTCCCAACTTAAAGCTTTCGAAATGAGAATTTTCTTTCCAAATCAACTCTGAACTTCCCGAAATTCAATTTCGACCACACATACAAATCATAATCTTGAGGTGGAGTTGCTCATGGCCTTAACCTATCGAATGATGCGCTAGAGCTCAAAACGATTGGTCGAATCATTACAAATCAGATTTCTGCAAATATCTTTTATTGATAGCAACAATTGCATGTGGACAGGGAAATTCATCAAGTTGGAGTTCCAAACAGTCACAAGTTCTCTTCTTTAAGTGCACAATGAATTCCATTCCTTTACTATTTATTCTAAACAATATTAAATCAGGGTTGAACACCTAAGAAGGAATATAAAAGTAAAAAAACTATATTAGTGTATTATTACTTCAAAAAGAAAAAGTATGAAGTTTTTTATATGTAAGCAGTAAATCACTGCAGCAGATATAAAAAGCTGAAGTGATTATGCATTAGTTAATTACTTCAGAGAAAACATGTTGAAGTAAATTCTGAAGTTAATAAATATACTCACAAATATTTTGCAAGCTAATCCCATCTTCTTGTTCATCTCTTCTTCTGCCCATATTGATACTTTGTGAAAGGTTTCGTGTGCTTTTATTCTCCGTTCATAAAACCACTCTCCCAAGTTTTCTTGGATAAAATCTAACATTCTTAAAACAGGCATCTCTCTAGCTTTTAGTAACACAGAATTCATTGATTCTAACCATGTTTGTTGTCAACATATCATAACATCGCCGTGGGAACCACGATCGAGCCCATATCTCTGGCGGCTTTTCCATTATGTAATTGTATGTTTTCTTGTCACACTTTTGATTTTGGACATTAACTGATTAAAATCCTCACGTCTGTATGACCTTGCAGCGCTTTGAAAAAGATTTATTACCATTTTTTTCGCATGTCTTTTCTTTAAATTCTTCTAAAAGTGATAGAGGCAGATACCATGGTGAGCTTCAGGATAAATTTGTCTAATCTCATTTGCGATCAAATGGTTTCTATCTGATAAGAAAACCAGTTCACAACAGACTTCAATTGCTTTACTCATTTCTCCGAAGAACCAAATGTATGCATCAATGTTTTCTGAATCTGCTAAACCAAAAGATAGAGGAAAGATTTGATTGTTTGCATCATTTGATACATAAATAAATATAACACCGCTATATTTTGACTTTAAAAATATTGCATCTACTGCAATCGTGGGTCTACAGAAACACCAACGAGCTATTGAACTGCAGGAGCAAAGAACATGTAAGCAAACATGTACGGGTGAAACACAAAAAAAACAAATCATAAGGTGTGAAGTTTTTCAAATAGGAACATTTGAAACTTCAGACTAATGGTTACTATTGTTTTGCTTACCGATTATGATCATCTCTTTTTATTCTAGTGTACGTCACTGGGTTTCTATGCACCATCATGTGTTTGAATGAAGGAAGAATCATGTAGTTCTCTTCCGGTGTTTCTCTTATGCAAGTAATAACTTTTTGAATATCGTGCCATGCCTTGTGATATCCAATGTCAATTTCATATTTCTTTTTCGTTTCATTTTCTACAAAGGCTGGTGTAACCTCAATCTTTTTATCCTGAACATGTTCTAAAATTTATTCACTTATAAAATTTGATGTAGCATGCTCCTGATCTGATTTTCTTGCATCAACCGAGTATTCATGGTTGTTATGAAATTTATCACCCTAAAAAGTGTGGAATTTTTTATTCTGGTAGTACGTACATTCCAACCATATTTCTCTATGATGTATTTCAGCTCGTATCTCTTTGAACATGATCTAACAACAGTGAATTCAACTTTTTGGTTTATCTCCAAGCTGTAGAAAAATTTAGTCATGCTCTTCTTGTTCTCAAAAATTGATCCTACTTTTACTTCCTCATGCAATGCATCGTGCCTAGGTATTTTACATGGTGGAGATTCTTTCAGCTTTTTCCTCACTCTTTTTCTTGATTTCTTAGAAGCAGTAGAAGTTTAAGCAATTTCTTCAATTGTATCTGATGTTATCGGTATAAATTCTGTGTTTTCTTCATTTTCATTGTTGTTTATCATTGCAGAAGGTAACAAAAACTTTGTTGGATTGTATGTTGGTTGTCTATTTGTATTATTAGTTGTCCTTCTTTTTCTTGGGCCTCAACAAATTGGTAAGAATTTATTGTAGCGGCAGGTAATTCTTGCAGCATTCCATATTCTGAAGCAGCTGTAATGTTAGAAGGTTATCGCTCGTTGTCTACTTCTATTATTGGTTGTTCTAGTTCATATTGATAATCAACAAATTGTTCTAAATCTATTGTATGTGCAAGAGATGGTTAGAAAGTTGCAGATTCTGAAGCAGCTATATTGTCATAAATGAGTTGTATTTTTTCGACGACAAAATGGCAATCCTTGAAGGCTGAATCAGTTGTTAGCAAATGTATACAGGTTGTGAGTTCTTCATCTGAAGTTACAAACATCCTTTTGCTTGTATTTAGTTTGATATCAAACCATATTTTTAGTGAATATTTGGTTGAATCAAAATCTGCAACTTCACTAATTTTCTTCAGGAAAGTATTGAATGATACTTGTTTATTAAGCAGAACAAGTTTTGTATCATGATCCAAGTATTTGTAATCAAAAGTCCACCTCCCACTGAAAGTGATAACAAGGAAAATCGAACTCATCCTACATAATGAAAACTTCAGCATGTTTAGTGTCAAGTATGATGAAAATGAACAAAAAAATTTAAGCATGAAGTTCAGAAAAAATTCATTAGAAAATTACATACTGCAGGACAAAAACTTAAGCATGTTTAGTCTGAAGTTTTAGCAAATGAACTAAAACACTTCAGCTTGTTTATACTGAAGTTTCAGAAAAAGCTCATGAAAAAACTATTGAATGAACGACAAAACATAAGCATGTTTTTGTATGCAATTTTAGCAAATAAACTAAATAACTTCAGCATGCATTAAATAAAATTCATTAGAAAATTACATACTGCAGGACAAAAATTTCAGCATGTTTGTCCTGAAGTTTTAGCAAATGAACTAAACAACTTCAGCATTTTTCTGCTGAAGTTTCGGAAAAAGCCCATGACAAAACTGTAGAATGAACTAAATAACTTCAGCATACTTTGGTATGCAGTTTTAGCAAATGAACTAAATAATTTCAACATGTTTCAGTATGATGTTTTAGAATGCATTAATCATATACTATACAGGCGTTAACGTAACAAACACATTTAATGTATTATTTCGCGTTGGGGTATGTAATAGTGTAATAATTACATTTCTGTCAACTTCATGCATGCTTTATACTGGACGTTTAAAATTTCTCTATGCCTTTTCATATTCCATGCAGAAGTTTTTTTCACCCATATAAGTACACAATGTCTTGTGAGTTTATTGACTCAAACACATATATTTTAGGAGATAAAATACAAAAGAAAGAAAAATGGATGTTGTCATAAGGCAAATCATTGACAAAATTAAGCAACATATCATAGAGGCATTCGAGTTGAAACTCGATAAGTTCATCGACAAGTACGATAAGGATTTAGAAAAAAATCAAGACCAAGCTCGATAGGCTTGAGATGCTAGCCAGAGATGGATCCTATGATAGTCTTGGAGATGCAGCCGCTCGCCCATCTGACAGTGACGACGATGATGATATGGATGATTAGTTTTTTATTTTTGTTTTGTATAATTCTTTTATTTAAAGGGTTATTATCTTATTTCTGTTTTTATGTAATTTTAATTTTTATTTATTTTGTGTCACGATCCAAATTCTCCCTCCGTGAATCGTCGTGACGGCACCTAGTCTCTACAACTAGGTAAACCTAACATTTGCGAAAAAGAACCAAAAACATAAGAACTAACAACTAACAGGTAAATTTAAATAAGAAGTTAAGATGCCGCTCGACATATAAAATAATCACTCTCGAAATGTACATAAACTCTCTCAAAACCCGGAATATCGTAAGTCACAAACTATAGAAAGAAAACAGTATTTCTATATTCTAGAGTCTAAACAAAGGAAAATACAAGAAGTGTTTGATATGAGAAAGAGTAGAAAGGGACTCCGAGGTCTGCGGACGAGGCAGATATATCTTGAAGTCTCTAAAGCCATCTCGTCTCACTGATAATGCGACTGATAAGCAGTACTTGGATTTGCACACGAAAAACATATGCAGGGAAGGGCATGAGTACACCACAACGGTACCTAGTAAGTGCCAAGCCCAACCTCGGTCGAGTAGTGACGAGACCATGTCAGGGTCGTACTGGTATATATATAATAGAACAAGATAGAATGAAATACTGTAGTAAAACAAAAACTGAAACTAAACAGGAATGAAATCATAGAAGATAACAACTCAGTACACAGAGATAGCAATAGGGGATCTCCCGGAATACCGTCCCATAGTTCCAAATGTAAATGTGCAGGGGGATCGCCCGCTGTTTCGTAGTCCCAAAGTAAATATACAAGACAGGGGAATCTCCCGAATAGTGTTCCGTAGTCCCAAAGTAAATATGTAGTACATGAAGATCTCCTGGAATACCGTTCCATAGTTCCAAAGTAAATATGCAGTTCAACAATAGAAATACGTCCACACCACGAAACCTACAATTTAGACTAAGTACAAGTCAAGGAAGAAGCGGGAAATTCACTAAGCATGTTGTACAAAGTTCAGATAAGCAATTAAGATACGTAGACATGCTGTTATAAACTAAACATGATAATTACATATGCTTGTGTAGCTCAAAAAAAGGGAAACAAGTATTTTACTTAATGAAAACGGAGTTTTGCAATAAATAGCCCGAGTACACACTCGTCACCTCACATACACGACGTTCATATATAAAAAACAATACCAAATTCTAAGGAGAGTTCCCCCACACAAGGTTAGGTAAGCCACTTACCTCGAACCAAGCTCAATCAATCAGTCACAATGCCTTTCCCACTAATATCCGGCTCCGAGTGGCCCAAATCTAGCCAAAATGAATTACATAACATAAATATAACTACAAGAAACCAATCTAGCTAATGAAATCAAAGCTAACGCAAGAAATTGGAAAATCACCCAAAAAGCCTCCTCGGGCCCATGCCTCACAATCGAATAAAAGTCACAAATTATGAACACCCATTCATTCACGAGTCTGACCATTCCAAATTTACTCAAATCCGATATCAAAATCTCGATCAAAATCCCAAAATTCGGCCTAAGAACATTTCTCAATTTCTCACCCAAATTCCTTAATTAAATGATGAAATCAACTATGGATTAATGGAATACAACCAAAAACGAGTTAAGAATCATTAGCCAATAGCTTCCTCTGAAAATCCTTCAATTTATCACATAAATCCAAGCTCTCAAGGTCAAATGGTGAAAAATGACATAAACCCTCGAAATCCTCTCTTTTCTGCCCAGCAAACTCGCTTTTGCGAGCCTTCAACCACACATGTGGTACCGCACCTGTGGGAAAGCATAGCAAGTGTGAAAGTCACTTATGAAAGTTGGGTTCGCATCTGCGGCAATGGGCCCGCACCTATGTGAGCGCGCCTGCGGATACCTGTCCGCTTCTGCGATCCTTCGCCGCATCAATGATTCCTCCCTCTCATCTGTGGGCATCGCAGATGCGGAACTAACCTCGCACCTGCGATCCCAGCCTGGGCTGCACAAATCCGCTTTTGTGCTTGCTTCTCTGCATATGCGAGCCCTCGCCTGTGGTGTCCCCACTGCAGGTGCAAAAACACCAGATGTCTAAAACTTCAACAATGACCTAAGTCCAAATTTCAACCCGTTGAGCATTCGAAACTCACTCGAGGTCCCCGAGACCTCAACCAAATATACCAACAAGTCCTAAAACACCATACGAACTTAGTTGAGCTCTCACATCACATCACATCAATGCTAGAATCATGAATCACCCTCCAATTCAACCTTAAAGAACTTGAAACTTTCAAACTTCTAAAACCGATGTCGAAACCTATCAAACCATGTTTGAATGACCTCAAATTTTGCACACAAGTCATATTCAACATTGTGAACCTACTCCAACTTCCGAAATCGGATTTCGACCTCGATATAAAAAAATTCACTACCGGTCCAAATCTAAAAAAAATCAACTTTCGCCATTTCAATCCTAAATGAGCTATGGACTTCCAAAACACAATCCGGACACGCCTCTAAGCCCAAAATCACCCAACGGAGCTAACAGAATTGACGGAAATCCATTTCGGAGCCGTCTTCACACAGTTCCAACTATGATCTAAATTCGAAGACTTAAGCCTCTGTTTAGGGACTAATGTCCCAAAACACTCCAAAAACCAAAACGAAACCCCCCGGCAAGTCATATAAGCAGAAACAGATACGGGGGAAGCAGTTAATAGGGGATCAGGGTTATAACTCTCAAAACAACTGGTCGGGTCATTACATCCTCCCCCTTTTAAAATAATCGTTCATCCTCAAACGAGCATAGAGACACACCTGAAGTGGTGAAAAGATGAGGATAACGGATGCACATATCTTATTCGGTCTCCCAAGTCGCCTCCTCGAGCGGCTGACCCCGTCACTGAACCTTTATTGATGCAATGTTCGTTGACCCTAGCTTTTGAACCTGTCTGTCCAAAATAGCCACTGGCTCCTCAACATAAGATAGATCCTTGTCCAACTGGACTGAGCTAAAATCCAACACGTGAGACGGATCACCGTGATACTTCCAGAGCATAGAAACATGGAATACTAGATGAACTCCTGCTAGGCTAGGAGGTAAGCCAAGCTCATAAGCAACGTCTCCAACTCTCCGCAACACCTCAAATGGACCAATGAACCTTCGGATCAGTTTGCCCTTCTTTCCGAACCTCATGGCGCCCTTCATAGGTGAAACACGGAGCAGGACCTGTTCTCCAACCATGTAATGTAACATCGCGAACCTTCCGGTACGTATAACTCTTCTGTCTGGACTGGGCTGTGCGAAGTTTATCCTGAATCACTTCTCTAATGCATCCTAAACCAAGTCCGTACCCAATAATCTAGCCTCGCCCGGCTTGAACCAACTCAATAGGGACCGACATTATCTATCATACAGAGCCTTATACAGTGTCATCTGAATGCTGGACTGATAACTATTGTTGTAGGCAAATGCCAAGGGGCAAGAACTGATCCCAAGAACCTCCAAACTCCATCACACACGCACGAAGCATATCCTCTAGAATCTAAATAGTGCGCTCAGACTATCCATCCGCCTGAGGGTGAAATGTTGTGCTCAACTCCACCTGAGTACCCAACTCATGTTCTACGACTCTCTAGAATCGTGATGTAAACTACGTACCTTGGTCAGAGATGATAGACACCGGCATGCCATGAAGTTTGACAATCTCGCGGATATAAACTCGAGACAGCTGCTCAGAAGAATAGGTAGTCATCATATGAATGAAATGAGCTGACTTGGTCAGCCTATCTACAATCACCCAAACTACATCAAACTTTAGCTGAGTCTGTGGGAGTCCAACAATGAATTACATAGTGATACGCTCGCATTTCCACTCTAGAATCTCTAACTTCTAAAGCAATCCACCTCGTTTATGCTCATACTTCACCTGCTGGCAACTCAGACACCGGGCTACATATTCCACTATGTCCTTTTTTATTATACGGTACCAATAATGCTGCCTTAAGTCCTGATACATCTTCGTGGCACCTCGATGAATGGAGTACCGCGAGCTATGAGCCTCCTGAAGAATCAACTCACGCAATTCGCCTACATTGGGCACACATAGCCTGCCATGCATCCTCAATACACCATCATCTCCAATATGACCTCCTTAGCATCACTATGCTGAACCGTTTCCTTCAAGACAAGCAGATGGGGGTCATCATACTGACGCTCTATGATACGATCAGAAAGAGAAGATTGGGAGACCACACAAGCCAAAACCTGACTCGGCTCAGAAATATCTAATCTGACAAACTGGTTGGCCAAGGCCTGAACATCCAATGCCAATGGCCTCTTGGCTGCTGGTAAATATGCTCAGCTCCCCAAACTCTCCACCCTGTGACTCAACGCATCGGCCACCATATTGGCCTTCCCTAGATGTTACAAAATAGTGATATCATAATCCTTAGGCAACTCTAACCACCTCCACTGACACAAGTTAAGATACTTCTATTTGAACAGATACTGCAAACTCTGGTGATCAGTGTAGATCTCACAAGGGACACTATACAAATAGTGACTCTAAATCTTCAAGGAATGAACAATAGCTGCTAACACAAGGTCATGGACACAATAGTTATTTTCATGCACCTTCAGATGTCTGGACGCATAGGCAATGCATCAACACCGCACTGAGTCCAACTCGCAACGCATCACAATAGACAGTATAAGACCCCGATCCTCTAGGCAATATCAATACTGGGGCTATAGTCAAAGCTATCTTGAGCTTCTGAAAGCTCTCTTCACACTCTTCCCTCCACCTGAAAGGAGCACCCTTCTGGGTCAGCCTGGTCATAGGTGCTACAATAGATGAGAATCCCTCAACAAATCAACAGTAGTAACTAGCCAAGCCAAGACAACTATAGATCTCTGTAGCCGAGGATGGTCTAGGCCAACTCTACACTGCTTCCACTTTCTTCGGATCCACCTTGATCCTTCACTCGACACCACGTGGCCCAAAAATGCCACTGAATCCAACCAGAACTCACATTTTGAGAACATTGCATATAATTTCTTCTCCCTCAAGGTATGAAGCACAGTCCTCAGGTGTTGCTCGTAATCCTCCTAACTCCGGGAGTACACCAGAATGTCACCAATAAAGACAATGACGAATAAGTCAAGATAGGGCCAAAATACACTGTGCATCAAATGTATAAATGTTGCCAGGGCATTGGTCAGCCCAAATGACATCACAAGGAACTCGTAATGATCATACCGAATCCTGAAAGCAGTCTTCGGGATATCTGACTCCCGAATCTTCAACTGATGATAACCTGAATGCAAATCGATCTTGGAAAACACTCGGGCATCCTGTAGATGATCAAATAGGTCATCACTACGAGGAAAAGGATACCGGTTCTTCACTGTAACTTTTTTCAACTAGCGATAATCAATGCACATTCGCATAGAACTATCCTTTTTCTTCACAAACAAGATAGGAGCACCCTAAGGTAACATACTAGGCCTAATGAATCCCTCATCAAGCAAATATTGTAACTGCTCCTTCAACTCCTTCAACTCAGGACGGGTCATATGGTAAGGAGGAAAGAGATGGGCTGAGTTCCCGGTAACAGATCAATACCAAAGTCGATATCTCTATTGCGCGGCATGCCCGGAAGATCAGTTGGGAATACATCTGGGAAGTACCTCACTACTGGGACTGACTCAACTATAGGGGTATCAATACTGATTTCTCTCCCATAAGTTAGATAGGCATCACATCCCTTCTCAACCATTTGTTGAGCTTAAAAAAATGAAATAACTCTGCTGGGAGTGTAATCTAAGGTACCCCTCCACTCTAATCGCGGTACACCTGGCATAGTCAGCGTCACTATCTTGGCGTGACAATCAAGAATAGCATAATGGGGTGACAACCAGTCCATGCCCAAGATAACATCAAAATCTACCATGTTGAGCAATAATAAATTGGCTCTGGTATCAAAACCACTAAGATTAATCAAACACGACCGATACACGTGGTCCACTACAAGCAAATCCCCAATAGGAGTAGACATATAAATAGGGAAACTCAAAGAATCCCGAGATATGCCCAAATACGGGGCAAAATAAGATGACACATAGGAATAATGGAGCCTGGATCGAATAGAACCGATGCATCTCTATGACAGACCGGAACAATACCTGTAATAACAGAGTCAGAAGCAACTGCCTCTATACGAGCCGGAAGAGCATAATATCTAGCCTGGCCTTCCCCGTCTAGGGCGACCTCGACATCCCCGACCTCCACCTCGAGCTGGCTAAGTAGGTAGGGCGGTAGCTGGTGCTGAAATTATAGCCTGAGGACGCGGTGAAGCACGTGGTGGCTGAGAAGTCTATGGAGGTGCACCCTCCTAAGTCTGAGGCAATCCCTCACCATATGGCGAGTGTCGCCACACTCAAAACAAGCTCTGGGAGGGCGTGGCTGCTGTGGCTGGCTCGGGCCAGATCTGCTGGACTGGCCGCTAGGAACACCTCGTGTAGGAGGCACACTAGATATTGCAGGTGCATAATAGGGCTCCTGAGGTCTAGGATGAGCTGGAATACTATTGGCAGCTAGAAGAGCTGAATGAATGGGGCGACTCACATAGACCCTACCATGTCGAACTGCGGCTGAGGCATGGGCACCAGAATAATGGCCAAACTCTCGAGACCTCTTGGACTCTCTCTCCTCCCTATCTCGAGCAAGCATGCGCTCCACTCTCCTAGCAATATTCACCACCTGCTGATACGAGATATCCATCTCTAACTCCCGGGCCATGCTAGTCCTGATGCCGGGAATGAGTCCCTTAGTAAACTGACGGACCCTCTCTCGAACTGTAAAAACCAAGGCCGGTGCATGTCTAGCCAAGTCACTAAATCGGACTGCATACTCTAAAACAGTCATAGAACCCTAGCGCAACTGCTTAAACTTCGCGCATCATGCGTCCCTGAGGCTCTGAGGGACACAGTTTCTCAAAAACATATCAGAAAACTAAGTCCATGTAAGGGAAGCTGCCTCAGCCGGACTGTCCAACTCATAAGTACGCCACCACATGTAAGGGAAGTTGCCTCAGCCGGATTGTCCAACTCATAAGTACGCCACCACTGATAGGCTGCTCCTCGAAGATGAAAAGCAGTGAAAGAAACCTCACTCGACTCTGCTATGCCCAGAGTGTAGAGGATGCGATCGCACTCCTCCAGAAATCCCTGAGGATCCTCTGATGGTAGACTAATGAATGTACGAGGGTCATACTTCTTATACCTCTCGAGCCTACGATGATCCTCCTTAGAAACTACTACCCTACCCTCAGGCTGAACTAGGGCCACGGGTGGTACTGGTATAATCTCTGGAATCTGATCAACCTGAACCCGCTGCTCTGGGGTGTGGGCGGCGAAAGTTTGTGCTCCTCCCCAGCTTGAGATATGGCTAGAGCAAGGGGAATCAAACTTGCCTGAGCTAGGGTACCAAACATGCTCAAGAACTATGCAACAGTCTCCTAAAGAGCTGGTGTAGTAGCGGTGGGCACCTCAGGTGTCTGCTCTCCGACTAGAGCTACTAGTGGCTCCTCTGTAGCAGCCCGCTCGGGTGCTCTGGTTGCACCGTATGGGCTTCCTCGACCTCTACCTCGGCCCCATCCTCTGGCGGCTCTAGCAGGGGGCGCAGGTGCCTGGTCATATCCGGCTGCACGTCTCCTCACCATATGTGGAGAATAGAAGACAGAAGTTTAAATTAATAATTTCGCATAATAAGGAATCAAATGAAGTGGAATTATCCTAACAGTTCCATAGCCTCCCGAAGATAAGTACAGGCGTCTCCGTACCGATCCGCGAGACTCTGATAAATCGGCTTGTGACTCACGACTCCTAGAACCTAGAGCTCTGATACCAACTTGTCATGATCCAAATTCTCCCTCCGTGAACCGTCATGATAGCACATAGTCTCTACGACTATGTAAGCCTAACATTTGCGGAAAAGAAATGAAAACATAAGAACTAAGAACTAACATGTAAATTTAAATAAGAAGTTAAGATGGGGCTCGACATATACAATAATCACTCTCGAAATGTACATAAATTCTCCCAAAACCCGAAATATCGTAAGTCACAAATTACAGAAAGAAAACAGTATTTCTACATTCCAGAGTCTAAACAAAGGAAAATATAAGAAGTGTTTGACATGGGAAAGAGCAGAAAGGGACTCCGTAGTCTGCGGACGCGGCAGATATACCTTGAAGTCTCTAAAGCCATCTCGCCTCACTGATAATGCGGCTGATAAGTGGTATCTAGATCTGCACATGAAAAAAATATGCAGGGAAGGGCATGAGTACAGCACAACGGTACCCAGTAAATGCCAAGCTTAACCTAGGTCAAGTAGGGACGAGACCAGGTTAGGGCCCTACTGGTATATATATAATATAACAAGATAGAACTAAATACCATAGTAAAATAAAAACTGAAATTAAACAGGAATGAAATCATAGAAGACAACAACTTTGTACACAGAGATAATAACATGGGATCTCCCGGGATACCGTCTCGTAGTCCCAAATGTAAATATGCAGGGGGATCTCCCGGAATACCGTTCTGTAGTCCCAAAATAAATATGCAAGATAGGGGGATCTCCCGAAATACTGTTCCATGGTCCCAAAGTAAATATGCAGTACATGGGGATCTCCCGGAATACCGTTTCGTGGTCCTAAAGTAAATATATAGTTCAATAATAGAAATATGACCACAACACGAAATCCTACAATTTAGACTAAGTCCAAGTTAAGGAAGAAGCAGGAAATTCACTAAGCATGTTGCACAAAGTTCAGATAAGCAATTAAGACACGTAGACTTGTTGTTCTAAACTAAACAGGATAATTACATATGCTAGTGTAGCTCAGAAAAAGGGAAACACGTATTTTACTTAATGAAAACGGAGTTTTGCAACAAATAACTCGTGTACGCACTCGTCACCTCATGTACACAGCGTTCAATCAAAAATAGTACCAAATTCTAAGGGGAGTTCTCCTACACAAGGTTAGGAAAGCCACTTACCTCGAACCAAGATCAATCAATCAGTTACCACACCTTTCCCACGAATATCTAGTTTCGAATGGCCCAAATCTAGCCAAAATCAATTACATAACATAATATAACTACAAGAAACCAATCTAGCTAATGAAATCAAAGCTAACGCAAGAAATTGGAAAATCACCCAAAGCCTCCTCGGGCCCACACCTCGAGATCAAGTAAAAGTCATAAAATACGAACACTCATTCACTCACGAGTTTGACCATACCAAATTTACTTAAATACGATACCAAAATCTTGATCAAAACCCCAAAATTTGGTCTAAGAACTTTTCTCAAATTTTCCCCAATTTCTCACTCAAATTCCTTAATTAAATGATGAAATCAACTATCGATTAATGGAATACAACCAAAATATGAGTTAGGAATCATTACCCAATAGCTTCCTCTAAAAATCCTTCAATTTATCGCCTAAATCCGAGCTCTCAAGATCAAATGGTGAAAAATGACATAAACCCACAAAATCCTCTCTTTTCTTCCCAGCAAACTCGCTTCTACGAGGCTTCAACCGCACATGCGGGAAAATATCGCAGGTGTGAAAGTCACATATGAAGGTTGGGTCTGCATCTACGGCAATAGGGTAACACCTGCGGATACTTGTCCGTTTCTGTGGTCCTTCGCTGCATTAACGATTACTCTCTCTCATTTGCGGGCATCGCAGATGCGAAACTAACCTCGCACCTGCGATCCCAGCCTGGGCTGCCCAAATCCGCTTCTGCGCTTGCTTCTCCGCATATGTAAGCCCTCGCCTGTGGTGTCCCCACTGCAGGTGCAAAAACACTAGATGTCTAAAACTTCAACAATGACCTAAGTCCAAATTTCAACCCGTTGAGCGTTCGAAACTCGCTCGAGGTCCCCGGAACCTCAACAAAATATACCAACAAGTCCAAAAATACCATACGAACTTATTCGAGCCCTTAAATCACATCAAACAATGCTAGAATCACGAATCACCCTCCAATTCAAACTTAAAGAACTGAAACTTTCAAACTTCTATAATTGATGCTGAAACCTATCAAACCACGTCCGAAAGACCTCAATTTTTGCACACAAGTCATATTTAACATTGTGGACCTACTCCAATTTCGGGAATCGGATGCTAACTCTGATATCAAAAATTTCACTAACGGTCCAAATCTCCAAAAAATTCGACCTTCGTCATTTCAAGCCTAAATGAGCTACGAACCTCTAAAACACAATTTGTACATTCCCCTAAGCTTAAAAATCACCCAACGGAGCTAACAGAATCGACGAAACTCCATTCCGGAGTCGCCTTTATATAGTTTTGACTACGGTCCAAATTTCAAGACTTAAGCCTCCGTTTAGGGACTATGTGTCCCAAAACACTCCAAAAACCAAAACAATCCCCCCACCCCACCACCACCACCACCACCACTACCCCGGCAAGTCAAATAAGTAGAAAAAGATATGGGGGAATAAGTTAATAGGGGATCAGAGCTATATCTCTCAAAACGACCGGCCAAGTCATTATACTTTGTTTAAAGAAATCTTATATTTTTGTTTTAATATTTTTGTGCGTCTTTTTTATATTAAATCTCTTTAAACTCAGAAAATAACTAAATACTACAAAACTTCAGCATTTTTAGTATGAAGTTTTAAGAAATGAACAAAAAAAACTTCATGATGGATAAGTTATATACACAGTTGTTGCAAAAACAAAGATTGTAGAGAAGTTTTAGGAAATGAAGTTTTTGAAAAATAACCTCCAAATATTACATACTGTATGTTGTAGACTTAAAGATAAAAATTTAAGCATGTTTGGTCAGAAGTTTAGACAAATGTACTAAAAAACTTCAGCATATTATAGACTGCTCGACAAAATTTCAGCAAGTATTGGTATGAAATTTAATAAAATGTACTAAATAAGTTCAGCATCCATTAACATGAAGTTTTAGCTTTAACATGTGGCATGAAGTTTTAGCTTTAATGTAATTTTAGCTAAATTTTAATTCGTGTTAATGTAGTTTCGTTTTAATCTTTTTGTGTTTTAATTTTTTTTATATTAATTCTCTTCAAATAACAAAAGGAAAAACATAATTTTTCCTTCAGCATATTTCTACAAAACGGCAGCATTGTTGGTATGAAGTTTTAGCAAATGAACTAAATAACTTCAGCATGCATTAACAAAAATTCACTGGAAAATAACATACTACAAGACAAATACTTCAGCATTTTAGTGCTGAAGTCTTAGAAAATGAACTAAAAAACTTCAGCTTGTTTAGACTGCAAGACTTCAGCATGTTTTAGTATGAAGTTTTAGCAAATGAACTAAATAACTACATCATGCATTAGCAAAATATTTTTATAAAATTACAAAATGAAGGGATAAAAACTTCAACATGTTTGTCCTGAAGATTTAGTAATAACTGAAAAACTTCAGCTAGGTTAGACTGAAGTTTCAGAAAAAGATCATGACAAAACTGTTGAATGCAGGACAAAACTTCAGCATGTTTGGGTTTGAAGTTTTAGCAAATGAACTAATTAACTTCAGCATCCAATAGCATAAATTTTTAGCTTCAACGTGAAATAACTTCACGCTAAATTAGGTTTAACGTGAACAATCTTCATGCTACAGTAGCATGAAATTTTAGCTTGTATTTGATTAAAACTTTAGAATTTAACGTGAAACAACTTTATTCTATATCTTTCATGCAAAGTTTTTGAAGATCTATAATTGGAAACTTCATGTTTCATCCGTCAAACAACTTCATGCAAGTGTGATTAAATTAGCATAAGTGAAAAAATCTATATGCGTTGATAGAATTAAAACTTAAAAAGCATGATGAATTACAAAAATAATTGCAGACACATATATCATGAAGATCAATCAGTTTCAAAAACTAATTTAAATTCTGAAGATGAATTGCAATACTTACAATGTATTTTGTAATTTTGAATTCGAAATTTGAATCTAGTTCAACTTTCTCGTTATGACAGAGATCGTGATTATGGCAGATGTGAGAGGAGATCTGAGGAGGGACGGAGTGATGGAGGAGAACGGTAAAGCGATTAACGTGTGATGCATTTTTTATATCTTTTGCCAGGGGTATAATAGTCATATTATTACGGCTATTTTATCAGCTGGCTATCAAATCAATAATATTTAAAATAGGGTACAAGTTAAAAGATGGTACAAATATATGATACGGTTGCAAATTGGGCTAATGTTCCTGGGGAAGTGCACAAATAGTCGCTTTAGCACCGCTATTTAAAGAATAGCCGAAGTTTACAAAAAGTTTAACCATCTGTTCAAATTTCAATAACCTAACTTTATACAATAATAGCAACAATAACTTACCTAGTGAAATCCCATACATCAAATGCAGTTCAAACTTTGGGTCTGAAGTTGATCTTAGTAGAGCCTAAGTTCTCCATGTTAAATCTTATTTTGTTCAAATTCTATTCAATTATTAAAAAGTGATTACATTTTTAATAATTTTTAGAAGTTAGTTATGTTTTAAACATTTTTATCACAAGCGACTACTTGGTGTTATTTCTATTTTTTTAATGTTATATTTTGCAAGTTAAGACAAAGGAGCAAAGTGAATAAATTGTTGTTTTCAGGACCCCTATTTTAAAGAATAGCTCAAATTTAAAAGTAAAACACCTCATAATCAAATTTCACATCATGGGGGTTAAAGTTTCGAACTTCAATCATCTGTCACAACCTAACCAACAAATGTGTAAAACAAGAATCCAAAAATATGCATAGTTATAGCTTAATTGAAACCAGTTTTGAGAAATATATACTCCATTTATCACTTTACACAAATAGTATTTGACTAAGCACAACATTTAAATAAATAATTTTGAAACGTGTAGTTTTAACCATGAGATTTATGTAGCTATAAGAAAAAAAAAAGAACATTTAATATTCAATTAATATAATAAATTGATTAATATTAAAATAGTGACACATAAAGGGAAATGGAAAAATAAACTTTGTAATTTAAAATAAATAATTCATGTTTAGCACATGAATTAAAGTTTCCGGAACCAAACCGTCAAACATTCTCTTGCCAACTTGTGTCCCATTGATCATCAGTTTCAGTTAGCTCCCCTTAAGGTAACTCTATTCAATCATCAGTACTATTCAATAATCAGTAATAAATCAGAACAAAGAATCATTTGCGCTTTGCTCTGGTTTCATTTGTTGGTTTTTTTCGCTATTTGGTTTAATTATCAGATGGAATCGAAAGATAGAGTTGGAGAAATAGACCGGTTAGAGAGGGGTTTGTTAGTGGAGCATGTCTCAGAAGAAGAATCCGAAGAAGAAGTTGTTTATACGGCGTCGTTTGAAGAAGCTGAAGATTATTTCGTAAAATATCAAACAGCTCGATGGGTATTGTATTCGTTCTTGCTAATATTAGCATGGGGAATAGGGCTAATCATGTTGCTTTACTTGCCCCTTCGGAGGTATATTTTGCGCAAAGATATCCGCTCCAGAAAACTTTATCTCACTCCCAATGCCATTGTTTACAAAGTAGAGTAACTCCTTTTTCCCCCAAAATTCTTTTTTCTTTTACTATTTACTGCCTCGTTCTTAATTTATCTGATGATGTTTAATTGTGCATGGAGTTTTACAGCTTGTTTGAGTGGTTGTTACCTATTGTATCCTATCGTATTATTTGTTTTGATCGTTACTTAAATTTTATTGTATCGTATCATTAAGTCTGTCATTACGTAACGATGAAAAGTGTCGCTTTGTGCAATGACAGATTTGGTGTGATGGCGACGTTACCTTGGTTTTTACTCTCATCTTGTCCTTCCTTATTATTAAATAATCATATTTTATCATTTATTCTACTTTTTATATAATATTTCTACTTCGTATCTTATTTTTTTCTTAGTAATATTGCAAGTCTATTCTTCATATTGTTGGCGTGTGACATCATGAAATGAAGGCAAATGATACAATCTATCCAAACGTTGTATTCGTCAAATAATACAATAAAATACGATACATTATGAAATGACATGTAACAATCATCCAAACAAGCTCTTAAGAAAGAAAGAAACCCTTTTATTTGTGTGATCATTGAGGGTAAATTGGGAAGGTTAAAGTTATATTGTTTCTAAATATAGAAAGTTGTCATTTTTTTGGGACATACTTAAAAAGAAATACCTCACATAAATTGGGATGGAGAAAGTACTTGTTTTGCTTCTTTGACCGTGTACCATATTGATGTGTGCATGTTAATGTATAAAAAAGATAATTTTTTTGTACACCCTTATTTAATCCATTTGTGCTAACTTGCAATCTTCAGTTTTTGTGATCTTGGGCAGTTTGATTAATTAGCTTGATATTATGCTATTATGTACCATGAATGCAAATGTGACTTTTACTTGAATTGCATATAGTAAGATTTTCTGCATCTGGTATAGGTGACAAAACCAGTTCCATTTCCATGTTTTGGGGATTTGAAGAAGGAGAAATATGTTTTATTGCCATCAGTTGCTGACATTATTGTTGAACAAGGTAAAAGTGACTTTCTTACTCTGCTGATTCTGCTGTTGGTATATGTGGTCTATTGCCAAGTTGACGTCTTTTTGAATTTTCTAGTTGAGATGGCATCCCCCAAGAGAAATTTTTAGATGGATATTATTTATTTATATATGTTCCCAAATGAACTTGGATGTGTTTACCTTTTATTGATGACTAATATTTCTTAGCCCAAGAGTGTTCAAGTTACCCATGCATGAAAAAGGAGAATATTTCAGGTTCTCATTTCATGGATTCGTTGAAGTTCCTTTTTGATCCTTACCACATGAAGTGACCCAAATGCACCTGACTTTCTCCTAAAATAAGTCATAGTAGCTAATACGACGTGGGCCTTCTAGATGCTCCTGGATGTGAATCTTGTGACAAATTTTTAAACTTGACTGGGAGGATACAAGAGAATTTTAATAACTGGCTGGAGCTTTTTGACTCGACCTACAATGTGGTACTTAAAAGAAGTGGAAAAAGAACCCTTACCACAATCGTCTAGTCGTGACATTCAATAATGGTTAGTATTGAATATCGATCTTTTGCTTAATCTCCTATGGATCTGATAAAAAATTAAGGATCAAAAGTACAAGTAACAGACCAAATGGAATGCTTCTTTCTTTTCGAAAGAACGGAAAGTGACAACAAAAATTAAGGACAGGAAATTCATCTTTTGGTTAAAGCTTCACCATAATCTTTCTCTGTTATTTGGTCAACCAGTACTTCATCAGGTGCATAAAAGCTCTACTGCTTGGAGGCATTTCTTTCTGGATAACTTCTTGTGGATTATCATATCAAAAGTCTGCAAATACAGATAACAAACACTTGCAGAAATGCACTTCTGTGATATCTTTCAGTTTTAGGCTTGGTACAACCAAAACTTGAGACTTCTGAATTGATGTAATTGCCAGGTTACTTACAGTCCCTGTGTGGGGTATATTCTGTAAGAATTGAAAATGTTGGTGTGAGAAGGTCCCCGAGTGATGATCTCCAAATCCAAGGAATTGCAGATCCTCTTGATTTCAGGAAGGTATGCTTTACCTCTAGTTATTAACTTCTTGTTAATATTATTTTCTCTTGGAGAGATACTAATAATTCCTCCTTAAGTGAGCTTGCTATAGGTTTGAGAATTGTGCCGTGAATCTAAGATATATGTTGACTTGTGAACCAATGATTCGTTTTCTAGGCTGTTCTAATGCGACTATCAAATCTTAGAAGTGAAGCATTCTCTAGACAAGCTTCAGCTGTTGATGATACTTCGAATTTGAGAATCGGTTATTCCTCTGCTGCTTCGGTATGTTGTGACTAGAGCAAGTCTTTTGTGTTTCTCGATCTCTTTTCTGCATTTCCAATAGCAAATTCTTGGTCTCATTTTTGTGATTGGCAGATGTCCCCATCGAGATCCATCAGACCTGATTCTATATCTCATTCGGGAGACCTTGCTGTATTACAGAAGCTGGAAGAAGTTGGGAGTTCCGTTAAGGTAAAAACAATACAACTTCCCCTAAATCAACATGAGTGTCTTCTGCTATCTAGTAATGCATGGGATTTTGTTCAGAGGGTTCAAAATCTGATTGAAGAACACCACTTTCAAACACCAGAACATCTGGCTTAAGGTAAGCGCGTGTACACAGGAAAGTCATATAATTCAGCGGCCAACTCTGTTCATTACTTTCGATGGTTATATCACTTTGTTATTAACTGCACAGGCGCATTTGTTCATTCCAGATGCTTGGCAAATGAGTTAGGATGTTTCTCTAGGAAAACTACAATTTCAGATGCTTTTTACTATGTGGGGTTTGCTTCCTCATTCCGTAGCAAATTTTGTTTGCTCAGAGTAGCTTTTTTGGAAGAAGAATTAGGTTGTCTCTAGTCAACATAGGTAACTCATTCAATTAACTGTCTCATCTAGAGTTTAAAAAATCATTTTGCTGTGTTTATTGTGGAGATATCTGCTGCAATAAATTACATCTCATTCGTACTTGAATACTTCTTTCAGACACTGCTACTCCCCATACATATAGACTGACTTTTGGAGTAATTGGCAAAGCATTATTGTGGTATTCAATCACCCAGTGATAGTGATGGCGATGGAGACAATTCAAAATAATTTGGTTAGTGCAATTTAATGCATTATGAGTCTTCATAGGATGACCCCATCAATGCAATAGTAGGTAGATTCATCAATGTGCATTAGATTTGGAGGTCATTCCCGGAGTCCGAAACTGAAATGATGTCTTTTTGGGCATAAAATACGTTTATACACTTAAAAAAAAGTTACATTTTTACCTAAAACAACAATTTGGGCCCACTAAATATGTTCTGCAGGACTGACATTTGTTTGTTAGTGTAAAACGTATTATAATACTATGTTTTACTTAAACGTAATATTATACTGCGTTTTACACTAACTTTTGGGCCCACCAATAAGTGTTCCGCGGATAACTGACATAACAATAATTCAAAAAGTCCGAAACTGAAATGACGTATTTTTGTACTTAAAATACGTTTATACTGCGTTTTACTTTAACGGAAAGTTAGCCATTAAAGTAAAATACAGTATTATACTGCATTTTACTAAAAAATTAATTTTTTTATAGGAAAACGCTATATAGTATTACGTTTAAGGAAAACGTAGTATTATACTGTGTTTTCCTTTAATAAAATATAACCCCTCCTTCTTCCCCACGACAGATCTTCCATTTTTTTAAAAAAAAAAACCCCTCCCCCACCATTCTGCTGGTCCCCCCGAATTGGGCCCCACCCGTCACACAAAAAGTGAAGAGCGTAGGTCCCGCATACAACCCAAGCCTTGGATTCCTTCTTTCGGGGTCAAAATTTCAAATTTCCGATATTTCAAAAAATATAAATCGAGGTATTTCGATTTAGTTTATGTAGAAACTCGTAGAGCATATGCATATTTGTTTTCTTGAATGTGTTTCCACGTTGATTTATGTTATGTTTGCGATTAAATTTGTATGTTATTTTCACCCGGATTAAATTATTAGTGTATTAAAAAAATAGTTAAAACTTGAGAAATTGTTTTTATTGTTAATGAAATTATTCACAAATATATTTTACTGTTTTATATGTAATTTCGTGAATGTTATGTTCATATGTTTGTTGTTTTTATTTAGTTTAAATTATTTATTTGCTTAAAGAATAGTGGCCTTTTAGCGTAGTAAAATATAGAGCTTTTTAGCGTAGTAAAATATAGAGTCTTTTAGCATAGTAAAATATAGAGCATTTTAGCGTAGAGTCTTTGTAGTTTAAGTATGTAATAACTACAAACTCTATCCAATTACACTTTATAAAATTAATTATTTAATTTATAAAATAAACTTACAGAACTAACAAATTAATATATGTTGTCAAACTAAATATCGAGCGTGGAACTCATAGTTGTATACCCTGTCCAATTAAAAATTAATTATTTAATTTATAAACTAACAAAATTCTAAAAATATTGAAATTGACACACAAAAGAATTAAGGATAGTTTGGTGATACTGGGCCTCAAATATCGAGCCTGGAACCCATATCTAATTACTCTGTCCAATTAAAAATTAATTATTTAATTTATTAAACTAACAAAAATTTAAACTTATTGAAATTGACACACATAATAATTAAGGATAGCTCGGTGCTATTGGGCCTCAAATATCGAGCCTGGAACCCATAGATAATTACTCTGTCCAATTATAAAATTAATTATTTAATTTATTAAACTAACAAAATTTTAAACTTATTGAAATTGACACATATAATAATTAAGGATAGCTTGATGCTACTGGGCCTCAAATATCGAGGCTGGAACCCATAGATAATTACTCTGTCCAATTCTAATTAATTATTTAATTTATTATAACACACAATTTTAAAAATATTGAAATTGACACACATAATAATTAGGGAGAAGTGTACGGTTAGCCACTAATAATACACGTATTTACTTTTAAGCCATTGTTTAAAATGTCTTTAGCCTTTAGCCACTGCTTTAATAAATTTTAACTGCCCGGACAAAAATACTCTTCTGCTCATGTCCTTAACTTTTATACTTAACTTCAGGACTATATGTCATTAACTTTTGACTTGGAACTCTAAGTTCAGGACTTCAGGACTACATGTCCTTAACTTTTGAACTTAACTTCAGGACTACATGTCCTTAACTTTGAACTTGTAACTCTAAGTTCAGGACTACATGTCCTTAACTTTTGAACTTGGAACTTAAACTTCAGGACCAAATCTCCTTAACTTTTGAACTTGTAAGTCAAAGTTAAGGACCTATTGGGTGTGTTTGGTATGAAGTTTTCAATTTTTTCCATGTTTGGTTGGCTAAAATGTTTTGGAAAACATTTTCCTTATCAATTCATTTTCCTCCAATTGGAGGAAAATGTTTTCCTTATCAAGAGAAGGAAAAATATTTTCCAAAGCTCCTTCTCAACGTTCCTCACCCTCACCAACCCACCCCACCCCCTCTCCAAAAAAGTTTTTTTTTAAATTTCAGTTTTTCCGTTACCATCCTGATCTGACCCTTCACCCCTCCCCCCGCCAAAAAAAATTACCTTAAGTTTTTTTTGCAATTTTAAATTTCTGTTTTTTCATTTTTCTACACCACCCACCCCAACTCCCCCCTCCCCCCCATAATTTTTTTTTACTTTTTTTTCGTTTTTTCGTTTTACTGCCCCCTAGCCCCATGCCACCGCTCACCCTCCCCCTCCCCCCGAAAAAAAAAATTTAAATATATTTTTCAGTTTTAATTTTATTATTTATCGGTTTAAAGGCTCAAAATTTTACAAGTTCCAAAATTATGAGTTCGGAGGTTTATGTGTTTGGAAGTTTACGGGTTCGAAATTCCGTGGTTTTGAAAGTTTAGCGGTTCGAAAGTTTATGAAATTTGTGGGTCCGGAAGGTTGTTGGTTTGAAAGTTTATGGCTTCATGTTTATTATATCTAAATTATTTATGAATACTCTTGAGAAGTCATTTTCCTTAATTTGGGTACCAAACACCGGAAAATGAATAAGATTACTATTTATTTTCCAAGAAAACATTTTCCGTTATACCAAACACACCCATTGTCCTTAACTTTTAAACTTGTAACTGTAAGTTAAGGACTGTATGTCCTTAACTTTTGAACTTGGAAGTCAAAGTTAAGGACCTATTGTCCTTAACTTTTGAACTTGTAATTGTAGGTTAAGGACTGTCTATCCTTAACTTTTGAACTTGTAACTATAAGTTAAGGACTGTCTGTCCTTAACTTTAGAACTTGTAACTGTAAGTTAAGGACTGTCTGTCCTTAACTTTTGAACTTGTGTCCTTAACTATTGAACTTAACTTCAGGACTTCAGGATTACATGTCTTTAACTTTTGAACTTGCAACTCTAAGTTCAGGACTTCAGGACTATATGTCCTTAACTTTTGAATTTAACTTTAGGACTTCAGGACTATATGTCTTTAACACAAGTATCTTTGTCCTCAATTTTTTGGCTTTTTACCATATTTTTCCTTATCTGTTGTTTAAGAAAATCTAAAAGTCATTTTTTTAGAAAACCAAAAGTCACGTCCTTCCACGTCTGTGATTATTATGAGTGAATGGTTTACCAGGCAATTCAACTCCTGAAAGCAGACACAAAAGAAAATGAGAGGCTTATAAAATTTACATGATTAATGCATTTCGTTTCTTCTATTCAAAATTGGATTTCATATATGAAAATAATGGAAACACTCATACGGACCCTAGATTGCCATTGCAAAAGGAGAAGTGGAGCTGTAAGGAATGAATCTGAAAATGGCGTATTTCCGTTTGGGAAGGAAAGGGTAATACTACCTTTTCATATTAATTTTAATAGACTAGTGGCTACTTTTGTTCAGCATTAAAAATGATTGATAAAAAGTAAATACCACTTTAAAAAGTGGCTACCTCACACAATTTTTACTAATAATTAAGGATAGCTTGGTGCTACTAGGCCTCAAATATCGAGCCTGGAACCCATAGATAATTACTCTGTCCAATTATAAAATTAATTTATTAAACTAACAAAATTTTAAACTTATTGAAATTGACACACATAAAAATTAAGGATAGCTTGGTGTTACTGGGCCTCAAATATCGAGCCTAGAACCCATAGATAATTATTCTATCTAATTATAAAATTAATTATTTAATTTATTATAACAAAAACACATAATTAATATTGTTTAAATTGTAGTAGACGACATGGACTTGCCGCCTGTGCATCCTGGACCAGCTGCGGATCAGATATTAGTGTTACAAGGCGACCATAGGTCCGCCTATGTATGGGAGGGACATGTATTGGATCAAACTCTCCGCGCCAGGAGACCGGACGACTTGTGGGACTTTTTGAGGGGGAGAGCTTTCCATGCCTGCGTAGTCCATTGCCTGCGTGCTACGGGCTTCCTTAAGATTTTTGAGATTGGGCGGATGCAGCTCGACTGGTCTCTCATCACGGAGTTGATAGAGTGGTGGCGACCAGAGACGCACATTTTTCACCTGCCTACTGGAAAGGCCACCATCACGCTTCAGGATGTTCAGGTTTTGTATGGGCTGTGTGTAGATGGACTGGCCGTTGCACTGCCCCAATATATGAGAGCTATGATGCATCCCCAGTATTTGGATTTGCTGGGGCAGTATACTGGTTTCAGACCACAGGGTGAGGCTGCAGTTAGAGGGGGCAGTCGCATTTCTGTGACAGCTATCAGACAACATATGGAGGTATTGCACCCCGACATTACCGACGAGACAGAGGATCTCCATATTGACCGGTACACGAGGTTGGCGTTGTTCCTTCTTTTTGGGGGTGTCTTGTTCCCGAACACTTCGGGAAATCTAGTGAGTCTGCGCTTTCTGCATCATCTGCATCAGCTAGATGAGTTACCCCAGTACAGCTAGGGTGTTGCTGTTCTAGCATACCTGTACAGGAGTATGTGCCGAGCGAGCAAGGGCACCCAGGTGGACATATGTGGTTTTCTGTCGCTTCTACAGGTGACAACATTTTCGAATACTCTGTTCATTACTCAATTCTATTGGTGGGCTCAAAAGTTAGTGTAAAACGCAGTATAATACTATGTTTAAGTAAAACGTAGTATTATAATACGTTTTACACTAACAAACAAATGTCAGTCCTGCAGAACACTTATTTGGTGGGCCCAAATTGTTGTAAAACGCAGTATTATAATGTGTTTTAGTAAAACGTAGTATAATACTGCGTTTTACTTTAACGGCCAACTTTTCGAATTCAGAGTAATGAACAGAGTATTCGAAAATGTTGTCACCTGTAGAAGCGGCAGAAAACCACATATGTCCACCTCGGTGCCCAGGTTCGCCCGGCACATACTCTTGTACATGTATGCTAGAATAGTAGCACCCCAGTTGTACTGGGGTAACTCATCTAGCTGCCGCAGATGATGTAGAAAGCGCACTCACTAGATTTCCCGAAGTGTTCGGAAATAAGACACCCCAAAAAAAAGGAACAACGCCAACCTCGTGTACCGGTCAATATGGAGATCCTCTGTCTCGCCGGTAATGTCGGGGTGCAATACCTCCATATGTTGTCTGATAGCTGTCACAAAAATGCGATTGCCCCCTTTAACTGTAGCCTTACCCTATAGTCTGAAACCAGTATACTGCCCCAACAAATCCAAATACCGGGGACGCGTCATAGCTCTCATATACTAGGGCAGTGCAACGGCCAGTCCATCAACACCCAACCTATACAAAACCTGAACATCCTGAAGCATGATGGTGGCCTCTCTAGTGAGCAGGTGAAAAGTGTGCATCTCCGGTCTCCACCGCTCTATCAACGCCGTGATGAGAGACCAGTCGAGCTACATCCGCCCAATCTCAAAAATCCTAATGAAGCCCGTAGCATGCAGGCGATGGACTACGCGGGCATGGAAAGCTCTCCCCCTCAAAAAGTCCCACAAGTCGTCCGGTCTCCTGGCGCGGAGAGTCTGATCCAATACATGCCCCTCCCATACATAGGCGGACCTATGGTCGCCCTGTAACACTAATACCTGATCCGCGGCTGGTCCAGGATGCACATGCGGTAAGTCCATGTCGTCTACTGCAATTTAAACAATATTAATTGTGTGTTAAGTTTAAAATTTTGTTAGTTTTATAAATTAAATAATTAATTTTTAATTGGACAGAGTAATTAGCTATGGGTTCCAGGCTCGATATTTGAGGTCCAGTAGCACCAAGCTATCCTTAATTCTTTTGTGTGTCAATTTTAATATTTTTAGAATTTTGTTAGTTTATAAATTGAATAATTAATTTTTAATTGGACAGAATATAAAACTGTGAGTTCCACGCTCGATATTTAATTTGACAACATATATTAATTTGTTAGTTCTGTTAGTTTATTTTATAAATTAAATAATTAATTTTGTAAAGTGTAATTGGATAGAGTTTGTAGTTAGTACATACTTAAACTACAGAGACTCTACGCCAAAAGGCTCTATATTTTACTACGCTAAAAAGCTCTATATTTTACTATGCTAAAAGGCCACTATTCTTTAAGCAAATAAATAATCTAAACTAAATAAAAACAACAAACATATGAACATAACATTCACGAAATTACATATAAAACAGTAAAAGATATTTGTGAACAATTTCATTAACAATAAAAATAATTTCTCAAGTTTTAACTATTTTTTTAAAATACTAATAATTTAATCCAGGTAAAAATAACATACAAATTTAATCGCAAACATAACACAAATCAACGTGGAAACACATTCAAGAAAACAAATATGCATATGCTCTACGAGTTTCGACATAAACTAAATCGAAATACCTCGATTTATCTTTTTTGAAATATCGGAAATTTGAAATTTTGACCCCGAAAGAAGGAATCCAAGGCTTGGGTTGTATGCAGGATCTATGCTCTTCACTTTTTGTGTGACGGGTGGGGTCCAAGAATTATTTTTTTTTAATCGGGGGGTGGGGACCAACAGAATGGTGGGGGAGGTTTTTAAAAAAAATGGAAGATCTGTCATGGGGAAGAAGAAGGAGGGGTTATATTTTATTAAGGGAAAACGTAGTATTATATTACGTTTTCCTTAAACGTAGTACTATACTGTGTTTTCCTATAAAAAAATTAATTTTTTAGTAAAATGCAGTATAATATTGCGTTTTATGTAGAAATGTAACTTCTTCTTTTTTAACTGTATAAACGTATTTTAAGTACAAAAATACGTCATTTCAGTTTCGGACTCGTCATTCCCTGCGGTGTGAATGAAAACAACTCCAAGAAAAATACTTTTTATCCCATTAGCATGCAGTCCCTCAACTATTCCAGAACAAGAAAATGGCATTGTATAGTTGCTCTCAAAATAATAGCCGAAAAAGTGTATTTGCGTATATATATATATATAAATTCTATACACTTTTTCAGTTACCAAATATAAATAATTTTTGTGCGCGGGATAAAGGTGAAAAAAGCTCATGCCAAAATCCATGTAAAAATAGAGTAAGATGACATTGACACCAAGAAGGTTAACGTTATACTTAGATACAAAAGTTTATTCAGTTTATAAGATTATGTTGGATAGACTTTTTAGAACCATTGTTTAAATTTTGACCTTATTAAGAAAAGTCTATGGGAAAAATAGCCGCATGTTAGAATTTTTGAAGCACACAGGTCAGAAGTCGAAAAGCGGTTCTCGCAAAATTTTTAAGCACCAGGAATTCAGCCACCTCAATGTTAGAAAAATTATGGTCATCCGTCAAGATTTGCGGCAAAATCATGACGATCATTATATTTTTCTGTATTGTGGGTGAAAATTTTAGTGATCATGATCATAGTCAGGAGGATTTTGTCACAAATCCTTACAATCATAATTTGGTGAAATTATGACGAACATTCTTTAAAAATTGCGCCGGGCTATTTTTTTAAAAACTTTTGTTGCCGGAGTCAAAAGATCAACAATGGCACAAAAATATCCTATTTGTGTCATCCTTCCAAGCATATTCAATTTTTAATTTACAATGAACCAAACATCCATTAGAAACTCCATATGCACTAAATAATTTAATGATTAATAATCTTTGTATTAGAATCTCTACGTTATAATACTTGCCGTATTTTCTCCACAAACCAAACAACCCCGAAGGTTATTATTATGGCTTAAGCTAGGAAAGATTATTCTGATACGTTGCAAAAAGAAAAGTAGAATTTAATTGAGTATAAAAATAGAATAATGAGATATTATGGATAATTGGATATCTTAATTTCCAGCGGTGTCATTGTGTTTGGTTCACGTGATCCTTTTTCCGGTTAGTTTAATAGTCTCTTTGGCCAAGTTAAAGGTTTTTTTTATTTTTGTCAAAAGTATTTTTCTTAAAAAAAAGTTGAGATTTTTGACCAAGCTTTTTGAAGGGAAAAAAAGTGTTTTTGAGTAGAAACAGAAGCAGCTTATGAAAAGCAAAAAAAAGTAGTTTATCCCCAAAGGCATTTTTGAGAAAAAATACACTTAAAATACTTTTTAAAAGTTTGGCCAAACACTAATTGCTGCTCAAAAGTGTTTTTCAAATTGATTAGCCAAACACAAACTAATTTTCACCTGAAGTATTTTTTTGAAAAACACTTATGAAAAAAACACTTCTCCAAATTTTAAAAGTTTGGCCAAACAGGTTATAAGTCAGTTAACAAACAAATCAATTGATTTTTGTGTCCTTTTATCAATTATCATTGTCCTAGCATTTCTATTTTCTGGCCACAAGTTAATTGATTCCAATCTCCATAAGGTCTTTTGTTTGGACAACCCCCTTTACCACCTACTGTTAATTCCTTCAATTTTCTACATTTATAGGTGATGGTGGGTGCTTATTTTCCTGATTCCTAAGTACTATTTGCTCTATTTCAGAACCACTAGTAACCACCAATATTATTTTTCTAACTTTGGTGTACAGAAGAAAAGATGGAAAACTAAATGTTCAAAAATATTTTTAGGTATTAGAAAGTCAATGGCCCTATTGAGGGATTTGGACATTGCATGACCGATAAAAGAAAAAAAACGCCCCCTACCAGATTTTTTTTAGACGGAATGGCCTATATGACACCTATACTTGTATCATTTTGTCATGTCGGTCCTCCTACTTCACTTTTTTCATCCAGATACTTCAACTTGTTCAAAATCTATATTTTAAATCATTCTGACCGTGTGTATCTCACTTGGATGATACATCATATTCCATGTCATTGCTTGACGTGGATGATACATTATATTTCATGTCATATCCCTTCTCCATTCACAACCAGAAGGTGGAGGGAAGAAAGAAGAAGCTGGGGAAGGGAGAAGCGTACATCAGAAAATAGTTGCCTAAGAAAACCTTCCAACATCATTGTTTAACAAAAAATCTGAGTCTTTGGTTAAAGCTAAAAAGAAATTCGGGTTACTGATAATCAAGAGACAAAAATAAAATACTTTTGAGAACGATGGTAAAAAAAACAAATAGATGTGTATTTCAATAAATTCTCAATAGTATTCCGTGTCCTTACAAATGATGATACTTCTTCCTTTTATAGATAATTCTAGGTAAAGGAATGAAGCCTTAGCTTTAATGATAATCATGAGTAATAAATGACATTAAATAAGCCGTTATACAATCATTCCTATTAAATACCAATTTTGTAACGTATCAAGTATTTAATAATGAATTTGGACTCCTTTTTGTCATCAGATCTTTGTTTTCAATGCCTTCTAATCCGTTGGCTGTAAACAATTTAAATTGGTACGAGACTCGTATCTATACGTCGTCTCGTGCCTATTTAAATTCTTCTTCTCGTGGTTGTCTCCCTCCGTGCCTCTTAGTCAATTGTTGCGATTTGACCATTTAACTAATCCACGTGTCATGTCACATCATCTTTAATATAAATTCAGTTTTTCCCCAATACAATCATAAATCACATTCTTCATGAAATCTATTAACCTAGACATTACAATTCGAATTGTAAATTGAATCATGAAGCAACTTTAACTTAGGATAGGACCCACAAAACTACCAATAAATAGAACTAGTAAAGTACTCCCTTTGAATTCCCCATGAGTGAAAATAACAGAAAACGTCAAGTGCAGTCCCTTGCCATCTAACTGTGAATTTATGTACATGCCTTGAGCTCTACCAATCTCTTTGGACTTTGGATCTACACCTTCAGTTACTGGATCATACACGGCAACCATTGTTGCGTCCCTATTCCAAATGCAACTTCTTTGAAAAAGAAGAACAAGTATAAATTCCAGAACATATCAGCCATGAAAAGTAGGAGGGGAGAAGCGTACAGGGGAACAAAAAGGGAGGAGGTGTTGTTGGGTGTGGGGGTGACGAAGAAGCGTACTGGGGAACAAAAAGGGAGGGGAGTGTTGTTATGGGGGGGTTACAGTGCGGAAGAAGAAGAAGAAGAAGCGGAAGCGTTTGGGGGAGGGTCACGCTCATTATCCGCGTGAATTACACTCACTTTGTCCGGTTCAACCATTATTTTGTCATATGTGCTTGGTCAATGGTCAGACGGGTTTAAAGTATAGATTTTGAATAAGTTGAAGTCTCTGAATGAAAAAAAAGTAAAGTAGAAGGACCGACATGATAAAGTGGCACAAGTATAAGTGTCATTTAGTCCATTCTTTTTTAATAAAGAGGGACTTAAGTAGACTCTGGCCGCTTTCTTGAAAGTAATTGATAGACACTTAATTTTTATAGAACAAGCTGGCGATAATCATTTTTAGTGGCTAAACCCCCCCCCCCAATCAGTAGGATTAGTACATAGTAAATGATAAGCTAGCTAGAAACATAAGCATAATTTACTATGTTTTGACTCTCTTTAATTTTTTAGTATATTTACTTTTATATACTTTAATACCCTTAATAAAAATTCTGGTGAGTTGATGGGGCACTTGCAAACCTGCTCTCTGCTCCCACTCAATGCAACATAGAGGGATGTGCTACATTAGTGTAGTTCCTATGAGACCACAAATTTCCTATCACTGTTGAATACTACTCCCCCATGCCTGTCTATTTTAATTATTGCAGTCTCTTTTACAAGTACCTTAAGAAACTATTAATAAGAGCGCTTTTTGATTATCATACTCTTGTTTAATACTCTTATGGTTCATAATGAGTGACCTTTTTGTTTTTTTATTTTGTTCAAAATAAGTAGTATCCATTTACATAATCAAGAAGGAATTAATTTTATTTTTTCAAAATTTACCCTTATTTACATATCCCAATAAGTCAAAGTAACAATATACAAATTCTAATAAAGGGTAATTTAATGAATGCATCTCTTTTTTTCTCTAAAAGTTCGTATTTTCTTAAGGGGTGTGCCAAAGACCAAAAAGTCACTTATTATAGATCGGAGGGAGTATTTTTTACTTTTAAGTTTTCTATGCTATGTACTCAATATTTTTACTTTCAAGAACATTTAATACTAAGCAAAATATAAATAAATGTTATAAATATATTATATTATGGATGTTCATTTAGTACTCCGTTGTAAATAAGCTTCCTGAAGAAGCTTATCCATATGTGACTCCACCGTAAATATGTTTATCTATTTAGTATTATATTGGAAATAAGCTTCCTGAAGAAGCTTATCACATCGGTACCCGGTTATGGATAAACATTACCCCCAGTAGAAGTTTATCCATACCGGGTATAATAAGCTTATTCATTCAGTACTCCGTTATGGATAAATATTGCTCTCAGTAGAAGATTATCCATATCTGGTATAGCAGCAGCTTACACAGCAGCTTGTAGCAGCAGCAGCTTACAGAGCAGCTTCCTTTCTTCTATAAATACAAGAGATTTCAGTTCATTATGTACATCAGTTTGAGTTCGAATAATATATCAGTTTCTCTCTATACTTGTCTTTACTTTACAGTCTTTATTTTATAACATGTTATCAGCACGAAACTCTACCATCTCAAGCAAATATTTTGAAAGTATCTGAGGTAAGAACTTTCTTTTCCTAAATAATGTCAAATCTTTCTAAACTTGAATTTGTAGCCCTGGATATATCGGGCAAAAGCTACATGTCTTGGGTGCTTGATGCTGAAATTCATCTTGATGCGATGGGTCTGGCAGACACCATCAAGGATAAAAATCAGGCATCAAACCAAGACCGTGCCAAAGCAATGATATTCCTACGTCATCACATTGATGAGGGCCTGAAAATGGAATATCTCACTATTAAAGATCCAGTCATACTGTGGAATAATTTGAAAGATATATATGACCACCTGAAGATGGTCATTCTTCCACAGGCACGTTATGATTGGACTCATCTAAAGCTACAAGATTTTAAATCTATCAGTGAGTATAATTCTGTTATGTTCAGAATTATTTCCCAATTAAAATTATGTGGTGATAATATTACTGATCATGATATGTTGGAGAAAACTTTCACCACTTTTCATGCCTCGAATATGCTCCTGCAACAGCAATATTGAGAGATGGGATTTAAAAAGTATTCTGAACTTATATCACATCTTCTTATAGCAGAGCAACATAATGGGCTATTAATGAAAAATCATGAAAGTCGACCTATTGGTTCTTGTCCATTCCCTGAAGTGAATGAGACGAACTTCCACCAAGCTAAACGTGGAAGAGGTCGTGGCCCCAGTCGTGGTCATGGCCGTGGTCGGGGAAGAAACCCCAATCATGGTAATAATAATGCACCAAAGAAGCCTCCTCACCACCAGCAGTGGAAAAGGAAGGAACAAAAGCATGAAGCGGTGCAAGCGCCAAATGCAGAAAATGCATGCTATAGATGTGGAGGAAAAGGGCACTGGTCACGTACTTGTCATACGCCAAAGCACCTGGTTGAGCTTTATCAAGCCTCCCTGAAGAAGACAGAGAAAAATGCTGAAGCAAATTTTATTTCTGAAGATAATTTAGACTTCATGCATTTGGATGTAGCTGATTACTTTGCACTCCCAGAAGGAGAAATAAGTCATGTAATCGGTAGTGAATCTGTAGAAATGTAAATATTTTAATTTTTGTTGTTTGTAATAGATAGTATGGTTATGTAATTGTTGTACATAAATAAAAGTTATGCTTTGATAATGATGTTTACTATAATATATTTTATTTATGTTATTTTGAAGAATATGGATAATCCTCAAATTATGTTTGGATCAAAGACAAATCATGAAGATATTTGTGTTATTGATAGTGGAACAACTCATGCCATATTCAACGATCAGAAATACTTTTCTTATTTGCATAAGGAAAAAGCAAATGTTTCAACAATTTCTGGTAATATAAGTTTGATTGAAGGCTCCGGAAGAGCCATAATATTTCTGTCTAAGGGAACAAAACTTATTATAGACAATGCATTGTTCTCCTCCAAGTCTCGAAGAAACTTGTTGAGTTTTATAGATATCCGCCGAAATGGGTATCATGTAGAGACAATAGATGAAATGAACAGGGAATATCTTTGTATTACAAAGAATATTTCTGGCCAGAAATGCATTGTAGAAAAGTTACCAACTTTATCTTCTGGCTTATACTATTCAAAAATTAGTACAATTGAAGCACACTCTATCGTAAACTAGAAGTTTACGGATTCAAATACTTTTGTGCTTTGGCATGGCCGTTTGGGCCATCCCGGATCAATAATGATGAGACGAATTACTGAAAATTCGAGTGGGCATCCATTAAAGAACTTGAAGATTCTTACAAATGACGAATTTTCTTGTGATGCTTGTTATCAAGGAAAAATGATCACTAGACCATCACCGATGAAGGTTGGTATTGAATCCCCTGCCTTTTTAGAGCGTATACATGGGGATATATGTGGACCTATTCACCCACCAAGTGGGTTGTTTAGATATTTTATGGTCCTAATAGATGCATCTTCAAGATGGTCTCATGTGTGCCTACTATCATCTCGCAACCTGGCGTTTGCAAAGCTATTAGCCCAAATAATTCGATTAAGGGCACAATTCTCATATTATCCTATAAAGGCCATTCACCTTGATAATGCTGGAGAATTCTCATCTCAAGCTTTTGATGATTATTGTCTATCAGTTGGGATAAAAGTTGAACATCCTGTAGCTTATGTTCATACTCAAAATGGCCTTACAGAGTCATTTATTAAACGCCTGCAATTGATAGCAAGACCACTACTTATGAAAACAAAATTGCCCACTACTGTTTGGGGCCATGCTATCTTGCATGCAGCATCACTTATCCGTCTCAGACCGACACATTATAATAAATATTCTCCGTCACAATTAGTTTTTGGTCATGAACCAAATATTGCCCATCTACGAATTTTCAGATGTGTTGTATATGTGCCAGTAGCACCACCACAACGTAGTAAGATGGGACCACAGAGAAGGATAAGAATATATGTTGGGTTTGAATCACCCTCTATTATTCGCTATCTTGAACCATTGACAGGAGATTTATTTACTGCTCGATTTGCAGATTGTCGGTTTGATGAAACAAATTTCCCACAATTAGGGGGAGAGAAAAAGGAAATCAAAAGAGAAATTGTGTGGAAAGTTTCATCATTATCTCACTTTGATCCCCGTACCCCTATATGTAATCAGGAGGTCCAGAAGATCATCCATTTACAGAATATAGCAAATCAAATGCCAGACGCATTTACTGATTTGAAAAGGATAACTAAGTCACATATCCCAGCAGAGAATGTGCCTATCCGAATTGATGTCCCAGTAGGACCATCTACTAGCATGAGAGCTAGTAAACCTAAAGCACGCCTGAAGCGTGGTAGGCCTTTGGGTTCTAAGGATCGAAATCCTCGAAAAAGAAAATCGACAAATGATCAAAATGATACTATGAAGGGATCTCCTGAAGAGACCCAAAATCTGATTAATTTTGAGATTCCTGAAGAAATCAATGAACCCGAAGCTCATGTGAGTGAGGAACTTTTAATAAGTTCGAACGGTGATGGGATTAATTTAAATCGATTTGAAATAGTGGTGGATAATATTTTTGCATATAATGTTGCACTTAATATTATGCAAGATAGTGAGGATCTTGAACCTCGATCTGTCGAAGAATGTCGACAAAGATCTGATTGGCCAAAATGGCAAGAGGCAATTCAATCGGAATTGAAGTCACTTGCTAAAAGAGAGGTCTTTGGACCAGTAGTCCAAACACCTGCTGGTATAAAACCAGTTGGTCATAAATGGGTTTTTGTGCGAAAAAGGAATGATAAAAATGAAGTTGAAAGATACAAAGCTCGCCTTGTTGCACAAGGATTCTCACAACGACCTGGAGTCGATTTTGATGAAACATATTCACCTGTTATGGATGCCATAACATTTCGATATCTCATCAGTTTAGCACTACATGAAAAGCTTGAAATACATCTAATGGATGTAGTTACAGCTTATCTGTACGGTTCACTTGATAATGAAATTTATATGAAAATTCCTGAAGGATTTAAAATGCCTGAAGCAAAATCTCAGGAAATGTATTCAATCAGATTACAAAGATCTTTGTACGATTTAAAGCAATCTGGGCGCATGTGGTATAATCGCCTTAGTGAATATTTGCTGAAAGAAGGTTACATAAATGATGATATTTGTCCATGTATTTTTATAAAGAAAATGGCATCAGAATTTGTTATACTTGTTGTTTATGTTGATGACATAAATCTTGTTGGAACTCCAGAAGAGCTTCAAAAGGCAATTGAATATCTTAAGAAAGAATTTGAGATGAAAGATCTTGGAAAGACAAAACTTTGTCTTGGTCTGCAAATTGAACATTTATCAGACGGGATCTTTATCCATCAATCTGCCTATACAGAAAGTGTCTTAAAACGCTTTTACATGGACAAAGCGCACCCATTGAGTACACCAATGGTTGTTCGATCACTTGAAGTGAATAAGGATTTGTTCCGACCTCCAGAAGAGGACGAGGAACTCCTTGGTCCCGAAGTACCCTATCTCAGTGCAATTGGTGCACTAATGTATCTTGCTAATGCTACAAGGCCTGACATAGCATTTTCTGTTAATTTACTAGCAAGATATAGTTCTTCTCCTACACGGAGACATTGGAACGGGATTAAGCATATATTGCGATATTTAAAGGGAACTCTTGATATGGGTTTGTTTTATGCTAACAAAGATAGTGCAGACCTTGTTGGTTATGCAGATGCAGGTTATTTATCTGATCCCCATAAAGCTCGATCTCAAACCGGCTACGTATTTACATATGGAGGTACTATCATATCATGGCGCTCCACAAAGCAATCTATTGTTGCTACTTCTTCCAAATCACGCCGAGATAATAGCTATTCATGAAGCAAGTAGGGAATGCGTATGGTTGAGATCAATAATTCATTTTATTCGAGAAAAATGTGGTTTGGAATGTGAGAAAAGACCCACAATTTTATACGAAGACAATGCTGCATGCATAGCCCAATTGAAGGGAGGATTTATAAAAGGAGATAGAACGAAGCACATTTCACCAAAATTATTCTACACACACGATCTTCAGAAAAGTGGTGACATTGATGTGCAACAAATCCGTTCAAGTGATAATCCAGCAGATTTATTCACTAAATCTTTGCCAACTTCAACTTTTGAGAAGATGGTATACAAGATTGGAATGCGGAGACTCAAATATTTGAAACAAGGTTTTCATCAGGGGGAGTAAAATACGCGATGCACTCTTTTTCCCTTACTAAGGTTTTTTCCCATGGGGTTTTCCTTATAAGGTTTTTAATGAGGCACCTAACAATGCGTATTACTAAATATGTGTACTCTTTTTCCTTCACTAGAATTTTTTTCCCACGTGGTTTTTCCTAGTGAGGTTTTAATGAGACACATTATCTTTTAATGAACATCCAAGGGGGAGTGTTATAAATATATTATATTATGGATGTTCATTTAGTACTCCGTTGTAAATAAGCTTCCTGAAGAAGTTTATCCATATGAGACTCCACCGTAAATATGTTTATCTATTTAGTACTATATTGGAAATAAGCTTCCTGAAGAAGCTTATCACATCGATACCCGGTTATGGATAAACATTACCCCCAGTAGAAGTTTATCCATACCGGGTATAATAAGCTTATCCATTCAGTACTCCGTTATGGATAAATATTGCTCTCAGTAGAAGATTATCCATATCTGGTATAGCAGCAGCTTACACAGCAGCTTGTAGCAGCTTGTAACAGCAGCTTACAGAGCAACTTCCTTTCTTCTATAAATAGAAGAGATTTCAGTTCATTATGTACATCAGTTTGAGTTCGAATAATATATCAATTTCTCTCTATACTTGTCTTTACTTTACAGTCTTTATTTTATAACAATAAAATAATTATACCTTGATTTTCTAAAACGATATCTATTTTGGACCAAATATATTTAGTAACTACGACAACTAATATGGACAAGAAGGAGTACTATGACAATGACAAGTTTCTAACTCATTACTATCCCGTCTTTTACTATTATTATTCTGCTTCAAGGAAGCAAACCAAAGAGGTACTCCCTCCGGTCCACTTTAATTGATTTTTTAACTTTTTTGTGGTTCATAATATTTGATTTTTTCAGATATCAAGAAGGAATTAAGTGGGCGTTTGGACATAAGAATTGTAAAATTCCAAAAAAAAAGTGAAAAAAAAATTCAAGTGAAAATGGTATTTAAAAATTAGAGTTGTGTTTGGACATGAATGTGATTTTGGGTTGTTTTTGAAGTTTTGTGAGTGATTTGAGTGAAAATTTTGAAAAACAGTTTTTTAGAGTTTTTCAAATTTTCGAAAATTTCTAAAATGCATCTTCAAGTGAAAATTGAAAATTTTATGAACAAACGCTGATTTTGGAAAAAAGGAAAAAAAAAATGGAAAAAGGAAAAAAATTCTTATGTTCAAACGGGCTCTAACTTTTTTTTCAAAGTTGCCCTTAGAGTAAAAGAGCCTAGGAGTATTTTTTGTATTTCTAGTGAACAAATTAAGGTTAATATGATCAATTTCATTGTAAATTATGTGAAAAAATAAAATTAATTTCTGGGAAGAGTAAAAATTATAATTAGAAGAAAGTTTTAGAAAGTTATGGAGTAATATCTTTGATATTTGTGGTACTTAACAAATACCTAGATATTCTAAAGTCTTGGATATTTAAGGAAGATATTAGTAGAAGATGATAGAATTGTCTAGATTATTTTTGTATCTAGAATCATCCCTAGACAAGTATAAATAGGAGTAGCCTTAGGTATTTGTAACCAAGCCAAAGCCAAGAAAGCCTTCTTTCCTAAACAAAGTTTTCTTTCCAAAACTTTCATTCTCTTTTCAAAGCTTCCCTTTCTTTAGTTGAATCCTTCAATCTTAGTTAACGATATTGGGCTAGCAGAAGGTCTCCGGATAATACTTTTCTTCTGCTATTCTTTACATGGTATCAGAGTCATAGTTGGCTTCTAGATATATTTGCAAGGTCGGGTTAGTAGTTAATTCAACTGATTTCTCTAAATGGATTTGGGTGGTCGTGCTAATGGACTAGGGACGAAGCTATTGAACCAGTCCAACTACAAGAAATAGAAGACTTGTATGAAGATATACCTTGTTGGTGAGGATTTGTGGGAATTTATCAATGGGAGTAACATAAGTCCTCCTGCTTACGCGCCAGAAAATAGCAATGCGCGTAAGAAGTGGAAAAATATTAATGCTAGGGCAGAGTTTATCCTAAAGAAATCTATCTCTCCTAATTTATTTGATCATATTATAAGGTGTAAATTAGCTCATGAAATATGGAGGACCTTCGATTGGCTGTTCAACAAGAAAGACGAAGCTCATCTACAGATTTTGGAGAATAAGTTAGCTAACACCACTCAAGGTAATCTCTCTATCGCCGAGTATTTTTTGAAGGTTAAAAATCTGTGTTCCAAAATTTCTCTATTGAATCCGGACAAGGCTATCTCTGGAGCACGAATAACAAGAATTATTATTCGTGGTTTAAAAGCAGAATATATTTCCTTTGTTATATCGATTCAAGGATGGGTTCAACAATCATCTTTGGAAGAATTTGAGGATTTGTTGTCGTCACATGAGTTACTAGCTAAACAGATGGCTAATGTATCTATTAAAGAAGGAGAAGGAATTGCTCTTGTCGCCGATAAGAGAAACTTTAATGGAAAATCAAGAGATATCGTGCACTTTCGATCATCAAGTGGTTCAAGCTCGCCAGGAAAGAAGGGGGAGTCTTCTAGCAACGGTAAAAAGCCTTTAAAATGTTATCGTTATGGCAAAGTTTGACACATAAAAAGATATTGTCGAGACAAAGAGAGCAATATGGCTCAAACCAAGAAAGTTGCTGAAGAAGAAGAAAAAGAAAAAGACTGGGGAAAGTGCTTCGCAGCGGAGACTCGAGCAATAAATGCCAACGCTTCCCTAAATTTTGAAAGAGATTGGATCGTGGATTCAGGATGTGGGCACCATCTCACTGGAGATCAATCCAAATTCTCCACCTTTTCGCGAATACAACAGACATGATGTCATTGTTACAACAGATAATACAGTCCATAATGTGGAGAAGGAAGACACTGTTATAATCAACGAGAAGCAAAAAGGCACTATCACCCTCAACAGTGTCTTTCATGTTCCAGGTACGAAGAAAAATCTTTTTTCAGTTGCAAATGTTGTAGATGCATAAAACTATTTGCTATTTGGCTCATGTGATGTGAAGTTCCTCCAAAATATCAAGGTGCTCAGGGCAGATATCATTCACTCAGGTAAGAGAGTTAACGATTTATATGTCTTATCTAACTCTAATTCATATATTGAGAAAGATGAGTAACAATGATAACACGCATCTTTGATATGCTAGACTTGGACATCTGGATAAATTAAAAACCATGGTAAAATTGAATCTAATAAAAGGATTGCCTAACTTAAGAAAATTTGGCGGATGAGAGATTTGTGAAGGATGTTAATACGGAAAGGCATATCATCTTCCATTTGACAGATTCTTGTCAAGGTGCAATGCCCCTCTAGAACTTATTCACAATGACTTGATGGGGCCAACTAGAGCTCCTTCATTCTCAGGCTATTCTTATATGCTAATTTTCATTGATGATTTTACTAGATTCACTTAGGTATATTTTATAAAGCACACGTCAGAAGTTTTCAATAAGTTTGTGGAGTTCAAAAAAACAGTTGAAAGTGAACTCGATTCCATGCGGCTGCGAACTGATAATGGTGGCGAGTTCACTTCAGATGAACTCACATACGCTGGCATGGCATTAAAAGAGAACTCATATATGATGATACGTCGCAACAACATGGAGTGGCTGAAAGAAAGATTCGACACTTAGCTGAGACATGTAAGAGTTGGCTTCATGCCAAGAATTTACCTAGATCCTTGTGGGCTGAAGGTATGAAATGTGCAGCGTATGTGATTAACAGGATGCCGCTTTCTTCAAATAATACGAAGTCTCCCAATGAATTAATGTTTGGAGAAAAGCCTAGCGTTAAACACCTCCGAGTTTTTGGCTCTATTTGTTATGTTCACATTTCGGATTTTCATCGGAGCAAGTTGGATGCCAAGGCAAGAAAATGCATCTTTGTCGGATATGATGAAAGAAAAAAGGGTTGGAAGTGTATAGATCCTAAAACTCATCTCTTCATTGTTTCAAGGGATGTCATATTCGATGAAGTCTCTTTGTATTATGGAGTTGCGCAAGAAGGGGCAGGTTCTAAACCCTTGAACCTTGAAACATCAAATCTGCCCATCGTAGGTACTTCTTTAGATAATGTAGTTGTCGAGGAGCTAAGAGAAAGAGGGAGCCCGATAACTCAACGATATGAAACTCAACAAGGAGATGATTCAAGTGTTTCAAGAAGGCTAAAAAGAACTATTATAAAGCCAACTCATTTCAGAGATGAAAATTTCGTCCGCACATACTCATGTTCCTTTGCAAAACCAATTAAAGAACCTTCAATCTTTGAGCAAGCAAGATGAGCCAGAAAAATAGTACTGAAATCTTCACCAAGACATGTCCTAAAGCATTTGCGACAAGCTTGGGATAGCTTCCAAAAAATTACTTTAAGGGGGAGTGTGAAAAAATAAAGTTGATTTTATGGAAGAGTAAAAATTATAATTAGAAGAAAGTTCTAGAAAGTTATGGAGTAATATCTTTGATATTTGTGGTACTTAACAAATATTCTAAAGTCTTGAATGTTTAAGGAAGATATTAGTAGAAGATGATAAAATTGTCTAGATTATTTTTGTATTTAGAATCATCCCTAGACAAATATAAATAGGAGTAGCCTTAGGCATTTGTAACTAAGCCAAAATCAAGAAAGTCTTCTTTTCTAAACAAAGTTTCCTTTCCAAAATTTTCCTTCTCTTTTCAAAGCTTTCTTTTCTTTAGTTGAATCCTCCAATCTTAGTTAAAGATATTAGGTTTGCAGAAGGTCTCCGAATAATATTTTTCTTCTGTTATTCTTCACAAATTAATGTTAAAAGGTTGATTCCTTAAATGAAAAAGTCTAATTGAGCAAAGCAAAGCTCTGAAATTCAAATGAAAATTAAATGGAGAAAAACGGGAAGTATGAAGGGTTGTTGTCTCTCAAAAAGTAAAGATTGTTGAGGGAATTTAATGAAATTTAAGTAGTTCAAAAAGATAAGAAAATTTTAATTTGAAGAGACAGGTTGTGTTCCATAAATAGGATTGAAGGGGGTGGTTGGTACTTGGTATAGTATATTAAATGGAGGCACCCAAAACTAACAGTTGAATGTATTAATTTCTCACACTAGTCTAATCTCTATTCAATACTATCATGTCTGACTTCCAAAATGGGGAGGCCCAACATTGTTGGTGGCCTACAACAAAATTTCGATGAGGGGCCCTAATTTATTAACAAAATAAATTTTATATTTTTGTTTGAAATCTATTTGTTTAACTGTTTTAAATGACAATATAGCTAATCCGATCCATTTAAATTTTCATAATACATTATTGATCCTAATGCAAAATTTTTATAGGATAGGTATTTAACAAAAATTAATTCTTGTTATCTTATTGAGTATACAGATCAGAGTATTATCTTCTACTTGTAATATTTCCTTTAACGTCGGCTCCCACCCTCCAAGAACTCCCCACCTTGGTCTTGGGGTAACTTGAACTCACAATCTCTTGGTTGGAAGTGGAGGATGCTCACCACTAAAGCAACTCACTCTTATCGAAAATAAAAGATATCTTTATACCTTTTAAATAAAAAATCAAATTTTACCCACTAAATAAAAAAAATCAAAGATATCTTTATACTCTTTAAATTATTAAAATATCAACTAGTGCTAGTCACAAATTAAAATTTTCTTTTTCCTTTTTGTATTAAATTATTTACTTTTTAACATTAAGATACTCAATTTTTATATAAAAAAATTAAAATTACTACCAAAAGAAAGTGGGGTCCCCAAAATTTGGGGCCCCTAAGCCATTGCTTGTGCTGCCTTACCCTTGAGCCCCCTATGAAAATGGATAGGCAGATAGCTATGCACGATTTTGACGTTCAACGGTTTTCTTTTTGTTAGAATTTAGAAAGAAAAAAATGTTTTTCTTTTTTAGGTAACTGAAATGTCCAAATAAAATGATCTACTAATTTTACTCTCCATCAATAATTATAGTCAAATACACGCATGCAATTATGAAATGAGCTCAAATATGCCTTTATTTTTGATGAAAAAGTGTTAGTCACATTGTGAGTAAGCTAGGAACGTAACCAACAAATTCAACTTTGAGCACGTGAAATTAAATTTAATAAAGTTTTTACTCTATTTTTTCCAGTTATATCCCTCAAATAATCACACATGCGTATTGAGGTACAACAAAATCTTATTAGTAGATTGCAAAAGACGAGTCAACATATTCTTACATGAAATTGTACCGAAATATTTGCTTAAGAAAAAGGATATTGTGTAAATTGAAAAGCAAGCAATTATGAAGGGATGCAATTTAAATGCGTTCATGATTTTGCCAAAAAGAAAAAAGAATACGGGCATTAGGATAAAAAGTAAAACAATAAGGTGTGAACTGTAAAAAAAGAAAAGAAAAAGGACAACATGTTATAGCCTGTTTGGCCAAGCTGGAGAAATCAGCTTATTTTGAGAAGTGCTTCTTTTCAAAAGTGCTTTTGAAAAAAGTACTTTTGGAGAGAAACAGTTTGTGTTTGGCTAATCAGTCTGAAAAGCACTTTTGAGAAATAATTTGTGTTTGGCCAAGCTTTTTAGAAAGTGCTTTTGAGTGTCAAATTACGAATAAGGACATGAATAGATTTACTTAATAATTAATATTATAAGTAAATAAATAATATCAAAATTTTGTTAGTACATGCAATAATTAAAAAAAATTCATTTTATTTAAGTAAAATATGAAAATAAAATTTAAAAGTACTTAATTCTTTTTATATAAGTTAAATATATTAAAATTCCTTCAACAAATATAAAAGCATTCACCCCTAAAGTCACTATATATTAGAAAGTTTTCCTCAAAATAAGAAGAAATATTTATAAATTAATATCCTAAGTATTAGGGTTAAGGGTTATTTTGGTATATACTATATTTTGTTAAGGGTATTTTAGGTAAGAAGAAAAGCCAAAACTGCTTCTGCTTCTGCTTTTGGAAAGAAGTTACTTTTTTCTGCTTCTCTGAAACTGCTTCTGCTTCTTCCCAAAAGCATTTTTTTTCCCCAAATAAGCTTGGCCAAACACCTCAAATTAGGGGAAAAAAAAAAGTACTTTTAAGAAAAAAAGTGCAAAAGAGATTCTGGTACTTCTATTTAGTTCGTCAGCTAAGAGTTTATGGTTAAACTAGATGACATACCTGTGCAATGCACAAGCCCAATTGTTTTTTTTTTCTTTAAATATTTCTTGGTCTATTGCTAATTACCCACTTTATTTGTCTTTAGGGAAAGAAAAAAGAAAATAGGCGTTTGTGTAATAACGTATAGAACCACATTTACCTGTATTATTTTTTTTATTTTTTGCGTTATGTGTATTTTAATTTTTCTGAAATTGTATTTCTATACCAATCACTTTTTAATACTTGTCGAAGTCTAACACTTTATTATACAAAGATTGCAACACTTCAAGTACAATGCAGAGTATTTCTACACAACTTCTACACATTTTTATTTTAAAAAAATAATTTTGCACCACCAAACTTAAAATTGATTATAAAAAAATGATTGAAAAGTCAATTAAAAAATAAGTCGTGATGTATTTTCTCATTGTTTAAATTGAGTATATATAGTTTTGCTCTTTAGTATTTTCAATTGTGTTAGTGTCTAATTTTTTCTTTTTATATTAATCAAAATTTGAATAATAAAGCATATTCATTTTATTTCCAAATAGTTGGCGAAAAAACCTTTTTTGTTCTTTGAAATAATAATCATATTTTTTAATTATTCACAATTTTTAATAAGAAAATTTGACATATTCTAGGGTGTAATACAACTTTCTTTACCATAATGTTAAATTCTTTATTGAACACAGAGGAAGTACCCAACTAACTTTAATCAAAGAGGGAAAAGTATAATCTTGCATAATGATACTTCTTATGCTGCCTACTATGTAATAAAGAAAAAAAATTCCCAAATTAGTTGTCTTAATCTTTTGTTCAGATTATTCTTAAATATTTTTTTATAGAGGGAATCATTTTTATACCATTTGAACAATATTTAATATTCTATAATAAAAAAGGAACTTGAAGCTATATTTTTATTCTTAAATATTTTTTTCTCATTTTATAACGTATTCCAATTAAAACTGAAATTAATGAGGACCTCTATAAAATGATATAAATTGATACTAATATAAGAACACCTTAATAAAAATTTGCATAATTTATTGCCACTTTTAAAAAAAAAGTAGTCTATACCTAAAATAGTCAATAAATAAAACAAAGAAAATAATACTTAAGGAGATAATAGAATTGTTATATATAAATGTATGTAACCATTGTGTGCTTTTAACCAAATGAACATTGAATTATAGAATTACCAAACACATAATTTTTTGAGTTAAAAGTACTAATTGGAAAAAGAAAAAAAAATTCTGAAGGTGTGAAGTAGTATGCTTTAAACAAATTGAAGAGTAACATTAATTAAGTAGTGCATTTAAAGAAGATAATGGAAAGTGGGGTCCACCTGAAGAATTCAATAGTTTGGACCACGCTACTTTTATTTTTTCCGGTCATTAGAAACCAAAAATCAGGCTTTTGAGCCTATTGTATAAGCAAACAATGCAGTTATATTTTTGAAATGACCATGATGTCCTTGGTCGACCTCCTCTTCTCTCTTTCTATATAATAGAAAAAATTTAATAGCCATGTTGCTGCCTGGATGGGGCAATAGAATGACTAAATGAGTGGCCTAAAGAAAAATAATGATTAAACAACAATAATAGAACCAGTCTAATCCCACAAGTGCAGGAGCGGAAGCACGCCTAATGAAGTAGTGTCACGGGATACCACTTCGTCAATTATTTTTACTAAATATATGTATTAATACTGTGAGGAAATGGATAAGTACAAAACAATGACATCAATTGACATAAATTATTTTTTGGTGTGTTGGTTATATGCTTGATTTTGTTTTAGAAGGTCGGAAGTTCAAACCTCAACTAGGATTTTTTTTTTGTGCAAATTTTTGAGAGGATCTGTATGGTTAAAAATTATGATAAAGTAGAATTGAACCTAAGACATTTTCTAACTTGAAACTCAACAAAACCAATAGACTAAAAATATTTCTTATCTAGAAGTATGATAATTGAAGTTATTATTCTCGTACTTGTATAAATTTCGATACCGCTTACAAAAATTTCTACGTACGCCTCTGCACAAATTGGGTTTAGAAAGTATAGCGTATATGCAGATCTTATTCATACCTGGTAAATAAAAAGATTGTTTCTGATAGACTCTCAGCTCTCAAGAAAAGGTGAAGAAGAAGAAGAAGAAGGAGGAGAACAAAGAAAAAGAAAAAGAAGAAGATGAAAAAAAAGTAGCACCAAAAATAACAACAAGAAATTAACATACACATAATAAATACATACTATTAATATTTAATTAATTAAATCAATCCAACTTTAGTCCTCAACTAGAGAATATTCACGTTGTTCATTTCCGCTATTCTGCTAAATGCTCAATTTGTGCAGATGCGAAAGCAGAATTTTCACCAAAGAAATATAAACACAAAAAAATTAAATACGCAAAAAAAATTAAGGAAATTCATCATCTAATATATATACATGAAATAAAAAGTTGACATTATATACACAATGTAATTTTTGCGACCCCTTCTGCCTACCTAACTCCACCTTGACCTCCACGGTGGCACTCTTCTCCCACTTCTATTTCGGCTAAACCCAGTAATTTTAACCTAATTTTCGTATTTGTCTTACAAGTTTAAATTGAACAATATATTTAATTTATATACATAACGTAACTCTTAGATTCTTACAAATCTAATTGAACTTTATATTTAATTTATACATACAACGTGACTCTTCGATTAAGTATATTCTATGTGATTAGACTTGACGGTAATAAACACAATTTTAATTATCTCCAAATAAAGTATAGTGGGAATATACCAGACTATTATTTTTTTTTAAATGTATATAAGTCGGTTAACTTTTTTGGATTTTGTAAGACTATAATTTTGTTTGCATAGAGTGGTGGTAGTGACACATCAGACATAGATAAGAAGCAAAGAATAGAGTTTAAAGAGGGAAGAACACTTGGCTGGTTCTGTCTGTAGGACGACTCAGATATTATGTTATTATTTTAAAGAGGAAAAAAAATAAGTACTAATTAAACAAGGGAAAAATAAAGAAAATATTAAAAAACAGAAAAGAAAAATATAAAACTTGGCTCTGAAAGTAGTGAGAGCAGAGAAAGAGATCCAGGAAAAAGACAGCATTTCGATTTCTTCATCTCTCTCAGATTTAACCAACCCCACAAATATATTACCCCCACACCCTACGTCCCTACCCCCCTACCCCCTACCCCCACCCACCAACCCAAAATTTCTTTAATCTCACCCCCTCCTCTTCTGCTCAGAGGAGTTGTTCTGAACTGAACTCTCCGCCCCTTACCCCCAACCACCACCCCTTGCATTTGTGTCTATACTGTATAGATTTTGAGTTTGCACTACATTGATATAAGTTATATAGAAAGGGATTTGTATATTGTTGATCGGAGAGTTTTAAGAAATGGCGTCATCGACGGTATCGTCATGGGTAATGGGTTCAACATGCATGTCAGTCGCTTGTGAAAGAGAACATGATAAACATTCTTTGTTTGGGATTTCTTCTAAGTCTAAATGCAAATGGGCTTCTCAAACTAGAACCAGGGTTTTGCCAAAGTCCAAATCCACTGCGCAAATAGGTAATTTTATTAAATTTAAGAATTGGATTTTACAGAAATGAAAAGTCATGCATTTGCTTTATTTTGTTGTTGAGTGAGTGTCTATTTTAAGAGCTGCATGGTAAGATTCTTATAGGAGTGTGATTTTATGTTTATTAAATTGGCTTTATTGTAGTCCAGAATTTTGCCACCTCATGTTGGCATTGTGTGTCATGTGAAATGAGTGTGAATTTCTGGGATAGATCATGCAATTTGCTTGTAGCTTGATTTTATGGTAATTTCTTTTTTAGTATTAGAGACTGAAAAGAGTTGTGTTGTACAAGTGTCTACGCTTGTACGTATTGTCTGCAACAAGTTTACGAGTTGTGATTATTGGCTGCAGGTATTTCAAACTTTATGGGTTTTGGATTTTTGAACAACGACTTCAAGTAACTTGGTTCTGAATTTAATATTTGTACATATTTAATGATTTTTTTAATACAAATACACTGTTCGAGCAGAAGTTACCGGGTTTGGCCAATCCCGTATGTAGGCTTCTAGCTCCACCCCCTAATTGGCTGGACGTAAAGGAATTCATTTCCCTCCTTTTTAGTAGAAATATTTTTTTCTTTGAGAATATTCTCGCGGTGAGCAAATGTTAGTAAATGATTTGATCATGGAAATGTTGTAGAAAATATTTTCCTGTGATGCCAAACACTCCTGCGTCAATGTACATGATTGGGTTTTCTTTGAAGTGATCACACAGAACTATAGAGATCTTCAACATCATCTTCTAATATGGTTTCCCTTTAAGCTATCAACTTTCCTACATTGATTTTGACGTGCTTGGCCGCTCCTTGTATTAGGGGAGGTAATGGCAATTGCTGCCCAACCGGCCATGGAAGTTGCAGTAAAGAAGAAACCTCTGACCAAGGAAAGGCGAGTTGTTGTGACAGGGATGGGTGTTGAAACACCGCTTGGTCATGATCCCCATGAATTTTATGAAAATCTGCTCCAAGGTGTCAGTGGCATAAGTGAGATCGAAGCTTTTGACTGTTCACAGTATCCAACAGTATGTGTTCTTCTTGGGCCTGTTTATCCAACTTTAGTTATTTAAATGTTGTTAATGAGGTCCAAATTTGCAGAGAATTGCTGGAGAGATCAAGTCTTTCTCGACTGATGGTTGGGTTGCACCCAAACTTTCTAAAAGAATGGACAGGTTCATGCTTTACATGATAACAGCTGGTAAGAAAGCACTGTCAGATGGTGGAATTACTGAAGACATTATGGATGAATTGGATAAAAGAAGATGTGGAGTTTTAATTGGCTCTGCTTTGGGTGGAATGAAGGTGATCAACTTCTTCTTTTTTCCTTTAATCGTAATTGTGATGAAAATTTCACTGGTTAAATGTGTCAAAAAAAAAAATTCTTTTCCATTTTCATTTTTTGTTTATATGCTTCTGGGACCAGCTCTATTTGGTTGCTAACATCTCATATACGGAATCAACAACCTGTACATGATTGCCCATGTATTGCAGTCTCCTCCTAAGCAGACCAGTATGTAGGCTCTAGAGTCTTTGCTAGAACCAAAGTAAGTGACTACTGTCTAACTGACTTGCTTTGTTTGTGCAGGTTTTTAATGATGCAGTAGAGGCTTTAAGGGTTTCGTATAGGAAGATGAATCCTTTTTGTGTTCCATTTGCAACTACAAACATGGGTTCTGCCATGCTTGCCATGGACCTGGTTAGCCATTAAGATTCAGTTGCTATCTGTGATTTATGATTTAAAAAATCCCAGCTCTGTGCATTTGTTTACAAACTCGATTGCAGGGATGGATGGGTCCAAATTATTCAATTTCAACAGCATGTGCTACAAGCAACTTCTGCATATTGAATGCTGCTAACCACATCATTAGAGGTGAAGCTGTAAGTTTCGTGCCTTTAAAGTCATAGAAAGCTTTCGGAAGCAGGGGATTCATATCATCTTACTGTTGTTCATAGAGTTCCCTATGCATTGACAGATGTGTCCCAAGGATTAACATGCTTAGTGGCTTAGTTCTCTTGTTTTTACACACTGATAATTTGCAGGACTTGATGCTGTGCGGTGGATCAGATGCAGCAATTATACCAATTGGTATATTATATGTTCTTTCTTACTTGAAGTTTGTTTATCAAGCTGAGGTTGTTGATTACCTTGCAATAGTTATAGTTTTAAATAGCTTTTGATGTTATTTTTGTTTTCTTTTGCAGGATTGGGAGGATTTGTTGCATGCAGAGCGCTTTCACAGCGAAATGGTGACCCTGCAAGAGCTTCTCGGCCTTGGGATAGTGTAATGTCTTGCAAATCTTTTGCTCTTGTTCCTCTGTTTTCGCTCTAGTTGTAAACGTAAACTTTTATGTGGCATGGAGTGGCGATTCTAGAGCACTTACGCTATTCCTATTGCAGTTCTTGGGTTTGTGACCTAATAGGGAATTAGAAATTTCCAGATTTGTATTTTTCTTTGGTTGACTGAGTTGCCTATCCAAATTGCAGCTTCCATTCCCTGAGATTGAACTTGACGTATGTCATATTTTCTTCAGAATTTATGACCATGTATCCCCTTTGGTTTGGACTCATGTGGACTCAGTGGAAGGAGAGGCATGTGAGAAAAATTTGTAGGAATTGGAAACTCCTGTTTTTATGTTAGTGGAATAATTATATTTCTGGTATTCGTTTGGAGCAAATATGATATTCCAGTCACTATTCACAGTTGGATGCTCTTTATCATCATGCCTCTTTGCGGGATTCTCTACTTTTTGTATGCATCTTATAGGAGCATTCTTCCAATCAAATCAATAAAAATTATACTCCATTATATATTTATTTCCATGTTCTAGCTCGTAAGCTGCTGTACTTAAATGACTTGTAAGATGAAGCAATAGCACTACAAAATTTCAACCCTATCATCCTCTGTGTGTGTGTGTCTCAGAGTGTGTGTAATTGGTGAGAATTGCTTCTTATTTTTATCTTAATCCTGGACAGAATCGCGATGGATTTGTTATGGGTGAAGGAGCCGGAGTCCTGCTTCTGGAAGAACTTGAGCATGCCAAGGTGATTTATGTTTCAAAGTCTATAAATGCTTTCCTTTTAACCCACTTGTTGATCCTTAAACAAAATATGGAAGATAGAAAGCCAATCCCTGGCAACAGAATTCTTTTAAGTTTCCTTTTTTAATTTCATGAGCAGCAAAGAGGTGCAACTATCTATGCTGAATTTCTGGGTGGAAGTTTTACTTGTGATGCTTATCACATGACAGAGCCTCATCCTCTCTCTCTCTCTCTCTCTCTCTCTCTCTCTCTCTCTCTCTCTATATATATATATATATATATATATATATATATATATATATATATATATATATATATATATAATCACCTTTGGATAGATGGGTAGTCTTTTCGTTGGTTAATAAAAAGGTAAGCTTTTGGCTGCAAACATCAGAAAAAATTTTGAACGTTCAAATTTCTTGATTTCTAGATGGACATGTCTTACACCTTTTCCCATTATTCTTCTGGGCTGTCTACGATTGCCTTGCTTTTTGTTGAGGATGACATGTGCGAATGTAAGATTTACTTTGTGCATGATGAAATCAAAGAGTCTTAAGTGTAATTTATCCATCCAACAACTAGCTGTGACATATAGGCCTCCAGAATATGATTCCATCACTCTAACAGCTTATACTCTGGAGGGGTCCAAAAATTGGTGAGAAAGTCGTTTGGCTTAAAATAGTTGTGGTAATACATCTCCTAAACCTCTTCTGTACTTTTGGCTTTAAATTTCTGGCGCCTTGCCTTTTCTAACAACTGTAGCCATATGTATTCTTGAATGTGTCTATTCATCCATCTCATAAATGTACCACCCTAACCATACTGGATTTGATCCTTTTATTTTATGTTGGCTTATTTTGCAAAAAAATATTTCTTCTCTTTTGTAATAACTAATAACTTGCATGTTTTTCTTAGTCACCAAGATTTTGTTCCACAAAGGCATTAACTCCTTTATTGGCATTTTATAAGAATTTCCTTTCATGGGATGCATCAGTAACATGAAGCTCCTGAAGGACTCCTCCTTGTTGTCCACCTATTTTGTCATGCTTGAAGTCATTCCTTTTCTCATGTTAACGGCTCTCGAAATAAACTGCTTCTTCCTGGTTCTTAGTGAGTTAAATGATGCACTACTTCTGTGCTCCTTTTGTGTTTTGACTAAGTTGGAGATGCAGTTATACTCATCAAATCTAGTTCCTCAAGTTCTATGATTTTCTGATAATTGTACCTGAAAGATTCTTCTGGACCAGATAGATTGGCTTGCATAAATTGTAGCTTACATAGAACGGAAGATAGCTTAACGTACTAAGAATGCACGATCTGATGTTTACTGAGATATACAATAGAGAAAAGGATAGCTTTGAACTCTCTTATCCCCCCAAACTAGCAGGAACTGGAGTCATCCTATGCATAGAGAAGGCATTAGCTCAGTCAGGGGTATCCAAGGAAGATGTAAACTACATTAATGCGCATGCTACATCCACACTAGCAGGAGATATTAAGGAGTATCAAGCTCTTCTCCATTGCTTTGGCCAGAATCCAGAGGTTAGATTGAAGTTCTCTTATTGAAATACTGTGCCCACACCATTCCTCTCAGGTTTTCATTTCAGCTGTTTATCAGTCGCTGTTCCATGTTTTCAGTTGCGAGTTAACTCCACAAAATCTATGATTGGTCACCTGCTTGGAGCTGCTGGTGCTGTTGAAGCTGTGGCAACTATTCAGGTGCTGTTATCTCATAATCCCTCCAAGTGTGCTGCAGCTGCAATTCAGTTGCTTTCTAGTTTATTGTGTAACATCTCATCCAACTGTTTTCTTGCATAATGTTATATTTGCTGGCTGAAAATTGTGGTATAGCGGTGTGTGTAGCCTGTTAGGTGACTTGTTACATTACTTAGGTTTCAGACTGTTGAATAGACTAAATCAATATTTTATTTATGTAACATCTACTTGAATTAGAGAAGGTCTTTATTAATTCACATATCATACTATTTTTCACAGTCCTTTAGGGGGGATTGGGGAAGCAACAAATGATTTGGTTCCTTGCTTGCTTGTGTCCTTCAGACCTTAATTGCTTTTTGTGAGAGAACTTGTGGCTGCTAAGACAGAGAGCACAGCAAAAGCTGTTTTACTGAGGAAGCTGCACATTTTTAAATTTTTATAACATGAATAGCTTTCCTTTGAATTTGAGTTCAATCATTCATATCATATACAGTAAAAGAAGAAAAGATATACATGGTTGTCACCATCATTTGTGAGTGCAAAATGCAAATGTATGCCAATTGGTATAGAGGACATGTTGTGTGACCTAAAGAAGGGGGAAGTAAAGGGACTGGCTGACCGTTTACAGAGAGGAAAATTAATAAATGCTACCTGCTGGCGTTAAAGATGTCGAACTGCTGCTCAATGTAATCTCAAGTAGACATAAATGGCTCATAGGAATTGAAACATCAACTGACTCCGGAATCTGGAAAAACTAAACCTTAGTGATGATGCCATCCTTTAGAATTGCTACTCTTTCAAGTTAAAGAATTTCCGAAGGGTTATGATTTACTTCTGATCTACCAGTCTGAAGTGTTGAGCATAAACCTGGCAAGAGTGGCAGTAAGGATTTGGGTTTAGACCTCCATATAAAAAATGAAGAGCATGTCAAGATATGTGCAATATCTTGTTGATAGCTGCACCGTTTGAGATCCAAATCCTCCGTCTCCACTTTGTACAAAGTTCATCCTCTTAAAAAGGTGCTCTATAAATGATGGAACGGGTATGCAAGCATTAACTACCAAAGAATTAGTTTCTAGCCGAGGAATCTGGGTCCGCTTATTCAGCATATTCATCTTTGGAGCCTTAATGCTAATAGTGGTATATAGACCAACTTAGTCAAGGTGAGGGTATGCGGTAAAATGAGTTCTTGTAATGTTTATTGTAGCCCGGAATATTGTGTCCTATGTAGTTTCTGATGCTTTTCATGTTGGATGGAGGTTTTCTTGTATTATCCTCCATCAAAAGACTACGTGTCAAAGTTACCCATGAATCCTTGCCTCGAAGTTAAATCGTCCATGCTACATTAATTTGTTATCTGAAAATGTTGCTACAGATGTTATAAATGATAATGTAATGCAGGTATTTTGCAATCAATGACTGACAAATTTTTATGTACCAAAATTACTCCATTAGGCCTGGGTTGGGTCTTCTCTGATGTTTAGACTAGGGAAAAAGACATGACAAATGACACTTCTGAGGTCTCGCTCTGTGTGTGTGTGTATATTTGTAAACAGGTTAACCTATACTAGACTTTTGGGTGTAATTTAAAAGTTTTTGGTAGCTAACTGTTTTATCATCAAATAATAGGGGAAAAAGATCTGGAGAAAGTTTATAGAAAGTTTTATGTAAAAGGAAGACGTACCATATTCATAAGAAAAAGACAGCATACTTGTACAATACGTACCATATTCATAAAAGTTTATTGTATTCTGAATTTGAAAGAAGAAAACCATACTTGTAGAAGACATTTACAAGGAACATTGGGGTGGGAGTCTTGACACAATGCATAGGGGGAACTTTCCATCGTGGTTATTTTATTATTTAGAAATAGTTGTTTTTTGCAATCATTTTCGCTGCTGGGAGTTACTCCAGCTTGAAGTTGGGAGCTCTAAATAATTGGTAGTAGAATAACTTCGTAACCTTAAATTATTCAAATACATGTTGATTGAAGAAGTAAAAGAGCCAAATTGTCTGAGTTTTGTTATTATGGGGGTATACTCTTTTATTTTGGCTACAAATGGAGCTATAACAGTTGTTTTTCAAAAAAGGAATTGTAGGATAAGTGGCTAACTATTTTTAGATAACTCTAGGATCATTTACTTCCTCGTAGTTGACAGGTGATGCACAGTGTAGTTGTAGTTAGATTTATGTCATCTCTGTTCTTGAATATGCTATGCAACGTAATATGCGCTAGACAGTGGAGAGGATGATGAAGATAGGCACTTTCTGCACATTTACTTTAGCATTATGCGGATTCGTGTTTTTGCTAATTTCTTGATGATAAATTTATCTGATAGAAACTAGATGTTGCAGAATTTATTCTTAAGGTGATTGATTATTGTGGATTTCATCCTATAAAACTCTCTTGGTTATATTTTTGAACGTGGCCCTTCTTTGCTTAACCTATGCAAAAATTATCTGGCTGGAATTTCAGACTGACAGTTAAATTGGGACTTTGCATTGCAGGCAATACGAACTGGTTGGGTTCATCCAAATATTAATCTGGAAAACCCAGATGAAGGCGTGGTAAGGATTTATCTTCTGTGCATTCTCAACGATTTCTTGTCATTAAGCATGGTTTATCATCATCACTATAGAATTTTATCAGATGAAAACTGCAAAGAACACTTGCGTGTCAAGTGTACAGAGTTGGTCACCCTTCGTGGCTTGAGTAGCTAGATTTAAGATGAAATTCACAGCTTTTCTGAATTCGTTTCTGTATCATTAAAAGCTGGTTTCCGGAGGAGTGTCGTATAGAAATGAAAAAACTCACGAGTTACAATGGCCATGTCTATTGGTTTGATTCACATTGTCTGCATTAGTCGACTGATCTCTCATATTGCAAGCAAGACAGATTTCTTTGTGATATGAATACAAAGCATGTGATATGTCCTCTCTCCCGTGGTTCCCTATTGCACCTTTTCACCCTTAGTTGACCTGGTAATCACCGCAGCTGATGATATGTATATCTATGAAACAGGATACAACTAAACTTGTGGGTCCCAAAAAGGAACGACTGGATATTAAGGTGGCATTATCTAATTCATTTGGATTTGGTGGCCACAACTCATCAATCTTATTTGCTCCTTACAAGTAGATCTCTCGGGCAATGTTGGTGCATCTGACAGATACAAAAGGTATGTAGATTCATGCTTGTCTGTATTGAGGAAGTGAGAAAACTTAAAAAAGGCGTGTATTTTGAAGAACATATGTTTCATTTATTTCAGGAATATGGGGAAGGATCGTTAATTCCAGAGTCACTATGGACACTCTTAGAAGAGACCTGTGTCTCAAATGGCGGTGCTACTGCGATGTAGAGAATTCCTTTTTAGATGATTGTTGGAGACAGAAGAACCTGAAGTGCAGAATGGGCAAAGGATCAACTTCTTCTCCATAGTGTGACAATCTCCTTGTCTCTGCTAAACTGAAATCTTTTTCTTATATATCCTTACACATAACAGCCACATGATTTATGGAAACTGAGTTGGCATGTGACCTTTAGGCGGTTGCATATGGCCCTTAATACCTAGTGAACTAGTTTCCTTGTATAAGCGGAGAATGCGATATATACTATAACAGCTTTTAATTTTGACTTTCCAAGATTTACTGCACTTCTTGACATTTATTAACTTGAGTGGACAAACTCTTTAACTTTCCCAAAGGGGATATGCGGGATGATTACATTTATATCCAATGAAGTTGTATGCGTCTGTAGTGCAGATTCTCAGATATTTAACTTGATTAATACATATTTTAATCTAACTAGTATATGTATCCGCGCGCGAATTAGTTCAAAGAGATGAACAGCAAAAGAGATAATAGAAAAAGATGTATATGTAGCATTAGCCACGGGAAATACCAAAGTCCTCTCCATTGTTGCATCAATTAAAGTGACGTTGCTTGTTACTTTTGCCTTTTGAGCACTTATGCATAATCTTTTCTTTCATATTCTTGACAATAGTATCTTGCATAGACTGCTTGAGATCATACGTCAGTCATCTAATATAATAACATATTTCTTTGTGGGTTCGACTATATAATTTTAGAGTTTGAAATTCTCACACAGAAACTTCATTTTAGGAAGAAAAAATACGCTAGATGCGACAAACAAAACTCAAATATCACATTTGGAACTCATTGTTATGAAGAGATTTGTTCTTTATTTTGTAGCACCAACTATTATTAATTCCTTCTTTAAGCACAAAACTTCGAAATCATATTGTTTCAAATATCATTACACACCTGAAAGGGGTGTGAACTTCTTTTAGCCCACTACAAAGTAGAATATAATGTTGAAAAGTTAATGTTTGTGCCATATTACCCCTTGAAAAAGCATAATATATAAAAGACTAAATATAATTGTACATGATTAAATACAACTGTACACGAGGCTTGCTAAAATATATGTTTCCTTATCAACATATGCTGTCGAACAGAAGCTCTTTCCACTGGTTGATAAAGATGAAATGGAGGTTACAAAAGTACATATCTATGTCCAGTTCCGAATGTTCGGGGATTTCAATGCGTGCTTTTGCCCTTCTATTCATAATTACCCATTCTTTTTCTGCACAACAGTGATGTTGTCCTGCATTCTTTGCTCGCTTTAGTGCTAGTTGATTATCTCTCTCTAAAGATGCAAGTCTAAACTTTTCTGCCACAGGCAATTTTTCTGTGCTTGAAACTGATGAAGCTGATGTTCTAGTTACAAATATAGATACTGCGCCAGTCCGAATAGTCCTGAACCTGTCCGAATTGTACCGGGCATCCTTGTCATGTGCTTGTCCGATTTGTCCTGCACCTGTCCGATTTTGTCTTTGACTTTGGCTCAAAATTGTCCGCTTCATGATATGAAGCGAACACATATAGAAGGTGACATATCCTCTCCTGATAAACATAAAATACAAAGGGTAAGTTGCAAATCTACAATCAAAGATTCATGTGTTATACAACAGTTTGTTAAATGTAGTACTATCGGGCAAAAAAAATTGTAGTTCAAGCAACCAATTTAGAAATGTGTATTTAATGTATTATAAGCTCATTTATTTGAAAGACAATCATTCATGAACTTTTAGCATGTGCTTGTCCGACTTGTCATGTGCCTATCCGACTTGTCCTGCACCTTTTTGATTTGTCCATATGAAGGCAGCATTTGTAGAAGGTGACATACCCTCTCCTTATAAACATAAAATACAGATAGGTGTCAAACACAATATACATACTTGCCTTATGTGGGGCAATTTCTAACTTTAGTATAACAGTTCTAACTTTTTAACTCTAATACTTCATGTTCTAGCAAATCACTTGAAATAAGGTTGGGCAAACCAACTTGAATTTAATTCCTTGAAAAGAAAAAAAAGTAATTAAGAACCAAAATAGCGAACAATCACCCAAAAGTCGCCTGAATCAATAGTTTCTCAAGTTTTTAATCAATGCAATCCATTAGTATGATTTTTGTTCTTTTCTGTCACATTATTCTTTCTTTTATCATAATTATAAATCAAGTTTGAATTATTATTTCATATGAGACTATTTCTGAATAAACATGTATTTACAAATAAACTACTTTATGATTTTCATCACGAGTTACAAATAAGAAGGGGTTGAAGATTGTAGTGATGATGGTGGATAAATAACAAATGAATTTTAAAAAATTAGTAAATAAAGATTTTTTAGATTCATTTAGTTATAATTATTCTTATTCGTTTTGAATCATGTTATATTTTTATATTATTTGTAGCACAACCTATATAATTACAATATTTGAATATCATTCAAAAGTTATTTGAAATTATATGAGTTGTTTAATATAATTACAATGAACTTTTATTATTGGATAGATAAGACGATAATTATAATTTAGTTAAAACGTATGATGTAACGTGCTCAAATAAATCAGATCAGTAACTAAAATTTTTTAGTTTCCTATACATTCGGAAAAGGCAGAACTAAATTATATTCCGTGCTAACACAAAGACGATATAACTTTATATTTTTGAATTTTCTGAATTTTAAAAACAGTAACTTGTATCATTCAGTAATACAAAATTAAGCAATCCAGCCAAAAAAGCTTCACTCAGAAGATAGTTTTCTCAAAGCAGCTCATTGGAGATCTATCTTAACTGAATTCGGAGCCTCCAACCGGGGATATTAACATGAGTGTTCCAAGATTTTAGTATCTAGTTACAAATGTATGTCAGTACCAAACCATACCCAATAAGTAAACCTTACCACAATTAGTTAACAGAGGCGGATTCAGGATTCCAAGATGATGGGTACACTAGTGGATCTAAAATTTATATTTGACGGGTTTAACTTTAGTCTTGTCATGAACCCACTACACTTTTGAAATCGTAAGTTCAAAATTATATTCTTTTTAAAATTTTAGTGATTTTCATATATATATATATATATATATATATATATATATATATATATATATATATATTTCTATACAAGATGTCGAAAACAAAACCGTCCAAAATGAAATTTGAACAGCCAATTTCACTTGTGGAAGTGTAACTAATAATTATTGCACAATAGGAGTTTTTAAGCATTGGTGCATGTACATATATTTAAATAATTTTAAAAAATATAGCATTGTTATACATGATTTAAGAAGAGGAACATGGGTTTACGTGAACCCATACCCTTAACCTAGATACACCTAATAAAAGAACGAGCCAATTTGCTGAATTGAGCAAGTTGCGTTGCAACAATTGGTTGGAGAGAAACTTGAGGCAGCTGAACTTTTCTAGTATCAAAACCCCGTGCTAAAATGAAATCTCTCTGGGTTGCAACAACAATTCAAATGATTTCGAGAAATTTAGCAAATCGCAGGTGACTCAGATTACTTTCATGCACCAACATGTTGCACTTTGGTAAGAATATTACAAATAACCAACTTAAATAGCTAGCATTTGACGCATTCGCTAATTTTCCTATGGCAACTACGAATACTCGATTTCCTTCCTACCTCCTTTTCCTAGACATTCCTATCCAAAAAACAAATCACTTCAACATGTGATATACAATTATACATGGACGAATTAAATGACAAGATGACATCAAAAAAGTACATGGGGCGCCAGATTGCTAGAAGCCCCAAGTGCAAACTATGGCACAAACTAGCGAGCCTCTGGGCTGAGGTCTCCATTTTGACCTAGCATCAACAAAGCAGATTTCACACCTTAGTCTTTTTGGAGCTGGCTTTCTTTTTAGTTTTGACTCTCTTTGCGGACAGTATGGACGATGCACTCTTGCCTTCAAGATTCTTTGTTAGCTTCACAATGCTTGCCATTCCTTTTCGTGCTGCTGCTCGATGTTCAGGCCTACGGCTCATCATCTTGCGGTCAAGGGGCCAGTAGGCATATGGCTCAAGTTTGTCTTTCCTCTTGACATCACCACCTGCCTTCTTGCTTGCATATTCTGTTCCAGTGTAGGCCCATCCTGAATCAGACGTTTTCCTCCGTTTCTGAGTTTTCCTTGAGCTCTCAGAAAAGCGACTTCCTGCTTCGCTTCTTACATCAAAATCATTAGTAGGTGGCTTGACTCGTTTTTGCTTCTTATCTCCCTCTTGAATAATCAAACGGCCTTCAGAGTCTATTTCTGCTTCATCTTCTGACTCAGACTTCCGCTTGAGATTGCCAGATCCTCTAAGAGCTGACCTGGTCTTCTTCTGGTCAAGTAAGTCAAGTGGCTCGTCGTCTAATTGATCATACAGATCTTCCTGCAAACTCTTGGCTGCTTTCCGTGTTTTCTTGGACCTGGAAATATGGCATACACCCACTCATCTTACATGTGAAATATAGTCTAAACTAGAAAGCATCACTAAAGATTACAATAGCTTCCAGCGTCTGTAAAACATCCTCAGGATGATAAATAGTAACCATTACATATTAAAACATTCCCACTGACCGTAATAAAGATGCTTTGGAGTCTGATACTAATGTAGCCTTGCTCCTACGACCAGCATCCATATATTCTGCATCACTATTCTCAGATTCTCCGTCATCGTACTCAGAAAAGATTTTTGTATGATTCCATCTGCTTAGCCTGTAATAGGACAGGGATGTTAATACCATAGGTATTTAAAATAATGCTTGAAAAGTTACCAAGCACTGAAAATAAGAGCTTCTTATCCATGCAGGACAAAAAAGATTAGTGATCCAAAGAGCCATAGTCCACCTTACTTGGGATAAATCTGAATATTGAATATTGGTAACCGCCAAAAAAAAGGCAAATATTTTTTTTTTTGCTGATAAATAAACTTATCCAAATCAACAGAGGTACACAAAATACTCCAATATATCTTAGTTGCACTTGTCCAAATCAACAGAGGTACATAAAATGCTCCAATATATCTTAGTTGCTTCCCATGTGTCAAGCATCAAATATTCTTCTGTGTATTATTCTCAACTTCAGTATGCAGGTATATAGAGGAAGGAAAACAACCTTGATGTTGTTGCTTTTGACATATGAGATCTGCTTTCCTCAGAATTCGACGCGAGTTTCCTATCACTTCGCTCCTTGATCTGCTTTTTCATCAGAAGAATAAATAACTCATCTGAACATTTAATATTCCACGAGCATTTTCACAGGTTTAATTTCAGTTCATGACAAACCTTTCTTATATTAGTAAGGAGTTTCATGTGGTCTTCAGGCATCACCTCTTTTACAGCATCCAGACCACACTTCTTGATAAGCATTTCAATAAGCAGCTTAACCTATGAAAAAGATAACATGCACGCAACCACCTTCCAATCAACAAGCCATCTTTATAATAGAAGAGATTCCAAAAACCAAAATTATATAAGACCATGGAAGATGTACTAATTGCATACAGGAACCAAAACCAAATGAAAACACAGTAGTTTGGGATCTAGGAGAAAAAAAAAACCTTGGCTTTGAAATGCTTCTTGGTATTATTTTCCCAACCAAGAAGGGCCTCTACCATGCTCCTTAAATGTGCTTGTAGTCCCTCAGCCGGCGACTTTGAGACCAGTACCTTCAATAGCCCTAAATTAGCCTGCATTTAAGACAAGTTTCAGGTGAGAAAAACTTCAGAATATGGCAGGTGAACACTGGTTTTCCACAATGTAGTCTTAATGCAGACTGGAACAGACCTTAATTATTTCTTTGTTTTCTCTCTTAAGGAGAAGAAATGTTGATGGAAGGACACTGTACGCAGCAGAAACAAGGTCGGTGAATTCATAAGCCAGGCGAGCTACGCCTTTAACTGCTGCACTGATCATATGAGGTGTATCTCCAGCAATACCCCCAGCAACCTGCAAGTGAAAATGCCAAGGACAACAGTGCCTATGTCAAACAGAAAGAGGCCACTCCATTACGTAAATTCATCAAATTATTACTTATCGTACCATAGTAAAAAACTGATGCAGGTTCTCCTTTCTGCCACCTCTCTCTTCATCCCCACAAGCATGGCCAATTTGGACAAGAAGCTCGTACGCCCGGTTCCTTGTTTTCTTGTTAGGCTTACATGGAATCCTCAATAATCTCAGTACAGGAATTAAATAATTATAAACGTTTTACATTTATAAACCGTTCTTCCACCTAGGCAGCCAAGACTAGTTAATGGTGAGAAAGTTATTACGTTACTACAACGTTCTAAAAGCTCTCATAGCAAAATGATCATGAAAGAAGATAGTAACTGTTTTAAGCACTAACTTGACCCTTTTGCTAAGTTACCCAATCCTAAAGAGAAATCAAAGACCATTAATCGAGGCTATAAGTAACAAAACAATCTTTTACCTGGGATTTTGTGGTAATTCGAGGACACAACCACATGAACTAATAACAAAAATAAGGAGAAGAATGATGACAGTTGGAAAATGCAGAGCTCAAGAAAATGATAAAAGTCCACTAATTTTGGAGTCAAGTATCAGTAGAAGGAACAAGACTAAATGTAAACTGATGGAATTAAAAGAGGAGAGAACAAAAAATGTGGATACTGAGTGTAGTTTGTACAATCGTTTTCCATCCGGGACCTACAAAAATTAATGCTTAGCCCACTGTGCTTCAGAATGCCGTTTCACATGGAAAGACTACTAAACTTATAGCATGATTAGGCTAGAGACATCTAAAAGTTAGAGGACATACTTCAAGCCTTAGGAAAAAAACAAAATTTATTATGAAAACCTTGATAATAGCTAGCAACTTGTAGCCACTGCAATTAGCAAAAGGCTCAAACTTGATGTTAGAATAGCAAAAGGACTAAAGATATTACTAGAGCATATATTTCCTATAGATTCATCCTTCTATACCAACTATGGGAGAAAAATCATTAAGGATAAATGGGCACATTTACAGCAAAATAAATTCCTTTGGGAAAAAAAATACTAGTCAGCTCTATAGCAGATGAATAATAGACAAACCTCTTTGAGTGCAAGCAAAATTTCAGTCATAAAAGAAGTAATACTGTCACGCCTCCTCTGTTCTGGGTCATCCTGTAGAATGCAATGAAGTGTAAAAAACTATGCAATGCTATGAATCTGCACAAATTTGAGGCGTCACTGTTTTATCCACAAGAGGATATGTGTCACCTTTGTAACATGGACAATTAAAGAGTATAGACAGTCAAGTCTGTAACGTTTGGCTGAAAAATGATTTGCAGGTAGTGCTTCAATCATCAAATTAAGCAACTTTTCGGTACTTCTTGAAATAAATTCATCTGATTCCTGTCCAAAGAAGTTGCAAAACTTAATAGCCACAAAACAAATGTGCCAAAAATATAAACGAGAAATCATAAGAGAGGTGCTTTAACAGTATAGCTCAGATTTCTTTCTTCAGAACTTGTACCCCTTTTAATCTGAATATTTTCAACCATGCCAATGATATTTCACTTACTCAACTCACAAGTTATTTATACAAGTTGTTTTAATTTTTTTGGACATCACCATCCAGTCCTACATACGTTAGAAGAATACTGAGAAGAAACAACAACAATGCCTTTACATGATATTTGGTGACAACACTTACCCGAAGGATGATGGAAAGAACTTTATATGCCTTCTTCTGGATCAAGCCTTCATCATCCTGTGCCTTATACTAGTTATTAAATCTTCTACATCAAAAAACTGAAAGGTGCAGAAGCAAACACATAACTGACACCAACCATTAAAGCAGGCTCTATTGCACCAAACAGTGCATTAGTATGTTCAGCATCTAAACCAGGCAAGAGAGAAACCGCCAGATCAAATAACTGTGCCCTAAATGATAAGAAGCAAGAGATATTGATTCAGTTAACACAAAGAAAAAGGGACTTTGACAGCAGAAGGAATGAAACAAATGTGATTTTGATCATCCTACCTCTTTAGCGACAAAGAACTTTCACTGGATGAGTCATCAATCTGCATTGAATTGGAACTTTTGGCCTTCTCTGCCTTCCCAGACTCTCGAGTCACCTTCAAAAGCTCACGCATGGTCTTCATAAAGAACTTTCTTACTTCCTCCTTGTCAGCAATAGGAGCCAATTCACGGATTGTGCTCTGTATGTAATACGTATTGTTCGAAAAGTGAGCTAACAAGATATTTTCCAATCATTTTCTTACAAAAAATAAGTAATGCTTTCAGGTCTGACGACTTCGGAAAAAACATAAAGAGATGCCAATACACCAAATTATGGTCTTTATAAGTCATAAATGGGCTATAAAATTTGTGCGGTAATTATTTTGACCAAGTAAAAAATTCAGGCATACTGAACCACAGAAGAAAATGTAAGTGTACACTGTATCACAAAATATGAATAACATACAAGCTTTGGATTGCCAATAACAGACCTTGTCAACAGCTTAAAAGAGACTGAAATACTATAACATACATCACCTCTAATGAAAAATGTGACAAGACTACCAAGTGACAGCATCTCAAATGTGACGGATAACTAAAAACACAATTTTTTAAAAATTACTGAACTACACAAGCAACAAGGACGAGGAGAACCTTACATAGAGACCTTTTAAATCAACAAAATCTACTACCTCCATAACAATAACAATGGCCTGGTTTGGAGCAAACTGATCAAACCAACCAATCCTCAGTCTAAACGCAGATTAAAATATTTTTTGCAAGGAAAAAACCTTATAGATTAGGCATAAAATAATGTTAATAATTAATCAACAAAGGTTTGTTTAATTAAAACTTCAACCTGAATATAAACGATTCAGTCAATAGGGGAAAGGATCCATTCATGTGTTGAGTCTCGTTTGACTGAAAGATGTGGCCTTTTGGATCCCATTGCTTGATAACATCTTTGGAGCAGTAAAGAAAAGATGTGGTCTTTTTCTTTTGTATTAAGTATAATGCCTTTGGATAGCAACTAAACACATATGAGCAAAGTGGTCGAAATGGCTACAAGGACACAGAAAAAACTATTGGAGGATATGTTTCCAACGGCCTCTTTGGTTTCTTACATGCTACTGAGAGAATTAGCACAATATAGATATAGAATGCAGTTTCTTCTTCTTCTTTTTTTCTTTTTCTTTTTCCATTGGAGTGTTTCACTGTTTCTCTAATGCAGTTGTGACTGTGATTCAAAGATTCATATATCAGTTACAACACTAACAAAAGAAATTCATCCATCTGAGTATCTACATTGGCACATTACTATCCCCATAGGGTAATAATACCCTTTTTTACGTTACCTGCAAAGATCCACCAGTATCCTTAGAGGATTTTCGGAAGACTCCGGAGAGAACAGACAGCAGTTTAGGAGCAGAAAGACTCAATGCATTCAAGTTATCACGTGCAACTTGCTGGTTATAACGCGCAATGGCTCGTTTTTTGGGAACGCTCATTTCAGTATCAGACAAATCCACTTTTCCTTTTGAAATGCTATCGTTCTGCTGAATGAGGATTTGCAAACTGGAGCATATTATCCCACAAACATCAGGCTCTTCCCGTAAAGCTTTGCTCAAAACCTTCTCCAAATCCTTAAAGCTTTCAGCAGTGTCCACAGGGTAATTGCAAAATGAGGGTAACAACGACCACAATGAATACACAATTCCATCAACAGTTCTCGCAGTATAAATCTTTCCCTTGCTCTCGAGCTACCACAAAACATAAGAGTGAGCTCAGTGTAAATAAAAGAGGGGCACAAGAGGTGTCATTTAGCATAAACATACCATTGCAGACCTCTGCTTCATAGCTCCAACCATCGACAAAATTGAGTTGGTAAAGAAACTTAAATGCACACCAACGATGTTTTGCTTTAGAATTGGGAAAAGCCAGATGTTGGACTCCGATAAATCTTGCGCGTCCAATTTAAGAGGAAGAAGAGTTAGAAAAGATTCAGGTCCCATTGCACCAACAGCTGATCCAACACATTCGTGCAGCTGTTATCAACAAATCCTTAAATCAGCAGTGTATACTATCGGATAAGAAAATGCTATAGCTAGACAAGCTCACAAATCATATCCCAAAAGAACATTAAAGAACTAAAGAAAAAAGCAATTCAACAAGGGAAAGGGTCCAACACACATTCATTGGTTATATCTGTACATTTTTATGGGCTTTTAAAGTATATCTCACACTTATAAATAAATTTATCTCATAACAAAAACTCCAAAGACTATGCCAGGAGCAGCAGACACTGATAGTGGTTCGCTATCTTCCTTGGATCCCGAGAAAACAAAAAGACAATCATCAGCCGAAGGAGTTCGCTGATCCGTTCTTCTTGTCTGGTCTCAATTCCTCTTTATCTTTTTTTCCTCAAATGTCTCTATCCTATATTTTTCTCAGTCACTTCTCAAGTTGGTAGCAATTAGTCCTGTTTCTCTTTTCTGTCAGAGGGCCTTGGCCAAACTTTTTCTATACAGCATCAATCCAAGATGTCTTCAAACCAGAAGGACGTGCTACTTCATCCATTGTCTCTACATCTAATGCTTTCAGGAATTTCCACACAAACTTCACCTATATCTGCTCAAAACTGCTTATCAAGTTCTATTATTTCCTCATTTAGCGAATCAGATTGATCTGGATAGAAATCCAAACACGCTTCCTTTCCTTTGTCCAAAGAAGTCTATTCAGAAAACCTGCAATGCCCTCTCACCATTGTGATAAATTTGATCTCTTAAGCTATTTAACCAAATAAATTTAAATGCATGTAAAATATTAGCCTATTCTCCAATGAAAAAACATTACCTTATTTTTACCAATCAGACAATCTTTTATTAGTTTTTAGCCAATCTAATCATTTTTGTTTGTTTATACTGCATCTGCCATGACTATTTCCTTTTTTTTTCTTTGATTGATAGCATATGCCATGACTATTTAGTTTGTAATTTTTCCTTTTCGGTCCTAGTTTCCAGATACATAATTATATTTGTTCATTTGCGAATTTCAAAGTATTAGGATCATAACAACAGGCTTAAAATTGTGAGATCTCCATTAGACTCAATGTCTTAGGAGCAGCAACATTCCTGCATCATATTAATTTCTAAAAAATCGAGGCTTTGAAAATCGAAACATAAGCCCAGCTAATAATGGAGAAGTCAAATTTGATCATCAATTCAAATTGTCACACAGAGATCAAATATAAAAAAGCAACTGAAACTGTTGTCGAAAAGGTCAAATCGCGAATAGCGGCAGCAACAGAATAACTAGGGGCGGGAAAAAATAAATACAACAACTACGACGCCTCAGTACCAAACAAGTTGATGACAAAAGGCATTTCCATGATTAAGCAGCCCCAAAAGCAAGGTTCACCTGTCTACGGTAAGGGAAGTCTTCATCTGGCAACTTTTGCATATCAGCCAAACTCTGAAGTGTTCCCTTCAGAAGGTGAGAAGAATAGTGACCTAAAAAGAAATCAACAAAGAGAACCACTTCACTTGACATCCCTTGGTTTATATATAGAAAGAAAGCAACACAGAAAAGCATATCTAGCTCACTGTATCACCAATTGCATCCAATGATTGGGATACAATATTCAAGATAAAGAGTACATATGTGTGCAGACACACACCCATACTTGGGAATGGGGTGGATTAGGTCAGAAGCAGCTGACAGTGTTCATCACTTACTATTGGCATAGTCAGTAGTAGCAGTAAAAAAAGGACAGCCCGGTGCACCAAGCTCCCGCTATGCACGGGGTCTGGGGAAGGACCGGACCGCAAGGGTCTATTGTACGCAGCCTTACCCTACATTTCTACAAGAGGCTGCTTCCACGGCTCGAACCCGTGACCTGCTGATTACATGGCATCAACTTTACCAATTACATAGTAAGTAGTAGCAGTGATGCAGCTAAAATTAAAAAATGGGGTTCAATCAAATTATACCGTGCAAGTAGGGTAAATACAATTTCTTTGTCTATATATAAATTGTTGAATCGACTTAACATAAGAGAAGCTTCTAGATATGGCTTTTTTTTTAAATCCCCTTGTTACAACTCCTGGCTGCACCACTAATCAGTTGTAAAATACTAGGAAAGCAAGAAGCAATAATAAAGTACTCAATTTTATCAAATTGAACTTCATTTTAGGAAGTCCAATTCCATGGAAATTGATTTGAATAAGTGTCAGATACTGTGTAGACAGAATATTTTAGATCATTCAACAACTAGAAATTAAATATCGAGATTTACAACTTAAGATGGCTATATTTTTTTTAAAGAAGATAATAAGCAGTGCAACCACCTAGCTTGTCAAACATGGCAACCACTACTTGAAATGACATGTCCCAGACTGCTGCATAGTGATAGGTAATTAAGCTCTCAATTGTGGCACAGATTTTTTCAATGATAGTTGGTCCAGATTTCCTCATATCAGTATTAGAACTAATTATGTCATCCACACCCTGTTTGATCAAGTTTTCATCAATGCATTCATGTATTAAGCTCTTGAGTGCCTCCAGTGCAGCCCTTATTGCTTCCTCGTGCTCAGAACCCAGAACATCTGAGGACCATAAATAACAAAAAGTAATAGTCAAACAATAACTATCAAAATCAGAACAGAATTTATAGGTGCAGTTGAAAGCCTTCTTTTTGCGGCATGAAACAGATTGATTCTTATTGTAATCCATGCTAGGTAAGGAAATAGGAAAGAGACCTACCACTAAGAGAGTTGAACACCATAGGGAGCTTAACCACACATAATTGCCTGTTAATCGAATATACTCTTCTCATCCCAATGCCAAGCAAGTGAGCTGTGAATGTCAGAGTATCAGCAGATGACTCATTCGCAGAAACTGAAGTAGCTAATGAACCCAAGAGGTCCAGAAGCACTTCTGCGGATACTTCTGCTGTCGGATGGATACAAAGAGCACTCAAACCATCTGTAATGCGCCTATTAACAAGAGGCTGATGCAACTCCAGTAGAGACTTGAAGTACTTCAAAGTACTATTCGAATACTTTGAAGACATATAAGGAAGACAAAGTTTCAGAGCATCCAGCACGTGTAAGACTTGTTGTGCTCCTTTGGGTCTTTCAGAGGCATTTCCAGTTGTTCCTCCTGCAAGTAGAAGGGACCTCTCGAAGAGATTTGTGATGGCTTCACTTGCAGGTGCCAATAGAGGAGCAAGCATAGGTGATGCCTGAAAGTTTTGCAAGACATCACAAATGCAACTATGCGACATCTTTCTCACCTGTTCCATCGATCAATCCAAACAAGAAGAAAATTCAATGTCAGTGTACTTGACCATCCTAACTTTTGAGTTGAAGCATTATGTAAATGCAAAGAAACATTACAAGTAAACAGATATCAAATTTTTATACTATAGTTTCCCTGTTCTCTAATTTCTGCTTCCATGGGGAATTGAGATCCATGTATCTTATAAATTTTTCGTTGAACTGCTTTAATTGTTGTATTTTCTCATTCTTTGTTTTCTCATCAAACGCAACTTGATAACAAAATAATCTCAAATCAAAAATAGTAACTTCTCCTTGTAGTATTATAAAATCTAAAAAAGTATCAGAATTGCTGGGCATGGCTGTACGCCAATAACCTTTTGAAATAAACATAACATTACCTTAACTATCAACTCACAAAAATATCATTCTGCTCATACACAAATCTTTTATGACACAATCATTATAACTTTGTTACCACCATGACGTGTTGAAATCGAAAAAGTTATCAAACTGTAGATCATGTAAACATGCATCCTACTTATCATATCACTACACGGGAAAATTCTAAGCTTGTGAAAGCACAGTCTATTACTTAGTTGATAAAGCTATCTTGTTCTTCAAAAACCTTCTTTTACTATGGTGCTAACGCAGGATAAAAGAACCTGGCTCAACCTTTGCTCTAACAAGAAACATGGACTGAATAATATAACGATTGCCATTCAAGAGAATAAACATGAAAACCCATTCCTTAAGTAGCCCCTTCCCACATCATGAAAATACTGTTCCCCATAAGATTATCTCAAGTCACCTTTCCGACATGAGTTTAACTTATATGCACTGACAATGTAAATAGTGTATTTTCGCCAATTATAAAAGATTGATTTTCATTTCTTAAGACTGGTGTTGTCAAGGGCTCATATAAGGCGCAATTGAGCCCTTAGCGCTTCCCGTGGCTTAAGCCCCACTTCAGTGTAGGCAAGCACTAAGGCATGAGCCTCATTGCCCACGAGTTCTATCTTGAATCGAGATGTACTAAACAACAAATATAATAAGCAAATAACACATTAGTTGTTGAGGGAAACATTGTGAATGAATTTGTTTCTTTTTTCTTGAATTACATAAAATATACATATATATTTATTTTTTCTCCTTCATTGCACCTTTTTTTTAATAAAGCTTGTGTTTCTTAGACCTGGAGTGCTGGAGCTTTGGACCTTTGACAACACTGCTTAAAATTACCAATCAATGTTTGTATAGAGAATTACCTGCAGCGTCAGTACACACAACTTATGCTCTTCCAACATTTGCAATTTCCATATTGTTAAAGAAGCACTTGATAGATTAACCAAAAGAAAGGCATGCACTAGGCCAAAAGAACAAAAATAATCTAACTTCTTATTAAAATTGTTAAAAGAGAGAAGGAAAGTAGCGACCTTTTGGCGATCATCCGTTAAATAACAAATAAACACACCATAGAGTTGAGCAACATCCGACCAGTTCCCTTTGGATCCCACAATTAGCAAGTGCATAACACACTTTAAGCACCCAATGATCCCTTCGATACCAATGGTCTTTAATCCAAGCAATTGAGTCATAAGGTTAGACAAATACTCGTATTTCTGCTTCAAAATGGCTTTGTTTATTCTAGGAAGGACGAGGGATAAAATCGTGGAAAGTGCATCGATTAGGTGTGATGGAGGCCCTTCAGGGGAGGAGGTATATAGGCATTGGAGCGAGGAACACGTGGCGCCGAAGTAAGTGATTGGGGTAAGAGGAAGGTTCTGGTCTTTGAGCTCCTGTGACATTGTACCAATGGCGGTGCAGATGTGGACGTGGTGTTCGTTGTTGGGTGAGCTAAATTGTGATAGTACCGTGTTGCAGAAGTCATCTGAGGACACGTCAGCATTTTCCGGTAGATGAAATTCCATCTCGACGCCTTCCATGTTTGTGAGAAACCTCTGAATGCGGCGGCGGATACAAACACCCTCTGCAGAACTCAACAATAAGTTTATATTAGTCAAAACTGATTCTTAAATGCAAATTAGCAGAGCTATTAATAGAAGCAAATACAGCAGGTTAATCCAATTCACAATTTTTTTTGATTTAGCAGTAAACTTCACTGCAAAAAGGAATAGGCTTTTGGTCTAACTAGAGATGAGAAAGCATGAGAGAGACAAAGAGAGTACCTTTTGATTTCGTCTGCAAGGAGAAGAGAGGTGTTTGTTGCAGAAAGAGGTAGAGGAGAGGAGCAGGGTAAGCGGAGGAGGGTTTTTGGCAAGATTTTAGGCGCAAAATTGAATTTGGGCTTTATTTGTTTGTTTATCGCCCACACTGCTTACAAGGAAATTGGACCTGGGCTAAGGTTCAAATTCAAAATGGACCCGAAGTATAGGAATTACACCATGTAACCACTTGTAACCAAAAATTGCATAATATGATACTTTTTGAGGCGATCTCTATCTTTTGATCCCCGTTTGCTCCATGGACAGAGCTTTAAGGTTAGAAGTTAAAAATGTTTTTCCTGGGACAAGCGAAATGCAACACTTGTTAAATTTGAAGTTCTGGCCATGAGACAGAAAGGGATAAAAATTCAAGACTATTCACTTTGGATATTATTTGTGTACTTCACCGGCTCGTAACACTCCAATTATAAATACATATCATTTTTAAACATTATTTAAATTTTAGCTCTAGGCTTTCAGCTTTGCCAAATCTTAACTTCAAACTTCGTGTCCAAAGTTTGAACCAAAGATGTGGAGTTATGTTTTGACATAGCCTAATGTAGACATGTAATTTTTGACCCTCCCCAAGATTTTTTATATTTTAGCACGTAAATATTTAATTTAGGTATAATATCGCTATTTCAACTAATTTTGACTCTTTTACTTTATTTTATTACCAAAAAAATGAAAATTACAAAAAAATAGCTTCATTAATGTTTTTTTAGTCATGTTGAATCTTGAAAAATACCAAAAATAGTTTTGTGTTAACGGTCAGTCTTATTTTAATAGTTATTTTACTTAAGTAGGACAAATTAATAAATGAGATCATATTTTAGTCTCGTTCGCGGGGAAAGAATAAAACTTGGGCTCGAGCAACCCATTTTTAGGCCTAATTTTTGGACCTAGCCCATAATTCCCAAACTCATAATTCTTAGGCTCATACCCCTTAACTTAAAAAATACTGCAAAACATAGATCCCTATCTTCTATAAAAGCCAACCTAAAAACGCCTAAAAACCCATCAGATCCGTCGTTTCTTTAGCAAAAAATACAAGACAAAAAAAAAGAGCTGACCTAAAAGGACCTAGAGAAAAAAGCTGACAAACGCCATTTTTTAACCAAAGAGCCCTCCCTTATCGTTTGGATCTTCTTCTTCGGAGAAGAAAGCCAAAATTTCATGGCTTCTTCCTAATCAAAAAGGACCAAGGAGCTAGACACTTGAAGCACCAGCAAATTCACCGTTGTAACACCGGAAAACACATACCCCTCCACGATTCTGTTTCTTCTTCAACCAAAACGAACAACCAGCCTATCCCTGACCCCTCCACAACTGCCATAGCATTCCTTTCTCTTCAAGGAACAAACCATCCACCATTTTCATAAGAGACCACCATGAACAGCCACGCACAGCAGTAGCCAATCTCCTCCCCTCTATTATGTAACGAAAACACGACACTCATCTCCCTCTCGCCGAAAAACACTTACACATAGTCACACACACACACAGAACGGGAAAAGGGACAGCAGCAAACTTGTTGAGTTTTTGTGAGCATGAGAGGCACGTGAATCTGGTTTCAAGCTTCGCTTGGTTTATTACAGATATCGTTCATTCAATTTGTTTTGAAATCGCGATTGAGGTACTATCGGAGGCGAGGTTGTTCGTCGAGGTCTTTGTACGTGGTTCGCGAGATTTAAACGATTTGTTATTATACATTTGAGGTCTAATTCTTGCTTTGTTCCTCTAATCTCTTTTATCGTGCTGCCTATCTTATAAATGGCTTGAATATTGAAAGTAAATGTGTTATCTTTGTTGGTTGCCCAAAGTAGTTTGATGTCATGAATATGATATTTTAGTAGTTTGGATATTATTGTTGATAAAGTCTATATAAAAAAGAAATTAGTAATAGTGCAAAATAGGATGAATGCGTCATGGGATTTGGGTCGAACGGAATTAAAGGTCTTCTGGCCTTAAAATAGTTCTCGTTATTTTACTTCTTATTTATTATTTAATCGCTAAGAGTATGTTCAAGGCGACTACACCGTTAGAGTGCTTTAGGCGCGATTAATAACAAATCATCGTGACTATGGGTACGGTTCCCGTGGCATGGTTACGATACGTGAATCTCAATTCGGGGGTGCATTTCATGTAACCCGATTATAACAACTTCGAATAATAGAACCCTTTGGAATAATTTGAGGCGTGCGTGCCATGCCAAATAAAACCCCTAAGCCCATGACCCTCATATAATTAATACTAACTCTTTGAAAATCGAGGTGTGCCATCAATTAAATTTTCCATGGCCCTCGCAAACCTTGTTATTAATTTAGAATTTCGTAGTTGCTTTAGGCGCGCTATTTAAATTGATTTTCTTTTATTAAATTTGGGTGTACATTTCATGTGACCTAATTTCAATTCTTAACAACGTTAAATAGAATGTGTCGCGAACTGCGGGTGCATTTCATGTGGCGTGGTTCAAGGCATATTTTAAATAACGTTGAATCTTCCTAAAAAAAGTTAAAAGCGGTTAATAAATTAAAAATGCACATAGGTTTAAAAGTGTTTTAAAATCAGATAATTAGGCCAATAATAATAGTTGAGCGACCGTGCTAGAACCACGAAACTCGGGAATGCCTAACACCTTCTCCCGAGTTAACAGAATTTCTTATCTGGATTTCTGTGTTCGCGGACTATAAAATAGAATCAATCTTTCATCGATTCGGGATTTAAACCAGTGACTTGGGACACCATAAATTATCCCAAGTGGCGACTCTGAATTTTAAGTTAAATAATTCTGTTTCGATTGTCACTTAAATTGAAAAAAACTCCCTTATCCCCTTTCGGGGTAGGAAAAAGGAGGTATGACACCTAATTTGATACTTATATGTCTAAATTTAGAAACTCCAAACTCCTAATTTCTAACTTTAGACTCGCATGTTTGAAGTTGATTTTAAAAAGGTTAAATATTAATTTTTTTTTATAAATTTCGAATTCTCTTTAATGGGGGTCTTAAAAATAGCTATTTATACACTTCGCATATATTGAACATGCTTATCCTTATAACTTTTATAGAAAATATTTGAAGTAAACTTAAACATTAAAATGTCAAAACCATACCCTTTAATTATACAATCCATTATATTATATTATGTATTAGAGTTGTAATAGTTTAATACTGGTTGCAAAATCAGTCCTACAAAGTGCAATGCAAATCCTTTTAGTAGGGACATGTATTATTTGATTATAACTTCAAGTCTTTTGAAAAGTGTTTAACCGAAAAATAGATTTTTGGTCAAAGCTTATATTTAGAAAAAAAGGGGTTACTGATAACCAAGTTTTACTCCACTTTTACGATCAGCTATTTGCAAAATAGTGAAAATTATAGAGAGAATTAACAAAGAGAAATAAGGAATAATTCAATAATCAATCCCTAAAATCAAGGTTGTGAAGCAAAAAATTGTCGAATGTATTTTAGTAGTACTTGGAACTTGTCCTTACAGATAAAATTTTGTATCCTTATATAGGAGTGTACAATCATAACGGTTTTCTTACATAATGGGCATTAATTGTATTGATTACTCATAACCGTAACTGGCATATTTTATTGATATAAATGCTTTATAACTGCTTTGATTCCCCTTCCTTATTTACTTCTGGTTCATGTATCTTACCTTCTTTTTTATCCTTATTCATTTCGTGCTCGCCTCTTAATTGACAACTGTGAGGTCCGATTTTCTTCTTTGTACTGTCTCGTGGATGTTTCTCCCATACCTTTCTTGTATTCTTAATTCTATTAATTGAGAATGTCATTTGTCGTTATATCATTGCTCCATGCGTCATGTAATGTCCGCATACTAACATATCACGTGTAATAACTTTTTACACCAATATAGATAATTTCCCCCACTTTCTGAATATTCTCACCTGAATATTCGGGAAGTGGTAAACTTTTATGGCGGGAATTCTCTGTTGCCATTTTTCGAGTGTTATCATGTCTCCTTCAGAATCAATGCGATGCACATCACATCTATTTAACACCCACGCCACATGGCTTCTAACGATTTGCTCTGCAGTTTTTCAATGCTTTTTAGGGGTTTTCTGCAGTTGCATCAGTCATGAAGTGACGGTTCCATTATGACACTTCATAATGACCAACTTTAACAATGATCGAGTCTCCTTATAAATACTCCATTCTTTTTTGATTTCTTAGAGTCTTCTTTCCTCAGTATCCATCATCTTATCCCTTCTTTGCATTTTCTGCATCCTTTCTTCTGTATTTCTTTAGACAATCATGTCTTCATCAGACCCTCACAAGGTTGTAATTGTTGACGAGTTTGTTCCCTCTAATGCTCATACTAGAAGTAGGAGGGGTGGTAGGCTCCGTAGTCTTGGTTCAATTTCTAACTGTGGTTCTTCTTCCCAGAATAGTGTTGCTAAGCCATCTTCTTTTGAGCCTAGAGCCCTTTAACCCCTAGATCTTCTTCTAAGAATAGAGATTTAGCTGATCCTGTACGCGAACCTAAAGTTGCAGAGATCATTCCTCAAGAATTTTCTTTCATTAGTGATCGTGAAACCAAAAGAAATCAAGTTTCTTCTATGGCCTCCCTCAATCCTGATGAACTTTATCCGAGTTTGATCACTACTGGTCTTCTTTCCCTGGTTCGAAGAGAATGTTACTGGAAACAAGATTTCCCAGTTTAGTTCCTGGTGCCAACCAGAGAATTACTTCCTATCATGCTGGTTTTTCTTTTGTTTATACCTACCCCTTCACTTTAGGGTTTCAAACCTCCTATTGATCCAGTAATCATTAAATTCTGCCGTTATTTCAATGTATATCTTGGCTAGATTGGCCCCATAGTACGGAGGGTTGTTGCATGCCTTCATTATTTAGCAAATCTGGTTTCCATGCCTTTCACTTTTTGGCACTTGCTTCACCTGTACTCCCCCAAACTATTTTGTGAATGTTTTTACCCTCGTGGCTAGAAGTAAGAGAGTTTTGGTTAGCCCTAAAGAGGATCGGGGCCGTGGCTGGTATGCTCATTTTGTTGTTGCTCCCACTAGTGGATTAGTAGGCGAAGAAAATATGTCTTTCCTAGAGAAATGAAACTTTTCACGTAAGCTTTTTTTTAAAAAAATATCTCAAAGGTTTTCGTTATAATCATATACTCAATTTTTCAGCAACCATGAAAGTTTTTGATGAAATTCCCAACTTTCGTGCTTGGGTAAAAAAATTGTTAACAGCTACACCTATAAAAAAAAGGTCCTAGAAGTAACTTTCTCAAAAATTTAGTTGGAAAGTGAAAGCGCACGGTAATTTTTACCTTCATTATTTTTCCTTTTCTCTTCCTTATTTGTTCAAGAATTTCTCACCCTTCCTTTTTTATTAGGGTTTCCTATTCATGGCATTAGTCACGCGTCTGTTCCATCAACCGGGCTTTCTATGAGTCTTGCTCGGGAAAGAATTTTAAGTGCTTCTTCTTCAAAAAAGAAAACTGATAGAGCCCATGGCTCTGATGGCGAAGACGAGATAGAGGAGAGGTCTTTAGTACGAAGACCACGAGTTAGGAGTTGTGTGATTTCTAATGATGAGTCGACTCCTTCTCGTGACCCTCCAACAAGTTCAATCCCTTTTAGACTCACGGATGAGCTAGAGAGTGCTCCTTTGTTGATTTCCGATGAAGATGTTGTTGATCCTCCCCCAGGTTCTGTTGATGGATTGTTTGCTCATGACTTCGAGGGTAATGAAGCTTTTGGACCTGTTTTTGAAGAATTGCCCCTTGCTTCCCTTCCAGTTTTAGTTTCCATTAACCATCCCGTGTCCTTACCTAATGTTACTTCTACTATCTCTGTCGCGACTGGTTCTACTCCATCTGCTACTCTCGTGACTGCTTCTCATGTAGAGGTCGGACCTTCTGTCAGAAGGAGGGGAATGAGAAGAGTTATTGTTGAGGTTCCTGAAGGTGAGAACTTATTAGGAAAATCTGGTCAAGCCGACGTATGGTTGAAGCCTCTACTAGGTCTCGTAGAGAAGAAGAAGAAGTTAGAGAGTCATAGCTCTCTGACTTTAATGAATGATATTGTTCATTATTCTTTGAAGGTACAAGCTTAATTATATTTCCTTTATTTTCTCTTTCTTATTCATAACTCTTTCTCCTTGTTTGCAGATCAACTTGATTGGTAGAGAGCTTATGACAAGAGTTTCTCAGACGGAGCAACAAGTTATAGATTTTCGCACCGAAGCTGACATCAGGAAAGAATAATTCGATGGTCTTCAACTGGAAAAGAGGTTTTGGTGGAAGAAAAGAATGTTTCGGGACAACAAATAAGGGTGATTGCTGTTGAATTAGCAGTTGAAAAAGCTTCTTCTAACCATGTTGGAAAGAACAAGGATATACTTGAGTTCTATTTCACTGGACAACTTTCCAAGGCAACTGAAGAGATAAGGAGTTTGAAGGACCTCCTTAACCAGAAAGAGGTTTATGCGGGAGAATTGGTTCAAACACTTACTCAAGTTCAGGAAGATCTCCGTGTCTCTACTGATAAAATTCATTCTTGGAAATTTCTCTCGCCCCTTTGAAGACAGCTTACGATGCCTCTGAAGCAGAAAAAGAAGAGCTCGGAGCTGAGATTGAACAGCGGGAGAAGGATTATGATATCTCGAGGATAAACTATCGTTGGATGTGATATTGGCTTTCTTTAACACTCACATCGAGACTCTAATTGAAGCCAACCAGGAGGGTTTTGACCTTATTGCTGAGACTGCTAAGGCTAAAGAAACAATTGATAAAACTCAACAACGTCAAAACTTTTCCTCACCTGAAGGCGAAGGTCCCGAGGGTGAAGGAGATGGACTTGTTCCTAGTGAGGCTAATGTTCAAGCCTCTTCTTCTCAAGTAAATCCTTCTTCTCCCATTGGTGATGCTCCCATGGATGATGCTCCTTAGTTTTTTCCTACTTTTTTGTTTATGTTTAGCTTAACAACTTTTTTGGAAGTTTGTTGTTTTTGGGAATGTTGTTTTTTTACCCCTGGCTTCTGTTGGGGTTTAATGTCTTCTTTTTGGGTTTAATGACAAACTAATATTTTTACTGTTTAAGACGATGGTCCCGATTATTTTTACTGTTTATTTTGTTCTTTGATATTTGAGCTTTTCCTTGCATTTAAAAAATGCTTTAATAATCCGTGACTTTAATAAACATGTGTTTCTATAAATAAAAAAAAAGGGCCCTTTTATGTAAACGACACTAATGAAGATGATGTCTCATCTTCATATTGGTGTAAATGTATGAAAGACGAAGTAAACAAAAACGAAATAATTTGAGAAAGTCTTAACTTTGAACTTTCAAATAAATTTCGTACAACATTTTCTCTATTATTCGTTCAACACTTTCATAACTGCTTTCTTTGTAGCAGATTTGCAGATACAAAAGTACAACACTTTCATAACTACTTTCTTTGTAGCAGATTATAAGATACAAAATCGGGTCTATTATCCAGTGACTATATTTTGGCCTTAATCTAAAACTCGTAGGTACATGGAACGTATCTTGTATCATTTTTGTGAGTTCACGCCTTCTCAAGGTTGCTTCAAGGTTTTTGATTCAGGCCTGCTTTTTGGCTCTTTTGCTTCTTTGTCTATATGCATAGTCCCCCCCTAGTGTTAGAGCTTTGAAGTATGAAATCTCGAACACTGGATTACTCCTTCTTTTTGGTCCATTCCTTGAAAAGGAAAATACAAATGGGACTCTGAGATATATGTTTAGATGATGACTGCATAACCCCTTTTTCATCAAAAAACTTACAACCTAGAACGAGAATAATTTAGTATTCCGCATTACTTTCGGGTTTAATATCATCATTTGGTACGAGCTAGCTTTTTCCTATCATCTAAAATTGTTAGTAAAATTCAAAAGAACAAAAAATAAAATTGTATTTGCGTGATACCTGACCATAGGTACTTCCTTCGTCTAGAAGCGGTACTTCTTTAGATGAACAACATTCTAGTTTGATGGTAGTATGTTGCCATCCATAGTTTCTAACTCATATGGTCCCTTTCCTGCGATGCCACGAATCCTATAAGGGCCTTCTCATTTCGGACTTAACTTTCTCGCATTAGCCGCTTTTGTTGATCGAAACACCTTTTTGAGGACGAAGTCCCCAATTTTGAAATATCTCAGATTGGCTTTCCTGTTGTAATATTGCTCAATCATCTGTTTTTGAGCCACCATCCTTATCAGCACTGCTTCTCTCCTTTCCTCTAGTAAATCCAAATTCATTTGCATTTCTTCCTCATTTAACTCCTCAGTAACATGTGTGTATCTCGTACTTGGTTCACCTATTTCTACTGAAGTAAGGATTTAGTGCCATAGACAAGTGAAAATGGAGTCTCGCTCGTGCTTGTTTTTGTTGTCATTTGATAAGACCATAATACCCTTGCTAACACTTCTGGCCACTTGCCTTTTGATTCTTCTAGTCTATTTTTCAAGTTATTAATAATAACTTTTTTTGTTGACTCAGCTTACCCATTGGCTATAGGATGGTAAAGTGCATATGTAATCCGTTTAATCTGCCAACTCTAAAAGAATTCTGTGATTTTCGTGCCTGTGAATTATGGGCCATTGTCACACACGATTTCCTTTGGAACTGTAACGACCCGACCCGTCATTTTGAGCTTTTGCACTTCGCTCGCCAGTTCTCGGGCATGACTAGCCCTGTGTGATGTGTTATGACTTATGTAAATCGTTGGTTTTGGTTTTCTGGATAACCGGAATGAATTTTGAAGGAACAATCTCGGTTTGAAGCTTAAAATTTAAAAGGTTTGACCAAGATTTGACTTGTTAGTATATGATCTCGGATTGAAATTTTTATGATTTGGTTAGATCCGTTAGGTGATTTGGGACTTAGGAGCGTGATCGGAATATATTTTGGAGGTCAGTGGAAGGTTTAGGCTTGAATTGGCAAAATTGGGATTTTGACGTTCTCCGGTTGATAGGTGAATTTTGATATAACGGTCGGAATGGAATTCTGAAAGTTGGAGTAGGTCTGTGGTGTCATTTGTGACTTGTGTGCAAAATTTCAGATCATTCGGACGTGGTTTGATGGACTTTTTGATCAAAAGCGTAATTCGAAAGAATTTGGAATCTTAGGCTTGATTTCGATGTGATTTGGATGATTCGATGTTGTTTGAGGTGTTTTGAAGATTTGTACAAGTTTGAGTAGTGGTATATTATGTATTTGTGCTTTTGGTAGAGGTCCCGGGGGCCTCGGGGTGATTTCGGGTGGTTATCGGAAAGTTTGGAGTTTGAGTTGTGCTGCAGATTTTGTTGTTCCTGTCATTTCTGCACTTGCGGATTGGGGACCGCAGGTGCGAGGTCCGCAAAAGCGGTTATGTGGTGCAGGTGCGCAGAAGTGGTCGTAGGTGCGGTTTGGTCCCCACATCTGCGATGACTGCAGGTGCAGGTGTGGTCAGGCAACCGCAGAAGCAGAAATTTGCCTATTAATGAAATTCCGCAGAAGCGGAGGATTTTGCATAGATGCGGCTCCGCAGATGCGATAGTGTGACCGCAAATGCATTTTTGCTGGGTCAGAACATATAAATTTCACCCTTCGCGATTTTGAGTGGGTTTTCACCATATTTCATTCAGGAGAAGGCTTTGGAGAGCTAATTGAAGAGGGAATTCGGGAGGGTTTTATGGAGGTAAGATTTTTGGACCCTAAACTTGTTTCTATGATGAATTTTAACATTGTAAGCTTGAAATCCATGGAAAATCAGTAGCAAAAATGGGTAATTAGGGCTTGAGATTTATAGACCTTTGAGTGGGGATTTGAGGGGCCATTTGAGGTCCGATTTTGATGTTCTTGATATGTATAGACTCGTGGGAGGATGAGGATTTTATTGATGTGATTTTTGTCGGAATCCGAGATGTGGGTCTAGGGTCCGGGTTTAAGCAATTTCGGGATTTTTTATGTAGATGGGATATTTTCTACTGTGCTTTGTTCCCTTAGCATATTTTAATGGTTATGTTCTGATTGTGGCTAGATTTGGAGCATTCAGAGGTCGATTCGTGAGGGCAAAGGCATCACAGGCTAGAGTTTGGACCGGATCGAGGTGAGTAATTACTGTAAATGTTGTCCTGAGGGTATAAAACCCTGGATTTGCACATCGTTATGCTATATTGAGGTGATGCACACACTATATGACGAGCATGTGGTCGTGCACTGTTGGGGATTGTGACTTAGTCCATTCCGAATGATTGTTTTACCTCGTATTTGACTGAAAACTGTTTGTTATCATCATGTTTTGGGCTGAATGCCATATTTAGGCCTCGTGCCAACTATTTGAACCCTAAGGGACTTTTCTTGATATTTCCTCACTGTTTTGATTTTATACTTGAACTCAGTCATGCTATATTCTACTGTTTTCATAACTCAGCCATGTTTACTCTGTTTTAACACATTAAATGATATTTAAATGATATTTTGGGCTGAGCATCATGTTTTACTGTTGCCTGAGTGGCTTATGAGATTCTAACTGAGTAAGGTCGAGGGCCTGTATTGTGAGGATACTTTTGGGTTAGGCTGCACACCGCAACAGTGATACATTGATTATGATTATGAGGCCGAGGGCCTAAGATTGTACGACACGAGGTGGCTTATTGATATGAGGTCGAGAACTTATGTGATTATGCCACGAGATGGCTTGATATTGCACTTGGGCCGTAAGGGGCCTCTCCAGGAGTCTGCACACCCCCAGTGAGTGCGGGTACCCATTGTGATATGAGATATAGCCCGAGGGGCTAGTGACTGTTCTATGATATTGCCCGAGGGGCGGATTCTGTTGATATTGTGCCTGGGGGCGGATTCTATGCATTTATCTGTTCTAGCTGCTTTGCATTTAATTGCTTAACTGTTAAAAAGGCATTTCTAAAGAAGCTTAAAGTGAACTAAATTGACTTTATATATTTCCACTGTTCCATTATTTTCACAGCCTTTTTTGCTTCTTTATAGCCTGTTGATGTGCCTTTACGTGATTTCTTATCGCTCAATCTTCATTTATTATTATTGCTTACTGAGTCAGAGTACTCACATTACTCCCTGCAGCTTGTGTGCAGATTCAAGTATTTCTGCACCCGGTAGTGGGTATGGGTTGATTAGAGGCAGAGTCATTGGAGTTTAGCAAGGTAGCTTCCCGACGTCCGCAACACTGCTTTTCTCCCTCTTGATGTCATTAGGCTGTATTTAGTATATTTTCAAAACATACGTTGTATTTTAGACCTTAGTAGATGCTCATGACTTGTGCCACCCCGATGTCGGGTTGTATCTATTTCCGCACTATTCATTTAAACTTTCTTTATGCAATATTTGATTAATTAAAAAGGCTTAAATTGACTTATTAGAATTACTGAAATGAATTTGGGGATTGTGTCTGCTGGCCTTGTCTTCACGAGAGGCGCCATCACGACCGAGTCTGGTTTAGGGTCCTGACTAGTTGGTATCAGTACCTAGGTTACATAGATCTCATGAGTCATGAACAGGTTTAGTAGAGTCTCGTGGATCGGTACAGAGATGTCTGCAGCCTCCCATTGGGAAAAACTTCACATTCTTGAATTCTTATCATGCATCATTGATTCAGCTTGAAAAGTAACTCTTTGACATCCTTCCACGCGTTTGTATGCGTACATGAGTGCTCGGTATCAGATGTGATCGATAACTTGTGATTCCTTGATCGAGGGGCGAGATGTGATCTTGGCGTGTTGATGTTGGGCTAGTCTAGAGGACTCGAGGCTGGATTTTGCCTATAGCATGAGCATCGAGATGTTGATTGTGTGAGCACGTGCTTTTGAACTTATATGTTCGGTAGTGTCCCTATTAGTAGAAGTAATGACTGGATAGCTACGTGATGAGTATGTTTTGACTGCAAGGTGTATTCATATGATTTGGAAACGACGAGAAGGGTCTACTAGAGGATAGAAGAACTATTAGGTACTTGATTTTCATCTTGATTTGAGGTATAGCCCCGAGTTATGGGTGTGTGAAGAATCTCTTCATGTCTTCTAGTTGGGAGTAAGTAAATTTCATGTTGCGGTATGAGTTCAGACTCAGGAAGATTAAGTGACTGCGTAATGTTTATGACTGTGGAAGGTATACAGAAATGTTAATTTGAGGCGAAGTAGGTGGGGTTATCTCCTGTGGAGTGATCTGAAATTGTGTGATCCTTATGTTGTATGTTAGAAGATCTCATTTACAAGTGAAATATATGTGTTGCAATTTAAATTTGGGTCGCTGAAGAGAGTGGGTTTAACTATTGCGAGAGTGAATGCGAGATTTGCAGAAGATTTGAAGTACTAGATGGTTAGTGTTTCACGAGCTTAGGAAGGATTGAGTTTAATCTCACTATGGTACTATGGCAGCAGTATAGTATATGCGTTATGAGTTATTGTATGTGTTTTGATCTATGGCTTCGAGCCAAGTGAGGGAGTCTGCTATTGATTAGTTGGTTGCACGGTTATGTGCTATGTTGGTTCCATTTTGAGGCGTACGGGTTAATCAGCTATGGCTTGCGGAGATTGAGACCGAGAATGGCTCGAGTAAAGGAAATTTTTTACAAAGGTTATATTATGCTTCATAGGTGTATGAGAATCACGAAATGTCTTGAGTGGTTATTGGTAAAGGGTGTACGGTGCATAGAATAGGAAGTTGCTGGTTGCATTAAGGTAAGGTTACACTCTGCGGTGTCGAAGTACTAATGAGGTACAGGTTGTTTGGTTCGTTTGATCAGGCTAATTGCAATTTGAGTAGAGTGAATGACTCTTGAGAATGGTTCTAGTGGGTTCCAAATTTTACATGTGATAATGGGAGATTTTTCAAGTTGTATTTTTGGCTAGAAACTGAGGTTTGTATTGGAGGATGTCAAGACCTATGGCAATTCTATATCAACAATGGGATTCTATTTATCAGCATCAGGAAGGTGAAGGTAACAGATTTAGATTCGCAGGATGTCTTTTCGGGGTATGTATTTTGAACGTGGTGCTTTTGGGAATATTTAAGGGAGTACTTGGCGGCTTATGAGCCTTAGACAGTGTGGATTTATGCTTGGGTTTCGTGTGGTGAGTCTGGGTTGAGGAATTGTGATGGTATATCAAGAAGGAGTATCAAGTTAAAGGTAAATCAGAAGGAAACTTGGATAAATGGGACAACTTGGTAGTAGGCCGGATCAGCATGTTAACGGTTATGATTAGTTCTTTGGGTGCTTACGAGATAATGAGCTTCTACAGGTGTTTCACGGCAATGCTCTTGGGTTTTAGTGGCCTGCGTAGCTTGGTTGAGTTAGAAGGATTCAGTCTTGACAGATTTGGTTTTGTGCAAAAGGGAGTCGGAGAGTTCTTGATGGTTTCTACCACGATTAGAGAAGCGTATTTTTTGCGAGTGCAAGAAGCATGGGATGTGCAGTGATTTCCTTCTAGACGGGATCAATGAAAAGTTCTTGGTTAGTTGAGTATGTAGTTGCTTGTGGCTTGGAAGGGAGATGAAGTTCTCATGTTGTCCTAGGATGGTATGGTATATGCGGTATGTTGTGTAGGATTGAGATTTGCGTGTGTAAGGTTACAGTTCAGTTCTGAAAGGAAGGTCATAAAATTCTTAGGCAGCACGGGCAGTTTCAGATGATTAAGGAAATGGTATTACTAATTGGTGTGACTTGACGGGGGTATATGTTTCAGAAAAAAGGCAATGTGATTGAGATTGATGATACTTCATTGGTATTGCGACACTCTCTTGTTGGATCGGCTGCTGGTATTCGAGTTTTCTTGGTGGTACAGAAGAATTATAGGAGTACCTCTCATGGATATTAGGGTATTTAAGGTGTGTTGCATATTCAGGTAGAGTTAGGATCAGATATGGTGAGCCGTGTGCTATACAGATTGGGAGACTGGGAGTCCTCATAGACAGGTTAGGTAGTGGTTGTGAACCGCGTACATCGGTCTTGTGTGGTAACTATTGGGAGGTTTAGAGACTCGAGTGGATCCTTATTGCTTGGTATGTTAGTTTTTGGATGTGATATTGGGTATAGACTGGTTGTCTCCGTGTCGTATTATTCTGGCCTATTGCGCTAAGGCGGCGATGTTGGCCATGCAGGGAATGGCACGGATTAAGTGGCAAGGTTCGACGGATTATGTTCTTAGTAGGGTGGTTTCATATTTCGAAGACCTAGCAGATGGCTGGGAAGGATTGTCTTTCTTATTTGGGATTTTGTGATGGATGTCAGTGCAGAGACTCCTACCATTGATTCAAGTCCGGTGGTTAGGGACTTTTCGGATGTGTTTCTTGTGGCCGGGCATGTCGCTGGGCAAGGTTGTCGATTTCGGTATTGATTTGATACCGGGCACTATATCGTATGACACCGACAGAGTTAAAGGAGTTGAAGGAGCAACTTTAGGGTTTCCTTGATAAGGGGTTTGTTGGCAGGCCAACATGGATATGTGTTCTAACTTGAGTCAGCTTGGTTGGCTCTGAGTTGTATTGTTGAAGGATGTGTTGATTCGATCGTTATTGATCTTATTAGTAATTTGGGGAGATCTATGAATTACCTTTCCGTGTTACTAGGCATTGGGATTTGTTGGTTATAGGCACGTGTGGTGCGGTGTTATTGGGGTCTCTCAGTAGAATTCGAGCGGGAGGAGTATTAGATATTACTCGGCAGATGGCGCATCGGTTGTGTCCTTTCGGGTTGTATGATGTTATGTCAATTGTTTCGCCGTGGTTATGATGATTTTCTTTGGTTCTAGATGTCAAATTGCGCGTCGTTGTCGATTTTGAGCATAGTGACTTGAAGTGTTTCATGTGGACCAGTGTTTGGATGAGGTCGCGCATTAGAGCGAAGCTACGTAGAGATATGATCCTGCGGGTTGGATTCGTGTGTTTTATTTCTATGATGTGAGATGGGTTCTCAGCATTGTGTGTGGTGGTACTGGTGAGCTTGTGGTACATCTCTTTCATTTAAGTCATTTTCATGATTTGAGTATGTTCGGATTGCTACTTATTGGTGCGCGGATTGCACAAGTTGTGGCTTTAGTCTGTATTGATGTGTCATGTCACCAGAGTGGTTGTGTTGGATTAGATGAGATCGTTGGGATCTTTAATGAATACAAACGGATTCAGTTTCAGCATGCTGGAAGGATAATATCTAGGTTCTGTTCAGAAATTCACTATGGTCATTGCCAAAGGAGAAGTGGCTTCATGAATGGTTGATCTGAGAAATGATTATGGCTTTCTACGTGTTTCATTTATCTTTGGCAGTATATGAAAGTGTCGGAATGAGACTTTAGTTGATAAGAGGTTTATTATCGGTAATCGGTTGTTGTGTGTAGCTATCGTATTGTGGAAGTTATCGCTACAAGTTTCTGAGTTATGCGATATATCTTGTGATTGCATCGAGGGTTGCTGATATGGTTTGTTATAGCTTGTTCGGACTTATTCAAAGTATAGATGCGAGATTCTGATCGTATTGGTGATTTCAGAAGTGGAAATGTGGTTCTATGGTTTATGGGCTAGATTGGATTGTGAAATTTCAGTTACATTGTGTTATCAGACCTATATGAGATAGGGTGACATGGTATCACCCCCGAGTATGTGCATGGTAAACTTACACAGTGATTTGATGGTCTTCGGAACAATTACGGGCACGTTCGAGGATGAACGTATGTTTAAGTGGGGGAGGATGTAATGACCCGACCGGTCGTTTTGAGCTTTTGCACTTCGCTCGCTAGTTCTCGAGCATGACTAACCCTATATGATGTGTTATAACTTATGTAAATCGTTGGTTTTGGTTTTCAGGATAACCGTAATGAATTTTGAAGGAACAATCTCAGTTTGAAGCTTAAAATTTGAAAGGTTTGACCAAGATTTGACTTGTTAGTATATTATCTCGGATAATTTTTATGATTTGAACAGCTCCGTTAGGTGATTTGGGACTTAGGAGCATGATCGGAATGCATTTTGGAGGTCCGTGGAAGGTTTAGGCTTGAATTGGCAAAATTGGGATTTTAGGGTTCTCCGGTTGACAGGTGAGATTTTGATATAAGGGTCGGAATGGAATTTCGGAAGTTGGAGTTGGTCCGTGGTGTCATTTGTGACGTGTGTGCAAAATTTTAGATCATTTGGACGTGGTTTGATGGACTTTTTGATCAAAAGCGTAATCCAAAAGAATTTGGAATCTTAGGCTTGGTTTCGATGTGATTTGGTTGATTCGATGTTGTTTGAGGTGTTTTGAAGATTTGTACAAGTTTGAGTAGTGGTATGTTATGTATTTGAGATTTTGGTAGAGGTCCCGGGGGCCTCGGAGTGATTTCGGATGGTTATCGGAAAGTTTGGAGTTTGAGTTGTGCTGCAGATTTTGCTGTTCCTGTCATTTCCACACCTGCGGATTGGGACTGCAGGTGCGAGGTCCGCAGAAGCGGTTATGTGGCACAGGTGCGCAGAAGTGGTCGTAGGTGCGGTTTGGTCCCCGCATATACGATGACCGCAGGTGCGGGTACGGTCAGGCAACCGCAGAAGCGGAAATTTGCCTATTAATGAAATTCTGCAGAAGCGGAGGATTTTGCACAGATGCGGCTCCGTAGATGCGATAGTGTGACCGCAGATGCGGTTTTGCTGGGTCAGAACATATAAACTTCACCCTTCGCGATTTTGAGTGGGTTTTCACCATATTTCATTCGGGAGAAGGCTTTGGAAAACTAATTGAAGAGGGAATTCAAGAGGGTTTCATGGAGGTAAGATTTTTAGACCCTAAACTTGTTTCTATGATGAATTTTAACATTGTAAGCTTGAAATCCATGGATAATCAATAGCAAAAATGGGTAATTATGGCTTGAGATTTAGAGAATTTTGAGTGGGGATTTGAGGGGCCATTTGAGGTCCGATTGTGATGTTCTTTATATGTATAGACTTGTGGGAGGATGAGGATTTTATTGATGTGACTTTTGTCGGATTCCGAGACGTGGGCCCTGGGGCCTGGTTTGAGCAATTTCGGAATTTTTGATGTAGATGGGATATTTTCGAGTGGGCTTTGTTCCCTTAGCATATTTTAATGGTTATGTTCTGATTTTGACTAGATTTGGAGCATCCATAGGTAGATTCGTGAGGGCAAAGGCATCGCGGGATAGAGTTTGGACCGGATCGAGGTAAGTAATGATTGTAAATGTTGTTTTGAGGGTATGAAACCCCGGATTTGCACATTGTTGTGCTATATTGAGGTGACACACACACTAGATGACGAACGTGAGGTCGTGTACTATTGGGGATTGTGACTTAGTCCATCCTAAATGATTGTTTTACCGCATATTTGACTGAAAACTATTTACTATCATCATATTTTGGGCTGAATGCCATATTTGGGCCTCGTGCCAACTATTTGAACTCTTAGGGGACTTTTCCTGATATTTCCTCACTGTTTTGATTTTATACTTGAACTTAGTCATGCTATATTCTACTATTTTCATAACTCAGCCATGTTTACTTTGTTTTAACACATTAAATGGTATTTAAATGATATTTTGGGTTGAACATCATGTTTTACTGTTGCCCGAGTGGCTTATGAGATTCTGACTGAGTAAGACTGAGGGCCTGTGTTGTGAGGAAACTTTTGGGCCGGGCTGTACGTCGCAACAGTGATACATTGATTATGATTATGAGACCAAGGGACTGAGATTGTACACCACAAGGTGGCTTGTTGATATGAGGCCGAGAGCCTATGTGATTATGCCATGAGATGACTTGATATTGCGCTTGGGCCGTGAGGAGCCCCTGCAGGAGTCTGCACACCCCCAGTGAGCGTGGGTACCCATTGTGATATGAGATATAGCCCGAGGGGCTGGTGACTATTCTATGATATTGCCCGAGGGGCGGATTCTGTTGATATTGTGCCCGAGTGGCGGATTCTATGCATTTATTTGTTCTAGATGCTTTGCATTTAATTGCTTAACTGTTAAAAAGGCATTTCTAAAGAAGCTTAAACTGAACTAAAGTGACTTTACATATTTCCACTGTTCCATTATTTTCACTAGCTTTTTCTTCTTCTTTATAGCTTGTTGACGTGCCTTTACGTGATTTCTTATCACCCAGTCTTCATTTATTATTATTGCTCACTAAGTCAGAGTACTCACATTACTCCCTGCACCTTGTGTGCAAATTCATGTATTTCTGCACCCGGTAGCGGGTATGGGTTGATCAGAGGCAGAGTCATTGGAGTTTAGCAAGGTAGCTGGCCGACGTCCACGACACTACTTTTCTCCCTCTTGATGTCATTAGGCTGTATTTAGTATATTTTCAGAACTTCCGTTGTATTTTAGACCTTAGTAGATGCTCGTGACTTGTGGCACCCCGATGTCGGGTTGTATCTATTTCCGCACTGTTCATTTAAACTTTCTTTATGCACTATCTGATTTATTAAAAAGGCTTAAATTGACTTATTAAAATTATTGAAATGAATTTGGGGATTGTGTCGACTAACCTTGTCTTCACGAGAGGCGCCATCACGACCGGGTCCAGTTTGGGGTCGTGATAGGAACTCCAAACTGGCATATAATGTTTTGTCAAATAAAATCCCTGACTTCTTTTTTTCGCAGTTGTTTGAAAGCTCTTACTTCTACCCATTTTGAAAAATAATCTGTTTAAACTAATAGAAATCGTACCTTTCCTTTAGCTTGAGGTAACAGACCTACGATATCCATGCCCCATTTCATGAAAGGCCATGGCGAGATAACTTAATGTAACAATTCTGTTGGGTAGTGCATGTTATTGGCATATCGTTGACACTTATCGCACTTGGCTACAGAGTTTTCTGCTTTTTCTTCCATTCTTAACTAATAGTATCTTGCTCTTATTAAAGTCTTTACCAATGACCTTCCCCCAGCATGATTGCCGCAATGCCTCTCATGTACTTTCCTCATCATATATTCCATTTGTGAAGGGCCGAGACACCGTGCCAAAGGACCTCCGAATATCTTCCGGTATAAATTTCCACAAATTAAGCAATACCAGGCGGCTTTTTGATGAAGCAACTGTGACCTTTTCTTGTCTTTGGTTAAGATTCCATACTGCAAAAAGTTAACAAACTCGTTTCTCTAATCCCAAGTTAGATTATTAAAATTTACCTCGTTCTTGTCCTGATCGAGTGCCGAATGAAACAAATGTATTACAATGACATTTTCTATATTTGTTATTCCAGTAACAGATGCGAGATTGGCTAGCGCATCTGCTTCCACATTCTCCTCCCTAGATATTTGTACGGCCTTCCATGACTGAAATTGTCTGACTAATTTCCCTACCTTTTCTAGGTATTGTTGCATTCGTGCCTCTCTTGCTATGTATGTCTCCTGCATTTGTTAACTACTAGCTGCGAGTCACTTTTGATTACAGTCTGTTCTATTACAAGTTCTCGTGCTAGTTCCAAACCTACAATCACAGCTTCGTACTCTGCTTCATTTTTAGTGATGGAATAACATTTTATTGCTTGTCTTATGACTTCTCCTAAAGGCAGAATTAAAACAATACCTAAGCCCGCTCCTTTAACATTCGAAGAACCGTCAGTAAATAAAATCCAAGTCCCCGGATTAGATCTAGTAAATACCTGTAATTTCTTTTCTGCTTCAGGAACTAAATTCGTGTTGAAATCTGCTAAAACATGCGGTTTTATTGCAGTTCTGGGCTAATATATGATATCATACTCACTGAGTCTATTTCTCACTTAGCTAACTTACCAGATAGTTCTTGTTTATGCAATATATTCCTCAGGGGAAACTCAATTATTACAAAGATAGGATGACATTGGAAATAAGGTCTCAACTTTCTAGATGCCATAATTAATGCTAGAGCAAGTTTTTCTAGATGAGGATATCGTGTCTCGGCATCTAGCAACGATTTACTAACATAATATATTGGAGATTATGTACCTTTATCTTCTCGTACCAACACCGCCCTTACCGCCACTTCTGACACAGTAAGGTAAATAAGCAGTCTTTCTTCGTCTTTTGTTTTGGCTAGCAAAGGTGGATTTGACAAATATGATTTTAGGTACTTGAGGGCTTGTTGGCATTCATCAGTCCATTCAAACTGATTCTACTTTTTCAATACCGAAAAGAATTTAAAACTCTTTTCCGATGATTTTGAAATAAACCTCCCTAGGGATGCTATTCTCCCTGTTAATCTCTGCACTTCTTTTTTGCTTGTGAGTACATCCAGTGTTTCCTCGATAGTTTTGATTTGTGCCAGATTCACTTCAATACCCCTGTTAGAAATAAGAAAACCTAAAAACTTACCTGAAGCCACGCCAAAGCACATTTTTTTGGATTTAGCTTCATATTGTATTTGTGGAGAATCTAGAAAGTGTCTGGAATATGTTGAAAATGATCTCCCGCTTATGCTGAGTTGACTAGCATATCGTTAATGTAAACTTTCATAGTTTTTGCCAGATATTCTTGAAATATTTTAGTCACCAATCTTTGGTACGTGGCTCCAGCAATTTTTAGACTAAATGACATGGTTTTGTAATAACAAGTCCCCCTATCTGTGATAAACGAAGTTTTTTCTTCATCTAAAGCATCCATCTTTATTTGGTTATAACTTGAATATGTATCTAAAAATATCATAGCTCATGTTCTGCGGTAGAATCAATTAGTTGATCTGTATGCGGTAAAAGAAACGAATCTTTAGGACAAGCTTTATTTAAATCAGTATAATCTACACAAACTTGCCATTTTCCATTCGTTTTTGGAACTACCACAGTATTAGCTAACCAATTAGGGTATTTTATCTGTCGAACGACCCAAGTTTTAAATGCTTTTGTACCTCATCTTGGATTAGTTGATTTTTGAAGGATCACTACTTCCTCATCTTCTGCTTGACAGGTGGATATGATGGGTCCTCATTCAGTTTGTGGGTCATCACCTCCGGTGGTATACCTGTCATATCTGAATGCGACCAAGTAAAGCAATCTGTGTTAGTTTTTAAAAATCAATTAACTTACCTTTTATTTCTAGGTTTAGGTTTGCTCTTATGTACACTTTTCGGTCTAGCCAGTGTATAAATAGCACCACCGCTTCGAGTTCTTCGATAGTTGTCTTAATGTTTTCATTTTCTTCTGGCTCTTGAATAACATGGGGTCTTGAATCAACATTAGTTTGTCCTGGAAAGCCTTCAGTTGAGGTTTGTATTGCGACGTCCTTAACAGAATTCTGTAGTTGCTATTTCTTGCATGCTACATCGTTTACCGTGCTTGTAACCACCACTAAATTGATACTTCTTGAAGCTCGTTGATCTTCACGGATCTGCCAAATCCCCTACTGTGACGGAAATTTAATAACTTGATGCAATGTGGACGGTGCAACATCCATATCGTGAATCCATGGTCTTCCCAAAATTATCAGTGCGTAATTGTGAGGAATCATCAAGTTGTCCGCATCATCATCATCAAATGTTAAACTGTCTCCATCCAAGATTTGACGAACTCGCTTCCCACGAGTTACTGTGACCTTTGATGCCTTTTTTGCAGCTGTATATGTCATACCATTGACCTCGTCTCCCCCTAGTTAGTACATTGACTGTTCTTTTTGGAGATGGGGGTTTCAGGGGTTCTTGTCTATTCTTCATATATGATTTTCTACCTTTCTCGCTGAACAAGTCATTTAGATAACCTTGTTTCAACAAATGCTCGACTTCTCCCTGTAGTAACCTACAATATACTATTCTATAGCCATGATCATTTTGAAATTCACACCAGAAATCTGGATTCCTTTTACTCGGGTATGATCTCATCTCTTTAGGCCATCTTACCTTATCTTCCATACCTTTTAAAACAGCCACTAACTCGCATGTGTATTGGAGTTGTTGCCTCATGCATCCCGTTCCTTTCTAAATCTAGATGAAGAACCCACATCTTTTTTCCTTGATATTGACTCAAATTGTGTGTTTCTTGGTTAGACCGAGAATCTCGCCCTACATGTCCTATGTAAGGCTTGTAACTATTTTTCCCGGTCCTTCTTTCTGATTTTGAACGTCTCGATCCTACTTTTTCATCAACGCTTCGCTGCTCAACCGTATCTTCTTCTATCTACAACTTCATGTTATACTTATTGTACACGTTATTCCAAGTTGTTGCTGCAAATTCTCGTAAACTTTCCTTCAGTCTCCTCTTGGCTTATGAACTTTTCTCGTTCAGATTGCTTGCGAATGCCATATCTTCCCAGTTATCAGGTACTTGTGGTAACATCATCCTCTCCAATTGGAAATTATCTACAAATTCTCTAAGGAATTCTGTATTTCCTTGTTTTACCTTAAAGATGTCCTCCATCCTTTTTTTTAACTTTCTGAGCTCTCGAATGTGCTTTTATAAGTGAATCTTCAAGCTCAAGAAAAGAATCAATAGAGTTTTCAGGTAAAAGAGAATACCACGTTAATACTCCTTTCGTGAGTGTTTCACCGAACTTTTAACCAAAACTGATTCGATTTCCTGCTTGGTTAAATCATTGCCCTTCATGCCAGTTGTGAATGCAGTTACGTGATCTCGAAGGTTAGTTGTTCCATCATATTTTGGAATATCAGTCATTTTAAGCTTTTTAGGAATCAACAAAGGTGCTGCACTTGGCTTCCAAGGCTGTTGTGAATATTTATCAATATCTACCCCTTTAATCATAGGCGGTACACTAGATATTTGCTCTATGAGATCATTTTGCTCTTTCATCTGTTTATGTAAAATTAGTACCAAACTTTGAAAATTAGAATTATTTGGTATACCTGACCTTCCATCATGAAATTCACTGGGATTTCTAGGGTTGCGGTGTTAACTGGTGGAATTCCTCCACTTCCAAAATTGTCGAGCCTAGAGCGTGGGTTTTCTAGGATTGTGGTGAGAAGAGTTTGTGGCGCAGTTGGCAATCCCCTAACAAAGGATTGAAGAGCACTCCTCACATGTTCTGCAATCAATTGCTTTAGAGCATCTTGTTCGACAGTTTGTTCATCCCCTTGCTGATCATTAGCGTGTGAGGTAGATCTTTCAGGTGATCTATCACGGCAGTGTTGAGGGGATCCTTGTGGAGAAATGAGAGGTGAAGTTTCTTCCTCCTATGGGTTCAGCTGGTTGTTATCGTTAACAGTTGACATAGTTGTTTGTCAGAAAAAAATTTGGAAAGTGAAAAGATTATCATATTCCTGGTAACGGAACCAATTTGTTTAACTAAAAACTAGATTTTTGATCAAAACTTATATTTAGAAGAAAACAGGCTACTGATAATCAAGTTTTACTCTACTTTCACGATCGGCTATTTGCAAAATAGTGAAAATTATAGAGAGAATTAACAAAAAGAAATAAGGAATAATTCAATAATCAATCCTTAAAATCAAGGTTGTGAAGCAAAGAATTATAGAATGTATTTCAGTAGTACTTGGAACCTGTCCTTACAAATAAAATTTTGTATCCTTATATAGGAGTGTACAATCATAATGTTTTTCTTACATAATGAACATTAATTGTATTGATTACCCATAATTATATTTTATTGATATAAATGCTTTATAACTGCTCCGATTCTCCTTTCTTATTTACTTTTGGTTCATGTATCTTCCCTTCTTTTTTATCCTTATTCATTCTGTCCTCGCCTCTTCTTTGACAACTGTCAGGCCTGGTATTCTACTCTGTACTATCTCGTGGGTGTTTTTCCCGTGCCTTTCTCGTATTATTAATTCTATTAATTTAGAATGCCACTTGTTGCTATATCATTGCTCCATGCGTCATGTAATGTCAGTATACTAACATTCCACGTGTAATAACTTTTTACACCAATACAAAAAGTTGGAGGTTTGATACTTGGATTTCCTGTTAGGGAATTATATGTACTCCATCCGTTTCAAATTAGATGAGGTACTTTACTTTTTGGTCTGTTCCAAAATAAATAATGTACATAACAGATATGGAAGAAATATAGAGTAAATGACTCAACATGTAAGTCTGGAAAACTTTGTAAACCATAAAAGACTTATAATGTCATGCACATGCGTATGAATATCATGTCGTACATAGGTACATATTTCATAACATCATTGTAGACATGTGATTTTTGACCCTCCCCAAGATTTTACATATTTTAGCATGTAAATATTTAGTTTAGGCCTAATATCGCTATTTCAATTAATTTTGACTCTTTTACTTTATTTCGTCACAAAAAATAAAAATTACAAAAAATACTTTAGTTTATGTATCTTTCATAAATTTAAATAAAAAAATAAATTGTATATTTAGAATGAAGAGTTAGTTTTGGGTTGGTTTATCCCATTTTAATCTTGTAGTCCATTTTTTAGTCTTTGGCCCAATTTTGAGGCCTAATAATACCAAACCCATACCCCCTTAACCTAAAAACCCTTTCTATATAACCAAAAACCAGCCTAGAAATCCCTAGACCTAGACCCTAAACAATCCGCCGCTGAACACAAAACGATCCCCCCTCCCCCCGGATTCCATCTCCCTCGACACACCCCATCGACTCTTTTCTTCTAAAACAAAAACACACCCAGACCTTAACCTTGCAGGTTTCTTCTAATTTTGGGAATAGAACCTAAAAAACTTAGAGCTAATGGACAATAAAACAGACCTAGACCAGTTGACGACCTTTAGTCCAAAACGAAAAACAAATCGAGAACAGTAAAGAAAACAAAATAAGTAAAAGCTGAAAACAGTAAGAGTCCAAAAGCTCGTTTCGAGTCCTTTTCCGGCGAGTTTCGAGTTTTCCAATTGAGTTTGGATGACTGTTTCTATCGGTTCTTTGTTGAAGTCGTTGTTCGAGTTTCCGTTTCAGTCGCACATCAAGGTACTATCGTCGGTTTCCGGTTCGAGTTTCATACATAGTTCATCGGATTGAGGTCCATTGCTAAACCTTGTTATTGATTAAATTGTAATGATTCTTCATTGTGTATTTTGATATAGAATGAATTTTTGCTCGATTTTTAGTTTACACAATGGCGTGTGTGTGCTGTTTCCATTTGGTTTTGTTTTGTCACAATGTTAATGACTACGTATAATGTTGTAGAAACAGACATTTGGGTTCAATGATTATTGTATATCTTGAAATGTATATTGCTATACCATTGCACCTGGAATTTGAAGGCAAAGAATGTTTAGAAATTGGAATATCAGTTAACTCTGTAAATAAAGCAGGTGAGAATTTTTCATCATGTAGTCATGAAAGGCAGCAGCTTGCAGGCCACTATGCCATGCCTAGAGAGAGTCAACCCCGTTTCCTCACTGAGAAAGAATATAGAAGCTATGGTCTTCAATCAGCAAAGCGTCTGTAGCCTACTGCTTCTGCAGTAGTTGGCCGCAAATTGGATCATTATGATTCTGAACAAGGAAGGGAGCAGCTCTGAAGGAATCCTGCCAGTGTCAGTAGCGATGCAACTTTAGCACGGAAAGAAACTGTATACTCTAAACCTTTATTTCTAAGCGAAAGGGAGTACCGAACTTATGGCCTTTACAATTAATCCAAACGTAGCAAAGAATAACTCAAAAATCGTTAGTATGCTTTAGGCACGTATTAATAAATTTGTCATCGTGATTGTGTACATGTTCGCGTGACATAATTATGATTTTTAAAATAAATTGAGGTATGCGTTCTCGCAACTTCGGCCAAATTTTATTAACAATTAATAAAGCGTTATTAATTGTGGACACGTTCGCGTGACATGATTTTTGACGCGCCAAACAAATGGGTACATGCACGCGTGACCTATTTTAAGATAATTTCTTAATTAAAAGAGGCAAATGCACATAGGTTCTAAAATGAGTAATTAGACAATTTGATTAAGACAAGTATGATCAAAGCGACCGTACTAGAACCACGAAACTCGGGAATGCCTAACACCTTCTCCCGGGTTAACAAAATTCCTTACCCGGATTTTTGTGTTCGCAGACCGTAAATAGAGTCAACTTCCTCGATTCAGAATTTTAAACCGGTGACTTGGGACACCAATAAACTATCCCAAGTGGAGACTCTGAATTTAATATAAATAATCCCGTTTTGGTTGTCACTTAAATTGGAAAAACTCCCTTATATCCTTTCCGGGGGTGTGTAAAAAGGAGGTGTGACAACTCTGGCGACTCTACTGGGGATAAGAACCTAGAATCTCTGGTTTAGGGTTCAAGAATTCGAGCTTGTTAACATGATTTTATTTGGCTTTATTTATTGTTAATATTATTGTATTTGTGAGCCTAATGTGCTAATTGTTGTCTATTTATTATTTTGATATTGTTTGAATTGTATTAAAATGCCTTCTTATGCCTCCCTTTTGAGTCTTCAAAAAAAAAAAACGGTGCACACGTTCGCGTGTCCCACTTTTTCTGTTAGAAGTTATACCAAATAGAACGAGGCCAGGCCAGCAACAAGGCCGGGTTGACTTTCGTGCTCCCGGTACGTTGCCCCCTCTTCGGCTCGAGTTGTCCGCTTGGGTAAGCCAGGTCAAGAACACAACCCTAGGTTTAAACTTAGAATAACATAACCTCATGCCAGATTCCTAGTAGGCATGTTTGTTTGCATCATGTGCATTTGACTTTGGGGACTCAACACAGGGGTTGGGTCTGTTTAGGACAAGTGTACCCAAAAATAAAAGACCATCCCGATGGATCCTATGTGCTACATGTTGCAATCTTCAAGGGTAAAAGGGTCATTTGGGCGACCAATGATAGATAAGGGCAAATGAAATAAAAGAGAGGGTGAAGTGTGAAAATAAAACAAGTAGGGCCCAGTTATGTTTTCTTTCACATTTTTGTTAAGAAAAAGAAAAAAAAACATGAAAAAAAAAGAAAACATTTTGCACTTTTTCATCATTTTCCGAAAATCAAAAATAAAAATAAGGGAAAAGAAAATCCAAAAAGAGTTTACGTGTTTCATCATTTTTTTTTCAAAAAAAAAAGACAAAAAACATATTTTCTCTAAATTAGTTATTTTTTTTCTCGCCCGTATCCAATCTGTCCGAACTACGCATACCTGATTCTCGTCTCTCGGGGCGGGATACGTAGGCAACCCACATAGGGTCCGTTCTTCCTAGTGAATCTTAAGTTCTTGGCTTTGCGGGGTCTTTGCCAAATTTTGCACTTCTAGCCACCTTTTGGCCACAAAAGCTATTTTGCAAAAATAGCCTCAATCATGTCTTGCATGTGTCGCATAGGGAGTGTTATTGTCTCACATAGTGTTCTAGGTCTTTAACTTTATTTGGTCTTAATTTTCTCATACAGGTGTGGATCTACTTACCGGAGTTTGAGCATGACAGACACCTCGGGACCATCCAGTCAGGATCGCTCACTCAGAAATTGCTTAAGGAGATTTTTTATTTTTATTTTTTATGTTTTGAGTTTGTTTTTTCTTTTTATGTCGTCTTTTACCTTCTAGTTTTGTACAGTAATGTCGAATTTTTTGTTATTGTACTTTTATTTTGTATTTGAAAAAGTTTGGTGTAACTCAAAAATCCAAAAAAAGAGATTTTGCATTTTATATTTCCGTTAGAATTTTCTTTAGAAATGCTACTCCTAGAAATTAAAAAAAATAAAATTTGAGGTGGTTTTTCCTTTAGGAATTAATATCTAGAACTTAAAATAAAAAATTGCTTTTATATTTCCTTTAGTATATTGATACTAAAAACTCAAAAAAAAAAAGAATTTTCTTTTAATACCTCTTTAGAAGTTTTCTTAAAGATATCAAATTCAAAAATAAAAAAGAGAGTTTTCTTTTGAGGTTTTTCTTTGGGAAATTAATAAAAAACAGAAAAAATTATTCTTTTTGTTTTCACTAGAACTTTAGGACATTATATATAGAAGCGAAAAAGCATACTTTATCTTTTGTTTAATCTTTAGAGTTTCCCTTAGGTAATCAAAATTGAAATCCAAAAATATTTTTTTTATTTCTCGTTTCGAAATCTTTCTTCAGGATATCAAATGAAAATTCAAAATATTTTTCTTCGGTTTATTCTTTAGGTTTCTTTCCTATAAAAAAGAAACAAAAAATATTTTTCTCTTCTAGGATTTTTCCTTAATAGAGTATTTGTTTCAAAAAGAAAAAAAAAGAAAAAAAACCGTTAAGCTTGAGTTTAGAATAAGTTATAGAACATTAAGTCTAGAAAACTCAAAAAAAAAAAGAGATTTGTTTCTTTTATTTCCCTTTTCTCATCAGAGTAGTCATTAAGGTAAAAAAAGAAAAAAGAAAAAAGAAAAAAAAGAAGAGAATGTTAGCTTATTCCCTTTATTTCCGATCTTCTCGAACTACGCAAAGCTTTGATTCATGCGGTGTCATGATACGTAGGCAACCTACATAGGGTTCGATTGAATCATTTTTTTTTATTAAAAGAATAAAAAGAGAAAAAAAAAGAAAAGAAAAAAAGAGATGAAATTATGGGATGTGAGAAATGAGGGGAAAGAAAAGAGTGATAATTAGGAAAAAAAGGGAGGAAAATGAGCAAGCCAAGAAGTGCTAGAAAAGAAAGAAAAGAGAAGATTGAAATGAACAAAATTGGGATGATGCCAAGTGACCTTGTGACCCTCGAAGTCATTCTAGAACCGTTAATTGTTGCTAGGTGCATTGCACACAATGTGATATTTGCAGCTGTTAAATGCCCTAACGCTAACGTGATGAACTCATTTTGTTCCTTTTTGTTATCTCCATTGAGCAAAAGGGTGGTTCGTTTGTGGTTCTTAAGGTAACTCATCAATACAACACAAGGTCCAAGAGCGAGGTAGTCATGACTGGCAAAGAGTTGAACACAAGGATTATTGATTCGTCTAAGGGAATTATTGAATGAGAATCTGAGTTGAAAGAAGAGGTCTTAAGGGTGAAAGGACATATGGCCGAAATATACCAAGCTTGGATTAGTGGGCGTCCTCCACCATCAGTTCCCACTAACTACACTGAAAGCCTTGTCACCATTCCGCCATTGTCACAAATCCAGCTTCCCACTGTTGCTGATGTCTACCTGCAACCTTTTCACACTTCACCCGCCAAAACCACCTCATATCCCGCTCCTTTGGCCACTCATGCTTTTGTATCTCCTCCTCCAAATACTTTTCCTCGATACTCTAACGAGACTGTGCTCAAAGTCGCCGATGCCCAATATTATGCTCCACAATCAACTTTCAAAGTCTCGAATCCATACTCTCATGCTCCTCATTTTGAGCCTCCCGGTGAAACTAAAAAGCCTACTAAGATAGTGGAGCAAGATAAGATATCCAGGAAGGTAAAAATCTTAGAGCAGTCTTTAAGAAACATACAAGAGATAGGGAGCCAGATGAGCGTGGCTTACAAAGACTTGTGCTTGTTTCCTGACATCCAATTGTCTGCTAGGTTTAAGATGCCGAAGTTTTATTTGTATGACGAACATTGAGATCTCGTGGCCCATTTGAGAGGCTACTGCAGTAAGATGAGAGGTGCCGGTAGGGAGGACAAATTATTGATGGCGTATTTCAGTTAGAGTCTGAGTGGGGCAACTTTGGAGTGGTATACCCACCAAGACGCTAGTAGGTGGTACACATGTGATGATATGGCTCAGGCCTTTACCCAGCACTTCTAGTACAATATAGAAATCATCCCTGATCGTATGTCCCTCACCAAGATGGAAAAAAACCTAATGAAAGCTTTAGGGAATACAGGCTCAGATGGAGAGAGCAAGCTGCTAGAGTCAATCCCCCGATGGAAGAAAAAGAGATGGTCGAGTACTTTCTTCAAGCTCAAGAGCCAACTTACTTTGGGCATTTGATTACGGCTGTGGGTAGGCCTTTTAATGATGTGGTAAAAATGGGAGAAATGGTAGAAGATGGGTTGAAGTCGAGCAAGATCATGAGCTATTCTGCTTTAAAAGCAACAACACAAGTAATTCAGAACGACACAGGAAACTTGCTGGGTCAGAAGGAACACGATGATGTTGCCATGGTTGTTTCAGAGTCACGACGTGGTCCAAAGGGTCTGCCTTAATATAATATACCCAGCCTCAACTCCAACCCCAAACCTAGCCCCGAGCTCCACATAATCCACCTTAGTATTATCCTCCGAACAATGTCTGATTATCTGTCCAACCACTAGGTCACTCCCTATGACGAGCGCCAGCACTGCATAATGCATTCTTGCCTTCACAACATTTTCGAGCACCTAACACCCCTACAAAATAGGGGCAGGGAGGGGAACAAAGGCAAAGAAATAGTTTCACGCCAATCGGGGAGTCCTACACAAGCTTGTATGAAAAGTTAAAGCATTCTGGCCTGATTGAGTCGCTCCTTGGCTATACTCCAGACCCATATGCAAAAGGTTTTGATCCTACTGTACGATGCATGTATCACTCTAACGTCCAAGGGCATAACATTGAAGATTGTCATGCTTTGAAAAGGGAAATAGAAAGAATGATTCAAGAAGGGATAATTGTGATCAAGGATAGTGACATGGAGTACGCGAATCCTCTTGGGAACTTGCTGACTGAAGTTAATGATATTGAAGTTGTCACACCTCCTTTTTACACTACCCGAAGGTAGCACAAGGGAGTTTTTCCACTTTAAGTGATATTATTCGAAATGGAATTATTTATTCATTAAATTCAGAGTCGCCACTTGGGATGGTTTGTCTTCTGGTGTCCCAAGTCACCGGTTTATTTCTAAATCCCAAATCGAGGAAGATTTCGACTTTCCTTTTGAAGTCTGCGAACTAGAAATTCTGAGTAAGGAATTTTGTTAACCTGAGGGAAGGTGTTAGGCACCCCCGGATTCCGTGGTTCTAGCACAGTCGCTTAAACTATTATAATTGACCTATTATCTGATTTTAATACATGTTTCAGCCTATGGTATATTTTAACTTATTAAACCGCTTTTTAATTATTTTTAAAGAAGATTTAACATCGCATAAAATATGTCTTCGGATCACGCCACATGAAATGCACCTGCAATCCGAAACACATCTTATTCAACGTTGTGAGATTTAGAGTTGGGACACATAAAATGCACACCCGAGTTTAAGAAAGGTAATATTATTAAAATACGCGCCTAAAGCAACTACGAGTTGTTAATTTTGCGAGGGCCAATTTACCTAAATGGCACGCCTCGATTTCTAAAGATTCAAGATTAATTAAATGAGGGCCATGCATTTTGAGATTTTATTTTGGCGCAACACACTCGATTCCAATTTTAAAGGAAATTCAAAACTAAGCTTTTGAGGGCCATAAACTATGTCTTCTTAAATATGGCTCACCTCAACTTTACTTTAGGGGAATCTAATTAATTAATAAAGACTAAGGAAATTTTATTTTCAGGGAGAGTTTAAACTAAATTTAGCAAATTGACAGAGAATAAAACTAAGTGTTTCTGTCATCAGAAAAGATCTGAACCAGCGACAGGCCCAATTAAAAGGGTACAACTACTTATGACAATTACATGGGGCTGGCCCAATGGGAAGCCCAAGTCAAGGATGCAGAGTCAACAAATACAAAGAAGCTGAGCATAACTGGGCTGAAGCGGGCAACCCAGTTTTGTAATTCATTGTTAAAGCTTGAAGCAGACTACATCTTTCATAAAAAACACAAAAAATTTGAGCAAATGTTGGCAATCTTTTAAACAATGGCAAAGTGCATTTTTAAGGCCAACATGCATTCTTCAATAAACAATAAGCTTCCTAATGTGACAAAAAGCTTGTTCGACAGATTATTTCATAATTTAGCATCCCAAATCCAAAATACACAAATTAACTTAAACATTCTAAATTATACATCCTGTTTTTTTAAATGGAAAGAGGTACATGAGCAGGCCTTTTCTCGTTTTTTTCAATCACCAAATAAACCTTCATTGTCAAAGAACACACATAACCAAAAATCAGAGTCATCACATATTACTATTGAAACTAGCACACTTAATGAATTTGCCTTAAAACCTTATAACTATCCGAAACAAATGTCAAAAATGCAGTAGCATGAGTTGAATTTGTTCAGATGCCCATACCAACATTTAAAAGAGATAGAGAAAAAAAATCACAGGTTTAACAGTCCATTCCTAAACATGATAAGAGTAATCGAATCCAAATAAGATTAAACTAACAGAACCTAAGGTTTAAATATAAGCTCAATACATATTTGATATTCATGACCTAAATAAATACAATAGAGAATGCACTGAACATAAATTGATTGCATGCATACTCAGCTAAACTAATATCTGCATCTCCAACAAGGCTTCAAGTCTAAGCTTTCATATATTGATAAAGGTCCAAGAGGTACCTGGTTACAACAAAGAACAACAGGGGAAAATAAACTTGAAGTTGAAGAAAACCAGCAGTAAGGTATCAACAATATTAACACAGCCAAATAGCAACCAAATCAATCCTTCCAAGCTGTTTTTGAACCCAGAGTGAGCCAGAAAACTCTTGAAAGATTTCAGACTTGTGAAGATAACAGCAAAAACCAAGCTAATTTATACCAAGATGCAAAAGATTTGAAGTATTTCACACTCGGCCGTCTTTCAAATTTTCAGGATTTTTTAGTCTCCAATTTTCTAACGTGCTAAAGAAGAAAGTGTGCCTTTATAGGCAAGCTTTTTGGGGCTGCAGAAATGAGCTTAGTTTTGCACTTAAAACCTTTCAGAATTTTTATTTTTGCTCAGATACCCCTAGTTTAGAAATCAGTTTTTCATGTAAGTCCTAAAGGCACCTTCTAGGCAACTTCCTATTCAGTTAACAGATATATTCCCTAGCCCAAATTCCCAAATTAACCCTCAATACCCATGTTTTTACTGTTCTATTGGTTTGGACCCAGGGGTACTGGATCTCTAGGTCACTTTAACAGCCCAATTTTACCTGGGCCTGGCACCCAAAACCCAAATCCAAGCCCAAACAGAATCAAGTCCAAAAGGTTCAACAAACGGGCTTGGACCTAAACAGGAAAAGAAAATTCTTCTGAAACAATGTACTCGAGAATAAAATTAATAAACTGTAATTAGTCTAATTGAAAAGTTACTAACGCTGAAAAATCAGTTACGCGCTAAAAATAATTCTGATTACTTCGGGCAGAAAAGAAAGGAAAAATAACAAAAGTACCAGTGAAGGAAGGTGAAGAAGAGGGATGAGATAGTATATACATTTATGAATAGAACACATTAGAAGAAGAAAAAAAATGCAAATTAAAGCTAAATCCTTGATTAATTAACAAAGAAACCAAAACTCTAATTTAAATTACTGAATTAACAGAAAAGGGAGGAGAGATTCGAGCTATTGACCGGTAATTGAACTTAAAGAAGAGGCAAAAAGGGGTATACCAATTAAGCCTTAGAACCTTCGAGAACACTGACGACTTCAATTCGAACTCCGGTGAACCAAAACTCGACCAAACAGTGAAAATTGCAACACGAATATTAGCCGAACTTTGTTCATGGCTAATGATTCGTGCAACAATCATCAACGTGTGCCAAAAGGAGCAAAACAGAGGCTCAAAAAGATGGAAACGCTCAAGAACTATTTTTCCGAAATTTGACCAAATCCACGGAAAGGTCTTCTTGATGTTCAAACAAAGTTATTTTGTTGAAGAAGCTGGGTAATTCCCGAGGTATTTACTATGGATTGAAGGTTTAATCCGAAAAACTTTGGAAAAGGAGGAAAAAGTTTGGATTTTTATTTTTTGATCTGAAATTCAGAGAAATCGGGTGGTCTTTTGGTGAAATTAACAGTGGGACAAGACTGAGGAAACGAAGGCTGTTGTAGGGTGAAAGTTTGGAAGGGTTTGGAGGTGCTCCACTACCGTGGGATGATTTTCGGGCGGCGGAGCTGTGGTGTAGGTGAGCGGCAATTTTCAGGGACAGGGGGCCTAGGTTTGGTTTAAAATGGGATTGATGAAGACTGAAGGGAAATTGGTCGTTTAATGGGTTGGGATAAATGAAACGACGTAGTTTTATCACACAACTACGTCGTTTTAGAGTGAAGGGGGCTGGTCGGGTTTGCTAGGGATTGGGCTTGGGTCAGGGACAATTTTGGACGGGTAGTTAGGGTGGATTTGACCCAAATTGGGTCTTTATATTAAAGACTCTCTTTTTCTTTTCATTTTCTCTTCTTTTTTTTCTTCAAAATTTGTTAATTACAAATAAAAAGGTAAAAATCTGATTTAATCCTGAAAATTAACTTAATAACTAATTGCTTCTCAAAAATTAATTAAGTCCTAATTTAAAAAGAAAAACTATGATAAATTCGAAAAAATTAAAAAGTAAAATGCAACAAGAGCTATTTTTGTGATTTTCTTTCAATTTCTGTAACATTAATTAACTAATAAATCAAAAAATATAAAATAAATCCCTAAATGCAAATGCAACATATTTTGTATTTTTTATAAATTATATAAACTAAATATGCACACAAAAATGCAAATAAACACAAAATCATGCAATAATTCCTAAAAAATCAAATAATTAAAGGAAAAATCCTAATTTTAGGAACTCTGTAGGAGTTATTCATGCGAGGCAAAAATCACGTGCTCACAGAAGTTGGTAATGGTTTTGGCAATATTGATGTGGAACTCAGTGGTTAAGATGCCGTGCTTGGTAATTGGAAAGATGCTCCATCTCTTGGCTAGCTGGGGAGGAGTCTTGGTAGTTTATTTTGTTGGCATTTCTGTTGTTCGGGTTATTTTCAGGGTTGTAATCCGAATATTGTCTTGTGACTCAAACCCTTCTATCCTTTTATTTTGACTAGTTTGTTTAGTCGTAGTAGCTCGTTTGGTGTTGTCTGGTTTTGTTCCAGGATTGTAACCCCAACTTATTTTACTTGTTTTGTTGTTCAAACCCTTTCACCATATGTCTAATGCAATTTCCTATTTTCTGTTATTTCTAGCCGGTGTTTGTTTAATTCTCTTTCCCTTTTATAGTTCTTTTCCTGCTGACTCTAGTGACATGACATGCACGCATATTTCTCAGCCTGATCTTAAAAGTAATTTAGCTATGAAACAATGAAACAATTTTGAAGATGATAGGGACATTTGAGGGAAATAAGTAAAGGCATTTTGAGATCACTTCAAGCCCGAATTGTGTGAAATTGGGCCAGATAGAACATAAAGAAACACTATTGAAACGCATCCTGTCGCATCAGGTCAAAGCTAAAGGCAAGTTTGCCCCAAATTGGCAGGGCCGTTCGTGGTAACGAGAGTGTTGTCTAATGGTGCTTTGTATTTAACAGATGTAGAAGGCAAATATGTGGATATGGTTATCAATTCTGATGCAGTCAAAAGATATTATATATGATTTCTTTAGTTTGTTTAATTGTGTTGTTTGTATTTGGCATGCTTTGAAGATTGGAATGACGAAGGCATTTTATTCTGCTATCTAAACACTTTATCCTTTGTTACCCCTTTAAGCCTTATTTATTTTCTTTCATATCCCTCTTTTGGAATTAGAAGCAGAGTTTAGAAATATGATACAGAAAAAAAGGGAGAGAAAAGAAAAAAAAAGAAGAGAAAAAGAGAAAGAAAAAATGGAAAAAAGTAAAGAAAAGAAAAGAACAAAAAAGAGAGAAAAGTATAAAGACAAAGCAATTCCTATGTCATGAACTACGTTCGACCTGATTCCTTTTAAGGATACGAAGGCAGCCTCACGGTTTGGTCTCATCAAAATAAAAATTCAAAAGCCTCCAAGCAAAGAAACTGGGGCAGAAGTTGTGGTTGTTGTAAGAGATCTGATTTCAAAAGTTGTAATTTTGAGCCCTTTTAAGCTGTTTTTGAGCCTTTATGATACCCTTTATTTCTAATCCTATCCAAAAGCCTACATTACGGTCCAAAGAAAGACCTTCCGATCAATCTTTGAGTAGTGCCAAGTCAAGCGAGTTAGAGTTATGATTCTCATTAGGGGCAACACTCCGTTCTACACAAGGAAAACAAAAAATGAGAGAGTCTTATCAGCGAAAACCTTAACATGCACCATAAGGCAATGGTAAGTTGAGAGAAAGAACAAAATGAGAGAGGCTTGATGGTGAAGACCCTTCAGGCACCACAAGTCGAATAAGGATCGTGAATCAGATAGGATAATCGGAGCATTGAAGCCCAGTTTCATGGTTTAGGGGGATAACAAGAGTTGAACATCAGACTTGCTTGACAGTTCAGGCCACTTAATCCGAAGATGCATGTCATGGTCATTTGAGTTGGTATCCACATCTGATAAGTTTCTACTTTGTAGTTTTCTTGTTAGGAATCATCTCTTTCCATTGTCCTTTATTCTGTTCCTTTTGTCTTGTTTACTTCCTCTTCTTGAGTCTGTTTGGTCAAAACAAGTGAGAAATGACTTCAAAATTTGCTACCAACTTTTCAATTGCACAAAACGGAATCTGTCTTTCACATCAAAGTGGCATAAGTCAGGAAAGAACAGTAGGCGCACTGAGTTGGCAACAATCAACGTGCTTTGGGATTCATGTGAAATGCAAAGGTTCAGTATATGGCAATTCATCAGCATAATGTAACAAATAAAGAGTATTGGGTTTGAACGGATCAGAGGTGTTTTCTGTGATAAGGATGACATAGAAAGTGTTTAGTCAACGAACAAGCAATGTCTTTCAAGTTGAAATCAAAGTTATCACGACAAGTGAAAGAGCAATCGCCACAAAGTCAAGGCCACAAACCAACCACCATGTGTAAACTAACAAGTTTTCTTTGTCTGAAATAGGGGTGAAGGTTATGTTCATATCAAAGCTTGGAAGATTTTGAATTTTTTATGGGGTAATACCCCAGTTCTGATTACGTAAAGGCTATTGAGAAGATCACACATCACCCCTAGGAGAAACACTTCCTAGTCTAAGTCGTTCAAGTTATATTTTGCTCTAGGAGACACACTTCCTAAATCGAGATTCCACCCCTAAGAGGCACACTTCCTAGTCTTGGTAATTTAAATTCATCCCTAGGAGATGCACGTCCTAGTTGGAGTCATTAAAGTTTCATCCCTAGGAGACGCACTTCCTAGTCTAGGTCTTTCAGGTTATATTTTATTTTAGGAGACGCACTTCCTAAATTGAGATTTCACCCCTAGGAGACGCACTTCCTAGTTTGAGTCATCGAAGTTTCACCCCTAGGAGACGCAATTCCTAGTCTGGGTTTTTCAAGATATACTTTTAGGATACGCACTTCCTAAATTGAGATTGCACCCCTAGGAGACGCACTTCCTAGTATTGGTAATTTAAATTCATCCCTAGGAGATGCACGTCCTGGTTGGAGTCATTAAAGTTTCGCCCATAGGAGACGCACTTCCTAGTCTAGGTCTTTCAGGTTATATTTTGTTTTAGGAGACGCACTTCCTAAATTGAGATTTCACCCCTAGGTGATGCACTTCCTAGTTTGAGTCATCGAAGTTTTACCCCTAGGAGATGCACTTCCTAGTCTGGGTCTTTCAGGTTATATTTTATTTTAGGAGACGCACTTCCTAAATTGTGATTTTACCACTAGGAGACGCACTTCCTAGTTTGGTTCATTCAAGTTCATTCCTAGGAGACGCACTTCTTAGTGTCATTTAAGTTTTACCCGTTAGGAGACGCACTTTCTAGTCAGGGTCTTTCAAGTTATATCTTGTTTTAGGAGACGCACTTCCTAAATTGAGATTTCACCCCTAGGAGATGCACTTCCTAGTTTGAGTCATTTAAGTTCGGCCCTTGGAGACGCACTGCCTAGTCTGGTTCATTGAAGTTTTACCTATAGGAGACGCACTTCCTAGTCTGGGTCTTTCGAGTTATATTTTGTTTTATGAGACGCACTTCTTAAATTGAGAGTTCATTCATAGGAGACACACTTCCTAGTTTGGTTCATTCAAGTATCACCCGTAGGAGACGCATTTCCTGGTCTGGGTCATTCAGTTTTATTTTTAGCAGACGCATTTGCTAGTCAAAGTTTCTTAGTTTTACTCATAGGAGACACACATCCTAGTCTAGTCTTTAGTTTACTCTCATCATTGCATCAATAGTATAAGGGGTTTACAATTTTGCTAACAACTCACAAATCTTCCTAGTGCAAATTGGGACAAAAATTTTGTTTGTTTTGTTTATTTTGATTGCAGGCACTCGCATGGAAAACAAGGGAACATAGAAAGTTTTAGTAATCAGGAGCCCGCCTAGAGAACAAAGGAAGACAATTCAAGTTCAAGGGAAGACAGTTCAAGTTTCAAGGGAAAGCAGTTTCGAGGGAACATAGAAAGTTTCAGCAATCAGGCGCTCACCTGGAGAACAAGGGAAGACAGTTTAAGTTAAAAGAGAAGACAGTTCAAGTTTCAAGGGAAGACAGTTCAAGTTTAAGGGAAAACAGTTTCGAAGGAAGAAAGTTCAAGTTCAACAATCAGGCGCCCACTTGGAGAACAAGGGAAGACAGTTCAAGTTTAAGGGGAAAGCAGTTTCAAAGGAAGATAGTTCAAGTTCAGCAATTAGGCGCCCACCTAGAGAACAAGGGAAGCCGATTCAAGTTTCAAGGGAAAACAGTTTTGAAGGGAGATAGTTCAAGTTAAGCAATTAGGTGCCCACCTGGAGAACAAGGGAAAATGGCTCAAGTTTCAAAGGAAGATAGTTCAAGTTTTGGAAATCAGGCACCCACCTGGAAAATAAGGGAATTCACTTCAGAATGCAATTCAAGTCAGCAACAAAAGAAGCTCGCGGCAAGAATAAGACCGTGGACCAGAACCTCGACGGAACGACACCTCGATCGGCTCTCTACCTCGGTATACTCCATTATCTCACTCACTTCTGAACTACACGTGGCCTGATTCCTTTATAGCCAAGGATATGCAAGCAGCTCAGAAACCAGGGCTTGGTCACATTCTCCTTTCTTTTAGCTTTTGGTCTCTCTAAATAAGGGTCGGGTCAAAAAACCTGTCAAGTCGTTCTTTGTCTGAAAATACTTCATGTTTCCAATCAAAGAGGGGCAGCTGTAGATATGTGATTTTTGACCCTCCCCAAGGTTTACATATTTTAGCATGTAAATATTTAGTTTAGGCCTAATATCACTATTTCAATTAATTTTGACTCTTTTACTTTATTTCGTCACAAAAAATAAAAATTACAAAAAATATTTTAGTTTATGTATCTTTCATAAATTTAAATAAAAAAATATACAAAAATAGTACGTTATTTTTATTTTTATATAATCTTGAAAACACAAAAATAGTTCCATATTATAATTAATTAAGATTAGTTTTGTATTTTTATATTATAAATTGTATATTTAGAAGGAAGAGTTAATTTTGGGTTGGTTTATCCCATTTTAATCTTGTAGTCTATTTTTTTTAGTCTTTGGCCCAATTTTGAGGCCCAATAATACCAAATTCATACCCCCTTAACCTAAAAACTCTTTCTATATAACCAAAAACCAATCTACAAATCCCTAGACCTAGACCCTAAACAATCCGCCGCTGAACACAAAATGACCCTCCCTGGATTTCATCTCCCTCGACACACACCATCAGCTCTTTTCTTCTAAAACAAAAACATACCCAGACCGTAACCTTGCAGGTTTCTTCTAATTTTGAGAATAGAACAAAAAAAACTTAGAGCTATTGGACAATAAAACAGACCTAGACCAGTCGACGACCTTCTGTCCAAAATGAAAAACAAATCGAGAATAGTAAAGAAAACAAAATAAGTAAAAGCTGAAACTAGTAAGAGTCCAAAAGCTCATTTCGAGTCCTTTTTCGGTGGGTTTTGAGTTTTCCAATTGAGTTTGGATGACTGTTTCTATAGGTTCTTTGTTGAAGTCGTTGTCCGAGTTTCTATTTCAGTCGCACGTCAAGGTACTGTCGTCGGTTTCCGGTTCGAGTTCCGTCCATAGTTCATCGGATTGAGGTTTATTGCTAAACCTTGCTATTGATTAATTTGTAGTGATTCTTCATTGTGTATTTTGATAGAATTTCTGCTCGATTTTTAGTTTACACAATGGCGTGTATGTGCTGTTTCCATTTGGTTTTGTTTTGTCACAATGTTAATGACTACGTATAATGTTGAAGAAACGGACATTTGGGTTCAATGATTATTGTCCATATTGAAATGTATATTGCTATACCTTTTTACCTAGAATTTGAAGGCGAAAAATGTTTGGAAATTGGAATACTAGTTAACTCTATAAGCAAAGCAGGTGAGAATTTTTCATCATATAGTCATGAAAGGCAGCAGCTTGCAGGCCACTATGTCATGCCCAGAGAGGTTGAGAGTCAACCCCATTTCCTCACTGAGAAAGAATATAGAAGCTATGGTCTTCAATCAACAAAGCATTTGCAGCCTACTGCTTCTGCAGTAGTTGACCGCAAATTGGATCATTATGATATTGAACAAGGAAGGGAGTAGCTCCAAAGGAATCCTGCCAGTGTCAGTAGCGATGCAACTTTAGCACGGAAAGAAACTGTATACTCTGAACCTTTATTTCTAAGCGAAAGGGAGTACCGAACTTATGGCATTTACAATTTATCCAAACGTAGCAAAGAATAACTCAAAGATCATTAGTATGCTTTAGGAACATATTAGTAAATTTGTCATCGTGACTGTGTACATGTTCGCGTGAAATAATTATGATTTTTAAAATAAATCGAGGTATGCGTTCGCGCAACTTAGGCCAAATTTTCTTAATAATTAATAAAGCGTTATTAATTGTAGACATGTTCGCGTGACATGATTTTTGACGCGCCAAACAAATGGGTACATGTACGCGTGACCTGTTTTAAGATAATTTCTTAATTAAAAGAAGCAAATGCACATAGGTTCTAAAATGAGTAATTACACAATTTAATTAAGCCAAGTATGATCAAAGCGACCGTGCTAGAACCATGGAACTTGGGAACGCCTAACACCTTCTACCAGATTAAAGAAATTTCTTCCCCGAATTTCTGTGTTCGTAGACCGTAAATAGAGTCAACTTCCTCGATTCGGGATTTTAAACTGGTGACTTGGGACACCAATAAACAATCCCAAGTGGCAACTCTGAATTCAATATAAATAATCCCGTTTCGATTGTCACTTAAATTGAAAAAACTCCCTTATATCCCTTGCGGGTGTGTGAAAAAGGAGGTGTGACAATCATCAGCCTCTGAGGGCATCCCATCATATCATCTCGAACACTGTGGGCAAAATCATCAACGTATACCAGCTGATCAGGTGTTGGTGTGTATATAACGCCATAACCTTTTCCCGTATACCATCCATATACATATAATATACATATATATGCATATATAATGCCATCTAGTCATAGGTCAATGTACATGAATGCAATGCATGAGAATTACGTCAATAAAATCTTTTAGAGTGTCATAAGACCAGTATGTCTTTGAGTAATATTATGAAGTAAACCTTTTTTTTAACTTACGTATTTTTCTGAGACCCATGAATAGATGATAGAATAATATGACACATGGGGAATCAAGAGCATAAGCATCTCTAATACTGCTATGAATAGAGTCATTTATGGAAGTTGTGCATTTTTTTCATTTCGTTCATGTCGTATAGATCATGCCAAAAGAAAGAAGGGATAGCCTTAACATACCTGAGTCGATTCTCTTGATAATTCCTCTAGCACACATTAATTTCGACACACGTCACGACAATATCGGAGTAGAAAAAAATTCGTATGATATTCTTGAGAAAGATTATACCGTGCTTCCTTAGAATTTCATCTTTCGCATAATCAAATCTTGTATGAATTTTTCGAAGCAATTTCACGTTTCCATCTCTTGCATTCTTGGTCACTACTGGATTTGGTCTTGATTACAAGGTATCATATTTTGGCTTGGAAGAATCATTAATTTGGAGTGCTTTTTGATGCATAACTCACCCATCCAATTTTCATGATTGGAAAATATACTAATTTCCAATAGTTGGTCCAACAAAATGAGTCCAATTTTCAAGTTTGGTTTATTTTATGCTACCACCTGCTTAGGCTATGAATTGGTGGCAATGTGCTGCCATGTTTACATAAATCCAACGTGGATATTTCCCCCTCAATAATTATCCAACAAATTTTACTTAAATATTTATCCACAAAATAATTAATCAATTACCCATATAATTAAGAATTATCTCACTTTAATTAAAATACTACCCACTTTTAATACACTCTATACACATTACTATCATGGCCATGTGGTACCTTGTATGATATTAGTCCATAAATACCAGGTATTTTAGCTTGGGCTGTATTTTATCCCAAAATGTCAAACTTCGACGAAACTCATTTTTTCGATTTGCTTACCCTCTCAGCTTCACGAATTTACTTATCCTTTTTTTGAAATAGCATAATGCTTATAATCTCCAAATAATCTTCTCCTTGAACTGAGGTCAATTATCTTACAACAATTTCACGTAACTACATGTAACGTCGTCGTAATAAAATACTGCAGAGCGTAACATTGTCGTAATGTAATACTGTAGGGCGTAACATCATCGTAACATAATACTATAGGGTGTGACATCATCGTAATATAATACTGCGGGACGTAGTATCGACGTAATACTGTGGGGCGTAACATCATTCCCTCCTTTGGAACATTCATCCTCGAATGTTGACTGATGCACTTATCATTCTTATAACCCATAGCTCTTGCGAATACTTAATATTCTCCTTTCCATTTAGGCAACCGTTATTTGAATAAATCCAAAGGCCACGACATTCTCCCCTTTAAGCCTCTTTCTCACACCACGACTTGTAGTCAGAATCCTTTTAATCTTGTAACTGTTGCTACCTCCTATCATGTAGCCTGTACGACTCTAACTTTGTATGTGCGCCTATGCGATGCTTCTCTCCTCTTTCCTCCAGCTCTTAGCCAATATCTAGGCCTCACTTTGTGAACATATACCAAATTATGTCAAGTTGTCCCTCTAGCGTCATTAGCTTTACTACCTCTAAGTAGGTCATACTATATCATAACTCTTACTTTGATTTATCCTTACTGAGGTCTGTGACCAAACTCTAGGTTACTCTCATTGCTTATCCTATATGCATAAAGCTAAGTCTTTTAATGCTTCTTCATTACTGTTCATCTTAAGGCTGATGGCCTAATCTCATCTCGTACTTTGTACCTTTCATTACTGATTCACCTCAGTGTTGATCTATAATCTTCCATTGATAACTTTAAATTTCTTACGTAATACATTGCTACTAGGGCTTACGTCTCATTGGGGAACATCTGAAGTGATTAGACCGATCCACCTAGGGGCGATACCATGCTTTGATAATTGTATGTCATAGTATCCCAATGTGATTTACCTTAGGTGGGTATTTTAATCCCGTACAATTCATGAAATCCTATTTAAATCATTAATCAATTGAAGGACTAAATGTCATCCTTTATCTGTCACAATTACACCCCCATTCTACTGCCAGGGCAGTATTCCATTTCTTCTAAATTCTACTAGTATTAGACTCCTTTGAGTTCATTTAGGTTATAGTAAGCTTTGTATAACTTAGAGAAACCCTCAGCTCTTCTTGTTTTCATGGGCTTAATCCTAAGGACTTATCCATTTTTGTTACCTTATCACTCGCCCTTTCTTATCCTTACTCATGTCTTCTAGAAACTTGTCGCTTCACCATACAATAGCTTGCGACATACACATATCTATTTATATTACTTGCAACCTTGCAACTTGGTTGCATCATAGATTTCCTTATGTCCTTATGGAATATCAAGCGAGACATCATATCGCCTCTAACTCTTCTTTACTCTCTTAATCAAGCTTCTCGATACCTAGACCATAGGCTGGAGGATATGCTACTGACGATGCTGCTATTATTCCTAGATATTGAATCCCCACATTACTAGCCTTCTATCCGAATTAAGGACTATTCACAACCTTCTGTATTTGAGTATCGCATACATTGTCCACCTTTACCTTACTTACCTTACAATCTTGCATCACATCTTGTATCTCTTTCATGACCTTTCTTCCACATAGGTATAATTCACATCCATAACTTGAAGCTTTATTATCATACTTCACCTCTGGTGTATACATAGAGGGTGTTTGGATTGGCTTTTAAGCTGGTCAAATTAGCTTTTAAGCTCTTTTTAGCTTTTTTTAGTGTTTGGCAAAGTCAAAAAGTGCTTAAAATAAGTTAAAAACTACTTAAAACAAGCCAAAAACAATAAGCTGGGCAATCCCAACTTACTGCTTTTTGTCTTAAAAGCTATTTCTGCTGAAAAACTACTTTTTTTAAGCCAATCCAAATGGGCTCATAATCCGGTGAGAGCTTCATACTGACTTCTTATGAGGCTGGTATTCTTCTGATGCCCTTATAGAGTATGGCTACTGTACTATCTCTCTTGTACCTCTGATATTTAAGAGTGATCTTGTAATGTTCTCAATCATGAGGTCTATAATTTTCTGGATCCAATAATCAGACTCCTGATTTACTTACTTGATGTAACTCTTTAGTCTCCTTATCCCTTTGATCAACCCTCATGTTGGCTTAAGCTATCTTCCCGATCTGCGGTTCATGGTATTAGTTATTACTTTAGTCCTTCATGGATGCTATAAAATATCTAGGATATAATCTTTTAATAATTCAATTCATTGTCTATGACCTGGACACAATTCTTTCTTTTAACTTATATCAGAATCTTCTACAACTGTATGATTGTCAACATATATGTATACTCTGAAACCGCAAGTGCATTCATAATGTAACCAACTCTGGATCATTGATCAAATAGTTCATTCTCAACTTTCTTTAAACGTAAGCTATTACTTTTCCTGGTCTTCTGCCTCCTTGTTACATGTATACTTAGATTATCTTAGCTCCCACGCATGTCAAAATTTTTGTTCAACTCATATGATCTCAAATATTACTTTTGATTTTTACTCCCCGTTCGTTAGCCATGGTAGGTTCCACTCTTTTATAGCGTGCATACAATGTTATAGTGAGACCCTTTTTTTGCATAACCATTTGTTTTTCTTCGAGTTACCATGTTTAGGTTGAAGCCTTCTTCCTTATTTCCTCAGTTAGTCTTTCGTTGTAGTACTTAGGGAAGACCTTTTGACTCTTGTAAAGTTGCGAGCTTATTACATCGCATACCCGATGGAATTCTTAATGCTCGTACTCACCTATATTTATTCGTAGTTCTTGCTTTCACATCCTTGTGCTTGTAGGGTTGCTTCTGAGCTGATATTTTGACTATCTTCCCAGTGGCACTCTCTTTTATTTCCATAACATTCATACGATACCTTTAACTACCCCAACTCCTATATGAATATTTCCCAAGTAATACAATGACATCATTGTGAGGTTGAATTCACTATATTAGGTTTTACTATGTTTATCTTGCACGATCTACTGACTCATCTGTAACCTCCTGTTTAGCTATAACTAGGCTCTTCCTGAATTAGCTACCAATTACTCGTTGGCTCATTCTCATATCAATGTTCCATGTAATCTTTCTTGGGTTATTTTCTTGTCTTAACTTACCTCACGTACTGGCTCCTTATCTATCAGTAACATCCCGGGTAGGAACCCTTACTCCCATTTTTTTTTACGTCATACTTACATAGTTGTACACGGCAAAATCAGAAGACTTGATTTCTCACCGACAAGACATTTCGGGAGCATGCCCCGGGATCCCGAGGGCAGGGGGTCACAACCGAATCCTCAACCTCGGGACTCATCAAAGCCCGACTCGGAGAAAATGAAGAACGAAGCCAGGACAGAGGGGGAAGTCCTCTAGGCACATGGCTACATCTGACAGGCCCGGACTATCCAGAGCCTATGCTGAAGCATCATGTCAAGCCATCCCATCACCATACTTTGTAGCCAATCCCCACGTACTTGTAACCGAGTCTCCCCTCCTATATAAAGGGGACTCGCCCCACCTTGTAAAGGGCTGATGTTGCTCTATTTCTCCACAAGTGCAATAATCTCTCTCTCTCTCTCTCTCTCTCTCTCTCTCTCTCTCTCTCTCTCTCTCTCTCTCTCTCTCTCTCTTTTCTTCTAAGTGGTCCATCCTCGCAGGCTCGAGACCTCCTTAGCATTTATCATTTTCTTACTTGTTCTTCACCGTATCGTTTAGTATTGGCAATATAGAGCCTTGCTTTATCATACCTCTAACTGTTATCCCATCCCCGACCATCCTCGATATCCCGAGACCGATACCAACGCCGACCCTGTGGTCCCATCAACCATCTCCGAGCTCAGGCAACAGGCCCCTTTGGTTCGATTACTGCCTCGCCTTAACTCACATTTTATCTTTATACTTCACGCTCTTAGTATTAACTGCTTTAACAACCAAATCGGGAATAAATCACGTATTTTTAGAATCCCATTTGGAAATTTAATTGTTGTTACCATTTTCACGGTAAACAATAGCTTTCTGGAATCATAGCATATCTATAACATCTGGATAGGTGCAATCTCATTCCTTTCTCATTTTTATCGCATTCTTCCTTTATCATTCCATATTCCCCCCTTTAGGTGAGTACTAAGACTTGGATCTCAGACGACCTTCCTATAGATGTTTTTTCTCTTCATCTTTGGCGTCCTTTCACATTATCAATGACCCTTACTCGCCTTGCGGTAATCCTTCTACACCAAGAATAACAAAATTCCTCACTCGCGATGGTGACACATAGTGTAACTGGCACATACAGTCCCTTAAGCTTAACTTTGCTCATATTGCTTGCTTTAGGGAAGCGTCTCCCTGAATGACCATTCTCTGAATTCATCATAGATTTTGTTCTATTGTCCATTTTATTATCGCCGGAATGAAATCTGAAACTATCATGATGCTAACTATTATCAAATCACTCAGTTCCTAATTCATGTTTAGTTTATCTTGTTCACCAGTCCATACTGATTTTTATTATTCTGGGGTCTAACTTTTCCTTCTGTTAATCACGTTAGAGTCGCGAACTTATTTCTCGAAATGAGGATGTGACTGTATGGCCTATGCTCTTTTGTTATCTTAAGGTCCATCACCTTTCGTCTCTTTCTTCATATGGCTATAGATTCTGTAACACTCTACTTGTCATCCATGTGTGAGCACGTGATTTTTACCCTATATGAATTATTCTAAAAAATTCAAAACAAAATAATTTCTTTCAGTGTTTGCAATTTTGTGGACTTTTGTGGCATTTGCTGTTAATTGGTCGCGTTTTGTTTGTGCGTTTTAACTAGTGAAAAATACAAAAATATGTTGCATTTGCATTTAGGGTTAATTTTACATTTTAGGATTAATTAATTAGAAAATTAATTGTTGCATAAAATGAAAAAATCATAAAAATTAATTTAATTTGCACTTTTAATTTTAGCTTCGATTTTGAGTAGCTTTCTTTTGTTAATTTGTTTTTAATTAATTGTGTTAATTATCATTTTCGGTTTAATTAGTTTTTTTAGTTTTAGGAATTAATTTTGATTTTAATTAAATTTCGAAAAAAAAGAAGAAAAAAAGGGAAAAAGGAAAAAAAGTCTTGAATTAACTTTGTTTTGAATAGAAATGAAAAGGGTTGGGCCAGTTTTCAAACTAAAACTCCCAGGACCAAATCTCCCAATGAGAAACCCGTCCAAACTACCTGAAATCTGGCCCAAACCCAGATATTATCCGGCCCAAGCTGGTAGTCTCCAAGACCTGTAAAACGACGTAGTATGAAAGCGATACTACATCGTTTTGAGTTCAGCTCCATTAAATTGATCTTAGCCGATCATTTCTCAGCATCCAACGGTTGTGAAACCCCTTCTCTGTTAATTAAGGTTGTCCAAAACCCTTTCTTCATCTCTTAGACCTCTCGTCTCTCACCACCGCCCACCACCCACCGGAATTCGCCACCGGTGGCGGTGTATCGCCAAACCCCACCAAATCTTGACCATATCACCCCCTTCGTCCCCACATCCCAAATATCCATCCCGTTACCTTCGAATCATAGCCTAGCTCGTCAAATCTCAGATCAAAGACCAAAGTTCCATGAACCTTAATCTTGCTCCCTTTATCAGAGTTCGAGCATTTCTGGGCCGATAATGGTTCGAAGTTTATGCCAGCCGACTTTTCTCCTTGAGAACGAGTGACTAGCATGGACTTCGATTCGTTTCGAAGCTCATCAGCCTCATGCAAGACCAAAAACCAGCAAGTCTGTTAAACGATGCCTGTCTCTGATAGCTTTAGTATGTGTTTCTCCTTCTTTATATCATTTTTCTCTAGTTTCGGTTGAATTCTCGTTAACATAGTTCATTGAGAATATAATTGTGGTTAAATACTCTTAAGTCGCATGTTCACTGTTTATTTTGCTTGATTCATTTGTTTGGTTTTACCCGATTTTGGTTTATAAGGTTCGAATTATTGCTAAATTGATTAAATATTTTTTTTCTTTTTGATTTAAATCATTTGAGTTCTCTGAGACTCATTTCTTTTCCTCCCTGCATTTTTCTTTCGTTTGACATGAACATCCTGGGTCATTTGAGCTTCAATGCTCTTTGATTGATGGTCTAAAGTTGTAAGTTTGGGCTGTAGTATACAGACCCATGGGTTTGGGCTGGGTCTTGGGATAATTTGACTCAATTTTGGTTGCCTGAGGGTAAATACAGGGGTCAAGGGTCAATTTAAGGATTTGAGGTTTGAGGGAATCATTTTCTGTTAGCATAGAAGGTTCTAGAGGATAAGATGAGAGCTGAGGGTTTCAGATATTTTTTCTAAAAGGTTAAAAAGGGTAAAAACAACTAAGAAAGAATTGGTAGAGAGGGAATTGGTCAGTTGTACTAGGGCTGCCTTAGGCATGCCTATATATGATCTCTTTCCCTTCATTTCCAAGCAGCTTTTGAACACTCCAAAAATACTGAAAATCAAAAACGGCTGAGAGAAGTTATTCTGAAAATACATTGAAATTTTTGCATCTTTTGGGGTGGGAATTAGATCTGAATCTGCTCCCTAATCTTGAGTTTCAACTGGAATTTAAAAAGCTTCAAAGAACTCTGGTTTTATCTGGGTAAAAATGGTTTAAAGAGCTGAAATTGCTGGATTTTGGAAAACTGTTTGATTTGGTTTTACTGCTGACCTCTGCTGCTATACCTGCTACCTTGGTGTTGCTTAGCTGATTCTCAAAGCTCTTTGTTTATCTTTGCTGTAACCAGGTACTCATTCGACCTCAAATGACATGTTGAAATGGAAATGAAAATGTTGATGATACCATATTTTACGACAGTCTATTTTTGATTATTTGGTTATGTATTCATGTAGTCTTGTTAAGTGGTTATGTGTTCATTGAGTTGTCATTACTAAAGCATTTGTAACGTGGATGAGTAATTTGGTCTAGTATGGTTTGAGTTATGGGCTAATAAGAGTGTTGTTAGATATATTTAACCATGCTTTTGGTACTGTTGGTTTTAATGTGAGATTGTGTTCAGAAGTTAGACATGTGAGCCTTGTTAATTAACTTGTGGTTATTTACCTCTTCCAGATTTTGGTTTAGGCGTTTGAACAAATTCATTGCATGTTATTGTATTTTGATAGCTGATTCGAATGGTTGTAATACTCTATTGAAGCCACTATTTAGTTTCAATGTTGATTAGTAGTAGTTCTGACTTTAAGATGCATAATATTGGCTGTTTTTGAGCATGAAGTGTGCTATGTTGCAATACAGGAAAATCTCTTATTTGATTTAGGTGAAATCAACCTGTGTTTGCTTTCTTTTCAAGGTTTAGAGTTAGGCAGTTCCAAGTCCATTGTTAATAAATGAAGTCTTTCTGAAACCTTAAATTGTTTTCTTCTTGTTGGAGATTCGAATTGGTGACTTTCAATGATGAAACGAGCTGCATATGAGCTATTGATAATCAGGAACTGTAACTTCATTTCAGCATGTATGTTAGCATCAAGAATGTGCTTTGCATTGGCTCAAGGTCGTTGGTGTTTGTTCAAACTCTAAAACTGCATAACAATGCAGTTTACTTCAAGTATTAGTTTTAAATCTTGAAATTGGGCTGCCATCGTTGGCCCAGTTGTGATCAATTTCCCCTTCTGTAATTAGATTATCAATCTGGGCTTCATGATTGAGCCCAGTTGTCTCTCGTGCTGGGCAAGCAGTAATGGGCAGCCAGTCGTTGGGCTTACGTCCAGCCTAGGCCTTTTAACAATCAAACATTGGTTTTATCTATTACTAGCTCATTAGTTATTAAAGTCTAGCTTAAACATTGGCTTAAAATAAGTAGAAATCCCCTTATGTCTTTTAATCAATTAATTACGCTCATTAATTAGTTGAGGTGTGACATATTAGCCAAACATACATTTTATGGCCCTCGAAAGAGTAGTTCAAACATCCTTTGAAATTAGAATCGAGGCGCACCATTTAGTGAATTTTCTATGACCCTCATAAAGTTAAGAACGCGTAGTTGCTTTAGGCACGTTATTTTAATAAATAACTTCCTAAGCTCGGATGTGCATTTCATGTTACCCAAATCCAAATCTTAATAATGTTGAATAAAATGTGTTTCGGACTGCGGATGCATTTCTTGTGGCGCGGTCCAAAGACATGTTTTAGATGATGTTAAATCTTCTTTAAAACAAATAGCGGTTTTTTTTAAAAAAGTTATTAAAATGCACATAGGTTCAAAATGTTTTAAAATCAGATAATTATGCCAATTATAGCAGTTGAGTGACCGTGCTAGAACTACGAAATTCGGGAATGCCTAAACCTTCTCCCGGGTTAACAGAATTCCTTACCCGAATTTCTATGTTTGCGGACTGATAATAGAGTCAAATTTCCTCGATTCGGGATTTTAAACCGGTGACTTGGGACACCATAAATTATCCCAAGTGGCGACTCTGATTTCTAATAAATAAACGATCCCGTTTCGATTGTCCTTTAATTGGTAAAACTCCCTTGTATTTATACGCTTTGCGGGGTGTAGTAAAAAGGAGGTGTGACAGCTCTGGCGACTCTGCTGGGGAGCGAACCCAGAATCTCTGGTTCAGGGTTCAAGAATTCGCTCTTAGAATAATTGTTATAGTTGGTTGTATCCATTATTTGATTTTGTTACATGATTTGGGCCTAATGTGCTAATTGATTGCTTTTACCACTTTGATATTCCGTGAACTGTATATAAACTGTTGTGAAATCCTTTTCTTTCTGAGTCTTCTAAATCATGAAGAAGTGTGCACTTCGTGTGACTTCTTTTCTGTTAGAGTCATATTCCAAATTTAGAACGAGGTTCGGACAAGTTGCAAAGCCGGTGAAGCTTTTGTATTCCCGGTACGTTGCCCCCCTCGGCTCGAGCTGTCCGCTCGGGTAAGCCAGGTCTAGAACAATAAACCCAGGTTTTGAACCTAGTATAACAAGACCTCACACCGGATCCCTAGTAGGAACGTTTGTTTGCATCATGTGCATTTTGGCTTTGGAGACTCAACACAAGGGTTGGGTCTGTCTAGGATAGGTGCACCCGAAACAAAAAGACTATCCTGATGCATCCTACTTGCTACTTGCGCATTTATGTGCTTTGGACTTGCATGCTGACCAGTTTATATTGGGAAAAGTTGAGGAAAATAGCAGTATGAGGGTTAAAGAGAGTTAATCGCCTCTTCTAAAAAGAAAGGAGAAACAAAGGTTGGTGTTTTCAAAAATAGTTTTATTTTCCAATGAAATAAAAAAAATAGTCATTTTCAAATAAAAAGTAGTTTGTTTTATTTGCCCGAGTTGCGCCAGTTTGATTCTCACAAGGTGTGAGATTCGTAGGCAACCCCCATTGGGTCCAACTTCCTTTTTGCGAAAGTAGCCAAAAGAACAAAAATTTTACTTTAATTTGAAAATAATTAGGGTGATGCCCTTCTTGTTAGAAATAGCCGAATGTCCCTAAAAGGGCGCCGGAAGGCTGTTTTTGCAAGAATAGCCACTTTTGTCACTTTTAAAGGTTTTGGCTGGTTAGCTGACACAGCCTTAAATCTTTGTTTTTGAAGTACTGAAAGGCCGTGTTGGCAAGGCGGTGATGTTTTGTGGAAATTTTGAAAAATGGTCATTTCTCTTAAGTCAAAAAGAGTCATGGTTGTCTTTTAATTAAAATCACCTTAATAAATGTGCTGGATGAGCACAAATCAAAATGAACCTTTCTTAGTCCGTGAAGAGATCCCTTTGGAGCTACATATGTGGTGGCATGATTTGGGGGGCGACAAGCAAGAAAGTTGTGACAAAAGCATTGGGCGGTCTTATTGGGCTTTTGAAGGTCAAGCCCAGAAAAGACGTGATTGAGGCCTTGATACCGTTTTGGGACCCAACACATAATGTGTTCTACTTCACTGATTTCGAGTTAACTCCTACGCTAGAAGAGATAGTAGGCTATGCCGGTTTCGAAGGGAATCTCAGAAGTCAATACCTAGTAGCACCAAGAACAGTGACCCCCCACAAATTTTTGGACTTATTAAGCATCAGTCGGGACATCTGAGACGGAAATCTGGCCAAAGGATTTTGTACCTTCTACTTTTTGTATCGACGTTACGGGAATCCCCGTGGCTTCGAAACACCAGATACCGGTCTTACTCATGCTGGAAATCAAGACAAGTGGGAAGCTCGGAGAGGATTAGCTTTCATAGTGTCGTTCTTGGGTATCTTGGTTTGCCCGAGAAGAGACGGGAACATAGAGATGGGGCTAGTAGGGATAGCCGACTTTATGATGAAAAAGGCAAATGGGACTATAGTGCCGCTGATCTTGGCAGAAATCTACCGAGCTCTCACTCTCTGTCGAGAAGGAGCAAAGTTCTTTGAAGGGTGCAATATGCTGTTACAAATATGGATGGAGGAACACCTTTGCCACCGTCCCGGCTACTTGAATTGCGGTATGACCGGCCTTGAGTGCATTAAAAAACATGAAAAGCGAGTAGAGGGTTATGAGTTTCCGGATGGTACGAAAGCATGGCATGCTCATTTGATATCTTTGACAACAAATAAGATCGAATGGTCATTCGGATGGCTCTCGGTCTAATCTATATGTCGGTTGAGGTGTGTTTTTTGCTGTTGATGGGTCTGCGGAGTATCCAGCCTTATGCTCTGCACAGAGTCTTACGTCGGTTAGGCCGATACCAGACTATCCCACATAATGAAGATTTAAGTTGGCAAGTCATTGAGTTAGATCCAAAAGCTGCCTTCCCAGAAGAGAAAGTACGCCGGATTTGGCATCAGTGCAGATTCTTAGGGCCTAATACTCAAGTACGAGACCTATCCAGAGGCGAGGTGGAGCCTAGTTATACTGCTTGGTATGGTAAAAGATCCCGAGCGCAACATGAACCTTACAGGCCCGCAAAGAGGCCCCATGTCCAACAATTTACCAACGGAGCACAAGTGCAATGGGACTGGCTGACCAAAGAAAACGAGTACAGGGCTACCATAAGCAAATTGGAAAAGCAAGTCAGAGAACTTCAATTCGAGAATAGGTTGCAGGTCGCGGTGGATGAAGGAGAAAAGAAAAATCTAGCCAAAGAAAATGAGGCCCTTCGAGCTCAAATTCAGAAAATGAAAGTAGCAGCAAAAAATCCAGCCCGAAGCGACAGAGACGAAAAACTCATCGCTAACCTGAGGCAGAAAGTAAATGACTATAGTTTTGATTTGAACAAAGTAGAAAGTGAACTAGCCAAGGCTCGAAAGCAATTGGCTAAAAACGTAGAGGAACGAGTATGCCTGGTTAAGCAGTTGAGAGAAAGGTACGAAGATGAGGTCGCAGGGTTAAAGAAAAGGGTCATCGCCACGGAAAACAAAATGATCAAACAGGCAAAAGACTTCAAAGTTGAAAGGGAACATTGTTATACAACATTGGCGCAATTAGAAATAGAGTTGCAAATACTTCAGGAGCAAAATCATGCGGCCGAGCAAACTTTGAAAGCCAGGGCCCAACAAATTGGGCGTTTGTTTCAAGAAAAAGGTGTCATAAGAGAGAGAATTAGAAGCATCGCTGACTACATCATTATGAAGTGCCAGATCTGTGAGGATATGACTCGCACTACCTTCTTTGCAGCAGTAATGACATTAGTTAAACAGATAATGAGCCACTTGGATCGACTTCAAATGGAGCTTGCATATAGGCCCGCGGCGAGACCGAATGATGTCCCGCGGACACCAGGAGCATTAATGTATTCATGATTTTTTAGGTCAAGTATGCATTTCCCTTTTGTTAGCGTCTGTCAGTCATGTTGAGTTTGTATTTTCTTTTTGCTAGAGTCCGTCGAGTTGTTTCGAGTTTGTATTTTCTTCTGTTGGAGTATGAGGTCTATTTTCGGAGTCTGTATTTCATCTTTGCATCAAAATCTGTTAGTCTTTTGGAATTTATTAATTTTGAGTTTGTAATGGAAGCATTTGTTGTTTTTTATTTTATTTTATGAAAACTAAAAATCCCAAAAATGTTTTATTTCACACTTATCTACAAGAACTACGCTTGGTCCCATACTTCTCAAGCTCCACCACCCAAACAAGTCCCATACCCTCCCCCACTAATTACACCTGTTTTTGTGGCACCTCCACCTGCCACATTACACTAATCTTCCAGTGAACCCCTGTTCCAAACTCATGCCAACTAGTACTATCTCCCCGAACCCACCTTCAAAGTTCCAGAACCATATCCTTACACCCCTCATCTTGATCTCCCGGCAGAGACCGAGAAACCGCCCAAAAATCCCGAGCATGAAGAGATGATTAAAAAGGTCAAAATCGTAGAGCAATCGTTCCGAGATATGAGGGGGCTGGGAGGTCAAGTGAGTGTGGCCTATAAGGATTTATGTCTGTTCCCAGATGTTCAGTTGCCAGCAGGGTTCAAAATGCCCAAGTTTGATCTGTACGATGGGCATGGTGACCCAGTAGCATACTTAAGAGGATTTTGTAGCAAAATGAGAGGAGCTGGTGGAAGAGATGAATTGATGATGGCATATTTCAACCAAAGTTTGAGTGGATCGGCTTTAGAATGGTATACCAGACAAGATCACAATAGGTAGTACACATGGGACGATTTGGCCCAAGCCTTCGCCTGCCATTTTCAGTACAATCTCGAAATTATCCTAGATCATCTATCGTTGACAAAGCTGGAAAAGAAACCTGGTGAGAGCTTCAGGGAATATGGATTCTGCTGGAGAGAGCAAGTAGCGAGGTTTGACCCTCCGATGAAAGAAAGCGAGATGGTTGATTATTTCTTGCAGACCTTGGAACCCACTTATTTCGGTCACTTGGTGTCAGCAGTGGGCAAGTCCTTTAATGAAGTCATAAAAATGGGAGGCATAGTTGAAGAAGGACTCAAGTCCAACAAGATCATGAGTTATTCAGCAATCAAAGTGACCACTCAGGCCATTCAAAACGGTACTGGGGGTGTGCTCGGGAAGAAGAAGAAGGAGGATGTTGCGACAATTGAGTCGGGAGCTTGGGTTGGATCCAGGAACCTTCCCCGTTACTACAACCAGCCACGACCTTATCCCCAAACCTACCCCCACACTCCATATAACCCACCACAATATTATTACCCACCGTCAGATCCCCATCTTTCTGTCCATCACGCACAAACCTATACCCAACCTCCCGCTCATGCACAATGGCGTGCGCCATCTCCATAAAACCCATACCAAGCTCCACAAAATAACTATCCAACCCCAAAAGCCTACAGAAATCCTCCTGGAATAGGTTTTCGACCCAATCAAGCCTTTAAGAATGAGAGATTGCAGAAGTAAAAGACTTTCACTCCATTGGGAGAATCATATGCTAGTCTATTCCACAGACTAAGACAATTGGGTATGTTGAATCTGATCGAGGATAAATTGTCGAATCCCCCTCCCAGAAACCTTAACCGCTCGGTGAGTTGTGAGTATTGTTCAAGGGCCCCGGGACATGACATAGAGAAATGATAGAAATTGAAAACAGCCATTCAAGAACTCATTGACACCAATCAGATTGAGGTCCAAGCTTTGGAGGCGCCCAATATCAATCAGAATCCCTTGCCAGCTCATCATGAAACAAATATGATTGAGATAGTGCATAGGGGAGGGGAGCCTAAGAAGCCTTCGCAAACCGTCATGATGATTCGGGCTAATGAAGCCAGGCCATTTGAATAGTCAACCAGTGAGAAGTCTGTGATCAAGTTGAACAGAGCAAATAATGAACTTTCTGTAGAGGTCAAGAAGGGGTCCTCAAGTGACGTTGTAGGAAAACATGAAAAAGCAAAAGTGGTTGTGCCAGGAGTGACGAATAAACCTGTGGTAATTGTGAAGGGCGTCCCCACAGATCCTGTCGTTATCTAATCGGTAACTTAATCACTAATAGTTAACAGCAAGGCAGTCCCATGGAATTATGAACGAGTGACAATGACTTACAAGGGGAAAGAGGTTAGAGAAGAAGTGTGTGAGACTCATAGTTTGACTCGATCGGGGAGATGCTTCGTCCCCGAAGAGTTGAGAAAAGCTAAGACCTCAAAAGATAATCTAGTGTTGGTGAAGAAAGCGGTGACTAAGGAAGAAGCAGAGGAATTTCTGAGAAAGATGAAAGTGCAAGACTATTCCATTGTGGAGCAGTTAAGGAAGACACCAACTCAGATCTCGCTATTGGCATTATTGATCCATTCATACGAACACCGTCGGGCTTTGATGAAGATCTTGAACGAAGCCCATGCCCCTGACAAAATCTCAGTAAACCACTTAGAAAAAATAGCTAATAAGATATTTAAGGTAAACAGAGTCACTTTTTCTGATGATGAGTTGCCCGTGAAGGGTACCGAGCACAATAGAGCCCTCTATCTGACGGTGAAATGCGAAGATTCCGTGGTTACTCGGGTACTGGTTGACAATGGGTCCAGCGCAAACATTTGTCCTCTCTCCACATTGAACAAGATGCAAGTGGAGGATGAAAGAATTCACAAGAACAGTATTTGCATTCGGGGATTCGATAGTGGGGGGAAAGATTCAGTCAGGGACATAGTGCTTGAGATCACAATAGGGCCAGTTGAATTTACCATGGAATTCCAGGTGCTCGATGTGGCTATTTCATACAGTTTGCTGTTGGGACGACCCTGGATCCATGCTACCAAAGCAGTCCTGTCTACTCTGCATCAAATGGTCAAGTTTGAATAGGATCGACAGGAAATTATTGTACACGGCGAAGATAATTTGTGTGCGCCCAATGGTTCCATTGTTCCATTCATAGAGGTTGACGATGGCAAGGGACCATGGGTTTATCAGGTTTTTGACACAGTATCGGTAGAGAAAATTTCGGAAGGAAAGTGCGCTCCAACTCCAAAGGTGGCTATTGTATCAGTCATGGTAGCTGTTGAAATGTTGAAAAATGGTTTCGTACCGGGCAAGGGTTTGGGTGCATCTCTGCAAGGTATTGTGCAGCCAGTTTCTCTTCCAAAGAATCTGGATACTTTTGGTATGGGGTTCAAGCCTACCGTTGCAGACGTGAGAAGAGCTAGAAAAATGAAACAGAAAGCATGGGCATTGCCAAAGCCAATCCCGCGTCTGTCCAGATCATTCGTCAGACCGGGTATCAGAAAGCAACTGTTGTCAAAAGTTCCTGGATCACTGATTGGTGCTGATGGAGACTTGGAGAAGTGGTTCGAAAGGTTATTCGCCGAGGTTAACATGGTTTAGGTTGGGGAAGGGTCCAGCAAGGCAGATGTGCAATTCGTGGGACCACGTGCAAAAGTCAACAACTGGGAAGCTACTCCTCTTCCTACCCGGGGGGAGTCTTGGTAGTGGATTTTGATTTTCTTTTAGTTGTCTGGATTATTCCAGGGTCTGTAATTCAGATATTATGTTCCGTCTAGTTGGATATGTTAAAACCCTGTTATCTTTATATTCAATGAAATGCAATTGTTCCTTTCCCTTCATTTCTTCTAATTTTATTTTTGTTTTCTTCTGTTGTACAATTCTTTTTATGCTGATATCAATGACATGACATGCATGAGGAATCTTCGGCCCAGTTTAAAAAGCCAATCTAACTCTGAAATAATAATACAAGAAATTGAATGTGATGACGAGTTGGAATTTGATGATGATGAGGCCTATGAAGAAATTAGTAAGGAACTAAGTCATTTTAAGGAAAAGCCCAAACCTAATTTGAACGATACAGAAGCAGTTAATCTAGTGGACCAAGAAAATGTCCGTGAAACTAAGATAAGTGTACATCTGGAACCTCAACTCAGGGAGGAGATAATTAAAGTACTGTTCAAATACAAAGATGTTTTTGCATGGTCCTATGACGACATGCCGGGTCTAAGCACTGATTTAGTGGTTCACAAGTTTCCCACTAACCCAGCATTCCCTCCTGTCAAACAGAAGCTGAGAAAGTTCAAAACGGATATGAGTGTAAAGATCAAGGAAGAGGTCACCAAGCAGTTTGATGCCAAAGTCATTCGGGTCACCTGGTATCCCACCTGGTTAGCCAATGTTGTGCCTGTACCGAAGAAGGATGGCAAGACCAGGGTGTGTGTTGACTATCGGGATCTCAACAAGGCAAGTCCAAAAGACAATTTCGAATTGCCGAACATCCATATCTTGATCGATAATTGCGCCACACATGAGATTGGTTCTTTTGTGGATTGTTACGCGGGTTATCATCAGATCTTAATGGACGAGGAAGATGCAGAAAAGACGACATTCATCACGCCGTGGGGAACGTACTGCTATCGGGTCATGCCATTTGGCTTGAAGAATGCTGGGGCAACCTACATGAGGGCAATGACAACAATATTCCATGATATGATACACCAGGAAATTGAGGTGTACGTGGATGATGTGATCGTGAAGTCTAGAAAGCAGTCTGACCATGTCAGGGATCTGAAGAAGTTCTTCCGAAGGCTTCGCAGGTACAATCTCAAGCTTAATCATGCAAAGTGTGCGTTTGGGGTTCCGTCTGGAAAGTTGTTGGGGTTCGTAGTCAGCCGCCGGGGCATTGAACTGGATCCATCGAAAGTCAAGGCCATCCAGGAATTGCCACCTCCGAGGAACAAGACCGAGGTGATGAGTTTGTTGGGGAGATTGAATTATATCAGCAGGTTCATCGCTCAGCTCACGACAACTTGCGAGCCTATCTTCAAACTGTTAAAGAAAGACGTTGCGGTCAAGTGGATAGATGAGTGTTAGGAGGCGTTTGATAAGATAAAGGGGTATTTGTCAAATCCACCCGTGTTGGTCCCGCCAGAACCAGGGAGACCGTTGATTCTATATTTGACGGTTTTGGACAATTCATTTGGCTATGTATTGGGTCAACATGATATCAATGGAAGGAAGGAGCAGGCCATATATTATCTCAGCAAGAAATTCACACCGTACGAGGTCAAGTACACTCAGCTTGAGAGGACATGTTGCGCCCTAACTTGGGTGGCACAGAAACTGAAACATTATTTGTCATCTTACACTACCTATCTCATATATCGCTTGGATCCATTGAAGTATATCTTTCAGAAGCCTATGCCCACAGGGAGGCTTGCAAAGTGGCAGATCCTGCTTACAGAGTTTGACATTGTCTATGTGACTCGAACTGCAATGAAAGCACAGGCCTTGGCAGACCATTTGGTCGAGAACCCGGTTGATGAAGATTATGAACCTTTGAAAACTTATTTCCTTGATGAAGAGGTGATGCACATTGATGAGTTGAAACAAGTTGAGAAGCCGGGGTGGAAACTTTTCTTTGACGGGGCCACAAACATGAAGGGCGTAGGGATAAGAGCATACTTATTTCTGAAATAGGGCAGCACTACCCTGTTATGGCTTAGCTTCGTTTTTACTGCACCAACAACATGGCTGAGTACGAGGCATGCATTCTGGGTTTGAGGTTAGCTGTGGATATGGGTGTCCAGGAAGTCTTGGTCTTGGGTGACTCGGACCTCCTGGTGCACCAAATTTAGTGAGAATGGGAAACACGGGATTTGAAACTCATACCATACAGACAATGTTTGCATGATCTTTGTCAACGGTTTTAGTCAATACAATTCAGGCATATCCCAAGGATCCATAATGAAGTCGTCGATGCTTTGGCTACTTTGGCGTCAATGTTACATCATCCAGATAAGGCTTATATGGATGTCCAGATAAGGCTTACATCATCGTCAATGTTACATCATCCATGTTTGCATGATCTTTGTCAACGGTTTCGGTCAATAGAATTCAGGCATATCCCAAGGATCCATAATGAAGTCGCCGATGCTTTGGCTACTTTGGCGTCAATGTTACATCATCCAGATAAGGCTTATATGGACCCTTTGCAGATTCAGGTCCGTGATCAGCATGCTTACTGTAATATGGTAGAAGAAGAACTTGATGGGGAGCCATGGTTCCACGATATCAAAGAATACCTCCGGATGGGGGTATATCCAGTACATGCCACATGTGATCAGAAAAGAACAATTTGACGATTGACAAGGGGATTTTTCTTCAGTGGAGGGGTGTTATACAAAAGAACTCCAGATCTTGGATTGCTAAGATGCATAGATGCCAGACAGGTCACAATTATCATGACTGAGGTACACTTCGGAGTTTGTGTACCACATATGAGTGGGTACGTTCTGGCAAAGAAGATTCTCTGAGCAGGTTATTACTGGCTCACTATGGAGCGAGATTGCATCAGTTTTGTGCGCAAGTGTCATCAGTGCCAGGTGCACGGAGATTTGATTCATTCCCACAATCTGAATTGCATACCATGTCGGCACCATGGACCTTTGTTACTTGGGTCATGGATGTCATTGGGCCAATCGAGCCAGTAGCATCAAACAGACATAGGTTTATCTTGGTAGCCATTGATTATTTTACCAAGTGGGTTGAAGCGAAAAGTTTCAAATCTGTGACCAAGAAAGCAGTGGTCAATTTTGTGCATTCAAATACCATCTATCGGTTTGGGATTCCGAAGGTAATCATCACGGACAATTGCGCTAATCTCAAAAGTCATTTGATGACAGAGACATGTCAGCAGTTTAAGATTATACATTGCAATTCCACCCCATATCGCCCTAAGGCGAATGGAGCAGTCGAGGCAGCCAACAAGAATATAAAAAAGATACTTCGAGAAATGGTGGAAGGTTCTAGATAGTGGCATGAGAAGTTATCTTTCGCATTGTTGAGTTATCGCACTACTGTTCGCACTTCAGTGGGGGCCACTCCTTATTTGTTGGTGTATGGCACGAAGGCAGTAATACCCGCAGAAATTAAAATCCCATCCCTTCGGATTGTCGCTGAGGCAGAAATTGATGACGCTGAATGGGTCAAAACCCTCTTGGAGCAATTAAGTCTGATTGATGAAAAGAGGTTGGCAACAGTATGTCACGGCCAATTATACCAACAGAGAATGGCGAGAGCATATAACAAGAAGGCACGTCCACGGAAGTTCGAAGTGGGTCAGTTAGTGTTGAGACATATCTTGCCTCATTAGGCTGAAGCAAAAGGAAAGTTCGCCCCAAATTGGCAGGGGCCATTGGTCGTAAGTAGAGTGTTGTCCAATGGTGCGTTATATTTGACAGATGTAGAAGTGAAATATGTGGAAATGACTATCAATTCCGATGTAGTCAAGAGATACTATGTATGATTTCTTTGTTTGATTGTACTTGTTTGTATTTGGCATATTTTGAAGATTTAAATGACGAAGGCGTTTTGTTCTGCTACCTAAACACTTTATCCCTCGTCACCCCTTTTGAGCCTTATTTATTTTCTCTCTTACTCCTCTTTCGGAATCAGTAGTGAATATCAGAAACATAAGGGTGAAAGATAAGAAAAGGAAGAAAAGAGAAAGAGAAAGAAAAGAAAAAAGAAGGAAAAGAAAGAGGAAAAGAGAAAAGAAGAAGAAAAATGATAAAAAGAAAAAGAAGAGAAAATCAAAAGAGAAAAAAAGAAAAGAAGAAGAAAGAGAAAAGAAAAATCACAACAACAAAGTAATTTCTATGACATGAACTACGTTCGACCTCATTCCTTTTAAGGATACGTAGGCAGCCTCACGGTTCGGTCTCATCAAAATAAACATCCAAAAGACCCCAAGCAAGAAACTGGGGGAGAAGTCGTGGTTGTTGTAAGAAATCTGATTCTGAAAGTTGTAATTTTGAACCCATTTGAATTTTTTGAGCCTTTTATACCCTTTCTTTCGAACCTATCCAAAAGCCCACATTACGGTCCAAAGAAAGACCTCCTGATCAGTCTTTGAGAAATTCCAAGTCGAGCAGGTAAAGGTAATTCATGTTAGGGGCAACACTCTGGTTCAGGCAAGAAAAATAAAATGAGAGAGTCTTATTGGTGAAATCCTTCACAGGCACCATAAGGCGACGAGAGTTGAGAGAAATAAAAATGAGAGAGTCTTATTGGTGAAATCCTTCACAGGCACCGTAAGGCGATGGGAGTTGAGAGAAATGAAATGAGAGAGTCTTGTTGGTGAAAACCTTCACAGGCACCATAAGGCGGCAGGAGTTGAGATAAATAAAATGAGAGAGTCTTATTGGTGAAAACCCTCACGGGCACCTTGAGGCGAGAGTGCGTTGAAAAGTCAACAAGTGAGAAATGCCTGTTGGTGGAAAACTGTTTCAAGGCACCGCAGGATGAACAATGTCAAGGTTTGGGTAAAGTAATCAGGTCATGGAAATTCTGAGGCGACAAAGTACGGCAACTGAAAGTTGATTGGTTGGACAGATTGGGCCAATTAATCTGAAATGCATGTCATAATCATTGGTACCAACTATTCCACTCAGATAAGTTTCTTTTTCTTTTTCCTTTTGTAGCATTTATCTGGTTTTGGATTCTTCTTATCCTTAACCCGCAAAGTCATTACATTTCATTTTCATTTGGGTTTATTTGTCTAAGAGGTTTTAATGTCAGTCTTGTCCCAAGTAAGTGGAAAGGAGTTTCAAAGCTCACTACCAACTACCAAAATTGCAAATCACAATGTGGTCAGAGCATACTAAAGACAGCATGATGTAAAGTGGGGCACAAGGAATCACCGGAAGTTTCATCGGTGGAATGATTTGGTAATGTCATGTGAGATGCAAAGGTTCAGATAAAGGGGTCAGAGGTGTGAAACAACAACATGGGTATAGAACACTCGGTTCGTCAAAGGTCATGGGATTTGAAAGTCAGTCAGAAAGTCAAAGCGGTTCGGGGCCAGTTCGGGAAAGCCATTCAGAACAAAACAATGCAGTGGAAAGATCTTCAGCAAGAATGCCATCAGCTAACCACCACTTTAAACTGACAAAATTTTCTTTGATTGAAATAGGGGCAGAAAACACGTTTGCTTCGGAGAAACTCTCCGTAGGGGAAAGAGCAAACATCAAAACAGGTTTGACCGTAAACTTTCAAGACCCTCCTGGAAAATGGGACCTAGTTTAAAGTTCAGAAATAGCATAATCTAGCATAAATGTATCCCAAGGGAATATAAGTTGGCTTAGAAGTTTGCATATTCGAGATAGGATTCAATTAGGAGTTTCCAGGACCCTCACGAATAATGGGACTTAGTTTTAAGATTTCTATTGGATAATAACATTTAGCATAAGTTCTGCTGTAGGGTAGTATAATTCAGCCATAAAAGTTGTCACTCTTAAGATAAAACTCGACTTTTGATTTTCAGGACCCTCCTAGATAATGGGGAGTAGTTTGAAGACCCTCTTAGATAACAAGATTTAGCAGAAGTCACACTTTAGAAGATATAACTTAGTTTTTTGATTGTCGTTTAACTAGGAATTTCAGGACCCTCCTGGATAATGGGACCTAGCTTTCAATTCTTAGTAATACTTGGTAATACGATTTAGTTTTACACTCACATCTGTGCCCAGCCACCAAACTGGGGCAAAAAAAAAATTTGTTTTATCTATTTTGAAGTCAGGGGCTTGCCTGGAGAGCAGGGAATACATTTCAAGTTGAAGTCACAAGCCTGCTTGGAGAGCCGGGAATACTTTTAAATGCAGCAGTCAGGAGCCTGCCTGGAGAGCAAGAAATATATTTCAAGTTGAAGTCAGGAGCCCGCCTGGAGAGCAGGGAATACTTTCAAATGCAGCAGTCAGGAGTCCTCTTGGAGATCAGGGAATACATTTTAAGTTGAAGTTAGGAACCCGCCTGGAGAGCAGGAAATACTTTCAAATGCAGCAGTCACGAGCCCGCCTGGAGAGCAGGGAATACTTTCAAGCGTAGCAGCCAGGAGCCCGCCTGGAGAACAAGGGAGTACAATTTAAGTTTTAGCATTCAAACTCTTTGTTTTGTCTATTTTTGAAGTCATGAACCCGCCTGGAGAGTAGGGAGTACTTTCAAGTCGAAGTCAGGAGCCCGCCTGGAAAGCAGGGAATACTTTCAAGTTTAACAGTCAGGAGCCCGCTTGGAGAACAAGGGAGTACAATTCAAGTTTTGGTTTTTCGAAATTCTTATTGATATTCGGTAATGTGATATGTTCTACACTTACACATGGGCCCAACCATCAAACTGGGGCAAAAAAATTTTCTTTGGTTTGTCTATGTTGAAGTCAGGAGCCCGTCTGGATAGCATGGGAATACATTCAAGTCCAACAATCAAGAGCCCTCCTGGAGAGCACGAGAATGCATATCAAGTTCAGCAGTCAGGCACCTACCTAAAGAAGGGAAAACATCTCAGTTTAAAATTCAAGGCGGCAACGAAGGAATTTTACCGAGAGAATACAAGGCAACAAGGCAACAAGAGACACAAGATCAAGTTTGAAGATCTAGATAGGATTCTGTAAAGCATAGATCATAGTCTAGTCTAGCTTCTTTTATTTTTGACATGGTGTAATAAGGGGTTCAGTGAGCAGCAACAGCAACAACAACAGTGAAATCACAACTCCATGCTAGTCCCAGCTACCAGACATTCCCGAGCTACACTGACCTGATTCCTTTTTAGCCAAGGATATGTAGGCAACCTCGGAAGCAGGGTGCAGTCAAATCTTTCAAAAATGCTTCCCACGGAGTATTCAAACGAGCAAAAATCGCTCGTATCGGCTCACTTTATCTTTGCACGAAAACTCTCCGTGTTTCCGAGCAAAGAGGGGTAGCTGTGAGCACGTGATTTTTTCCCTATATGAATTATTCCAACAAATTCAAAAAAAATAATTTCTTTAAGTGTTCGCAATTTTGTGGACTTTTGTGGCATTTACTGTTAAGTGGTCGCGTTTTGTTTGTGCGTTTTAACTCGTGAAAAATAGAAAAATATATTGCATTTGTAATTAGGGTTAATTTTACATTTTAGGATTAATTAGAAAATTAATTGTTGCATAAAATGAAAAATCATAAAAATTAGTTTAATTTGCACTTTTAATTTTAGCTTCGATTTTGAGTAGCTTTCTTTTGTTAATTATCATTTTAGGTTTAATTAGTTTTTTTAGTTCTAGGAATTAATTTTGATTTTAATTAAATTTCGAAAAAAAGAAGAAAAAAAGGGAAAAAGAAAAAAGAGTCTTGAATTAATTTTGTTTTGAATAGAAATGAAAAGGGTTGGGCCAGTTTTCAAACTAAAACTCCCAGGCCTAAATCTCCCAATGAGAAACCCGTCCAAACTACCTGAAATCTGGCCCAAACCCAGACAGTATCCGGCCCAAGCTGGTAGTCTCCAAGACCTGTAAAACGACGTAGTATGAAAGCGATACTACGTCGTTTTGAGTTCAGCTCCATTAAATTGATCTCAGTCGATCATTTCTCAGCATCCAACGGTTGTGAAACCCCTTCTTTGTTAATTAAGGTTGTTCGAAACCCTTTCTTCATCTCTCAGACTTCTCGTCTCTCACCACCGCCCACACCCACCGAAATTCGCCATCGGTGGCGGTGTATCGCCAAACCCCACCAAATCTTGACCATATCACCCCCTTTGTCCCCTCATCCCAAATCTCCATCCCGTTACCTTCGAATCATAACCTAGCTCATCAAATCTCAAATCAAAGACCAAAGTTCCATGAACCTTAATCTTGCTCCCCTTGTTAGAGTTCGAGCATTTCTGGGCCGATAATGGTTCGAAGTTTATGCCAGTCGACTTTTCTCCTTGAGAACGAGTGACTAGCATGGACTTCGATTCGTTTCGAAGCTCATCGGCCTCATGCAAGACCAAAAACCAGCAAGTCTGTTAAACGATGCCTGTCTCCGATAGCTTCAGTATGTGTTTCTCCTTCTTTATATCATTTTTTTCTAATTTCGGTTGAATTCTCGTTAACATAGTTCATTGAGAATATAATTGTGGTTAAATACTCTTAAGTCGCCTGTTCACTGTTTATTTTACTTGATTCATTTGTTTGGTTTTACCCAATTTTGGTTTATAAGGTTCGAATTATTGCTAAATTGATTAAATATTTTTTTTCTTTTTGGTTTAAATCATTTGAGTTCTCTGAGACTCGTTTCTTTTACCTCCCTGCATTTTTCTTTCGTTTGACCTGAACATCCCGGGTCATTTGAGCTTCAATGCTCTTTGATTGATGGTCTGAAATTGTAAGTTTGGGTTGTAGTATACAGACCCATGGGTTTGGGTTGGGTCTTGGGATAATTTGACCCAATTTTGGTTGCCTGAGGGTAAATACAAGGGTCAAGGGTCAATTTAGGGATTTGAGGTTTGAGGGAATCATTTTCTGTTAGCATAGAAGGTTCTAGAGGATAAGATGAGAGCTGGGGGTTTCAGATATTTTTTCTAAAAGGTTAAAAAGGGTAAAAACAACTAAGAAAGAAGGTGTAGAGAGGGAATTGGTAAGCTGTACTAGGGCTGCCTTAGGCATGCTTATATATGATCTCTTTCCCTTAATTTCCAAGCAGCTTTTGAACACTCCAAAAATACTAAAAAGCAAAAACGGCTGAGAGAAGTTATTCTGAAAATATATTGAAATTTCTGCATCTTTTGGGGTGGGAATTAGATCTAAATCTGCTCCATAATCTTGAGTTTCAACTGGAATTTAAAAAGCTTCAAAGAACTCTGGTTTTATCTGGGTAAAAATGGTTTAAAGAGCTGAAATTGCTGGATTTTGGAAAACTGTTTGATTTGGTTTTACTGCTGAACTCTGTTGCTATACTTGCTACCTTGGTGTTGCTTTAAGCTGATTCTCAAAGCTCTTTGTTTATATTTGTTGTAACCAGGTACTCATTCGACCTCAAATGACATGTTGAAATGGAAATGAGAATGTTGATGATACCATGTTTTACGGCAGTCTATTTTTGATTATTTGGTTCTATATTCATGTAGTCTTGTTAAGTGGTTATGTGTTCATTGAGTTGTCATTACTAAAGCATTTGTAACGTGGATGAGTAATTTGGTCTAGTATGGTTTGAGTTATGGGCTAATAAGAGTGTTGTTAGATATATTTAACCATGCTTTTGGTACTGTTGGTTTTAATGTGAGATTGTGTTCAGAAGTTAGACATGTGAGCCTTGTTAATTAACTTGTGGTTATTTACCTCTTCCAGATTTTGGTTTAGGCGTTTGAACAAATTCATTGCATGTTATTGTATTTTGATAGCTGATTCGAATGGCTTTAATACTCTACTGAATCCACTATTTAGTTTCAATGTTGATTATTAGTAGTTCTGACTTTAAGATGCATAAGATTGGCTATTCTTTGAGCATGAAGTGTGCTATGTTGCAATACAGGAAAATCTCTTATTTGATTTAGGTGAAATCAGCCTGTATTTGCTTTCTTTTCAAGGTTTAGAGTTAGGTAGTTCCAAGTCCATTGTTAATAAATGAAGTCTTTCTGAAACCTTAAATTGTTTTCATCTTGCTGGAAATTCGAATTGGTGACTTTCAATGATGAAACGACCTGCATATGAGCTATTGATAATCAGGAACTGTAACTTCATTTCAGCATGTATGTTAGCATCAAGAATGTGCTTTGCATTGGCTCAAGGTCGTTGGTGTTTGTTCAAACTCTAAAACTCCATAACAATGCAGTTTACTTCAAGTATTAGTTTTAAATCTTGAAATTGGGCTGCCATCGTTGGCCCAGTTGTGATCAATTTCCCCTTCTACAATTAGATTATCAATCCGGGCTTCATGATTGAGCCCAGTTGTCTCTCGTGCTGGGCAGGCAGTAATGGGCAGCCAGTCGTTGGGCTTACGACCAACCTAGGCGTTTCAACAATCAAACGTTGGTTTTGTCTATTACTAGCTCATTAGTTATTAAAAGTCTAGCTTAAACATTGGCTTAAAATAAGTAAAAATTCGCTTATGTCTTTTAATCAATTAATTACGCTCATTAATTAGTTGAGGTGTGCCATATTAGCCAAACATACATTTTATGGCCCTCGAAAGAGTAGTTCAAACATCCTTTGAAATTAGAATCGAGGTGCACCATTTAGCAAATTTTCCATGGCCCTCATAAAGTTAAGAACGCGTAGTTGCTTTAGGCGCGTTATTTTAATAAATAACTTCCTAAACTCGGGTGTGCATTTCATGTGACCCAAATCCAAATCTTAATAACGTTGAATAAAATGTGTTTCGGACTGCGGGTGCATTTCATGTGGCGCGGTCCAAAGACAGTTTTAGACGATGTTAAATCTTCTTTAAAACAAATAGCGGTTTTTTTTTAAAAAAAAATTATTAAAATGCACATAGGTTCAAAACGTTTTAAAATCAGATAATTATGCCAATTATAGCAGTTGAGCGACCGTGCTAGAACCACGAAATTTGGGAATGCCTAACACCTTCTCTCGGGTTAACAAAATTCCTTACCCGGATTTCTGTGTTCGCGGACCGATAATAGAGTCAAATTTCCTCGATTCGGGATTTTTAACTGGTGACTTGGGACACCATAAATTATCCCAAGTGGCGACTCTGATTTCTAATAAATAAACGATCCCGTTTTAATTGTCCTTTAATTGGAAAAACTCCCTTGTATTTATACCCTTTGCGGGGTGTAGTAAAAAGGAGGTGTGACACCATGTATCACATCTCACTCATAATTCTTCCTTATCTCTCTTCTCATTACTCTACTAATATTTCTACTTATCTTTTTTCTTGTGAAAACTTCAACACGACATCTTTCGCTTTTAGCTATCCTTGCTTCATTCATTGGCTCTTCGGGTTGCTCAACGTCCTCACTCTACTAGGGACGAGAGTCACACAAAGGTAATATTTATCCCTTCCAGGCTTTCAGTGCCTATCTTCTGAATTTTTTGATCATGCTAGTATTCACATATAATTGTAATATTCTAGAGTGCACCATCTGGGTGTCTCACAAGGAGATCTATTAGCACATTTGCAATATCCTTCGGCAATGCCAACTAACGCAAACAATTCATCCACCATTTTGGGTCACTCTTATGTCCTTCTCTTAAACCATATTTATTAGTTCCCATAGAGCATAACTTAGATCGATGTGGTTAGTTGTACATACTTCTGTTATTGTTAAAGGTAACTCAAAATGCTTATATCTCTCTTCCTGAATGGTAAATAAGGATAATCTTCATTAGCTGGGTACCTCGTACCCTATTTCACCTTGCTTCCTTTACTTGTTGAAACTTGTATTTATCTTCTGAATTTCTCATTTTCTTTCACCATTAAGGTGGATAGATATTCTTGCCTTAAGGCTCCTTTTCCAGAAGCTCACCGGGTTCTTCTGACTCAACTCTTTCATAACCGCATTCAATTCCTTACCAACCATCTTTCTAAATGTAGGCATCACTGTATTATGAATAAGAATGAGTTTAGGAAATTGAGTTCTTATAATTGAGCTCTACCACACGATCTAGAGTAAGAAGAAAGAGTGACAGTCCTAAATGCCCCGTAGCGTCCTGCGTATAAGTGTGGTGCACAACACACCCATAAACAAGACTATACTAGACACGGCTTGTAGACTCCCTAGGACAGAACTGCTATGATTCCACTTATGTCATGACCCAAACCGGTGGGACGCGATGGGCACTCGGTACCTTACTTAACTGAGTACCAACATAATGTATCTTTTCGTGTCATAATATCATAGATAACTGAGCCGGAAGGCTGCCGTGAGATAAGTAGGGTACAAAATGTAATATCAACTTATACATAAGACATAAGGGCCCATAAAACCAAAATAACCACTTGTATACTAAACATAGGCTGACAAGGCCATACAACCTTTTACGTACATGACATCTGTCTACAAGCCTCTAAGAATATGTAATTTTCATAAAGGTTGGGATAGAGTCCCGCCATACCAAACAATACACGTCTAAATCATACTAACCAAATAAGCAACTCCGAAGCAAATGGAGCTCACCAACATCTTCCCCTGAGCTGATAGCTTACTTGGAGGGCTCTCGACCTGTCTATCGGGACATGCAGGCATGAAACGCAGCGTCCCTAAGCAAAAGGGACATCAGTACGAATAATGTACTGAGTATGTAAGGCACATAAATAAGTACATAACAGATATGGAAGAAATATAGAGTAAATGACTCAACTTGTAAGTCTGGAAAACTTTGTAAATCATGAAATACTTATTGTGTCATGCATATGCGTATGAATGTCATGTCGTGCTTAGGTACATGTTTCATAACATCATCAGCCTCTGAGGGCATTCCATCATATAATCTCGGCCACTATGGTCAAAATCATCAACGTATACCAGCTGATCAGGTGGTGGTGCGTATATAACGCCAATACCTTTTCTCGTATCCCATATACATATAATATACATATATACGCATATATAACACCATCTGGTCATGGGTCAATGTACATGAATGCAATGCATGAGAAGTACGTCAATAAAATCTTTCAGAGTGTCATAAGACCAGTATGTCTTTGAGTAATATTATGAAGTAAACCTTTTTTTCAAGTTACGTATTTTTCTAATACCCATGAATAGATGATAGAATAATATGACACATGGGAATCAAGAACATAAAAATCTCTAATGCTTCTATGAATAGAGTCATTTATGGAAGTTGTGCATTTTTTTCATTTCGTTCACGTCGTATAGATCATGCCAAAAGAAAAAAAAGGATAGCCTTAACATACCTAAGTCGATTCTCTTGACAATTCCTCTAACACACGTTAATTTCGACAGCACGTAACGACAATATCGGAGTAGGAAAAAATTCGTATGATATTCTTGAGAAAGATTATACCGTGCTTCCTTAGAATTGCGTCTTTCGCATAATCGGATCTTGTATGAATTTTCCGAAGCAATTTCACGTTTCCATCTCTTGCAATCTTAGTCACTACTGGATTTGATCTTGATTACAAGGTATCATATTTTGGCTTGGAAGAATCATTAATTTGGAGTGTTTTTTGATGCATAACTCACCCATCCAATTTTCATGATTGGAAAATATACTTATTTCCAATAGTTGGTCCAACAAAATGAGTCCAATTTTCAAGTTTGGTTTATTTTATGAAACCACCTGCTTAGGCTATGAATTGGTGGAAATGTGCTACCATGTTTACATAAATCCCACATGGATATTGCTCCCTCAATAATTATCCAACAAATTTTACTTAAATATTTACCCACAAATCCAATAATTAACTAATTACCCACATAATTAAGAATTATCCCACTTTACTTAAAATACTACTTACTTTTAATACACTATATACACCTTACTATCATGTCCTTGTGGTACCTTGTATGGTACTAGTCCATAAATACCAGATATTTTAGCTTGGGCCGTATTTTTTCCCAAAATGCCAAACTTCGACGAAACTCATATTTGTCGATTTGCTTACCCTCTCACCTTCACGAATTTACTTATTCCTTGTTTGAAATAGCATAATGCGTATAATCTCCAAATCATCTTCTCCTTAAACTGAGGTCAATTATCTTACGACAATTTCAGGTAACTACATGTAAAGTCGTCGTAATAAAATACTGCATAGCGTAACATCGTCGTAATGTAATACTGCAGGACATAACATCATCATAACATAATATTGCGGGGTGTGACATCATTGTAATATAATACTGTCGGGCATAATATCGACGTAATACTGTGGGGCGTAACACTTTCTTCCTTTCTCGTAGGCTTCAGTGCTGCGTCATGAGGCCTTTCTCCGAATTTGAGAGGAACGCAAGGTTAAAGTCCATGGTCTCACTAAGAAATGCAATACTTACACGCTTCTCAGTGAGAAGCTTCAGGTAGACTTGGTGGAGACTCGAAATACACAAAGATATGGCCAAGTAGGTATTTTGAGTTCTTCATGATAGTGAGGACGAGTCGAAGATAACAACTAACAACCCCATTCTGCAGATTCGACAAAGGCTCGAACATATCAAGGGCCTCCAAGGGAAAATAGATAAAGTGTGAGCCGAAGCTGAACATTTTAAGATGAAGCTAACTAAAGAGCTCGAGGTTGCCAGATTTGAAGCGGTTGCGGCAAATACTAAGGCCCAGGCTACTACAGCTCAGTACAAAGTCAATGCCGAAGCCTCCCTCGATCAGGCCAAGGGCATGGTGGATCATTCGATGTGGCAAGTCCGAAGGGAGGCTATCGAGGGGGTCATTGACCAAAGTTTCGACATATCTGTCGAACCTGAGATCACCAAGGAAGCAAAGACATGGAATCTAGCATTTTCCGACGAGGATTCCGAGAATGTAAGCGGATCTGGTGGAGAAGACTCCGAGGGTGAAGAAGCTTACTCTAATAATGACCGTGCTGCTTAGGCCAGTAATTTTTGTTTTTGCTTTGAAGCTGATCGTCCTTTGTAAATAATTTTTGATCGGGCCATGTGGCCCTTGTTAGAAAACTTTTTCCTTTCCAAGGTTCTCGAATCCATTGTCCTTTAGTTATTTTATACAAGTGTTAAAGTACCTTAGTACAAAGTTATATGGTAGTATTCAACGGTCCCAGGTCGGACATTCGAACTTGTCCTGAGGCAGTTTCCGATAAATCAGACTGAGTGAGACCATTTATTTGGACTCGGAATAAGGTAATATTTGAGTTTGATGTTCGATTGAGAATTTTATCTCGAACTCGAAATTAGGTGGCCTTAAGCTTATAGAACAGTCCCCGAGTGAGAATTTATTCGAACTCGAGTTGCAATAGCCTTTAAGCTTAGTAGTCGAGTAAGAGTGATGTTTCGAACTCGAAGTGAGAATAGCCCTTAAGCTTTTGTATTTGGCCGATCTGGCTTTTGTAAAACGATTATTATATATATAAGGCTTTCTATCCCTTTTTGGATTTCAAGAATTTTTTTCTTTGGTTTGTCGTTCATGTTTGCAAAGGTTATAATGCCTTAGCATGAAATAAGGGATTGTTCGAGAGTTCGAACAATTTTGTACTCATTAGAGTTTTTAAGGCTTGAAATTATCGAAGCCCTTTATAATTTTGTCGAGGGTAGCATTTTTAACCAGTTTATGAAAATATTTGAAGTCCTATTTTATTGCAGAATTCGGACGTCTCTGAATCGCGTTGATTTGGCCGTAGCCTTTTTATTTGGGACTTGCCTCTTAGGCTTATTATCCCGTTTCACTTTGAGCTTGCCCGAAGTGTCAGTCCCCGAGTGGGGTGGCCGTGACCTATAAAAAACTGAGGGTCGCCTTTAAGGTCTTATGATCTCAATGTTTTAATAATTCGATCTCGTTTGTTTTTCGGATGTCAGTCCCCGAGTATGGGGTTCCGTTATGATCGACCCTTAAGCATGTTTGCATAATAGATCAAGAGTATGAAATTGTAAAGTAGAAAAATATTTCTAAGGCGTGAGATATTGGCAAGTGAAAATATTTCTTTCAATAGATGATTATACATGCGTACATGTTTGATGTTAGGGCTCGAGTAACCTATATGGGCGCGGTTCATTCGACCGTTTGGCCCTTACAAAATTTACCTTTCGATACCCCGTTGTTACGAAGTAATTTCCTTGCAACAAAGTTGACATTCGAGGGTAATGCCCCCCAGTATTCGAGGTTGATTGTAAAGAAGCCTCAGATACTATTGAACTATTCTAAGTTAGCACAATCAATGGTTGACTCATTAAAAACCTCGCCGGAAAAACCCATTTGGGACAAAAACCGGTCTAAGGGAAAAAGAGTGCAACACGTGCTTTTAGACCTAAAGACTTCGAATTGAAGAATCCATCGCCATCCTTGATCGAATCACCTGCAATTGGTTAGTTTAAAATATAAATGAAAATGGAGACGATCGTACCTTACCAATATTATCACTTTAGAAGTGACACATTTCAATTGTTTGGTAATTGTTCGCCGTTCATCGTGCTGCGCTTGTAGGATCTTTTTCCGATGATGTCGAGGACCTGATAAGGCCCTTCCCAATTTGGACCCAGTTTTCCTTCATTCAGATTTCTAGTGTTGAGGGTGACTTTTCTTAGCAACAAGTCCCTAATTTTGAAGTGTCGAAAATTAGTTCTTCGGTTGTAGTACCTTTTGATCCGTTGTTTTTGTGCGGCCAATCGAACGAGGGCGGCCTCGCATCTTTCATCCAACAATTCTAGGCTCGAGTTCATGGCCTCGTTATTCGATTCTTCTATCGTATATCAAAACCTGAGGCTAGGTTCCCCAACCTCGAACAGGATAAGAGCTTCGACACCATAGACCAAAGAGAATGGTGTTGCCCTTGTACTGGATTTCGGCATCGTGCGGTATGCTAAACAACCTCAGGCAATATCTCTCTCCATTTTCCCTTAGTGTCGTCAATCTTTTCTTAAGATTTTGAATGATGGTTTTGTTGGTCAATTCAGCTTGTCCGGTCCCGTTGGAATGGTATGGCATTGATAGAATCCTTTTAATCTTGTGATCCTCGAGAAATTTAGTTACTTTGATACCGATGAAATGCTTTCCGTTGTCGCACACAATCTCGGTAGGCATCCCAAATCGACATATAATATGGTCCCAAATGAAGTCTATGACTTCTTTCTCTCTCACTTTCTCGAAAGCATGTGCTTCAACCCACTTAGAAAAATAATCAGTCATAAATAAAATAAATTAAGCTTTACTTGGGGCCGATGGTATAGGGCCAACGATGTCTATTCCCCATTTCATGAATGACCATGGGGATAAGAATAAGGCTGGTGAATCATCGGCGCGTACCTTTTACATTTGTCGCACTTTCAAACGAACTTTTTTTCCTTTTCCATATCAGCCCAATAGTACCCTGCTCTGATAACTTTGTGAACAAATGATTCGGCGCCGAAGTGGTTCCTATAAATGCCTTCATGAATCTCACGTAGAACGTAGTCGGTATCTTCTGGTCCTAAACATATCGCTAATGGCCCATCGAACATCCTCCTGAATAGCATTCCATCCTCGGCCAAAGTGAATCGGGCTGCCTTCATGCGTAGAGTCCTCGACTCCTTCAGATCAATGTACTTGTTTCTCCATTCCCAAGTCAAACTTGTAGAGTTTATTTCAGTGTGGCCTTCTTCGGTACTGATCTCGAGAGTTGTACGACAGTCCCCGAGTTGAGTTCGTCATCTTCGACTGATGACCCCAAGTTTACAAGGGCATCAGCCTCGCTATTTTATTCTCGAGGTATGTGTTGTAAGGTCTGATCGGAGCCAACCCTACACCACTAGGAAGTGGCGAGAGCGATCGAAGCAGCTTTTACACGAGATGGTCGGGATCGAATCCACAGGGAGCTAGAAGTGGGAAATTGGATTCCTATCTAAACTAGAGATGCGTATTGCCCTTAATTAATCTTCCAATCATCTTTTGGTTGGATATTACTTCTAATATTTATGCTAATGATAAGCTAAATTAAACTAAGAATGATTGCTTGTAGGGTTTTCTAATTAGTTAAAGAGGTACTAGGAAAGTGACTTTCTCCTAGGTGAATACTTGACGAGATCTAAAGCCTAAGGCAAAGACGTTATGTTGTGGATTGTGATATAGCCAATGCACAGAATTACTCACTCTATACCTCTCAGTAGCTTGAGTGACTTTGCCCTAATTGACGTTCTCAAGACCAATTGGGTGTCAAATTTGTGCATGCGATATAGGCTCAAGTCGGGCATTACTATCTCTAGGTTTAACCCTTTAATTGGGGCTATCAATCTCTTGATTACACCCCAAATTCCTTGTTGGACTGGTTTTCCTAGACTCAAGCTCTCTTTCTCAAGAAGAACCCAAGTCAAATAGGCACAAATTAGTGTTTGCAACCACTAATTCAACATGAAAAACACAAATTAGTCCAAATATCAACTACCCATAAACATCTAAGCCTTAAATCAAAAGACCCATCAAATACCCACACTAGGGTTGAGTCACAACCCTAGCTAATGGGTCTAGCTAATCATAATAATGAAAGAAAACTGATAAATAGATGAAGAATAACCCATAAGATTTAATTACAAGCTAATAATTGAAGATTCAACGATAAACCCACTATAAAATTACTCAAAATAGTCAAAAACCATCATTCACATGCTCAACTGAAAGTTAGATTACAAAAGATGCCTAAAATATGAAAAGAAAGTATTTATACTAGGCCGAATTTTTTGGACAAAAATACCCTTGATGAGGTAGTGCGGTCCGCACAAAATGCATTGCGGACCGCAATGAGGCTTCTTGTCTTAATTGATCATTCTCTGAACCTAGCCATCGCGGGCCGCATAAAATGCGCCGCGGCTGTAGTGCCTTCAATTCGGTCCGCACAAAATGGCTTGCGGACCGTGCTGGCTTCAATCTCCATTCATAACTCTCTGAATCTCATCTCCGCTGACTGCACAAAATGAAGTGCGGCCACAGTGCTTGAGTTACCAAAAACTGCACCTTTCTGAATCTCCTCACTACGGACCGCACTAAATGGATTGCCACCGCAGCGGATCTATTTTAACTGTGCTTGGACTTGATCTTGGTACTTGTGCATGTTTCACTCCTTTTTGAGCTAGTTTTGACTAATTATCACCTTTTTGACCAAAGCCTGCAAACAAGTACAATATATAAGCTTTTGGGACTATTTTGTATACATTTTTAATCAAAACTCAAGTAAAAGGGAGTGTACAATGAACTAGAATCCCTAGATATCAACTCCCCCAAACTTAAGCTTTTACTTGTCCTCAAGCAAACAAAATAAGACCCACCTCTTAAGAGTAAATCCAAGAAAACTCAGCTGACCTAAAGTGACATCATCTAGCATCAATTGGGACTAACAATTGCCCTCAATTCAAATGAATCATTAACAACATTCGACCTTCTAAACACCATGGATTTAGTGCGACACAAGAGCATCAAGAGTTGACTCAACCCATCAAAGAAACTCTATCTACTACTTTGGTCATTGTGGAACCCAAACTCATACTCATCAACTCTCCCTAAGCAAACCTCAGTTTTAGATTATAGCACTCAGAACGAGGATTGTGGAAAACACACTTATCTCTCTCAAAGAAAGGTCACAAGTCCGGCTCTAAGTGCCATAAGCTTGCCCTTATGTGAGTCACCACTAATGTAAGCTTCATTCAACTCAAGATCATACAGAGCTTTTCAGGAGATTTAGTGAAGGCTTTTGGTACAGGGTAGGAAATATTTGGTCTAAGTAGGTTCCATCTTCCCTTAAGCACTTCATTTGCTTCATTTTGGCACACATTTTCTTGACTTTTTAAGTCATTAACTTCTTTCTTAGGGGTTAGAGAGACACATTGTCACTCTTTCTTGTTCATTTCAAACCTTTTTCTCCTTTCTCAACTTTCCACACCTTTTATCTCTTTACTTTTATTGAATCCCTTCATTTTTTCTACATTGATCATTCTTTTTGACTTTTTGATTTTCTTTCTTTTTCATTGCCTTTCCTTTTTTTCATTTTGTACCTTTTACCACTTTGTTGCATTCCTCATCTCTCCCCCCAAACATATGATTTTGTCTTGTGCTAAGGAAAGATCGGGTACCAAGAGAGGGTATTTTTAGATCGGGTAAAGGCTTGTATCATGGTTTTATTGAAAGAAAAAGGTCTATGGCTCAAAAGGGTTGACTAGGGATATTATCATTGGTAGGATATAGAAGTTTTCAAGATATCATTCGGATCAAGGAGAGCCTATAATCACATCTCAAGTCAAACTCTACTTAGAATTTCGCTTAGACAAACATTCAGGGCAAGTTTTAGACTAATGGCTCGGGACTTGGACTTGCAATTCAAATTCTCACCACACAAGCTATAAGATTGCTAAAAAGACAGAGTCGGGGGCCCACCATAACCTTAGCTAAGATTTGAGCAACACGAATGGTCCCGAAAAACCACTTGATGATTATCAGCCAACACAAGAGTCTCAAGGTCACAACTTTCACCATCCTATACACAACAATTTATTTTTGACCATAGGATCAAAGGCAAATGTGTTACGCGCAAGTGAAGCTTTTCTTGAGGAACCCTTACTAACTAGCTACTATTTACACAAAAAGCAAAAGAAAATGGACTCAAACCCTTAAGAAGGTTGTCATGCCATCCATCATCGGGAAGAGCCACCCGGTTCACACAAATTCCACCTTTGGAAAGAACCATGGAATTAAGAAAACCAAAGGCTTATTGAATGTAAAACTCAAAATAAGAAGCTATCAAAATGAAATAAGAAGCTATGCAAGAAAAATGCGGAAAGTAGAATGAATATGTACAAGAAGGGATTTAGATGAATATACATAAGGGGGAATGAATATATACATCAGAAAGTAACTTTATATATAGACCAAAGTTGCAAAAGTACGAAAAGTGAACTAAAATGGCAAAATTATGTACATACCAAAAGTAAAAAGAAAGCATAATAAAAATAAAGTAATGTCATATATACAACCCAAATCATCCAAAATAGGGCCTGACACTCAAATGAGTGCTAGCATTGTCCTCAATGCTAACTAACCAAAATAAGAACAATAAAAGATAGAGAGTAAAGAGAAACTCCCTATTGGCCCTCCGTTTGCATAGGATCATGAGTCTGGGTCCCTGGGTCCTCGGACTACTCAGGAACCTGTGACTGGCTCCCTGTAACCTGTGTCTCCACTGGGACCTGGGCCTGTACTGGGTCCTGAGCCTGCACTAGGGCTTGAGGCTGGCTAGAGGAACCTCCTTACGGCTCCTCCAACTCTATCACAACATCATCAGCACGGGGAATTACCCTCTTCCTTTTTGCTGGCCTCTCTGTCTCCTGCTCCAGCTCAGGCTAGGCTGCTGAAACCGGGTCATGCAATAAAAGCTCCAAAGGTAACAGATCAGCCTTCAATTTCTCTAACTCTTTCACCATCTCCTTGGAAGCATGAGTCTTTCTCAGCTTTTTTGTCTCCTTAGCAAGCTCCTTCAATGCCTTTCCATGAGTATCAACAGCATCCAAGATCAACTTCTGGTTCTCTAGGAGCTTCTTCTGGTTGTCCAGAAGCTCCTTGAGAGTGTTCTCTACTGACTGTAGGACCTGCGACTGAGGAGGTACAGACTGGGCTGCCACCGAAGTAGAAAGTACAGACAGCTTAGAGTGGCTGTCTGCATCCAGTTGTTGATACTGACAAGGGTCTAGCTTAAATGGTGGGCAATCAATGGGTAGGCTTTGGAAGAGGGAATATCAGGAACTGTGGAAGTAGAGGGTCCGGGGGCTATGTCTGGTGTAGCTGAGGGTCCTGGAGCTAAGGAGGGCTGAGAAGAAGCTACTACTATTGCTGGCTCTTCAGACTGGCCAGTAGAAGTAGCGGCTTTGTATTTAGGGTCCTTGGGGTTATCAGCACCCTTGGTTCTATACCAGTAGAAAGGTTCCTTAGGTTTCACTTTCACATCAAATTTTCTTTTCTCCACATCTTGATCATCAAAATACATGGTCAGGAAATTTAGGAAGGGGTATGATCTATCACCTTCATTCACCACCTGTGTAATCACCCTGGACATAACATTCCCGATGTTGATCGGGTACCCCACCATAATAGATGCCACCAAAATAGGTCGGGAGATAGGAAGAGAGTTTTCGTGAGTGGTGGGGTCTAGCCTGCTATAAACAAATGTCTCCCACCCTTTTGCCTCTAAGTTCAGGGTTCTCCTCAAAATATTTACTCCTGCGGTCAACCAAGTTGGGGTGGTACATGTGATTGCCAAGTACTTTGCTAACCAAGGACAAGCATCCTCACCCAATCCACTTTTTCTAAGTACAATGTCTCATCCTCTTCCGGGAATCCCAGGTAGTCATTGATCATTTTTCCATCAAACTTTACTTTCAAATTTCGCACCTTGGTCACTATAGTTCCCTTTTTGATGTGGGAAACATTCGTGTAAAACACCTTCACCAAGTGCTCATTTGCATGCGCAATGTGGCCTATGAAATAGTCCCAGCCTTCTCTCTCTCTGAACTGCCTCAACACATGGGGTTGTGAGGCAAAAAGTCCCTTGTAATGAATTTCCGCTCAGGTATCAACTTCCTCTCGGGCCACCATTCTCTGAACTTGTGGTAGGCCACTTCACTCACAAACCTATCTTGCCATGCTTCCGGTTTCCTGTTTCTCTCTACTCCTCCTACTTGGGGCTCATCCCCCTTCTTCTTCTACGTAATCCTCACCGGGTATTGAAGTTGTAGGTGAGGTAGAAGAGGTACTGTCACTACCCGCAACTGAGCCCTCAGATGACTTAGAAGAAATTTGCACTGACGCTTGGCATTAGGGGTGCCTGGAGGTGTATCTCTCAATATAGGCCTATCCGGCCAGTCAGGAACATATTCTGGCACGAAGTCGGAGTTGGATGCCTCCCGGGAGGGCACATACTCACTTTCTGAATGGGAAGCAGCTCTATCCGCAACCCTTATTATTTTTCTGGTATCTTTGTTTGCCTGCCGAGCTTGTGGGGTCAATCTGATCATGCCTCGTCCCTTACCCCGGGAGGACTCTCCTTTTCCTTGTTGTTTTCTACTACCGCCTCGTCATTGAACCATTGTCTGCAAGTGGAATTCAATTGAAGCTTGTTAGTATCACAGTATTGGAAGAATCAGAAAAGAAAACAATTGCAGACATAAAAGAAAATAGTTGCAGACTGCAGATTGCGGACTGCACAAAATGCAGTGCGGCCGCAAAGGGACCACCGCGGACTGCACAAAATAGTACCGCAGTCCGCATTGAGGTGGGGGTCAGACTACCCACTCTCTGATAAAGGCCACTGTGGACCGCACAAAATGGTACCACGGTTCGTATTAAGGCACCGCAGACCGTACAAAATCCATCGTGGACGCGGTCCTCAATTCTTAACTTTCAGAAGTTTCACTACCGCGGTCCGCATAAAATGACATTGCGGACTGCGGAGAAGCACCGCGGACTGCAATAAATCCACCGTGGACCGCGGTAAACCACAACCAGTAATACCAATCTAGGGTTTTAGATTTTGCCCAATTTAAACCTAAATGCACATATTATGATCCTACTAGGTAGTTAATCATGGTATTTAACTAATTAATCCTAAATTAAACATAGTATGTAACCATAAGCAAAAATTTAAAGAGAAAGGGAAGAAAAAGAAGACGTATTAACTACTCAATTAAAAGAAAATAAACACAATTAAAGATTAAGGAAAGATTAAAAATACCAGTAATAGGATGCAACACAGATGAATGAGAGTGAGTGATTGAATTCGTGCAGTTAGAGCTTGGGTGAACAGTAGTTTTTACTATTTGAGAGCAAAGGATCAAAAACTTTTAAACAAGGGCCTAAAGTCCTATTTATAGAAAAAGGACTTGGGCCCACTTCACCTACCCACCGCGGACCGCACAAAAAGTCATCGCGGTCCGCGGTACTCACAAACATGAAGCACTGGGAGATGTCCATTGCGGACCGCAAGAAATGCTTTGCGGCCGCAGTGGTCCACCGCGGTCCGCACAAATTGCATTGCGGCCGCGGTGGCAAATTTCAGAGAACCCCCCTTTTTGACCAATCCACTCTGCGGACCGCATTGAAATATTGCCCCCCGCTAAGGCCTTTGCGGCTGTAAAAAATGCAATGCGACCGCATAGCAAACATCAGAGAGTGCACATTATTTTCCAACTTGGTCCTGCACTACATGAAAATAATCCTACACACATCTCACAACCAGTTAGTCCAAAAGCAAATCCTATACTACAAAGAAAAACAAAAATAAAGATACATGGGTTGCCTTCCAAGAAGCGCCTGATTTAACGTCATGGCACGACACAGGTTACCATCAAATCACTTTAGATGGAGTAGTGTGACCACGTGGCTATCATAATTCTGCCCAGGTAGTGCTTGACCTTGTGCCCATTAACTCTGAAAACCTCCCCATTTTTGTTCTTCAAGTCAAGTGCACCAAACGGAGTCACAAATACCACTTCAAAAGGTCCACTCCATTTCAACTTAAGCTTTTCCGGAAACAGAAGTAACCGAGAATTGAACAAGAGAACCAAGTCACCCACTTTGAACTCCTTGCCACGAGCATATTTATCATGAAGGTACTTCATCTTGTCCTTGTACAAGGACGAACTGGAGTAGGCATGGAATCAGAATTCATCAAGTTCATTAAGATGCTCCACACGAAGATTTGCTGCCACATTCCATTCAAGATTCAGCTTCCTCAAAGCCCACATGGCCTTGTGCTCTAACTCAACCGGTAGATGGCAAGATTTCCCAAACACCAAACGATACAGAGACATACCAATCAGAGTTGTGTAAGCAGTCCCATAAGCCCATAGAGCATCATCCAACTTCTTTGACCAATCGGTCCTATTTGCATTGACCATCTTTGACAATATACTCTTGATTTCCCTGTTTGAGACTTCAACTTGGCCACTCGCCTGAGGATGATAAGGAGTAGAAACTTTGTGATTGACACCATACTTTGCAAGCAAAGTGTCAAAATCTCTATTACAAAAATGAGACCCCCGATCACTTATGATTGCACGAGGAGTGCCAAATCTTGTAAAAATGCTCTTCTTGAGAAATGCAACAACACTCCGGGCCTCATTGTTGGGTAAAGCCATGTCTTCAACCCACTTTGAAACATAGTCAACCGCCATAAAAATGTATGTGTTCCCACACGAGCTAACAAACGGGCCTATAAAATCAATGCCCCATACATAAAAAATATCAACTTCAAGAATGGTATTGAGAGGCATGTCATCCTTCTTCGAAATTCCACCCGCTCTTTGACATTCGTCACATCTTTTCACAAGTTCACTTGCATCTTTGTACAAAGTTGGACAATAAAACCCACAACTAAGAACTTTTGAAGCCGTCCTCTCCCCGCCAAAATGGCCACCATAGGGAGAGGAATGACAAGCCTCTAAGATACTCAATTGCTCCTCCCCCGGGACACACCTTCGGATCACACCATCCATGCAGATCTTGAACAAGTACAGATCATCCAAATAGAAATCCAAACTGTCCCGTTTGAGCTTTTTCCTTTGGTTAGAAGAGAGCTCACACGGGATTATATCGTTCACAAGGAAATTAGCAACGTCCACAAACCATGACATACCATTCACCGACACCGAAAGGAGTTGTTCGTCAGGAAATGAATCATTGATCTCTAGGCCATCACGAGGCCTCCCCTCCTCCTCCAAGCGGGACAAGTGGTCCGCCACTTGGTTTTCACTACCCTTACGGTCCACAATCTCCAAATCAAACTCTTGAAGTAACAAGACCCATCACATCAGTCTAGCTTTGGAATCCTTCTTCGTCATCAAGTACCGGAGTGCGGCATGATTGGTATGAACTATGACCTTGGCACCCATAAGATACGGCCGAAATTTCTCCATTGTGAACACAATAGCCAAAAGCTCTTTCTTAGTCACCGTGTACACTTGAGCATCATTCATTCTCTTACTCACATAGTACACCGGATGAAATATTTTGTTCACTCTTTGACCCAAGACCGCCCCAACCAAAACATCACTCGCATCACACATGAGCTCAAAAGGCAAGCTCCAATTTGGTGCGGTAATAATAGGAGTGGTAGTCAACTTGTGCTTGAGAAGTTCAAAGGCTTGCATACATCTCTCATCGAACACGAACTTGGCATCTTTTTCTAATAACTTGCATAAGGGATTCACTACCTTCGAAAAGTCTTTGATAAATCTCCGGTAGAACCCCGCATGCCCAAGAAAACTTCTAACTCCCTTGATAGAGGTAGGGGAGGGAGCCTTGAAATCACATCAATTTTGCTTTGTCCACCTCTATACCATGCTTTGAAATTTTATGCCCAAGCACTATGCCCTCCAACCATGAAGTGACATTTCTCCCAATTAAGAACAAGATTGGTTTCTTCACAATGGGCCAAAACTCTATCAAGATTTTTCAAACATTCATCAAACGAGTCACCCGTAGCAGTAAAGTAGTCCATGAACACCTCCAAAATATCTTCTACCATATCGGTGAAAATGGCCATCATACACCGCTGAAATGTAGCCGGTGCATTACACAACCCAAAAGGCATCCTAGAAAAGGCAAAGGTGCCATATGGACAAGTGAAGGTGGTCTTCTCCTGATCTTCCGGAGCAATCAAGATTTGGTTGTACCTAGAATACCCATCCAAGAAACAGTAGAAGGCTTGCCCAGCAAGTTGATCTAACATCTGATCAAGAAAAGGCAATGAAAAGTGATCCTTGCAGGTCACTTTATTCAACTTGCGGTAGTCCATGCATACCCTCCACCCGGTGATAGTCCTTGTTGGAATCAACTCATTCTGTGAATTTGTAACCACGGTCATACCACCCTTCTTCGGCACACATTGCACTGGCGAAGTCCAAGAGCTATCAGAGATGGGGTACACAACCCCGACATCCAGCCACTTGATCACCTCGTCTTTCACAACTTCTTGCATTGCCTCGTTCAACCTCCTTTGATGTTCCAAGGAGGGCTTTGCATCATCTTCCAGAATAATCTTGTGCATACAGAATGCGGGGCTTATCCCCCGAATATCAGCTAAGGTCCATCCAATTGCCTTCTTCTGCTTTTGGAGCACCGCCAATGTGGCATCAACCTGCATGTTAGTAAGACAAGAGGAAAGAATAACTGGCAAAGTTGAACTAGGGCCTAAGAACTCATACTTTAGGTGTGGAGGCAACGACTTCAACTCCAACACCGGAGGTTCCTCGATTGAAGGTTTTGTTGGTGGAGTCTTCCTATTTTCAAGATCCAAAGAGATTTTCCTAGGCTCATAAGAGTAAGAGCCCATTCCATGTAAAGCATTCACACACTCCACTCGGCCTTCATCCTCATTTACATCAAGATTCAACAAAATTGCCTCTAGAGGGTCCTCCACATTAATCATTGCACTAGTATCATCAACTATCACTGTCGTGACAAGGTTCACAAAAGAGCACACTTCAGAACTGTTGGGCTGCTTCATTGATTTGCACACATGAAAGACCACTTTCTCATCACCCACCCGGAAGGTGAGTTCCCCTGCTTCCACATCAACTAAGGCCTTCCCAATAGCAAGAAAAGGTCTTCCCAGTATGATTGGAACCTTATAATCTACTTCACAATCTAAGATCACAAAATCAGCTGGCAAGATAAATTTGTCCACCCGGACAAAGACATCATCAATAATACCCAATGGCCTCTTCATAGTTCTATCTGCCATTTGCAATCTCATGAAAGTCGGCCTCGGTTGCCCAATACCCAAAGTCTTGAAAACTGAGTAGGGCATCAAGTTAATACTTTCCCCCAAATCACATAGAGCTTTTGCAAAGTCCGCACTCCCAATGGTGCAAGGAATGGTGAAGGCACCGGGATCTTCTAGTTTTGGGGCCATTGACTGCACTATTGCACTAACTTGGTGGGTCATCTTGATAGTTTCACAATCCATGGTTCTTTTCTTTGTCACCAAGTCCTTCATGAATTTAGCATAACCCGACATTTGCTAGAGCCTCCACCAAAGGCACATTAATGGATAAGCTCTTCATCATGTCAATAAACTTCTTAAACTGATTCTCATTTTTCTGCTTCATGAGCCTTTAAGGATAAGGTGGAGGTGTCCTTGGCAAAGGAGCCTTGGTTTTAGGTACAACCATTTTTGGCATGTCTATTACGTGTTCCCTAGACGGGTTCACGTCATTCCGAGTTTCCACCTTGGCATCTTGGACATCAATCCTCACTTCCTCATTCACATTCTCATTAATCACATTTTCAAGCACCAAAGGAATCGCATCTTCTTGCAACTCAACTTCATCACTCAATTTTTTTTTGTTTGGAGGCATTCACATCACCGGCTCGTCCATTTCTTGTAGTTACTGCCATAACATGATTGTTCCCACCCTTCGGGTTAACTACCGTATCACTAGGTAGAAATCTCTTAGAACGAGTATTCAAGGATTGTGAAATTTGGCCTAATTGGACCTCCAAGTTTCTGATAGAAGTATTGTGGGAATCCAATTGAGCATCAGAGTCCTCATTCTTTTCATCATCTGTTCAAACATCATTTCAATTCTCCCCATTTCATTGTTGGAAGAACTAGGACCTTGGGATAGAAATGGGGGTGGATTGTTCGGTTGTTGATACATCGGGGGCCTTTGAAAGCCTTGCCCCCGATTTCCTTGATTGCCATTATTCCAACCGCCCTGATTGTTCCACCCCAGTTGTTGTTGTTGCCATTCCAATTACCCTGATTGTTCTGATTGCCCCAATTGGAATTTTGGTTGTTGTTCCCCCAATTACTATTCCATTGTTGTTGTTGATTGCCCCAATTACCTTGGGGTTTCCATTGTTGTTGTTTGGAAGAATTTCCCCTTTAGCCCTAATAATTGTTCACATATTGCACTTCTTCATTCTGCCCATCATAACCATCATCTTGGAATCAACCACAATCATTGTCATATTTATCCGAACTCCCTTAGCTCTATTGACCTCTTTGTATTCTTTTGTTCACTAGAATGTTGACACCCTCCATAGCATTTACTTGCCGCGGATTTTGAACCTGTTGTAACTGTGTCTTTGCTAGTTGGTTCATTGTTGTTATCAGCTCTGCTATAGCCTGCCCATGATCATGTAGCTCTTTGTGCAAGTGAGTGACTGTAGGTTCACCCTGTGGCACATTGGCTCTACTTTTCCAAGCGGAGGACGTGTCAGTCATCTCATCAAGAATGTCACAAGCCTCATCATAAGACAGCTTCATGAAATTACCCCCAGCAAGTTGGTTCACTATGCACTGATTTGTTGCATTAATGCCCCGGTAGAATGTCTGTTGTATCATTGCTTCAGTCATATCATTATTGGGACATTCCTTTACCATGGTTTTGTATCTCTCCCATATCTCATGTAAAGGTTCGATGGGCTCCTGCTTGAAAGCTAAGATCTCATCCCTCAATGCTTCCATGTGCTCCGGCGAGAAAAACTTTGCAATGAATTTATCTGCCAACTCATCCCAAGTAGTGATGGAATGATTGTGAAGTCATTCAAGCCAATCCAATGCCTTCCCTCTAAGTGAGAAAGGGAATAGTCTCAACCGAAGTGCATCCTCTAACATATTAGTTTGCTTGCTCCCCCAACAGGTATCCACGAAACCCTTGAGATTTTTGTAAGCATTCTGATTGGGAGCACCCGTGAAATACCCTCGTTGCTCCAACAATGTTAGCATCGCATTAGTAATTTGAAAATTGCCGGCCCGGATCTGGGGTGGGACAATTACACTAGCATATCCTTGGTTGGGAAGCACTCGAGCAGCCACTCTTGGAGGTTGCGGGGGAAGGTCTGGAATATTATCATTGGCCTTGAGGTACAATAGGAACCTCATCACAAATATTGTCATCTACCTCCTCCCCCGGCAGAAGATCTCCAAGAGGTGCATTGTTTGCTGCCATTTTGTACCTGAAGTTGTGACACACATAGATTAGTAACACAGAAGGAAAGAAGAACCATACACAAAACTATTTAGATAAATAGCCAAAACCGTTAGCTCCCCGGCAACGACGCCAAAAAGTGATCGGAGCCAACCCTACACCACTACGAAGTGGCGAGAGCGGTTGAAGCAGATTTTACCCGAGATGGTCGGGATCGAATCTATAGGGAGCTAGAAGTGGGAATTCGATTCCTATCTAAACTAGAGATTAGTATTGCCCTTAATTACTCTTCCAATCATCTTTTGGTTGGATATTACTTCTAATATTTATGCTAATGATAAGCTAAATTAAACTAAGAATGATTGCTTGTAGGGTTTTCTAATTAGTTAAAGAGGCACTAGGGAAGTGACTTTCTCCTAGGTGAATATTTGACGGGATCTAAAGCCTAAGGCAAAGACGTTATGTTGTGGATTGTGATATAGCCAATGCACAGAATTACTCACTCTATACCTCTCAGTAGCTTAAGTGACTTTGGCCTAATTGACTTTCTCAAAACCAATCGGGTGTCAAATTTGTGCAAGCAATATAGGCTCAAGTCGGGTATTACTATCTCTAGGTTTAACCCTTTAATTGGGGCTATCAATCTCTTGATTACACCCCAATTCCTTGTTGGACTGATTTTCCTGGACTCAAGCTCTCTTTCTCAAGAAGAACCCAAGTTAAATAGGCACAAATTAGTGTTTGCAACCACTAATTCAACATGGAAAACACAAATCAGTCCAAATATCAACTACCCATAAACATCTAAGCCTTAAATCAAAATACCCATCAAATACCCACACTAGGGTTGAGCCACAACCCTAACTAATGGGTCTAGCTACTTATAATAATGAAAGAAAACTGATAAATAGATGAATAATAACCTATAAGATTTAATTACAATCTAATAATTGAAGATTCAATGATAAACCCACTATAAAATTACTCAAAATAGTCAAAAACCACCGTTCACGTGCTCAGTTGAAAGTTAGATTACAAAAGATGCCCTAAAAATGTGAAAAGAAAGTATTTATACTAGGCCAAATTTTCTGGACAAAAATACCCCTGATGATGTAGTGCGGTCCGCACAAAATGCACCGCGGACTGCAATGAGGCTTCTTGGCTTAATTGATCATTCTCTGAATCTGGCCATCGCGGGCCGCATAAAATGCATCGCGGCCGCGGTGGCTTCAATGCGATCCGCACAAAATGGCTTGTGGACCGCGCTGGCTTCAATCTCCATTTTTCATAACTCTCTGAATCTCATCTCCGTGGACAGCACAAAATGAAGTGCGACCGCGGTAAGGCTACTGTGGTCCGTACAAAATGGTTTGCGGCCGCAGTGCTTGAGTTACCAAAAATTGCACCTCTCTAAATCTCCTCACTACGGACCAAACTAAATGGATTGCGGCCGTAGTGGATCTGTTTTAACTGTGCTTGGACTTGTTCTTGGTATTTATGCATGTTTTACTCCTTTTTGAGCTAGTTTTGACTAATTGTCACCTTTTTGACCAAACCCTGCAAACAAGTACAACATGTAAGCCTTTGGGACTATTTTGTTTACATTTTTAATCAAAACTCAAGTAAAAAGGAGTGTACAATGAACTAGAATCCCTAGTTATCAAGGTCCACTCTTTAAAGTAGTGTAAAGTTACATGTAGCTTGTTCAAGTACCTCTACATTCGATCTTCTCGGACATCGAAAATTCTGTTGACTTGGTTTACCACAAGTAGGGAATCACGTTTGGCCTCGATGACCTCTGGTCCCAAACATTTAGCCAACTCGAGACCTGCAATCATGGCCTTATACTCGGCCTCAGTATTAGTTAACTTCGAAGTTTTGATAGATTATCTAATTATGTTACCCGTAGGTGACTTCAAAATGATGACCAAGCTAGACCCTTTCACGTTCGAAGCGCCGTCGGTGAAGAGGGTCCACATCCCCGATGATGTTCCTGATTTTAATAATAGTTCCTTTATTATATCGGGTACGAGGGCTGGCATGAAGTCAACCACAAAGTCTGCCAAGATTTGATGGTTGTTCGGGGTTGATACTCAATATCGTACCCGCTGAGTTCCACAGCTCATTTGGCCAATCGCCCCGAGAGTTTGGGTTTATGCAAAATATTTCAAAGGGGATATGTAGTTACAACACATACTAGGTGACATTGGAAATACGGTTTTAATTTACTAAAGGCACTTATTAAAGCAAGCGCTAATTTTTCTATGTGAGGATACCTAGTTTCGGCCTCACCTAAGGTCCGACTAACATAGTAAACATGGAATTGCATACCTTGCTCTTCTTGAACTAGGACCCCACTTACTGCTATTTTCGAGACTGCCAAGTACAAATAGAGTTGCTCGTCTGCTTTCGGGGTGTGAAGCAGTGGAGGCTTGACAGGTATCATTTTAGTTCTTCTAAGTCTTGTTGGCATTCCGGGGTTCATGAAAAACCGCTCTTCTTCTTAAGTAGTGAGAAGAACCGGTGACTTCTATCTTAGGACCTTGAGATGAATTGCCCTAGGGTGTCTATGCGCACGGTCAACCTCTGCACGGACTTCACATTATCTATGACTTTGAAATTCGATAGCTTTGATTTTATCGGGGTTGATCTCGATCCCCCGATCGGACACCATGAAGCCGAGCAACTTGCCCGAGCCGACCCGAATGCACACTTTTCTGGGTTGAGTTTCATGTTGTACCTCCTTAGTATATCGAAAGTCTCCTGCAAATGTTTCAAATGGTCCTCTGCTCGCAGGGACTTAACTAACATGCCATCAATATAAAATTCCATAGATTTCCGTATTTGTTCTTCGAACATTTGATTTACTAGGCGTTGATAAGTTACACCAATATTTTTTAGTCCGAACGGTATTAAGTTATAACAATAGGTGTCGTGTTTAGTGATAAACGAAATCTTTTCCTGATCCTCCGGGTTCATCTATATTTGATTGTATATGGAGTAGGCATCGAGAAAATTGAGAATCTCATGGATGGCCGTGGCATCGATCATGCGATCGATGTTCGGTGAAGGAAAAGAATCCTTAGGGCAGGTCTTGTTCAAGTCCTTATAGTCAATGCAAATTCTAATTTTATTTCTCTTATAGTCTAAGGACTACCACTACATTTTCTAACCATTCAGGGTATTTTACTTTCCGAATGGACCCTATTTTGAGAAGTTTGGTTACCTCATTCTTGATGAATGCATGAATAACCTCGGACTGGGGCCTTCTCTTTTTCTTTACTGGATGGAACTTCGGGTCCAAGCTTAATCGATGGGTAGTGAACTCTGGTGGGATTCCGGTCATATCGAGATGGGACCAAGCAAAACAATCTATGTTATCTAAAAGAAATTTAATAAGTTTTTTCCTGAGCTGAAGAGTTAACCCCGTACCCTATTATACCTTTTAATCGGGAAGATGCTTGATCAGTATGATTTGTTCCAGCTCTTCGACCATCAACTTTGTTGCGTCAGAATCATCGGGGATTATGAAGGTTTGAGGTATCATATAATCATCATTCTTGAAAGTTTCCTGCTCCTCTGATCTGGTCGAGGCTGATGGTTGTGGTTGCTATTTGACTTCCTGATTTCCCTTTGAATTCGATCCCTTTGCCGACGAAAGTGTTGACACCGGTATCACTTCAACGATTACGAACATCTCCTTGGCAGCGAGCTGCTCTCCGTATACTATTTTGATTCCCTCAGATGTCGGGAACTTTAGAACCTGGTGAAGGGTTGAGGGTGTTGCTCTCATGTTATGGATCTAAGGCCTCCCGAGCAGGGCATTGTACCTCATATCACCCTCGATTACATAGACCTTTGTTTCTTGTATGGTTCTGGCCATGTTCACCGACAAGATAATTTCCCCTTTGGTGGTTTCACTTGCCATGTTGAAACCGTTAAACACTGAGGTTGCGGGCTTAATTTGATCTTGTAGGACGAGTTGTTCTACGATCCTTGATCGAATAATGTTGGCCGAGCTACCTGGATCAACCAACACACATTTAACTTGAATTTTATTCATAAGGATAAATATTACCAGTGCGTCGTTATGAGGTTGTTCGATCCCTTCCACATCCTCGTCGTTAGAAGACAAGGTCTCTTCTGGTAAGTAGTCTCGAGTTCGTTTTTCTCCCATGATTGTCACCTTGGTGCATTTGAATACCCGTTCTTGAGGAATATCGCCCAATGGTCATGTAAATCACAAGCTATGTCTCTCTTTGATCATTCTGTCTGTTTGAATCTCTATTTTAGAAGTGGTTCTTGGCCCGATCACTTAAGAATTCTAGAAGGTGCCCCTCGTTGAACAACCGGGATACTTCCTCCCTTAGTTGTCTGCAGTCTTCTGTTTTATGGCCATGGGTGCCATGATACTTGCATATTTGGTTCGGGTTTCTCTTGACCGGGTCGGTCTTCAGAGGTCTAGGCCACCTGGCATCTTTGATATGCCAATGGCCGATATTATGGCAGAAGTATCTATGCTGAAGTTATATTCTGATAGTCGGGGTACTTCTTTGGACCCCGCGTCCCTATCGAAAGCACTCTTGCTCATGAGCCCTCGGGAACTTTGTCCCTGATCATTTCTTCTATCATTCCGAACGGGGTTGTGTCCAAAACCGCTATTTCTACGATCTCTATCGTATGCCTGATATCTATCTCTGTTTGATCGTGGTCCCCGATCAACATCCCTTTTAACTCTGTCTACGGGCCTGTTGGGATAAATCAAACCAATTGGAGCCCCCAGTTGATCGTCTTCGACCCTAATCTTTGACTGATATGATTATGTACGTCGGACCAAGTGACGACTGGATATTCAATCAAATTCTGCTTTAATTGTTGCGAAGCTATGGAACTCCGTTCGTTGAGACCTTGAGTGAAGGCTTGAACGGCCCAATCGTCGGTGATCGGTGAAAAATTCCATCCGTTCGATTTGAAATCCAGATACGAATTCCCTAAGCATCTCATTGTCTTTTTGCCTTACCTTGAATAGGTCCGACTTTCTGGTTGCAACCTTAGTGGCTCCAGTGTGCGCCTTCACAAAAGAATATGCAAGCATAGCAAATGAATCAATATAATTAGGTGGTAAATTATGGTACCATATCATGGTACCCTTTGATAGAGTTTCTCTGAATTTCTTCAGCAACACGGATTCAATCTCGTCATATTCCAAGTCATTTCCCTTAATAGCACACGTATATGAGGTGACGTGTTTATTTGGATCTATTGTCCTGTTATACTTCGAAATCTCGGGCATACAGAACTTCTTTGAGATTGGATTCGGAGCCTCCCTCGGGAGGAAAAGTTTTTGGATAAACTTTTGGAATCGAGTCCTTTCAATACAGGTGGTGCCCCCGGATTTTGGTCGACCCTAGAGTTATAAGTTTCCACCTTCTTATCATTTTCCTCGATCTTCTTTTCTCCTGTCACGATTCGCTTTGTAAGTTCCTCGAGCATTTTTATGATAGCTGAGTTTGCAACGTCTCGAATATCATTCGAAGGCTAATTCCGCCTTCTTCACCACTCTATGCATTTTGATCGGCTTTTCGAGCATCTTTACAGATGCTATTCTCAGGGTCGACGCCCAAATCCCCATTAATGGCAATATGAGAGCTGACGTTGATTGGGACCACGACCAGAGCTCCATCGGGTTTAATTGGAGGTACTCTGTTTCCTAGGGCTATTGTCTGTGTGTGGGGGTGCTACTTAGGAGTTTGACATGTTGATCTTGAAATCAAACACTTCAAAGAACAAGCGTAATATAATGTGTGTTACGAAAATTGTACCAGGCAATCACTATTATCCTTAGCCCCACGGTGAGCGCCAAACTGTTTGCCCTTAAAATTAGATAACAATTAAACTTATAAGTTGTTTTAAAGATATGTAATTTCACTTGGCATAAACTAATAAATAAAAGAATTAATTCTAGGAATTAACGGTAAAACAAAGCAAACCAATGCGATGAACATTTATGGTCCTTGAGCTAATTGCCCTCGAACCAGCTGAACAAGCTATTGAAAGTATGAACTCGACAATAGAGCTTGCAAAAGATAAAAGTGTGATATATTGCTTTGATATGCGTGAATGTAAGATGATTACAAATGGTTAAGACCCTCTTTATATAGTACAGGAATCTTATATACGGTATAATTCTAATTACAGAAAGAAATCCCATGATTAGCTAAACAACCGTCCTTGATTTGATCTGTTCCGAGATTTCTGCCATGATCTTCGACTAGTCACGGATATCTCGTCTTTCCGTTATTATGGTACTTCGGTCTCGCTCGATGTCTATCCCGTTCGATCTCGATCATTATTTGTCTCAATCTCGACAGGTACTTCGAAACCCGAACATGGTACCTTATCCTCCCGTCTTGGTCTGATATGCTAGAGGGCCGATCCTCGATCGATCCCTTTGGTTTTGGTTAATCAGCAAAATCGGGTGGGCCCGGTTTAACCGTATATATATATATATATATATATATATATATATATATATATATATATATATATGTATATATATGTATGTATTTTGTTTCTTGTTTGTAACCTCTGCCATACAAACCCCATCCTTCCCTACCTCTACTTCGAAACCCGAACTTGGTACCTTATCCTCGTGTCTCGGTCTGATATGCTATAGGGCCGATCCTCGATCGATCCCTCTGGTCTTGGTTAATCAGCAAAATTAGGTGGGCCCGGTTTTAACCGTATATATATATATATATATATGTATGTATTTTGTTTCTTGTTTGTAACCTCTGCCATACAAACCCCATCCTTCCCTACCTCTACATGCGAATTTGTATTTTAAAATTATGAGACCAGCTACCTTGATATTTTTTTGTTCTGAAATGGAAATATTATGCTAGTTGTTTGTTCGCCTCAGGTTTAAGGCCCTCACTCTTTGACTCGACAAACAACATTCATGCCCTCGTAAGCTTTATCTCAGTAAATACTCGGCCTAAATTATTAAAAACAAGATATTTAAATAAACTATTAAATTGTAGGTTTGTAATAGATTATAGTATAAATTACTGGTGTAAAATATAAAAAAAGTGACATAATTAGCCGGTGAAATATCAAGTAGAGTTTGAAACATAAAATAATAATTCGTTTTTATTAGTTTGAATTATGGAAGAGATGAGCACCGTTTACGATCGAATTGGTTCTATGCTCCCAATAGACATATCGAGCTAGAGCGTGTTGAGTCCCTAGGTAGAGCACGTTTGACATGTAAATTCTTTTTTTAGTAGTTGGCTGAGTTATTTCATGGAGTCCTAGAGCAGCGGTAAAGTTGTATTCGTGTGATCTATAAGTTACGGGTTCGAGCCGTGGATTGGGTCCGGCATTTTCCTGAACCCTACATAAATGCGGAATATTTTATATACTGTACTACCTTTTTGTGGCCAAGTCAATAATATCCTTAAAGAAGTGGAATATGTCGAGAAATCTAATTGTATCGACCTGTTCGACTATGTGCTTGAAACAACGGAAACAACTATCCGAAATTGCTTGATCTAGAGTCCAGGAGTACGAGTTTTAATTCACATTATAAAGCAAAGTTTTCTGTTTTCTTAGTGCAAAATTGTATCTTGGAAAAGAATGTTTACAGGTTAAAATGTAAATGATGCTATACGCTCTTTTGGACAAATTAGGTTCTTAATGAAATGATAGACGTTGTTCTTTCGAAAAAAGAAAAAAAAAAACAGTCAAAATTGTACCGTCACATGACAACGCAAAACTATGTACCTGAGTAAGTTGTCTCACCTCAAAAGCGGATGACAATTGAATTTATAGGTGATTTTAAAGATATGCGAATTAATTCAATACAAATGATAAATTGCGTCAGATTAAACAAATAAATGATGTGATAAATTGTCAAACCAGTTAAGAGGTGTGATTCCAGACTCAGTAACAACCTTAATGATATGCTTGCCTTTGATCCTGGACTCACAATAACGAAGCACCGCTGAACAAAAGTAAGAACTTTGAATAATAGAGAAAATGAGAGCATATTGCCTTGATGTGTGTGTGTCACAATCCTCATCTAATGAATAGTCAGACTCCCCTTTATATTGTAGGGGAATTTTACCCTAAGTACAATTCTATAAAAGGTAAAATCTTCTGTTTTACTAATCTCTGATCTTCTGCTGGTACGAGTCGAGATTCACGCCGTAACATTTGGTTGGGCGCGGATGCCACGACCCTTTGTTAGTCATGCTCGATTGTCTGATATGTTCTCCAAAGTTTAGGGGTTCGAATCGGACCTGGGAGTGTGGCCCTGATTGGTCCGAGGGCAGGTATTTTGCCTGGACCTTGATTCGAGGGGCTCCTTGCCTCGATTCTGGTTCCTTATAGTCACATCTCTGCTCCATTCACTTCATCCATAACCGAGGCATCCGAAGGGCTTGGTTTCACCCATATACAGATAGTCCCCTCGTTTCTCGAAGAGTAAGTTTACAGAAACGACATATGCACTTCGATTCCTTCTCCAATACGCCATGATAGAAATGATAGAGAATCCGAAGCATCCCATCAGTCGTGTCATTATGACTTCAAACACGCGTTAGTCATCAGCTGGTTGTCCTTGAACGCGAAACCGTGCGATCCTTCTAAATACTTCAGTCCTTCGTTCATTTTTCACCTGTTTACCAAGCTTCTACCTTCGAATTTTTCAGGATATTACTACCCTTCTTCATACTCCAAAATTGTTACCTCCGTTCTTCAAGATTTCTCAGTAAGTTGCAAGCTTTTACTAGCACTTGACCTTTCATCTTTCAACCTTTCTTCATATTTTTAACCTTTTCCCAGATAACAATGGCCAAAACTTCCAAATCTGTTCCCCAAAAAGTCACTTCTTCTTCTCAACCGACCATCGAAATCGATGAAACCACTTCCGATGTGGTCGTCCTCGAGAGGTCCGCTACATACGTGGCTACCGATGAACCACCTGCCGAACCTCCTTGAAAATGTTTATTCCCGGGGGTTGTTTGGTCGCCGATGACTTTAAGGTTGAGAAGCAATCGTCGATGCAGGGCAGGCGTGATGATGCATCGAGATATATTTGCTCAATCACCAAAGATATCCTCCCCGAGGTCCAAAAGGACTCTATTTGGGCAGGCAAGGACATAGTGGTCCTCGACCTTGAGGAGGCCATTACTACCCATGTTGAGGGATATCTAACTGTTTACACTTATCCCTTCACACTAGGCCCAACGGACTCGATTATTCTGGACTTGTGTAAGAGGTATGAAATATGTCTCGGTCAGATCCACCTATCGTCGTGAAGGATCGTAATCCTCCTTCGTTACTTTGTGAACAAAATTTACTCCTGTCAGCTCACCATCGATCATCTACTCCACATGTACAGTCCTCGAGTCATCCTAGGGGGACTGATAAAGCTTGTACGTTGGGCTACCAAATCCCCCTTCTCAAACATCGATGAGGACCGGGATTGGGGCTGGCAAGGACGCTTCATCCGGGTGAGGACCGTAGACTTGATTCCTGCCAAGTTTAGGCCATTCCCCGAGAAGTAGAATGCATCAGATAAGCAAAACTTTCCTTTAAATTTCAAATTTACATTCATCTCTTTTTTGCTTACCAGTATTTGTGGTGGTGCAACTGTTGCTCGAGTCCCAAATGTTGTCCCTCGAATCAAGGAGTGGATCGAGGGGATTTTCTCACAGATGCCTTATTTTGAGCGCTCATGGCGCAAACTGTTGAAGGGCCGTTGGGAGGCCCGTTCTCACGGTATGATCTCTTTCTCGAATAAGTAATATTATCTCCTTTTAGCATCACGTTCTCATTCCCTTTCTTTTCTTTTCACAGGCTTGCCTAAGACCATTGAGTTTAGGCCTCCAGTAGGGGATGAGGACCTTTCTGTCAATCCCTCCGCTTAGGGGCAACAACAGGAGAGAAGAAGAAAAGAAAGGCTCTACGTTCCCCGAGTTCAGAGAAGAAGAAACCTAGGAGAAGATTGGCCTGCAAGCCAAATGAGAGCTCCAGCTCTCGAGCATCCGACTTGGACTCGCTCTTCTGGCATAGGGATGAACCCGATGAGGATGATCTTTTTACGTCCCATAAACCGACTTTCCCCGAAGAGCGGGCAACAACCGAGGGGGAAACAACAGAGGTTGATCCTCCTCAGGTTCAGGAGGCCGATGTAGAGATGAGGGCTGAGGCCTCTCATGATGCCGGCTTCGCTCCACTCGGTGTCATAGAGATTTCGGGGTCACCTTCATTTACCACCTCCATGTTCGATGAAGCCCGGAGGCTGAAGGAGTGATCCAACGAAGGGGCCCACGGTATAGACAATCCCCTTCGTACTTTTTTTGAAGGTGTGGACTTGACCGCTCTGGAAGAATTCTCCGAGTTGGGATACTTGGAGGTGCCGAGAAAAGATCCATCTTCTGAGGTCGACAGGCAGAACTCGAGCCCAAAATTAATCAACCAGTTTCTCTCCCCGAGCACGGATCTTGTCCCTAAGAGGTTAATAATCATCATCGTCTTGGAGGATGACCGGATTTTTTCTACTCCGTAGGAATAGCGAGTTACCTCTGGTGCCTGGTAACCAAAGACGACCAAGCAAAAATGAATGAGGTAGGTGTGTCGTGCCTGTTCAACGAAGTGCAACAGGCGTTGAATCAGGTAAGGCATTATTTCTCTTTTTCATCCTCTGACTTAGTTCTTGATATTTCTCACATCTTCTTCTTTTTATTTTTTTGCAGGCCTCAGAACTCCACCATGAGAGCATTCTTTGATACCGGGCTGAGGTTAACCAGCTGAGGCTGAGGCCAAGGAGCTTCCTGAGAAAAGAGATATGCATAAGCTTCTCAGCGAGCAACACGAAGGGGTCGTCAAGAATCTCCGGTGGGAGTTGGATGTGGCTCAGAAGGATCATGCAAACTTGTTGGAACATGTAAAGATTTTCTAGGTTTTCGATGACATAGCCACAACAACTAACGACCAAACCTCGCAGGTCCAATAGAATATTGGCCAGATCGACCAACTCCGGGCTGAAATGAACGAGGTCCAGGCCATGGCTGATGTCTAGAAGGGAAAAATAGATCGGATAGCTTCGGAGAAGGAGACCGCCCGAGAGCAGCTGACATCGGTAGAGGTCCAACTCTGAGTGGCGAAAGAGAAAGCCAAAGCACGGGCTCGACAAATCGAGGACCTCCAAGCTCAACTGGGCTCGACCGTTGCTGAACGAGATACCCTTGGCAAGGATCTCGAAATAACGAGGTCTGAATCGGAAACAACCAGGGATGATACTAAAGAGATAGTGGCCCACTACAAGGCCTATATCGAGGCATCCGAGGCCCGCTTGAAAGTTACCGTTGAGTACGTAAAGCGGTTGTCTCGGAGGGAGACCCACGAGGAAATCCATGCTTGAGGTTTTTACCTGTCGGCCGAGATCGAAGATACGAAAATGCTCGAGGTTGAGGCCAAAAAGTCGGCTGAGCCCGAGGGTGAAGAAGGCTCAGAGGGCTCCGACAAACCCGAAGATAGAGAAGACCTCGATGGCTTTGGTGATGAGGCAGGTTCTGGCGAAGATCAGGCGTAGGTGCCTTAGGAATTTTCCTTTGTTATTGCACTTTGTACATTTATTTTGTTGAGGCCGTTTTCTTTGGCCTATGTAAAGACACTTTTGGAATGTATATAAGGCTTTTTCCCTTTTGTCAATTTTTGAGTCTATTATTTTTGGCATCCTCTTTATAATTACAAAGATTTCAAATGTCTTAGCATGGAATAAAACGTAGTAATATGTTATTGTTCGGAGGTTCGAACAAGACTTGTTCTTGATGTAAATTTTGTTTGAAAATTAAGGGGGCTCGGTATGACCGAAATCTTTCCCCAAAGTTCCCATTTAGATGTTTTTAGACTATAATATATTCGAGGGTAACCTTTGAACTGGTTTGGAATTTTGAAAGCCTTATGTTTTGATTACGGGCTTCGAACGTCTCCGAGCCATTTTTAGGGCGGCCATAGCCTTTTAAGTTTAGGCATTACCTAATAGGCTTTGTGCCTCAGGGTTTCAATAGACCAAGCCGTCCGAGCTTATCTTGGACGACAGTCCCCGAGTGGGGGTTGCCATAGTCGTTTATGTTTAGGCACTGCCTAATAAGCTTTTGTGCCTATGGGCCTCAATAGCCTGAGATCTCTGAGTTTTTCTTGGATTACGGTCCCCGAGAGAGGTCGATCTATTGTATCTGGATAGAGGCAGCCCTTGGGCACGATATCCTTAAGGAACAAAATGTAATAGTCTTAAGAGACAAAATATGTATCTGCAAGGTAGAAGCTTTCTTTCATTCCTATGCGTGATATACAAGATTGTAAGTGTGTACAAGCTTCGTGTTAGGGCTAGAGTAGTCTATGCGGGCACAATTCATATGACCATTTAGCCCTTACAATAAACCCTATCCACCGAGCCCAGACTGTTCAATCGCAAAGTTTCCTTCCTTGCTAAAAATCATTACTAAAATCATTACCTGAGGGTGATGACACTGAATACTATTGATGTGACCATCGACTTTGGATATTGTTGCCTTATTAAAAACCTGATGTTGCCTAACAAGGGAAAAAGAGTGCAATGCGTGCTTTCAGGCCTAACAACGACATTGTCCTTTGGCTATTACCTGAAAGTGTTAGTCCAATTCGCAACATGTATAAAAAGAATGAATAGGGTCGTACCTTAGTAGTAGTATCGCTTTAAGTCAGTTACGTTCTAGTTGCTCGATAGCCGCTCAATGTTCCTTCTTCGAGATTGTACGAACCTTTATCGGCAATCTCGTTAATTCAATATGGACCTTCCCAATTCGATCCCAACTTCCCTTTGTTCGGGTTTTGGGTATTCAGTGTCAGCTTTCTTAACACCAAGTCACCGACATTGAGGTGCCAGATCCTTTCGTTCGAGTTTCGGGTATTCAGTGTCACCTTTCTTAACACCAAGTTTCCAACATTGAAGTATCAGAGGTTGGCTCTCCGATTATAATACCTTTCGATCCGTTGCTTCTGGGCGGCCAACTGTAAGAGGGCGACCTCACACCTTTTATCCAATAGTTCCAGGCTTGTGCTCATGGCCTCATCGTTTAACTTTTCAGTCACATATCGAAACCTAAAACTCGGTTCTCCCACCTCGACCGATATTAGTATTTCGGCATTGTAGACCAACAAAAACAAGGTGGCCCCGGTACTAGACTTTGAGGTCGTACTGTATGCCTATAAGACTTCGGCAAAATTTTCTTCCATTCTCCTTTGGCATTAGTCAACCTTTTCTTAAGGTTTTAGAGTATAGTTTTGTTTGTCGACTCCGCTTGCCCATTCCCACTAGGGTGACAGGGTGTTGATAAGATCCTTTTGATATTATAGTCTTTGAAAAATTTGCTTACCTTGCTGCCAATGAACTTCTTCCCGTTGTCATATACGATCTCGGTCAGCATTCCGAACCGACATATTATGTGGTCCTAGATAAAATCAATAACTTCTTTTTCCCTAACCTTTTCGAATTCCTGAGCTTCAACCTATTTAGAAAAAGAGCCAGTCATAAATAGTATAACTTGAACCTTACCCGATGCCAATGGCAGGGGACCGACAATGTCCATTCCCCATTTCATGAATGGCCAAGGTGACAAGACCGAATGTAGTAGCTCCCCAGGCTGATGCATTATTCGTGCATGCCTCTGACAGCCGTCACATTTTTTCACGAACTCCTTCGCATCTTTATCCATGTCGATCCTGTAATAGCCGGTCCTGATTATCTTACGAACCAATGATTCAGCCCTCGAATGGTTACCACAAGTGCCTTCGTGAACCTCCCTCAAAACATATTCAGTGTCTCCCAGACCTAGACATATGGTGAGTGGGCCATCGAACATTCTTCTAGACAGGGTATTATCTTCAGACAGGCTAAACCTGGCTACCTTCATGTGCAGAGCCTCGACTCTTTAGGATACGAGGGCAGTTTCCCGGTCTTCAGGTAATCTATATATCTGTTTCTCCAGTCCTAGGTTAAGATTGTGGAGTTTATCTCGGCGTGTCATTCTTCCACTACCGATTTCATGAGTTGTACGACCGTCCTAGAGCTAAATTCGTTGTCATCGACTGATGACCCCAAGTTAGCCAGAGCATCGGCTTCGCTATTGTTATCCTGGGGCACGTGTTGTAGGGTCCATTCCTTGAATCAATGCAACGTTACTTATAGTTTATCCAAGTATCTTCGCATTCATTCCTCCTTTACTTCGAATGTCCCATTGACTTAGTTCACCACAAGGAGGGAATCACATTTATCTTTGATCACTTTGGCCCCCAGGCTTTTAGACAATTCGTGACCTACAATCATGGCCTCATACTCGGCCTCATTTTTAGTCAATTTCACAGTTCTAATAGATTGCCTAACTACGTTACCCAAGGGCGGCTTCAACACGATGCCTTGCATTCGATGCACCATCCGTAAATAGGGTCCATATTTTTGAGGGGGTCCTCGAGGTTAACAATAATTCTTTTTCAACCTCTGTTATTAGGGCTGGCGTGAAGTCATCCATGAAGTCTGTTAAAATTTGACACTTGATGGCGGTTCGGGGTCGATATTCAATATCGTACCCGCTAATTTTCATCACCCATTTGGCCAATCGTCCCGAGAGTTTGGATTTGTGCATTATATTCCTCAATGGATAAGTAGTCACGACACATATGGGATGGCACAAAAAATATGGCCTTAACTTCCTGGAGGTGCTTAGCAATGCGAGCGCCAATTTTTCTAGGTATGAATACCTTGTTTCGGCCTCGCTTGGAGTCCTGCTAACATAATATATAGGAAATTGCTTACATTTTTCTTCCCGGACTAAGACTCTACTTATTGCTATCTCGGATACCGCCAAGTATAGGTACAACTACTCGTCTGCCTTCAGAGTATGAAGCAAAGGTGGACTCAAACGGTACCGTTTCAATTTTTCCAAAGCTTGATGGCACTCTGGGGTCCATGATAAGTTATTCTTCTTCTTCAATAACGAGAAAAATAGATGAATCCTATTAGAGAACCTTGAAATGAACTGGCCTAGGGCGGCTATGCGCCTGGTTAGCCTTTGAACGGCCTTGACATTGTCCACCATAGTGATATCTTCTATGGCCTTGATCTTGTTGAGATTGATCTCGATTTCCTAGTTGGACACCATGAATCCAAGGAACTTCCCGGACCCAACCCTGAATGCGCATTTCTTTGGGTTCAGCTTCATATTGTATTTCTTCAGTATGTTGAAGGTTTCCTACAAATATTCTAAATGGTCCTCTGCTCGTAGGGACTCGTCTTTGATAAATGCATGCTTGACTTCAGACTGAGGCCTCATTTTCTGTTTAACTGGGTAAAACTTCGGATCCAAGCTCAACTTGTGAGTAGAAATTTCCGGCAGAATCCCTATAATGTCAAGATGGGACCAAGCGAAGCAATCTATGTTAGCTATAAGGAATTCAATGAGTTTTTTCCTAAGCCCAGGAGTTAGTCCCATGCCCAGGTATACCTTCCGATCGGGCAGGTTCTTGATCAACCTGACTTGCTCCAGCTCCTTAACCGTTGACTTGGTGGCATCGGAATAGTCAGGGGCTATGAAAGACCTAGGGACTCCGTAGTCGTCATCCTCGCCTATATCTTGTTTTTCTTGTTCGGTCAGGGCCGACGTTAGTGATTGCTATTTGGTTTCCCTCTTGGTGAATAAACTCGGTTCTTTGATGCCGAGAGTGCTGATATCGAGACCACCTCATAGACCGCGAACATTTCTTTTGCGGCCGGTTGCTCCCCATAAACTATTTTGATTCCTCCCGGCGTAGGAAATTTCAACGTTTAATGTAGCGTCGAGGGTACTGCCCTCATGTTGTGAATCCATAGTCTCCCAAATAAAGCATTGTATCTCATATCTCCTTCGATCACGTAGAACTTTGTTTCCTGAATGGTTCCGGTGGTGTTTACCGGTAGGGTTATGTCCCCTTTAGTAGTCTCACATGCCTTGTTGAATCTATTAAGGCTCAGACTGCAGGCACTATTTGGCCTTGTAGACCCAATTGTTCCAACACTTGATCTGATGATATTGGCCGAGCTACCTAGATCAATTAACACACGCTTAATTCTAGATTTATTTATGAGTACATATTTTACTAGTGAATTATTATGTGGTTTCATAATGCCTTCAGCGTCCTCGTCGTTGAATATTACGGTTCCCTTCGGTATATAATCTCGAGTATATTTTTCCCTTATAATGGATACTTTGGTGCATTTTAACATTGGCCCTTGGGGGAGATCAACTCCACCAATGATCATATTGATGATGTGCTGAGATTCCTCTTGCTCGATCTACTTGTTGGCATCCCTATTCCTAAAGTGATTTTTAGTTCAAACACTCAAAATTCTCGGATGTGCCCATTGTTGAATAATCGGGTTACTTCTTTACTCAATTGTCAGCAGTCTTCGGTTTTGTGGTCGTGAGTGCCATAATATTGACAAATTATATTGGGTTCCCTTTGGGCAGGATCGTACTAAAACGATCGAGGCCATTTAGTATATTTGATGCATCCGATGGCTGATACGATGCCGGTAGCATCGACGTTGAAGTTGTACTCCGATAAACCTTGGTGCTTCCTTATACCCGATGGGTCTGTCAAAACCACTTTTGCTCATGAGTCCCCGATTATTTTTACCTCGATCACTCCTTCTTTCACTCCTCGCAGGGTTGCGTCTGGACCCACTACTCGTTCGATCTCCATTGTATGGTTGATACCGATCTCTGTTTGATCTTGGTTCGTGATTGACAACTCTTTTTGATCTGTCACTAGTCCTGACGGGTTAAATAGATTAGGAAGGGGCCCAAGCTAATCGCCTTTGACCCTGATTTTTGATTGGTACTTGTTATAGATGTTGTCCTAAGTTAGTGCCGGGTATTCTATCAAATTTTGCTTCAACTACTATGAAGCCAGTGAACTTTGGGGATTGAGTCCTTGGGTATGCCTGAACGACCCAATCTTTTGCGATCGGAGGCAGATCCATCCGTTCCATTTGAAACCTCGATACGAATTCCCTAAGCATCTCGCTATCTCGTTGTTTTACCTTGAAAAGATCTGACTTCCTTAGCTTGACCTTGATGGACTAGGCGTGTGCTTTTACAAAGGCATCTACAAGCATAGCAAACGAGTTAATAGAATTAGGGGTAAGTTGTGATACCATATCATAGCTCCTTTTGACAAGGTTTCTCCAAACTTTTTCAGCAGAATGGATTCGATTTCATCATCCTCCAAGTCGTTCCCCTTGATGGCGCACGTGTAAGAGGTCATATGTTTATTTGGATCAGTTGTTCCGTTATACTTCGGGATCTTGGGCATACAGAACTTCTTAAGGATTGGCCTTGGAGTTGCGCTCGGAGGGAAAGGCTATTGGACAAACTTCTTGGAATCCAAGGCTTTCAGTATCGGTGGTGCTTCTGGGATTTGATCGACCCTAGAGTTGTAGGAATCTATTTTTTTGTCGTTAGCTTCGATTCTCTTTTCTCCCATTTCTACCCGTTTCATCAATTCCTAGAGCATCTTTATTATCTCAGGATTGGTCCCGGTTTCGCTTTACTCGGCCTTTTTGTGACTAGTTCATTTCTGCGAGTGTTTTCCAAGGATGGTTCGAAATCAACTCTGATGGGGGCACAATTTTGGTTCTGCAACTGGGATATCGCTGCCTATTGAGCTTGTAACATTTTGAAGATCACCTAAAGTTGATCCCATTGCCTTCACTACCGTGCATATCCCTGGATACCGACCTGGCTCCCCCACAAATGCTGTTTTTCGGATCGGTGGGCATGTTAGCATCAATGGCCATATGGGAGTTGGCGTCGATTGGGTCTACGACCTGTTGGGGTCAGCAGGGTGAACCTTGTTGCCGTGTTGTAGAAATTTGTATCAAATTGCCACTATTATCCTTAACCCCCATGGTTGGCGCCAAACTGTTTACCCTAAAAAACGGATAACAATTGAATTTATATGTGATTTTAAGGATATGCGGATTAATTCAATACAAATAATAAATTACGTTAGATTAAACAAATAAAGGATGTAATAAATTGTCAAACCACTTAAGAGGTGTAATTCCAGACTCAGTAATAACATTGCCTGCCTTCGATCCCGAACTCACAATAATGAAGCACTGATGAACAAAAGTAAGAACTTTGAATAATAGAGAAAATAAGAGTATATTGTCTTGATGTGCGTATTACTATCCTCCTTTAATGAATAGTGAGACTCCACTTTATATAGTAGGAGAGTTTTACCCTAAGTACAATTCAATAAAAGGCAAAATCTTCCGTTTTACTAATCACTGATCTTCTGCCAGTACGAGCCAAGATTCACGCCGTGACATCTGGTTGGACGCAGATGTCACGGCCCTTTGTTAGTTGTGCTTGATTGTCTGATAACGTTCTCCGAATTTTAGGGATTCAAATCGGACCTGGGGGCATGGTCCCGATTCATCTGAGGGCATGTGTTTTGCCCGAAACTTGATTCGAGGGGCTCCTTGCCTAGATTCCGGCTCCTTACAGTCACATCTCTGCTCTGTTTACTTCATCGATAACCGAGGCATCCAAAGGGATTCAAATCGGACCTGGGGGCATGGTCCCGATTCATCTGAGGGCATGTGTTTTGCCCGAAACTTGATTCGAGGGGCTCCTTGCCTAGATTCCGGCTCCTTACAGTCACATCTCTGCTCTGTTTACTTCATCGATAACCGAGGCATCCAAAGGGCTCGATTTCACTCGTAACACCTATTTTAGTATGTTTGGCCCAACTTCTTTTTGGTTTTTAATAAAAATTATTTTTTTCCAAAGTTAAAGTGTTTGGAAAAACTATTAGAAGAAAAAAATTACTTTTAAATAGAAGTATAAAAAAATACTTTTGAGAAAAATACACTTAGATATACTTTTGTTTACCTTGAAAATGGTAATTACAATTAGATTTGATTTTGTGGTTCTAAAAATACGTAATTTATTTTCATGCTAGTTGTTAGGCAATAGATACTAAGTGCGAGCTAGGAAAGTAAAGTAAGAGTAAGGGGCAGTGTGATTATTCAAACCGGATGGTCGCGAATCGGGACCTCGAGCTGGCCTATTCTAGCCTCGAGGTCGAGCTAGAGTGCTTGACTGGGCTGACCGATGAAGGTATAACAGTTCCAAGGGCCTCAATAATGGCTCTTTATGATCAATAATGAGTAATAAATGAAGAAAAATCAATAAAACACAATAAATGTAAGCAATAAATCAAAGGAAAGACAACAGAGAGTGTTTAAGTTAGAGAGCAGAGAATGTTCTTGTTCTTGTATTGAATATCATGTGTACAAGAAATAAAAAGGGTCCTCTTTTATATCAAAGGAGGAATCTCAACATGGTACATGTATATTTATTACAAAGAAAAGTAGCTGGTACAGCTACACAAAGGTCTGGTACGGATTTGTGCTATTCTTGCAGGTATTGTCAGCTTTAATCACGCGCCTTGGGAAATTCCCACTTGTCCATGACAGCAATAATCGATTTGTGCTGCCCCGAGATCGAGCATATGAAACCCACGGATCAAACCTCGAGCTGTACCTCGAGCCTTCTGGGATGTTGAACATCATATCGGTCATAAAATAGGACTCTCCAATTTTAGCCGTGTACAAATAGTCCCTGCGTTTCTTAGAGCGAAAATGATAAAAAACGGTCTTGAATTATTGCCTCTTCGATACACCCATCATGAAGTCATTTGAGCTATATCAAGCGATTGACGTGACAAAAGGTTGTCTAAAGGTCGCACCCATACAGCCTTTGAAGAGCCTTTGAATTGATTACAGCGGTTGGCTACCGTTTGGCCGGCTCCAACATACATGATTGGCCTCTATAAATACTTCTTCCTTCACCCCTTATTTTCCACTGCATCATTAATCTTTTAAATGAGTTTTTCTTACTTTTCTCTTGTGTTCTTTCTCTGATTACAATCTCTTCTCCACTTTGAAACTTTTTTAACAAGAATGGCGAAGATTTCCATCTCTGTCCCTCAGGAAGATGTGCCTCCCTCTTCTTCACTCTCTTCAAAGGGTAAGGCAACAATATCCCCTCTTCTTGAGGAATGCATCCCAGGACCCTGCAAAATGACTTCCGATTTCAAGTTCGACAAGCTTTTTTCAAAGTCAGGACGATGTGAACCCGTGTCCCGATATATTAGTTTAGTTGTAGATATCGAGAAGGTGAAGACTGACTGCCGCTGGGGGGACGCGGTGCTGGTGGAGATCCCTTCTCGGGGTGAAGACATAACGATATACCAGGCCGGCTTCCTTAGTGTGTATACCTATCCATTTACTCTTGGCCCGGTCGAGCCATCCTCGCATTCAATAGATCCTGTGATCCTTGACTTTTGCAAATGATACCGGGTGACTCTCGGCCAAATTCATCCGTCGTTTTGGCGTATTGTTTAATGATCAGGTATTTTACGAACATGATTAAGGGGATGGCCTTCACCCTCGACTACTTGATCAGAATGTATAGTCCCCGACTCCTCCGAGGGGGGCTGATTAAGCTCTGATGTCGGGCCTCGAAATCCTTTTTTGTTTGTACTGATGAGGTTAGGGATGGAGGGTGGATTAGCAGTTTTTTCCGAGTTAGGACCTCGAACCTGATCCCATTGGAGAAGATGTTATTCCCTGAAAGATGGAACACGAAACGTAAGTAGATACGCTAATTAAGTATTTTCTTTTCCTTTGGGATAAATTTCCCCATGGACTGACTTCCTCCACCGATGTCACAATATAAAGAACAAAGTAAGATACTCCAAGAAAGCAAACTAAATTATAGATACGAAAGTTTCCCTACAAAGGGGCTGGCTTCAACAACCCATAAGGGGTGGCTTGCCAAGCTACACAAATAGTTAATTTGTTTATAGTCGCAAAAGTTTTTCTACAAAAGGGTTGGCTTCAACAACCCATAAGGGACGGTTTGCCAAGCTACACAACTCAGAAAACTTTTGTACTATAACCAACGTTAGCTGTTTATAAATCAGAAAACTTTCGTACTATAATAAGGTAACTTTCAAAGAGTATTCTTACTCTATTTTCATACATGGACCGCCTTTCCATCCATTCGAAAGAAAGAACAAGAGGAAAATTTAGAAAGCACTCATATGTAATATATCACAAAAGATTTACAACGGTTACAAGATATATCCATCTCTATTAGAAATTCTGTATGAATAAGGAAGAAATTGAATTTCTTGATTCCATTCTTTACTGCAAGAATTTCCTTGAAAGTGGAATGATAATGTTGCTCGGCATCTTTGAACTTTTCACTAGCGTATCCGTATATTTTCCTCTGGCCGTCTTTTTCTTCAAATAGAACAGCACTCCAATATTCATTGTTGGCATCAGTTTGCAGTATCTTCTTTCCATCTGAAGGGATGTAGAGGGACTTGACATTTTTAGATATCTCCTTTATTTTTCTGACTGCTTCATCCTATTTCTCTCCCCATGATGGAGCATTTTTCTTGAGCATTTCTGTGAGCGGTGAAATATATATAGAGATATTTGGGATGAAATCTCTTACATAATTTATTACACCTAAGAACTGTTGGATCTACTTTGTTGTAAGGTTGGTATCCAGAAATTTGAGTAATTCCTAAAATATATGTGGTCCTGGACTGTATTCACCTTGGACAAAATGCATTCCGAGAAAATCGATCTCCTTTTGAGCAAGAACCATCTTTTTTTGTTGAAAGCATGATCCCGTACTATGTTACCAATGCCTCAAATGGACGAAGCAAATTGACATGTTCTTCTAATGTATCACTAAATAACAGGATGTCATCAATGTAAACTAAGGAGGTATGGAGGATGGGTTGGAAGATTTTTATCATGGCTTTTTGGAACAAGGAGGGTGCAGTTTTCAACCCGAATGGCATGAATTTCCATTGGAAGTGATGATTAGGGATGCAAAATCCCGTTTTGGGTCGTTCTTCAGGGTGGATTCCCAATTGCCAAAATCCAAATTTTAAATCAAACTTGGAAAAATATTTGGCCTTGGCTAAGTGGGAGAAAAGAGTGAGTTTATTTGGGATGGGGAATTTATCATCTTAGAGGAAATGGTTAAGTGGCTGGTAGTTAATAACTAACCTGAGTTTTCCTCTGTCTGCTCAGCTCTTTTGTTGACATAAAATGCTTTGCATGCCCATTGTTAATCCGACGACTCTATCAGATCAAATTCCAAAAGTTCTTCGCATTCTTTCTTTGCAAGCTGAAGATGTCATGCCTGAATGACTAGCCTTTGTCGGATTGATGTTTTCATTTTTCTTGAAAGGGATCTTGATAAAAAAACTCTTGGTTTTTCAATAACGGGCTTTTCCCTTTCTTCATGAAATCCTTGTGGGATTCGGCACATGAATGTTCAATGAGATTTTTCTCAATCTCTTTGATTTGTTCGTCATTGGTGATTTGGAATAGCCTTGGAATCTTAGAATAAAGTTTGAACTACTTTTTAAAAGCTATCCTGTTAGCCTTGATCTGGAGTTGATCCTTAAGTTGTCTGTAAATGTCGAATCCAACAATAAGATCTTTTCCAAGTACATCAGACCCTATCAGCTTGGTTCTATACTTCAATCCTAGAAAGAACTCAATTGTGACTGGATGCTTTGTGATGACAGTGGTAGTCAAGATTCCATTTGATGCAGTGTTAAAATCCTTAAAGTGCGGCACCCATTGATCTTCAGGGAGAACAGTAGGATTTATGAGTGAGGAAGCAGCTCCGGTGTCGATGAAAGTAATAACTCGAGTTGGTTTATCCCATTTATATGAATAGACCTTGAGTTCTACTTGAGGAACGACTACGAGAGCGTTGATCTCCTCTCGGGCTTCGATTACTAGTTTTGAAATTTGGTGGTGATCATTGCCTTGATCTTCATAGACATCAAGAGAGAATAAAGTTTCTTCATTAGGTTCATCATCCGTAGAGAATATGGATTCAAGGTCCTACTCTTTTTCGAGATGTATGCCAGTGTAATCTTGAATCTCTTCAAGGAGTTTGACAGATCTTCTCGATTGGGGACAGTTTGTAGCGAAATGTCCAATCTTGCGGCAAATAAAACATCTATTTTTCTTGTGAAAATTTCCTGGCCTTCTACGTCTGAAATATTTTGTGCGTATCTTGGACCTTGATTTCCCATTTGGAATTCTTGGCCATTTGAACCTTCTAAATTCTCTCTGTCGCCTAGATGTGTGGCAGGAACATCCTGACCCGGTGATTAGGTCAAATTTGCCGCATGCTTTGTCAAACGCTGGATTGTGTTGGAATAGGGCAAAGCGCTTCATATAATGTCATCTAATGCGACAAAAATAGCTTGCCTGATATAACTAATTTGAGGGATTGTTATAGACTGAAACTTTTCTTCAATGATGGTCATGGTTCGGCTTGCCAACAACTTCGGAAGGGAAGAGACAAAGGCTTGCTTTAGATTGATGTCTCCACCGATCTCGAAGTATATCTTCGCCATTTTTTGAAAATGCCTGTCAATGTCATTTCTGTCGAATGATACACACTTCATCTTGAAGAGTTGTCTTCGCATTTTCTCCTATCTTTGGCCAGTATCTCCGCAGAAAACTTCATGTAGGATTCTGATGTTGAAGGCAAAATCTTGGGATGAAAGAAAAGTATTTTTGTCTTGAATTCCAAGTGAGTTCCACCAATCTTTGAGAATTCCTGAGAACCGTGAAGTGAGTTCTGACAGGATGATATACTTTTCTCGTTCCACCAAATTTTTGGTCACCATCCATGTATAGAAGTCTTGGATCCTTTGAGGCCATCTTGAAACCTTGACATCATCTAAGTTGAAAGTGTGGAAGCCAGTTTCAACTGGTTTAAACGCCATGGGCTCATATCTTCTTTCTGGGATTAGTTCATCTGTCATTCCTTCTTGTTCCTCATCTACTTTAGATACTTCTAGGACTCTTGGCTAATTTACAAATATTGCGGGATTGTCATCTTCGGAAGAGTTTGTTGTGGATTCATTGCTTGATTGAGAGCTATCTTCCATTGTTTCATCGTCTGATGAATTCAGAGATTCTGACCATGGAGTATCTTCTTTTGATATGTATCTTGGTTGGGAGACATAGAGGTCTGGAGCCTTCTGGTCAAAAATCATCAGATATTTGGGGTTCGATCCTTTTGAACTTTCTCCTTGGTCTCGCCTTTTCTTTGTTTGTTTTTGTGCCGCAAGAGCGTCCTTCCTTTCCCAAACCATTTTTGCAATATCAAAATCATATTCTTCTTTTAAGGGTTGGGTGAAAGTGATTGGATTTTGTGAGGTAGATGGAAAAGTAGAAAAGATGTAGTCTAATTTAGGTGGGGAATATGCTTGTGGAGACATAGGGAAGAAGGTAGGTTTTGAAGGAAAAACTGGGGCCTTTTGTGGCTCAAACTGGTCATTTCTCAAAAGTTGAATTTGTTCTCTGATGGAAATCGTCTCCTTTTGTTGTTGTTGGAAAAATTGGAAAAGTGAAGTTCCTGGAGGACAAATCTTGTATTGTAAATTTGTCAACCTCAGTTCCAAGGCTTTGATTAGTCTGGCATGGTGAGACGATGTTTGCTCCATCTTTTTCTCAATTGTTTCCACTTTGCTCATCATTTTGTTTTGTGTATGGGCCACGTTCTTTATGGTATTGCAAATGTTGTTCAATACCTTGTTTTGGCAGATGGAGTTTTCTGATTGCCAGTTCATTATTGCTTCGATGTAACTTGTTGAAGGTTTTTCTCCAGTAGGTAGCACTATGTTTTTCTTGGGAATTTTCGGAGCATGGCATATACCCTTCTTTTCAAAAGGTTGGAGTGAAGGAAAATCTAGGGTATGACTGGAGCTTGAAGGACTTAACATGAATATATGTGGTTGTGTGAAATTTGTGGTTTTTTGAGTTGGTGAAGTTTCAGGTTCAGGTGGCTTTTTGGATTCTGGGGTATGAGCTGATGGTGATTTGGGTTTAGGTGTGGTTTCACTATCCTCCCAGTTTGGAGTGAATTATTCTGGTAATTTTGGTCATTCCTGGGGTTTGTAACTGACAAGAAATTCATATTTACCTGGACGGCTTAATGAGCCAATTGAAGGATCTTTATTTTCATATTTGGCTCGAAATTGGTTTTCAGTGGTCTTTCCCTTTTTCTTGGATTTTGGTTTGGTTTTGTTGAGGCCAAACCTTTCCCAATGACGCTAGTGGTGTTCATCATATTCTCTAATTGGATCTTCCAAACAGTCTTGGCAGTCGCAATCAAAATCCCAAGGGCAGTGTCCCGTAAAGGGGCATTTGAACCACCAAGCCCTTTTTCCTTCTCTGTCAAAATTTTGACACCAGTCATGTTCTTTCATGATGCTTTGTATATTCCAAAAGAACTCTCCATCATGTTCAGGGTATGTATCTGTTGTATCTTTGGGTTGAATCATTTGGCAAGAAAAGATGGTTTTATTGGGTTTTTTGATATGGGAATGGTCAAAGCTTATGCAGACAGTTTTGTCATTTCTTTTGGTAAAAGTTGATTCACCAGATTGCAGAGATTCCTCCGGTTCTCTTAACTTTTCATAATTTGTGATCCAGGAATCAGGAAGAATTTTGACAAGTTCATCTCTGGAAATTTGTCTGGGTATTTGGGTGCACATGGTGTTTCCTTTGGTAGCATCAATATTTAAGAGTAAAGCATTTTCTCATCGGGGAAGGCAAAGATCTATGGCATGATTTTGGACTCGCCACGCCATTTGGTGATGAAGAGTGGCTTGGATGGAATCTTTGGCGTGAGGGGCTCCTTGGATTTGGACTTGGATTTTTAGTGCTTCGGTTAAGTATGGATCATAAAGGTACATGTTGAAATTTGGAAAGATAGTTGTGAAGACAGTCCTAGCATTTAGGGTAACTTTTGCAGTGCTAAAATTTGCATGTTGGTTCTCCAAGTATCTTGTATCTAGAAGAGAAAGTCAAGCTACAACAGGTTGACCTTTTCTTTCGTGATATGTTAAAGCGATTCAGATAGCACCAAAATGGTTATGGGTAAAACCATGATCTATCCATTGCCTAGGAAAATCATCTAGGATTTGAAGGGTGATAAATTGTTCCTTTCGAGTGGCAAGAATAAGATGCTAGTCAAGTTTTGAGGCAGCAACATATTCTTTAACTCCTTTTGGTCTGTGTTGGACTAAGGAACGAATTTGGGTCCAAGGTGCAAACGATTTTTTGGCAAAAACTGAGTAGGGTTTATGAGGGGTAGTTTAGTGGAGGATGCCTTTTGTTCATTGGGCAGGATATGTACTTCATAGAGGTAATCATATTTTTTTGACAAGGTTTTATATAGAGTAGGAGACATATTCATTTTTGCTAGGGAAGAGGATGATGGAAATAACTCAGACATATTTAGTAAACTGTTCCTCCCTCCGAAAGGATGGGCTGACTCTGATACCACAGTATAAAGAACAAAGTAAGAGACTCCAAGAAAGCAAACTAAATTATAGATATGAAAGTTTCCCTACAAAGGGGCTGGCTTCAACAACCATAAGGGACGTCTTGCCAAGATACACAAACAATTAATTTATTTATAGTCGCAAAAGTTTTCCTACAAAGGGGCTGGCTTCAACAACCCATAAGGGACGGTATGCCAAGCTGCACAACTCAGAAAACTTTTGTACTATAACCAACGTTAGCTGTTTATAACTCAGAAAACTTTTGTACTACAATAAGCTAAATTTCAAAGAGTATTCTTACTCTATTTTCATACATGGACCGACCTTTCCATCCATTCGAAAGAAAGAACAAGAGGGAAATTTAGAAAGAACTCATATGTAATATATCACAAAAGATTTACAAAGGTTACAAGATGATCCTGCAACTACTACAAGGAATCCTCCTTTATATAGGACTAGGAGGTTATTATAAGACAAACTTACATGATAAAATAAACCTATCTTACATGGCAAACTTATCTACATGTGGGTCCTTTTTGGCATGTGAATGACTTAAGGCAAAACAATTAAAAGCTCCTGAAAACATGTGAAATGGGTGAAATATATATGGTGTAGCATGTGAAAGTATGAGGGAGCATGTGATTACATGTGAAAGTAGGGTGTTGCATGTGACGAAGCATGTGGAAGCATGTGGAACTGGGGGCCCAGATAGTATGGAAAGATGTGGAAATTTGTCTTGGCATGGGTAGATGATTTTGAAGGGTTTTTTGGTAGGTAATGTAGGATTATGGTGGGACTAGTAGGGATTTAGATAATTATCCTTCATTGATTCTAGGGTTGTTTTCTAGGCATCTTTTCAAAGACCTTGTGTAGTAATGCCTGGAACTTGACGGTCCTTCTCTGATGTGTTCTTTATCCTTTGGATCCACAACTTTAATCTGGAAATGTCATGAGTGATTTTTTCTCGGATGATTTCGTATGGGGTTTGATACTCTTTTGCTGCTTCCCGGACTCTTTCCCAGTGAGGATGAGTATTGGTATAATTCCAGCTTGCCCATTCTTTTGGCCATATCTCTCTCAGGATGCACCTATTTTGTTGGAAAAGGATTCTTTTTGCCTCGCTATATTCTTCCTCCGTTGATAAAATGGACACGGGAAATTTCCACCAGAATGATGCCTCTGCTTGCGCCTGGACGCGGTGTACCTTGGCACAGTTAGAGATCTCTTGGGCTGGGTTGGCTAGCTAGATTCGGCTTGCCCATATGTTTAGTGCATGTGTCATGACCTGTCTAAGGCTCGATGGGAGGCCAAGAACCATGGTGAGCCCTCACTCCTGCTGCAATCAAATCTTTCAGAAGAAACAACACCGATTGCGCCCTTATTCCCCATGTTTATATTTTTGTATTTATACAGGTTTAGGAGAGGCCTCCTTGATGAGAGAAGCATCGCCTGGGGAAGCGAATACCCCGAAACCCCACAAAGAGAATAGAAAACGAAGGGAATTGTTGACTGAGCCTTTGAAATCCAAAAACGCTAAAGTGGAAAAACCTAAGGCTGATCAGCAACCTTAACTCCAAAAGTATTAGGGAGTCCCCGAGCTGAAGGCGAGGACAAAACCTGACCGTCCCTCATATTGCTGAGTCGGTGGCTTCTAAATTGGAACTTGATGTTGTTGTTGTCCTACCTCGGGCTGAAGAGGTCTTCGAGGATGTATCGGGTAATGTCCTTGGGCCGATTGACAGCCAAAATATTCCACGAGTTGAGGTGCATTTGGTACTGAAGCTTTTTCAGAGATAAGAGACGACCCCGATTGATCCAGTCGGGGTTATTGAAGTGAGTGATTCCCCTCCGGGACCGACTTTACCTCCTAGGGAGATGTAGGATTCCTATAATAAAGAACCTTCCGATATGAGGGCGCCCATCGGAGATAAAGATGCATTTGAAAGGGGAAAATCCCTGAGCTCGATGCCTCACTTATTTTCAGTGAGATGGATAGGCTTTGTGAACAAGTAACTATTTACAACTTCATTTCGGCGCCCTGATCTTCGTCTTTCTAACTTTCTTTATTTCATGGTTCCAGGCCAATGTGCTTTATAGTCAAACCTTTGCCAGGTTTCAAGCCGAGTTGACTCGCTACGAAGGTGAGCATAGGAATCTCACATCCGAAGCTAATGAGCTTAGATCTCTTTTTACCAAGAAGGAGGAGGAACTCCGTGGCCTTCAAGATTGTTTGGGGGGGGCGTACCGAGAGAGGACTCATCTAACTGAGCAGGTTATGTAGTTTCTATTTGTTTTTGTCTACATGCTTACCTGACTTCAGTGTTTTAATACCTTTGGGCTGATCTATGTAGCTTGAGAAGAATGATGTTCTAATGATGGAGGAGCTCCGATCCAGAGACTCTGAAATTCTCGAACTCAAACGGCACGTGAGTGAGATAGCCTTTGAGAGAGATACCCTTCAGGGGAAAATGGTCTAAGTCGGACATCAACTTCATGACGCGAGGGCGAAGAGCAATAAATATAAAGAACTTCATACTGAGTTAGTTGTTGCACTTAGGGGTGTCAATGGTTCGGTTCGGCCGGTTATTTTATAAAATTTATACCATACCGATTTTTCGGTTATTTTTTATCTATAACCAAAACTAGATTTTTAAATACCAGACCAATCATGTCGATTTCTCTTCGTATCGGTACGGTTCGGTTAATTCTCGGTTTTTTTTAAATGTCACTAGTTAAAAGTCACTAGTAGAAGCAGAATACAACAACATACGAACTTTTACAAGACTTATCAAAACTCTCTAGACATTTTTACTTTTTAAAGGGTGATAATTTATGAAGATATGAAAGATGGTCAGAGTATAAATCCATCAACTATTCAACAATAGCGTAAAAGAAACCAAGCAAAGATAAAGAAAATATAAATCATACTAGTGAAAAGATATTAAGTTGGGACTCAAGAATAAAGTCTATAGAAGATTAAATATTTAAAAATATAAATTTAAATCATACAAAAGAAAAAATATTCAATACATTGTAGTTTGCTACTCATAATCGCTAGAATACCTTGTGTCTTGCTAGTGAATATGTTGGAAATAATTTAGTTTCAATAGTAGTATAATAGTTTGGGAATTAGTATTTTAAGTTTAATTACTTGTTGGCCTTGTAACCATTTTCATAATTTCAAGGCCCAAAAAAAAATTAATGTTTTACTATTTTTAAACTTAATGTATAAATATATTTTTTCCTTATAAATTTATTCGGTATGTTCGGTACTTTTTCGGTTTATATTCATAATATAAAAAACCTACCTTAACTATCGGTACAGTTATAGATTTATATAAAAACCTATGGTTTTATTAAAAGAAACCTAAAAATCGGTTCGGTGCGGTACGGTTCGGTCGGTTTAGTCGGTTTTTAAATATCCATTGACACCCCTAGTTGCGCTATCCGGGATCAAGGCTGAAGCCGAGGCGCTCGTGTCCTCGCACAAAGAGGATGATCTTGCTGCAAATGCTCAGGGCAGGAAGGTGTCCGAGGGGGCCGAGCTACAATTGACCCGAGGGGGCCGTGGAACATGCCCGGTTAGAATCCCAGAGGCAGGCTCTCAAAGATATGCGTGCAGGGGGCATTGATTTTTCTGCCGAGATCGAGAGGGTGAAGACCCTAGAAGAGGAAGTTGCGGCCCTGCTTCCCTCTGAAGGTGAGTCGAGCAGTGGCTCGGAAGATGATGAAGGCAAAATCCCCGAAGGGGAAGGGGCCATTGACGACCTGGGGGCCATGGCCAGAGCTATTGAAGGCACAGCCTCCTAGGGAGCCATTGGAGGCACAGCCCTGGTGGTAGATTAGGGTTTTGCTTGCTTTCTCCCCTGTAAGGGCCTTGGGCATAGCCTTATAAATGCACCCTTGTGAACTTTCAATATATATGTAAAAAGCCTTTCGTTTTTCATCATTTCTCGTTTTTCCTTTGCTTTTTAGGAATAAACTATGATGTTTGTTGAAATTGGTCCGAGATTTTAGACGTCGGGTTAAACCCTTAGGTTTTTGCTATTGCTCAGCGATTCATAATGGTCGAAAGTTGACCATTTGGGGCTTAGTCCCCGAATCAAGTTTCGACTTGAGTTCATCGACTTTTAGGTCTAAAAATCAGCCCTGCGGCTATTTGAGCCAGCCCTTAGGCTCTTGCGCGTTGGTTGGTGAAACCTTTAATAGGCCCTAATGCACTTTAAGCTAGCCTTTAGGCTCTTATGCGTTGGGTCGGTACGACCTCTACTATAGGCTGGCACTTAGGCTTTTATGCGTTGGTTCGGTACGACCTCTAATATAGGTTGACGCTTAGGCTCTTACGCGTTGGGCTGGTACGACCTCCAAGGTCTTTGAATTGGAGGATGTTTTGGCATCTTCCATTGGACACTTTAGCAGTAATAGCGTTTGAGCATTGATATGTTCCAGTTTCTCGGAAGCTATTCACCTTCCATGGTATCGAGCTTGTACGACCCTTTCCCTATAACTCCAAGGACGCGGTACGGTCCTTCCCAGCTTGGGCCTAGCTTCCCTTCATTAGGGTTTTGAGTGTTTAGGGTGACTTTCCTTAGGACGAAGTTCCCGACTCCGAAATGTCGGAGGTTTGGTCTCCTGTTATAGTACCTTTCGATTTTTTATTTTTGGGCAGCCATTTGGACCAGTAAAGCTTCTCGCTTTTCATCTAGTAGTTCAAGGGTTGCAGTCATGTCCTCGTTGTTTGAGCTTTCAGTGGCATGTCGAAATCTGGCGTTAGGCTCTCCGACCTCAACCAATATTAAAGTCTCGGAGCCATATACCAGAGAGAAAGGCGTCTCTCTCATGCTTGATTTTGGAGTTGTTCGATATGCCTATGGCACTTCAGGCAACATTTCCCTCCATTTTTCCTTCGCATTTTCTAACTTCTTTTTCAAGTTTCGAATGATGGTCATGTTTGTGGACTCGGCCTGACCGATTGCACGTGGGTGGTAGGGTATTGACGGGATCCTTTTGATTTTATGGTCCTCGAGGAACTCAGTTACTTTGCTTTCGATGAACTGCTTCCCATTATCAGATGTTATCTCGGAGGGAATCCCGAATCGACACATGATATGGTCCCAGATGAAGTTAATGACTTCTTTTTCTCTTATCTTCTAAAAGGCCTGTACTTCCATCCATTTTGAGAAGTAGTCAGTCATAAATAAAATAAATCTAGCTTTACCTGGTGCTGTTGGTAGGGGTCTGACGATGTCCATCCCCTACTTCATGAATGCCCATGGTGACAAGACCGAATGTAGATGTTCACCGGGTTGGTGAATCATTGGTGCAAATCTCTGGAATTTGTCGTATTTTCGGACGAATTCTTTGGTGTCCTTCTCCATGTTATCCTAATAGTAGCCTGCTCTAATCACCTTTCGAACTAAGGAATCGGCACTGGAATGATTTTCGCAGGTGCCCTCGTGGATTTCTCGGAGTACATAATTTGTATCCCTGGGTCCCAGGCATATCGCTAGAGGTTCATCAAATGTTCTTCTGTATAGAGTTCCATTTTTGTCGAGCGAGAACCGGGCTTCTTTGGTTCGCAGGGCCCTCGACTCTTTTGGGTCCGCAGGTAGCTTTCCATTTTCCAAATAGTCGACATATTTATTTCTCCAATCCCATGTCATGCTAGTGGAGTTGATCTCGGCATGGCCTTCTTCGATCACTGATTTGGATAGCTGAATAATAGCCCCGGGGAGTATGTCATCTTCCTCGACTAATGATCCCAGGTTTGCGAGGGCATCAGCCTCGCTATTCTGCTCCCGAGGTATGTGGACTAGAGTCCATTCTTTAAAGCGGTGCAATGTGACTTGAATTTTGTCTAAGTATCTTTGCATCCTGTCTTCTCGAACCTCGAAGCTCCCATTTACCTGATTTAGCACCAGAAGGGAATCATATTTTTCTTCGATGACTTCCGCTCCTAGTCCTTTGGCCAATTCCAGACCTGCAATCATAGCCTCATACTCAGCTTCATTGTTAGTCAACCTTGCAGTTTTTATAGATTGCCTAATTATGCCGCCCGTATGTGGCTTCAAAACTATGCCGATCTCGAAACCTTTCATGTTCGAGGTGCCGTTAGTGAACAAGGTTCATATCCCCAAAGATGTGACCATTTTTTTAGCAGAAGTTCTTTCTCTACCTCAAGCATGAAGTCGGCCACAAAATCCTCTAGAATTTGGGACTTGATACCCGTCTGGGGTTGATATTCGATATCGTACCCTCCGAGTTTGATGGCTCATTTGGCTAGTCGACCCAATAACTCGGGCTTATGCAATATGCTTTGAAGAGGATATGTCGTTACAACACAAATACGATGGCATTGAAAATAGGCTTTAATTTTCGAGATGCGCTTATTAATGCAAGAGCTAATTTTTCTAAGTGCGGATACCTGGTTTCGACATATCCCAAGGTTCGACTTACATAATAAACAAGGAATTGCGTACCTTATTCTTCTTGAACCAGCACACCACTTACCGCTACCTCGGATACGGCCAGATACAAATATAGTGTTTTATCCTCCTTTGGGGTGTGGTGTAAAGATGGTCTTATCAGATATCGCTTCAACTCCTCTAAGGCGCATTGGCATTCCGGAGTCCATTCGAAGTTGTTTTTCTTTTTGAGCAAGGAGAAGAAATGATGACTCCCGTCTGATGACCTCAATATGAATCGGCCCAAAGTTACTATCCGCCCGGTCAGCCGTTGCACGGCCTTCACATTGTTCACCACTGTGATTTCTTCGATGGCTTTGATTTTGTCGGGGTTGATCTCGATCCCCCTGTTTGACACCATAAAGCCTAAGAATTTACCCGAACCCACTTCGAAGGCACATTTCTCGGGATTGAGTTTTATGTTGTAGCTTCTGAGGATGTCAAATGTCTCCTGCAAATGAGTCAAATGAGCCTCTGTGCGTAGGGACTTAACTAGCATATCATCAATGTAAACTTCCATGGATTTGACTATTTGATGTTCGAACATCTTGTTAACTAGGCGTTGGTACGTGGCTCCTGCGTTTTTTAGCCCGAAGGGCATCACATTGTAGCAGTACGTACTGTAATTCGTGATAAACGAAGTCTTCTCCTTATCCACGAGGTTCATATGAATTTGATTATAACCCGAGTAGGCATCGAGAAAGGTTAGGGTCTCGTGGCCGGCCGTGGCATCGATCAAGCAATCGATATTGGGCAACGGGAATGAATCCTTGGGGCACGCTCTATTTAAGTCTTTATAATCTACGCACATTCTTACTTATTCCCCTTTTTGGGAACTACCACCACATTGTCCAACCATTCGGATATTTTACCTCCCTAATAGACCCTATTTTGAGGAGTTTTGTTACCTCGTTCTTGATAAACACGTGTTTTACCTCGGACTGAGGTCTCCTTTTTTGCTTCACTGGTTTGAACCTGGGGTCGACACTTAGTCGATGGGTGGTTATTTCTGGAGGGATCTCTATCATATCTAAATAGGACCAAGCAAAGCGATCGATGTTATTAACAAGAAATTGAATGAGTTTTTTCCTGAGTTCGGGGGTTAATCCCGTTCCTAGGTATACCTTCCGATCTGGGAGATGCTCGATCAAAACAACTTGCTCCAGCTCTTCAATTGTTGATTTTGTTGCATCCGATTCTTCGGGGGAAATGAAGGTTCGGGGAGAGGAAGAAGTCTTTTTCATCGTCCTCGGGGGTCTGTTTTCCCTCTGGCTCCTTCGAGGTGGAGGGTATGGAAGTTGGTGCCTCCCCGTGAATCGCGAACATCTCCTTTGCCGCATGATGTTCTCCATATACCATTTTTATACTGTCTCTTGTTGGAAACTCCATCACCTGATGAAGAGTTGACAGTACTGCCTCATGTTATGTATCCATGGCCTTCCGAGCAATGCGTTGTACCTCATGTCACCTTTTATGACATGAAATTTGGTATTTTGAACTGTACCGGACATGTTGACCGGGAGGGTGATCTCCCACTTCGTCGCTTCACTGGCCATGTTGAAGGCGTTGAGGACTCGGGAGGTACGTATGATCTGATTGCGCAGTCCGAGCTGTTCTACCACCTTCGACCTGATTACGTTGGCCGAGCTGCTTGGATCCACGAGAACACGTTTAATTTGAACGTTATTCAAGAGAAATGAAACTACCAATGCATCGTTATGTGAATGAGACAAGGTCTCGAAGTCCTCTTCACTGAATGCAAGGATGTTCTCGGGCATGTGGTCCCGAATTTTCCCTTCTGTTTCAGCGAAAACTTTTGTCCGCTTCATCACGGGTCCTTGAGGAACGTCGGTCACCTCAATGATCATATGAACAATGTGCTGACGTTTTCCCGTTTCTTTCCTCCCGTTTGCCTCTCTTTTCTCCCGGGCTGGAGTTTTTTGAGCTTCTTGTTGGCTTTCTTGGCGTATATTCCTGTTAGTGTGGGAGCCTATATCGACGTGTTGGACGTTGCGTGAGACCACATCCACGGGAATTGGCTCTGGTGCATCCTCAGGGTTTCGCAGTGGTATACTGGCGCCTGGAACAGCTACACTATTCTCTCCATGGTCCTCAGGACCATTGTTTTCATGTGCATTCATTGAGTTAGACATTTTGACCTGAAATCAAAGATTCTTGGGCAAGTAAAAGTGCAAACAATAACTTGTGTTTTCGGTAAACCAACACGAAAATAATCACTATTATTTTTGCCACACGGTGGGCGCCAAACTGTTCACCTTAAAAATGATAATTACAATTATATTTGATTTTGTGGTTCTAAAAATACGTGGTTTATTTTTATGCTAGTTGTTAGGCAATAAATGCTAAGTGCGAGATAGGAAAGTAAAGTAAGAGTAAGGGGCAGTGTGATTATTCAAACCGGACGGCCGCGAATTGGGGCCTCGAGCTGGCCTATTCTGGCCTCGAAGTCGAGCTAGAGTGCTTGACTGGGGCTGACCGATGAAGGTCTAACAGTTCCAAGGGCCTCAATAATGGATCTTTATGATTAATGATGAGTAATAAATGAAGAACAATCAATGAAACACAATAAATGTAAGCAATAAATCAAAGGAAATACAATAGAGAGTATTTAAGTTAGAGAGCAGAGAATGTTCTTGTTCTTGTATTGAATATCATATGTGCAAGAAATAACAGGGGTTCCTTTTTATATCAGAGGAGGAATCTCAACATAGTACATGTATATTTATTACAAAGGAAAGTAGCTGGTACAGTTACTTAAAGGTCCGGTATGGATTTGTACTATTCTTGCAGGCGTTGTCAGCTTTGATCACGCGCCTTGGGATTCCCACTTGTCCATGACAGCAATAATCGATTTGTGCTGCCCCGAGATCGAGCATAGGAAATCTTCGAGGTCCAACCTCGAGCTGTACCTCGAGCCTTCTGGGATGTTGAAAGTCATATCGGTCATATAATCAGACTCTCCGATTTTAGCCGTGTAGAACTTTTTAAAAGTGTGGTTAAACACTAATTACTACTCAAAAGTATTTTTCTCAAATTAATTAGTCAAACACAAACAGTTAATCACCAAAAATACGTTTTTGAAAGGCAACTTCAAAATAAGCTAAATTTAGAAGCATGGCGAAACATGCTATTAATCTCACCTTATGATATCACGCTACATTTTTTAGTTCGAGGTCATTATGGCCAAACATGCAGAGTCTTTAGATTTTTGTTGTAAAGGGGACACTTCCAACCTAAATTCACAAGACATTAATTCTGCCAGCTACCCATCGTTCATCTTTTAAATATACTAGTATTAGTAAACTTAACATACAAAAAGAAAAAAGAAAAAAAAAGAAAAAAAAAAACAGGGTAACGTGCAGAAACCAATTAATATGACGGGAAATGAAAGTGCCCTTACGAAAGCTTCACAGAAATATCAAAAGAGAGAGAGGAACAATTAGGGGTGGTTTGGGAGAGTGCATAAGAATAATGTTAAATAGAATGTATTAGTTATGCTGGTATTAGTTATACTGATATATTTTTTATCCATTGTTTTGGTACAATTTCTAAAAAAATTGTTTGTTTACAAAAATGCCCTCAAAACTAGTCTACACTCTAACTTTTTAAAAGAAACATATGTTGAGAAATATTTCTCTTTAAAAAAATTATTTTATTTGTCTACCTATATTGTATAATAAAAGTAAATGTTTATTTATAAAAAAGAAAATATGCTAAGTATTTATTTATTTACTAAGGATATAATTTTATTTCTCACTATTTGGATTATTTTGAACTTGCATTAATATACTAACTAGCATATTTTAATCAAGCATAAATTTTGAAGGACAATTTTTTCTTTAACTAAGCTAATGCATGCATTAAAACCCATTGCATTGCTAATATCATTGTTTTCTATGCATTAGTTATGCATAGGATAATACCAAATAGGATGTGAACTAATATTTGCATAACTAATGCATAGGTTCAAAATGTCTACCAAACAATTTATTATTAATACACAAAGCTAATGCATTCATTAGCTTATCTAATGCATCCTACCAAACGACCCCTTAATGTGTTGGTATGGAACTCTAGAAGTCATATGCGTTTCATGTCTACTACTATTTCATTAAGTCCATTACTCAAATGATCATTCAACTACCCAAAATTATTTATTAAAGCCAGATTTTTTCGTTTGTAACAACAAAGTCACTTAACTATGCCAATAGCACACAGAAGATCACTCAACCAGATTTCTCAAACTTTTGGTCACCAAATACCTATTTTACACTCTAAATTATCTACTTTTCTCTTTTATTTTATTTTTAGCTTTTTAATATAATAATTTTTCATTTTTTTATTTATATTATGAACTTACCTTAGAATAAATAAATTTTATTTATAAATTAAAAAAAATTAAAATAGTATTTAAGCATATACAATGTTGGAATAACAAAATATTGAGCATAGTAGAAAGTTAATTAGAACAATTTGTTCGTAATAATAATTTTGATATTAACAAAAAAAATTAAAAAATTATTTACACAATTGAGAATGAAAGAAATAAAAAGTTTAAAATATATATTCCATGCACATACTATAGAAAATAATTATTTAAAATAAAGGTTTTATAATATACATTATATATTTTTGAATACTATGCTCAATTATATTATTATTTCGACAATATATATGCTAGAAAAAAAAATTAAATATATTTTTTGTTCTATATGTAAGTCCATAATGTTGATTAAAAAAATCATAATATTAGAAAAAAAAATAGAAGATACAAGTTGATAATTTAGAGGGTAAAATAGGTATTTGGCAATCAAAAGTTTGATAAATCTGGTTGAGTGACTTTCTAAGTGCTACAGGCATAGTTAAGTGGCTTTGTTATTATAATCGAAAGAAAGATGACTTTGGTATATAATTTCGAAAAGTTGAGTGATCATCTGAATAATAAACTCCTATTTCTTTGCAATTAGAGTGAATTTTATACATAAATTTATACTCCGCGCTAAAAGTATTAAATTCAGATGAACTCGTTACCAAAGAGATGGATCCGCCCCTGATCATATGGATTAGGATTTTACTATGGTTAATATTTACTCCTACTCTAACATATTATAAGCCCTCTTTTCTAACTTCAAATCCAACCTCTACTTAATATAAACATTTACCTAAAAATGCCTTTTAATACATAAACACTTATACCGACATATATAATGGACTCTACTCTCCCGGGCTCGTTCCGCTTTATGCCCAAAGCTTTGACTCAAAGCTTCGACCCAATCACTTGAACAGCCGGATTTAATTTGTAAATCCAATAGTAAGCAAGAAATGTCAAACAAAAATTACATAATTGGAGCTATGTTATGAGACAATTTGTCTAGTAATCAACACACAAGAATAGGTACCAAACTGAATTTTAGACAATCATACATTACAATTGCACAAATATTACTATAGTTTATATTATAAAAATATAGTTAACATAAAAAAGATAAATTTAACCAACCGAATAATCAAGGATGAGTAGCAATTTTGTTCCTAGAATCATCAAGCCGGTTGATAAGATAAAGTGCATTACTAGTAACTCTAGCAACATTAGTAATCTTACGTTTCACATCGGACCTAAGTTTGCCGTCAATTTCCTTAAACCCATCAATACAAGTATCTTCATTTGTTAAAGCAGCACTGACCCACGTCTCCAAATTGCTCATTTGCCATTTGAATGCATTCCCTTTGCTCAAATGTTTGAGTTCTGAAAGAGTTTTGCTAAGTTCGTCCATTGAGTCCCCCATCTGTTCGACACAATCACTCAATGCTCCTTTTTCTCTTTTGCTTTGTACTTTCAGTTCGGAGAGGAAATCAGACGCTTTTTGGGCTCGAGAAAGGCTTACTTTTACGGCGGCTTGGGCTAAATCTTGAGGTGTGTTGATTGCTGAACCTGAGTAGGAAGAAAGTGTTCTGACGCAAATCGTCGGATAGCTGGCGTGCACACAAGATGTGCGGACTAGGTCAGTAGACGAAGATGATGTGTTTGGTTTTTTCCCAGTTGTGAAGTGGGAAAGATAGAGGAGAAAAAGAGCAAGAAGTAGAGTTTTGCTCAAAGACATTTTCGTTATCAGTTCTTAGCTTACTACACGAAGGATTCTTGATTTTTCTTGTGATTAATTGTGATGGTTTTTGAGTGGAAGTGTGGTATAGTATAGGCTGTTGGTAGGGGGCAATGGCAAAGGGTTTATTACGAGGGTACAAGAAACAGAGAGGGGGCAGGGGTGGGGTTGGGTGGGTGGGAGGGGAGGTTAGCTGCTGATTTCTTAAATTCTAGGGGTTGGTGTTAATTGGTGTGCATGCATTTATAGGGGCTTCAAATTTTTGGAGGAAAACCATGCAAGCATAGGTGGATCCAAGATTTAGAGGCTTTTGGTATCAAAAATTTTGAATGTAATCATATTACAAACCGATTATAAATTTAATTGATTTGGTCTATTTGGATTTCGGTTCGCTTATTCGTCTTTGGAGTTAATATAAACAAATCGATCGAGCAAAAAGATTACGTAATAATTATGATAACTTAGAAAAAAGCATAAAAATTCAACTAAATCATGCATTTTGTACAAGAAAAAAGGCTCGTTATCGCTTTATATTTAGATACTTAAGGCAAAAACTGATACTAATAAGCACTCTAAATATAAGTAAGTTTAAGGATATTTTTTAATTTATATTTTTTATGAAAATTAACTCACTCAATATTACATACAATTGTCCTACTTTAGAGCAGTCTGATAACAAAATAAACTTCCATCATTAATTAAAATAATAACTTATTCTAGGATTTTTTTTTTCCTGCAAATAGATTTTCAGAGTTATGGTCCTAGAGAAAACAATTATTTTTTTCTTTATAGATTGATAAACTAATAAGATCAAAGAAAAAAGAACAATTAAGTAAAGCGAAAGAAGAAACAAAAGATCTTCATGTAATTGTCTTAAATGTACCAAACAAAAGCATTTTAAAGAGCGAGGTGGGCTGGATTCGAACCCCCATAATTTGGGTAAAAATGGCAATGCCTTGCTAGTGGCACCTTAAACCTTTTTGGTGAAGAAGGTGCCACTTAAAATATTTGTATACAATCCTTCTATATATACATGCACGTATACATACTATTGTATAGTCTCGGCCAAAGTTTGAGAGTGTCGTACTACCCCGCTCCTTGCACGTAGATCTGCCTCTGCATGCAAGCATAGTCAAAATTTTCACTAACAAAATTCTAATAGTTACTACTGTCACACCTCCTTTTTACCTACACCCCGCAAATGGGCGTAAAGGGAGTTTTTTCTAACTAAAGGACAATCGAAACGGGATTTATTTATTTATTTCAGAGTCGCCACTTGGGAAATTTATGGTGTCCCAAGTCACCGGTTGAATCCCGAATTGAGGAAAGGATTGACTCTGTATTACAGTCCGCGAATCAGAAATCCGGGTAAGGAATTCTGTTAACCCGGGAGAAGGTGTTAGGCATTCCCGAGTTCCGTGATTCTAGCACGATCGCTCAACTGTCATATTCGGCTTATTTATCTGATTTTAATACATGTTGAACCATGTGCAAATTTTAACTGTTTACCGCTTTTATTATTATTATTTTTAACGAGAATTGCGACGTCGTGAAAATACATCTCGAACCACGTCACATCAATGCACCCGTGGTTACTGACACATTTCAACTCTGTCGAGATTTGGATTTGGGTCACATAAATGTGCACCCGAGTTTAAGAAATTAAATTATTAAAGGCGCGCCTAAAGCGACTAGCGTATCATTATTTTGGGGAAGGCCGTGAAATTTTGCTAAACGGCCCTTCCCGAAGTCTAAGTATTTAAAATAACCATTTATTGAGGGCCCCGCCGTTTGTACGTTTTATTTGGCGAGGCTCGTCTCATATTTTAATTAAGGATATCCTAAAGCGACTATGATTTTCTATTTATTTGTCTCTAAGAATAAAGAAAAATCCTACTCAATTAGCATTAAAAGTTCGGGCTTCAAGTTCAAGTCCGGGTCCAAACAAAAGGAAACACCTTCTAGTTTGAACCCGCTACCTAACTTAAGATCCGCCGCCTGCCGTTGTAAATATTAACAACCAGCTACCATTTCGATCCAGTTCAACTTTAGCTTTATTATATGAATTGGACTATTGGAATTAACTATGTGGAATACAAAGCCATTTTTGAGCTCTTTTTACGATTTGTTGAAAAATGCATCAATGCTTTAAAACTGACATCAAGCTAACATTAATCACTAACATTTGAGAACTAACATTAGTTACCAACATTATTTACATTGCTTTTTAAAATGATGTTATTTACTCAAGTGAACTCGCAATTTCAGAATTAGACCTATTAAACCAACATGCTGATTTTCATAAACTATTTGAACCTGTTTTGTGACATAAATTTGAAACTATTTCACGACTGCTGAAAAAAGAATTAAATACAGTATATTTCCTAACTAGTAATCACCAACTAAGATTAATTACAATTGATATTCCATGTTTGTAGAAATAGATTCAATCAGTCCAGTTTATGCATTCCAAAGTCATTCCAATACATACTATGAAATATCAAGTGAACTACTGCTTATACATCAAATTAAACACAAAGAAACAGGAAAAATTCAGAAATCCATTCCAACAACTCTTTACTTCCTTTCCATTTAATTTGAGAGCTTTAGAACGTGTACCTGGATAATGGAAATACAAGAAGATGAAGGAGCAGTCAACAACAGTAATAACATAGCAACGAAGTGACAGAACAACCCAATGACAGATTAAAAAGAAGAAAGAACCAGCAGAGTTCCAGCAACACCCAATGAAACAACAATAGTACTAGTTCTGATATTCAGCAGTAAAAGAAAAGACCTCACTTTTCAGTTTCTTAGCTCTCATACACTAAACCTTTTAGGATTAAAAACTAGCCTGTTTTTACTTTCAAATTGCTGAACTTTTTAAATGTTAAAAATCCAGCCTAGACTCTCTGGAAAAAAAACTGAAAGAGAACTGATTTTTCTCCTCCAAAAAACCAGCCCCCAAATCTGTCTTAAATGACTCTATTTATCACCCAAAAATAGGCTTGCTATTTCTGCCTTGAAACTATTAGATTCTAACAGCCCATCCCACTTTGAATCCCATTGCTTAATGTCTTCTTGTTTGAAGTTATTTTGTTCCCCACACTTGCATGCCTTGTTCCCCATACTTGCATGCCTTGTTCCCCACTATGTATTAAACAATGCCTTATTTTAATATTATTAGAGCTTAGAGGACAGAGCACTCAAATTAATCATTTTTAAAAACTTTAAATCATAAATAACCCCTGAAACTACTGAAATTACCATTCTACCCCATCAGCTATATCCAATCCTCCTAATCAATTAACCAAACTATAGCAGTTATAACCAATCTTAAGTGAGAAATCCTAACAATTGGCTAATTAAACACATGAAACTAACTCCCAATCAACAACATTAGGACAATTCAACAAGGCCAGATTCAGAACAAACCTAACAGAACAAACAAGTATATCCAAATCACTAAAAACACAATCATCAATTGAACTCAAAATAGTAGGAAAGTCGTCAAAACGCATACACATATAATTTCAACGAATATTCAGTAGGATACTTCATGCGCACACTTTATCAAAATGAACCCACATTAAAACGAAACCACAAATAGGTCCGTGAATAGCATAGATTCGAGGTAAGAGATATGACCTTTACTACTGCACTTTCTTGCTCCGTTACGCACAGTGAAAACGAAACTCCAAAGAAAAAGCAAAAAATTCGTGAATGAGCTATGGCTGACCTTTATGCTAATGATCCGACGTCGAACAATGCTGAACTTCCGATGAAACACAGCTTCGTTCGCAACACTGTTTCGACGCTTGACTAACAAACACGGACTCGGACGGAACCTCGACGCACTGCCTCGACGTACGACTGAGCACGACCTCAGATGGCTGGTCTCGTTTTGGACTGGAGGGTGGCTATGGAGAAGGTGAGGCGGGCTGTCGACGAGTGATGGAGTCGCCGGTGGTCGTTGGACGTCGATGGAGAAGGCTGGCCAGTAGTCAGCAGTGCAGCGACGGACGGACTGGCTGGAGCTCGCGACTGGAGGGTCGTTGGGCTGTAGGTTGTCGACGGGAGCTTGGAGATGGCAGTGGGCGTTGGTAGTAAAGCTGGCGTGAAGGGAGGTGGTCGTTTGGACGAAGCTTGTGGTGGCTGCTGGACGTGGTCGTGGTGGACGTGAGGCGGGCTGTCGACGAGTTGATGGAGTCGCCGGTAGTCGTTGGTTCGAAGAAGAAGAAGAAGGAGGGCAGCCATGGATGTTGAGGGAGAAGGAGGGGTCGTTTGGAGAAAATGAAGAGAAGAGGGGGCAGATGGTTTAGGGTTTTTTTTGTTGGAAATGAAAAAATGAAAATGGAAAAAAGGGGGGGGTGGTCGTTTGGGCTATGGGGCAGACCGGGTCGGGGATGGGGTATGGGCTGGGTATCTGGGCTGTCTTGGACGGGTTTCAATTTCAAGGGGAAGAAAATTGTTTGGGATGATGGACTTTAAATTGATTTGGCCCAAATATGACTTAACACTCTTTTATTTTGCTTTTCTTTTTCTCAAACTAATAAAACTAAAAATTCCAAAAATCCTAAATTAACTTATAGGACTAGATTAATTTATAAAAGTACTAATTAACTTTTAATAACAATTAACACACACAATTAAATAAAATCACATAACTTGGACATGAAATGCTAAAAATGCAAAAATACATTATTTTGTGATTTTCTTTCTCTTGAAAACAAAACATGGTTCAATTAATTCCTAAGTGCACAATTAAATCTTAAATGTTCATGCAACATATATTTTGTATTTTTAATTAATTAAAATAAGATAAACATTCACAGACAAAATACAAACAATTATCCACAGATGCCACGCAAATTCTTAAAATTGTACAGCACAGAAATTTGTTTTATTTTTGATTTCTTTTGGAGTAGTTTTCGTGAAGCAAAAATCACGTGCTCACAGCTGCCCCTCTTTGTCTGAAAACACGAAGGGTTTTCGTGCAAGGATAAAGTGAGCGGATACGAGCGATTTTTGCCCGTTGGACTACTCCGTGTGAAGCATTTTTTTTTGAAAGGTTTAAACCGAACCTTTGCTTCGAAGGTTTCCTACATATACCTGGCTAAAAGGGAATCAGGTTAATGTAGTTCGGGAAGTTTTGGTAGCTGGGACTACCATGGGACTGCAATTTCGCTGTTACTACTGTTGCATGCTATTACTAGTGCTTTCCGACCTCCTTATTACACCGTGCTAAAAGAAAACAAGAAGCTAGACTAAACTGGGGATTACAACATCTTATCTATCTCCAACTTGCTCTTGTAGTCTTCCTTCTGATTTCTGCAGCGGAATTTATGCTGGGGATATTTTGTTGTAACCCTCCGCTTTACTGACTTCTGACTTGAAATTGAGTGTAGTCCTCTGTTCTACAGGCGGGCTCCTGACTTCAAACCCGAAATTTATTCCTCTGTTCTACAGGCGGGCTCCTGACTTTGTTTTTAAAGGTACTCCTCTGCTCTACAGGCGGGCTTCTGACTCCATCTTGACTTTAAAAGATAATACGACCTCCATTCTCCAGGCGGGCTCCTGACTTCAACGGCAATTTAAAGATAATGCAGCCTCCATTCTCCAGACGGGCTCCTGACCTCAACAATTTCTTAAAAACATAACACTTCCATTCTCCAGGTAGGCTCCTGACTTCAACTACAACTTGAAAATATAACACCTACATTCTCCAAGCGGGCTCCTGACTTCAACTATTTCGTAAAATATAATACCTCCATTCTCCAGGCGGGCCCCTGACTTCAACTACTTCTTAAAAGATAATACGGCTTCCATTCTCCAGGCGGGCTCCTGATTTCAACTATTTCGTAAAATATAATACCTTCATTCTCCAGGCGGGCTCCTGACTTCAACTACTTCTTAAAAATATAGCACCTCTATTCTCCAGGCGGGTTCCTGACTTCAACAACTTCTTAAAAATATAATACCTCCATTCTCCAGGCGTGCTCCTGACTTCAATAAATAATTTTAGAGATAATACCTCCATTTTCCAGGCGGTCTCCTGACTTCGACAATTTCTTAAAAACATAACACCTTCATTCTCCAGGCGGGCTCCTGACTTCAATTATGACTTAAAAAATTATAACACCTCCATTCTCCAGGCGGGTTCCTGACTTCAGTAAACAACTCAAAGATAATACCTCCATTCTCCAGGCGGGCTCCTGACTTCAACAACTTCTTAAAAATGCGTTTTATTGCTGTTGCTCCTTCCTGCCTCCTTGACCATTTTCCTTCTAACTTGAAATTATCTTCTTTCAGAACTGCTTCCCTCAAAACTGGTGTTTCATTCCTCTGAAAACTGTTGGGGATAACACCGGTGTTTTATTCAAAAATATGTTATTTTCCTCCTTCAAAGACTACTTCCCTTAAAGCTGGTGCTTTCCTTCCACTGGAACTACTTCCCTTAAGACTTGTGTTATCTTGCTTCCGAAATTGCTTCCTTTAAAACCTGTTTGACCTTCTTCCGAAAACTGCTGAGGATACCATTTTTCCCAAAACTTGTGTTATCTTGCTTCCTCCCCAAGTGGGTATCGGACTTCCAGAAAATTTTCAAAATGAAAGAAAATTTTCTGCCCCAGTTTGACAATCTTTCTTGTATCATGATGTCTTTTCATCATCTATAACATTTCCTGTCCCTGCTTCAAATCAAAGAAAAAATTTTGTTAGTTTAAAACGTGTCGAATGGTCGTGCCACTCCTGCTGGGGATGGTTTTCTCTTTCTTCTTTCCCAGCTTTGTGTTCCATTACATCACCAAAGCTTGTTGGGGATGAGATTATTTGTTGGGGATAATATTCCTGCTGGCGATCATATTCCTGCTGGGGATGGTTTTCCCCCTCTTCTTTCCCTGCTCCGTGTTGTCCGACCCTCTTGGGACTTGGTCGATAATCTGCCAGGGATGCTTTTGTTTCTTGACGATTCTTTATTCACCAATTGTGCTTCCCACTTTTCTCCATACTCTCCCCGAAATGCTAGACCAACCCATCATTTGGTCTTGCAACGAACGTCTTTCTCATTCCATTGCATTATCTTTGGTCCGTCCTATCCACATTGGGTTTTTTTTGCACCATCTTGGCAACTGGTAATAAGCTCTGAAAATCCTTTTCAAAACAAACTGCGGGGAGATAAAGTCTTTAGACCAAGAAATGAAAAAGTGATGATTTCAAAAGATAGAAAAAGAAGAAGTCTTTCTGAACAAATGCTGGGGAAAAAGAAAGAAAAGAACTTATCTGAATGATATAACTGATCCCAACGATCATGTCGTGAATTTTGGATTAATCAACCCAGTCTACTTGTATCAATCAATCTTTCGGATGGCCTCATCTTGCTGGGGATAAACAGGCACTCAACTCTTTGCCAAATGCGGATCCTTTCCGCCAATCTTGTCTTGTTGCCTCATAGTGCCCTTCGAGGGGTTTTCACTACTAAGACTCTCTCATTTCTCTCAACTCCCGTCGCCTTATGGTGCCTGTGAAAGTTTTCACCGATAAGACTCTCTCGTTTTATTTCTCTCAACTTACGTCGCCTTATGGTGCCTGTGGAGGTTTTCACCGATAAGACTCTCTCATTTTATTTTATTTTTTCCAGCCGGGGATTGGAGTGTTACCGATATGACTCTCTCTGCTGGGGATTCTTTCGGCTACCAATTCATTTCCAGCTTATGATCCTCTTCTCTGCTGGGGATCAGAGTGTTATTCCTGACTTTCGTTTGCATGACTTGGAACTTCTCGGATACTGGTCGGGAGGTCTTTTTTGGACATCAATATGGGTTTTTGTGTATGGATAAAAGAAAAAGGGGTATCAAAAGGTTCAAAATAATTTTGATGAGTAAAACATTGCAACTCTTGAAATCAAACTTCCTTTCCAAAATTACAAACACACCTTCTGCCCCAATTTCTTGCTTGGGGATTTTTATTTTTGTTACACTATGACCGAGCCGTGAGGCGCCTACGTATCCTTTTGAGGAATCAGGTCAAACGTAGTTCTCAATTCCTTTATTTTTTCTTGTGACTTTTCTTTTGTCTTTATTATCATTATTTTTCTCTTCTCTTTTTCTTTCATTTTCATTACTGATTCCAAAAGAGAGGTATGAAAGAATAAATAAGGCTCAAAAGGGGAAGCAAAGGTTAAAGTGTTTGGATAGAAGAAAGAATTGCCTCCGTCATTTCATTCTCCGATACCATGCCAAATGCAAACAAACAACAATTACAATTAAAAGAAATCATACATAATATCTCTTAACTACGTCAGAATTGATAGCCATGTCGACGCATTTCCCTTCGATATCTGTTAAACATAAAGCGCCATTGGACAACACTCTGGTTACAGTGAATGGCCCTTGCCAATTCGGGGCGAACTTGCCCTTTGCCTCAGCCTGATGTGGGAGGATGCATTTCAGCAATTGCTGGCCCACTTCAAACTTCCGGGGACGCACCTTTTTGTTGTATGCTCTTGCCATTATCCTTTGATATAACTGGCCATGACACACAGCTGCCAATCTTTTTTCATCAATCAAGTTCAACTGCTCCAAACGGGTTTTGACCCACTCGTCATCATCAATCTCTACCGGTATTACTGCTTCAGTTCCATATACCAACAAATAAGGAGTTGCCCCTACTGAAGTGCGAACAGTAGTGCGATATCCCAACAATGCAAATGGTAGCTTCTCATGCCATTGTCTGGACCCTTCTACCATCTTCCTCAGTATCTTCTTTATGTTCTTGTTGGCCGCCTCGACCGCTCCATTCGCCTTGGACGATATGGAGTGGAATTGCGGTGTGTAATCTTAAACTGTTGACATACCTCTTTCATCAAATTGCTGTTAAGATTAGCACCATTATTCGTGATGATCACTTTTGGGATCCCAAATCTACAGATGATATGGGAATGAACAAAATCTACCACTGCCTTCGTGGTTACCGACTTGAAAGTTTTAGCTTCAACCCACTTAGTAAAATAATCGATGGTCACCAGAATGAACCTATGCCCATTGGATGTTGCTGGCTCAATTGGTCCAAAGATATCCATGCCCTAGGCAACAAATGGCCATGGTGCTGACATTGTATGCAATTCTGTCGGCGGAGAATGAATCAGATCTTCGTGTATCTGACACTGATGGCATTTCCGCACGAAATTGATATAATCACGCTCCATAGTGAGCCAATAGTACCTGCTCGAAGAATCTTCTTCGCCAATACATATCCGCTCATATGTGGACCACAAACTCCAGCAAGTACCTATGTTATAACTGTCGTGGCTTGACTAGCATCTATACATCTCAGCAATCCCAAATCTGGTGTTCTTTTGTACAACACTCCTCCACTGAGGAATAATCCATTTGCCAGTCGCCGAATGGCTCTCTTTTGATCTTCGGTGGCCTGCTTTGGGTATATCCCTATCCTGAGGTATTCCTTGACATCATAGAACCATGGTTCGCCATCCAGTTCTTCCTCTAACATGTTGCAATAAGCATGCTGATCACGAACCTGAATATGCAACGGGTCAACATGAATTTTGTCTGGGTGGTGCAACATCGATGCTAAGGTGGCCAAAGCATCGGCAACCTCATTATGAACTCTTGGGATGTGTCTGAACTCCACTGATCGAAATCGCTTGCTCAGATCGTGCAAACATTGTCGATATGGTATGAGCTTCAAATCCCTTGTTTCCCATTCACCCTGAATCTGATGCACCAGGAGGTCCGAGTCTCCCAAGACCAAGACGTCCTGGACATCCATGTCTACAGCTAGCCATAGACCCAAAATGCATGCCTCATACTCAGCCATGTTGTTGGTACAATAGAAACGCAACTGAGCCGTAACAGGATAATGATGTCCTGTTTCAGAAATAAGTACCGCTCCTATTCTAACTCCCTTCGCATTTGCGGCTCCATCGAAAAAAGCTTCCATCCTGGTTCCTTGGTTATTTCCAACTCATCTATATGCATCACTTCTTCATCAGGAAAATACGTTCTCAAGGGCTCGTATTCTTCATCAACAGGATTCTCAGCCAAGTAATCAGCCAATGCTTGGGCCTTCATGGCCGTCCTCGTCACATAGACGATGTCGAATTCTGTGAGTAAGATCTGCCATTTCGCCAATCTCCCTGTGGGCATAGGCTTCTGGAAAATATACTTCAGTGGATCCAAGCGTGAAATGAGATAAGTAGTGTATGATGACAGATAATGCTTCAATTTCTGGGCCACCCAAGTTAGGGCGCAACATGTCTTCTCGAGTTGAGTGTACTTAACCTCATAGCCAGTAAATTTCTTTCTGAGATAATAGATGGCTTGCTCCTTCCTTCCCGTAATGTCGTGCTGCCCCAGTACGCAGCCAAACGAATTCTCCAGGACTATTAGATAGAGAATTAACGGTCTTCCCGGCTCAGGTGGAACCAACACAGGTGGATTTGATAAATATCCTTTGATTTGGTCAAATGCTTCCTGACATTCTACCGTCCATTCTACCGCAGCATCTTTCTTCAGTAGCCAAAAAATGGGTTCACAAGTTGTTGTGAATTGAGCAATAAACCTGCTGATATAATTCAACCTTCCCAACAGACTCATTACTTCTGTCTTGTTCTTCGGCGGTGGCAAATCTTGGATGGATTTGATCTTTGATGGATCCAACTCAATGCCTCGCCGACTGACGATGAATCCCAACAGCTTTCCAGATGAAACACCAAATGCACATTTGGACGGGGTTGAGCTTAATATCGTACCTTCGAAGTTTTTGGAAAAACTTCCTTAGGTCTGCTATGTGGTCTTCCTGATGCTTGGATTTTATAACCACATCGTCCACGTATACCTTAATCTCTTTGTGTATCATGTCATGAAACACAGTAGTCACTGCTCTCATATACGTTGCCCCAGCATTCTTCAAACCAAATGGCATTACCCGGTAATAATAAGTCCCCCATGGCGTAATGAAAGCCATCTTTTCTGCATCTTCTTCATCCATCAGAATCTGATGATACCCAGCATAGCAATCCACAAAAGACCCAATCTCACGTCCGGCACAATTATCGATCAAGATATGGATGTTGGGTAATGGAAAGTTATCCTTTGGGCTTGCCCTGTTCAGATTGCGGTAATCGACACACACTCTAATCTTCCCATCTTTCTTCGGCACTGGAACCACATTAGCCAACCAGTCAGGATATCAAGTGACCCGAATAACCTTTCCTTGCAGCTGCTTGGTTACTTCCTCTTTAATCTTCACACTCATGTCTGTTTTGAACTTCCTCAATTTCTGCTTGATGGGAGGGCATGCAGGGTTAATGGGCAATTTGTAAACCACTAAATCCGTGCTTAACCCCGGCATGTCATCATACGACCATACAAAAACGTCTTTGAACTCAATAAGTGCTTTGATTAGTTCTTCCCTGATATTCGGTGCAATGTGGATGCTTATTTTAGTTTCCCTGATATCATCTGCATCCCCTAAGTTGATGGCTTCTGTGTCATTTAAGTTGGGCTTGGATTTCTCTTCAAACTGGCTTAACTCTCTGTTTATCTCTTCGAAGGCTTCATCCTCATCGTATTCCGATTCATCATCATAATCGACCTCTTGTACAACTAGTTCGGAATCAGATTGATTTTTTAGACTAGGTTGAAGATCCGTTGTGCATGTCATGTCATTAGAACCAATATAAAGAGAACTGTTCAGAAAGAGAAAAGAAGAAAACAAAATTAAAACAAAATAAGAAGAGAAAAGCTTTAAAATACGAGATAACAGAGTTTCACACTTTGCCGAATACAAAACAAAACTGGATTACAACCCTGGAATAATCCAAAAAGACAAGAAAGAAAAATCAGAGCCCACTACCAAGACTCCCTCCGGGTAGGAAGGGAAGTAGCCATCCAATTGTTGATATTTGCTCTAGGCCTCACAAACTGTACATCTAACTTACTGGACCCTTCTCCATCTTCTATCATGTTGACATTGGCGAACAGCCTTTCAAAGCCCTCATTCAAATCTCCATCTGGCCCAATCAGTGGTCCGAGAACTTTCGGGACCGACAACTTTCTGATACCTGCTCTGACAAAAGATCTGGATAGGCGCGGGATTGGCTTGGGAAGGACCCAAACTCTTTTCTTCAACTTGCGGGCCCGTCTCATATCCGCCGCTGTAGGCTTGAACCCTAACCCAAAGGTATCCAGATTTTTTGGCAAAGAAACCGGCTGAACAATACCCTGAAGATCAGCCCCTAAACCTTTGTCTGGCACAAACCTGTTCTTCAACATCTCCGAGGCTACCATGACTGTTGCAGCTGCTATTTTGGGAAGTGGGATGCTTTCACCCTCGGGAACTTTGTCCACTAAAACCGTATCGAAAACCTGGTAAACCCACGGTCCCTTATCATCATCAGTCTCTATGAAGGGTACGATGGCATCACTTACGGCGCTTGCATTGTCTTCCCCATGTACTACGATCTCTTGCCTATCCCACTCGAATTTGACCATCTGATGTAATGTAGAAGACCCTACTTTGGCGGTGTGGATCCAGGGTCGCCCCAACAGAAGATTATAAGACACTGCCACGTCTAACACTTGAAACTCCATGGTGAACCCGACTGGACCAATTGTTAATTCAAGTATGATGTCACCCACTGTGTCTGTACCACCACCATTAAACCCTCGAACATAGATGTTGTTCTTGTGAATCCTGTCACCATCGACCTTCAGTTTGTTCAATGTGGCCAAAGGACAGATATTGGCACTAGACCCATTATCAATCAGTACTCGAGTGACTACCGAGTCTTCACACTTCACAGTCAAATAAAGGGCTCTATTATGTTCTGTACCCTCCACGGGCAACTCATCATCTGAAAAAGTGACACTGTTGACCTCGAAAATCTTGTTTGCTATTTTCTCCATACGATTCACAGAGATCTTATCCGGAACATGGGCTTCGTTCAGAATTCTCATCAATACCCTGCGGTGCTCATCTGAATGGATCAACAAGGATAAGAATGAAATCTGTGCCGGGGTCTTCCTTAACTGCTCCACAATGGAGTAATCTTGTGCCTCATTTTCTTTAAAAATTCTTCCGCCTCTTCCTCGGTAACTGGATTCTTTGTCGCTACTGGATTGGCCCTTCTTAACTCTGCGGGAGCAAAACACCTTCCCGAACGAGTTAACCCCTGTGCCTCACATATTTTCTCCACAGTTTCCTTCCCCTTATGTTTTACTATTACTTGACTGTAGCTCCATGGCATAGCTTTCTCGCTGATTATTGTCAACTGCATTACTGGCCTGATAACAACTGGCCCTGTGCATTCCCCCTTCACGGCTACTGGCTTGCTTGATATCCCTTGCACCGTTACTTTGACCGGCTCTGGATTCTCGGCAACATCAGACGAACTCTTCCCCATCACCACCACTGGCTTGCCTTCTTCCCTTTCCGACTGTACTACCGCCTCTCCACTGATCGACTTTTCTTTCGGACTGGCACAGATCATCATTACCATTTGTGAGGGATTCTTGAGCTTCCCTCCTTTGTGCACTAGTTCGATCATGTGGGCTTCATGGTGTGCTGGCAACGGGTTCTGATTGATGTTAGGTGCCTCTGGCTCCTGTACCTCTATTCTATTTGTGTCAATAAGATCTTGTACGGCAGTCTTCAACTTCCAACACTTCTCAGTATCATGCCCGGGAGCCCCCGAACAATATTCACAGCTTACCGAGTGGTCCAGATTTTTGGGAAGGGGATTTGGCAATTTGGGCTCTACAGGACTCAATAGGCCTGAATGCCTCAATTTGTGGAACAGAGTAGTATAGGTTTCTCCCAGCTGAGTGAATGTTCTCTACCTTTTCACCCTTTCATTCATGAAAGTCTGATTCCCACGGAAACCTGGCCCCGAAGGATTCCTGTAGGCCCTTAGTGGTGGATATGTGTTTTGTGGAGGTGGATATGTATTTTGTGGAGGTGGATATGTGTTTTGTGGAGGTGGATATGTATTTTAGGGAGCCAGCGCACGCCATTGCGGGCGAGCCGGAGGCTGGGTGTAAGTTTGGGCGTGATGGACAGAGAAATGTGGCTTTTGTAGTGGGTAGTAGGGCTGTGGAGGGCCGTATAGAATGTGTGGGTAATTTGAGTGATGGGGTCTAGGTTGGTAGTGAGGGGGGCCTCTGGATCTGGACCAAGTACTTGCCTCGACTGTTGCAACATCTTCCCTTTTCTTCTTTCCGAGCGCACCTCCCGCGCCGCTCTGGATGGCCTGAGTGGTTGCTTTAATCGCCGAATAGCTCAGGATTTTGTTGGACTTAAGTCCCTCTTTAATCATACCGCCCATTTTTACTACTTCGTTGAAAGATTTGCCAACTGACGTCACCAGGTGACCGAAGTAAGTTGGCTCCAGAGTCTGCAGAAAGTAGTCCACCATCTCCCCCTCTCTCATCGGAGGATCAACTCTTGCCGCCTGCTCTCTCCAGCGGAACCCAAATTCTCGGAAGCTTTCCCCGGGTTTCTTCTCAAGTTTCAGCAATGTGAGACGGTCAGGGACGATCTCAAGGTTGTACTGGAAGTGGCCTGCAAAGGCTTGTGCCAGATCATCCCAGGTGTACCACCTGCTAGGATCCTGTCTTGTGTACCATTCCAGTGCAGACCCGCTTAGACTTTGACCAAAATGAGCTATCAACAGCTCGTCTTTTCACTCGGCCCCTCTCATCTTACTGCAAAAACCTCCCAGATGTGCCATTGGATCACCGTGCCCTTCGTATAGATCAAACTTTGGTATCTTGAACCCTGCCGGCAATTGAATGTCGGGGAATGGGCACAGATCTTTGTAGGCCACACTGACTTGGTTGCCTAACCCATGGATATTCCTGAAGGACTGCTCCAGGCTTTTAAACCTTCGAAGCACTTCGTCTTACTCTGGGCTCTTAGCTGGCTTTTCAGTCTCTACCGGGATCTCGAAGTGAGTATTATAAGTATGAGGCTCGAGTGCTTTGAAGGTTGGTTCAGGGGGGTAATATTGGTTATCGTGAGCCTGAAACAATGGCTCGTTGGATGATCTTTGCAGCGTGGCTGGTGGGGGTGCCACGAAAACAGGAACATTTGGTGGAGGAGGGTTCTTATTGGGTTGTGAAGCTTGGGGATCATAGGCATTTATTCCCTGATAGTATTGGTGACTGGGGAAGCTTGTCGAAGGGCCGGGGGAGGGTATTTCGGCGTGTGTCCTGGTGGGAGAGTGGGAATAATGGGAGGGTTAGGCACTTTTTGTACCCTAGCTAAGGCCAACTACATTTCTTTCATCTCCTGTCTCATCTTATCCATTTCCTCCTTCAGCATTTGATTCTCCGTCCTTTCATCCTCGACACTTTGGTCTGAACTAGTCATGCTTTTTAGTATGGGCCCTTTGGATCTTGTTTGGTAACAGTAATCTGCCAGAACGTTCTAACAAACTAACTGGTTCGAAATCTCTGGGAAAACAACAAACTTGTTAGCGTTAGAGTTTAACACGTATTGCAATTTCACGTTGGGGGATGCAATGCTCCTAGGCAGTTTAACCATCTCTAACATGTCTTTGCTTCGACCGCATGCGTCATTCCGGCTTACTTTGTTTGTGCCTCGTTTAAGTGTTTTTGAAACTTTTTTTTTATCTCTCTTTTTATTTCTTTCTTTTCCTTTCTTTTATTCACTTTGCCTTTCTCTTTTTCTTTTTAGTGGTGGTCGAATCTTATGTGGATTGCCTACGTATCATGTCCCCGCATGAATCAGACTGCGCGTAGTTCTGCCATAAGTGCGGAAAATAAAGACACCATTTTTGGATTTTTCAACCTTTACTAGCAAAACGTTTCATTACAAGGCAAAACATTTTTTGAAAGGAAATTGACAGACTTGATACAGACTATAGACTTTACGCCAAAAAGGGAAATACAAACTCCGACGGACAACAGACTCCGAAGACAAGGAAAATACAGACTCAAATTACGAATGTTTCAGAGTTTTGAATTTTGGAGCCCGCGGGGCGTCATTCGGCCTCGCCGCGGGTTTAGGTGTAAGGTTCTTTTCCAGCTGTTCCAATTCATACATGATCTGCTTCACAAATATCATCACCGCCGAGAAGAAGGTAGTGCGGGTCATGTTTTCACACTCCCGACATTTCCTGGTAATAGTATGAGCAATAGTCAGGATCTTGTTCCTGGTTCGGTCTTTCTCTAGGAGTAGGCGTTTGTCTGATCCCCTCTAGCCTTCAAAACCCGAGAATCATGCAGATGTTGTTTCCGTAACTACTGTATTTCATCTTTCATTGAAGCCATCAGATTATAGCAGTGTTTACTCTCGGTTTCAAAAGTCTTGGCTTGTTTAGCCGCCTTGCTCTCTAGGGTGGTCACCTTCCTTTTTAGACTGACAATGGTCTTTTCATAATCTTTCCTCGCCTGCTGTAAGTACTGTGTGTGCTCTTTCGTTCTTTTTGACCATTGTGCCTGGAGTTATGCTATGGTATCCTCAGATTTCTACAAATCATCCCGGCACTCACCGATTTCCCTTTTCAATCCTTTTATTAACCACTCATCCCACCGACTCCTTTGTTGTTTGTCAGCATCTCTCCTCATTTGTCGGATTTGGGCTTTCAGCGCCTCATTTTCTTGGGCCAATTTGCTCTTTTCTCCCCGATCGGCATCAACGTGCAGACTATTTTCAAATTCCAGGTCTCTAATCTGTTGCCTCAGCTTGCCTATTTCTGCCCTGTAACTTTCTTCTTTAGCCAACCAATCCCATTGTTCCTGCGATGCCTGGACGAACTCCTAGAGATGGCGCCTTTTGGCCGGTCTCTTTCCTAAACCAGGCAAGGTATCCCGGCGAAACTTCACCATTGGACCGATCACGTACACATGTATTGGCTGTTAAGTATTGACACTCGCTCCAAATTTGTCGGACTGTTGCTTCAGGAAACTGTCTATTGGGCCCGATCTCGACTACTTGGCCACTAAGATCTTCATCTTTCGGAACTACTTGGCATCTCCCCAACTGTCTCAAGACTCGATACGGGACATAGGGCTGAATACTCCGGAGTCCTATCAAAAGGAAATGGGGTCCAGTGGCTGGCATATATATGATTTCATCCATAGGAAACCATCCAAATGTCCATTCTATTTGGCCCGCAGTGACAGAACGGAGGCGTGCTATCCATTCTGTGACCCCTTCTGGTAAGTTGATTCCGTCAATCCTCGTAGAAAATTCCTCTATGCATGTTTTCTCTGTCGACCCATAACTCATAAATTGAGGACGACGACATAGGTGTTCAATCATCCACATCTGCAGCAACACATTGCACCCCTCAAAAAAGTTTCCCCCGGCTTTGCAGGCTGTGAGAGCGCGGAATATTTTAGCTACTATCATGGGTGCGAGGGTGTTGTTGGCCTGAGTGAGTAAAGTGCTAACAACCCCAGATACTCGTATGTCAATGTTCCCGTCTTTTCTAGGAAACACCAGGAGTCCCATAAAGGCTACCATAAATGCAAAACACCTATGTTCTTCCCACTTAAGGGTGTTTCCTTTGCTACAGATTTTGTTTTCCGGCTTGTTGAACCCCCTTATGTGGCCATATCTGTTGTATATAAACCGCAGAGTACAAAAATCAGCTGCCAAGTCTGGATTGTGGACCCCCCTGCTTATTTTCAAAAAGTCTAGGAACATGTGTACGGTTACGGCCCTTGGAGCGATCAGGTACTGGTGTCTCAGAGGAACCTTGGGACCCCCGATGTATCCGGCTATTTCTTCCAATGTTGGGGTAAGTTCAAATTCCGAGAAGTGAAATACGTTGTGAGACGGGTCCTAGAATGCGACCAAGGCCTTTATGACATCCCCCCTAGGATTGATCTTCAGCAACCCAGTGAGGCCTCCCCGGTATAGATTGACTGTGTCACGCCCTGATTCGCCCAAGTCATCCCACCACATGTGCAGCTCCAAAGGGATCTTGTTCACAATTGTTACGTGTAAATTCTGACTTGTGCTCATTCTGCACATTTATTAGGGTGGTTAAGCGAAAATCATGATTCAATTGACTCAAAGATAGCATTGACACTTTTCTCTTTCTTTTTTTTTTTAAAATAAAACCCGATTTTGCCAATACGGCCTTTCAGCACCTCGGGGTCGAAGATTTTAAGGCTGCGTTGGTTACCCGGCGAAAACCTAAAAATGACCTCAGGCGGCTGTTCTTGCAAAAACAGCCTTCCGGCGCCCTTTTAGGGACATTCGGCTATTTCTAGCAAAAATGGCGTCGCCCTAATTATTTTCAAATAAAATTTTAGTTCTTTTGGCTATTTTCGCAAAAGTGAAGTTGGATCCGATGGGGGTTTCCTACATATTCCGCACCCTGTGAGAATCAAACCGGCGTAGTTCGGGTCGATAAAACAAAATTCTTTTGAAAACAAGACTCTTTCCATTGGCAAATAAAACTTTTTTTTTTCTCAAAAATTCGGCAGAGTTTCGACATTATTTGGACATTGGTTTTTTCAAACATGCGATTAACTCTCTTTAATCCTCGTACCTCTATCTCTCTTTCCTCAAAATATTCAAAACTCGGTCAGCATGCAAGTCCGAAGCAAACAAATGCACAAGTAGCCAGTAAGATGCATCAGGATGGTCCTTTGTCATTTTGGTACACCTGACCTAGACAGACCCAACCCCTGTGTTGAGCCTCCAAAGTCAAATGCACGTGATGAAAACAAACGTTCCTACTAGGGATCCGGCATGAAGTTAAGTTATTCTAGGTTTATAACCTGGGTGTTTGTTCTAGACTGTGCACCCGAGCGGACAACTCGAATCGAGGAGGGGGCTACGTACCGGGAACCAAAAGGCCATCCGGCTTAGTAACTTGTCCGGCCTCTTTCTTATTTCAGGGTATGACACTAACAGAATAGGGAGTCTCAACCAGTAAGCACATCCCCGGAGGCAAGAAGAGAAGGGTTTCGGCACAGTTTATATACAGTTCAGATAATATCAAAGCGGTAAAAGCATCATTTAGCACGTTAGGCCCAAACATGTAACAAAATTAGATAAAGCCAAATATAACAATTTATCTAAGCTCGAATTCTGAACCCTGAACAAGATATTCTGGGTTCATTCCCCAGCAGAGTCACCAGAGCTGTCACACCTCCTTTTTACCTACACCCCGCAAAGGGGCGTAAAGGGAGTTTTTTCCAACTAAAGGAAAATCAAAACGAGATTTATTTATTTATTTCAGAGTTGCCTCTTGGGAGATTTATGGTGTCCCAAGTCACCGGTTGAATCCCGAATCGAGGAAAGGATTGACTCTGTATTATAATCCGCGAACCAGAAATTCGGGTAAGGAATTCTGTTAACCCGGGAGAAGGTGTTAGGCATTCCCGAGTTCCGTGGTTCTAGCACGGTCACTCAACTGTCATATTCGGCTTATTTATCTGATTTTAATACATGTAGAACCTATGTGCAAATTTTAACTGTTTACCGCTTTTATTATTATTATTTTTAACGAGAATTTTGACGTCGTGAAAATACATCTCGAACAACGTCACATCAATGCACCCGTGGTTATTGACACATTTCAACTCTGTCGAGATTTGGATTTGGGTCACATAAATGCGCACCCGAGTTTAAGAAAGTAAATTATTAAAGGCGCGCCTAAAGCGACTAGCGTATCATTATTTTGGGGAAGGCCGTGAAATTTTGCTAAACGGCCCTTCCCGAAGTCTAATTATTTAAAATAACCATTTATTGAGGGCCCCGCCGTTTGTACGTTTTATTTGGCGAGGCTCGTCTCATATTTTATTTAAGGATATCCTAAAGCGACTATGATTTTCTATTTATTTGTCTCTAAGAATAAAGAAAAATCCTACTCAATTTGCATTAAAAGTTCGGGCTTCAAGTTCAAGTCCGGGTCCAAACAAAAGGAAACACCTTCTAGTTTGAACCCGCTACCTAACTTAAGATCCGCCGCCTGCCGTTGTAAATATTAACAACCAGCTACCATTTCGATCCAGTTCAACTTTAGCTTTATTATATGAATTGGACTATTGGAATTAACTATGTGGAATACAAAGCCATGTTTGAGCTCTTTTTACGATTTGTTGAAAAATTCATCAATGCTTAAAAACTGACATCAAGCTAACATTAATCACTAATATTTGAGAACTAACATTAGTTACCAACATTATTTATTTTGCTATTTAAAATGATGTTATTTACTCAAGTGAACTCGCAATTTCAGAATTAGACCTATTAAACCAACATGCTGATTTCCATAAACTATTTGAACCTGTTTTGTGACATAAACTATTTGAAACTATTTCACGACTACTAAAAAAAGAATTAAATATAGTATATTTCATAACTAGTAATCACCAACTAAGATTAATTACAATTGATATTCCATGTTTGTAGAAATAGATTCAATCAGTCCAGTTTATGCATTCCAAAGTCATTCCAATACATACTATGAAATATCAAGTGAACTACTGCTTATACATCAAATTAAACGCAAATAAACAGGGGAAATTCAGAAATCCATTCCAACAACTCTTTACTTCCTTTCCATTAAATTTGAGAGCTTTAGAACGTGTACCTGGATAATGGAAATACAAGAAGATGAAGGAGCAGTCTGCAACAGTAATAACACAGCAACGCAGTGACAGAACAACCCAGAGACAGATTAAAAAGAAGAAAGAACCAGTAGAGTTCCAGCAACACCCAATGAAACAGCAACAGTACTAGTTCTGATATTCAGCAGTAAAAGAAAAGACCTCACTTTTCAGTTTCTTAGCTCTCATACACTGAACCTTTTAGGATTAAATTCCAGCCTGTTTTTACTTTCAAATTGCTGAACTTTTTAAATGTTAAAAATCCAGCCTTGACTCTCTGGAAATAAACCGAAAGAGAACTGATTTTTTCTTCTCCAAACCCCCCCCCCCCCCAGCAAATTTGTCTTAAATGACTCTCTTTATCTCCCAAAAACAGGCCTGCTATTTCTGCCTTGAAACTATCAGATTCTAACTGCCCATCCCCCTTTGAATCCCATTACTTAATGTCTTCTTGTTTGAAGTTATTTTGTTCCCCACACTTGCATGCCTTGTTCCCCACACTTGCATGCCTTGTTCCCCACTATGTATTAAACAATGCCTTATTTTAATATTATTAGTGCTTAGTGGACAGAGTACTCAAATTAATCATTTTTTAAAACTGTAAATCCCAAAATACCCCTGAAACTACTGAAATTACCATTCTACCCCATCAGTTATATCCAATCCTCCTAATCAATTAACCAAACTATAGCAGCTATAACCAATCTTAAGTGAGAAATCCTAACAATTGGCTAATTAAACACATGAAACTAACTCCCAATCAACAACATTAGGACAATTCAACAAGTCTAGATTCATATCAGAACAAACTTAACAGAACAAACAAGTATATCCAAATCACTAAACACAATCATCAATTGAACTCAAAACAGTAGGAAAGCCGTCAAAACACAAACACATATAATTTCAACGAATATGCAGTAGGATACTTCATGCGCAGACTTTATCAAAATGAACCCACATTAAAACGAAACCACAAATAGGTCCGTGAATAGCATAGATTCGAGGTAAGAGATATGACATTTACTACTGCACTTTCTTGCTCCGTTACGCACAGTGAAAACGAAACTCCAAAGAAAAAGCAAAAAATTCGTGAACGAGCTATGGCTGACCTTTATGCTAACGATCCGACGTAGAACAATGCTGAACTTCCGATGAAACACAGCTTCGTTCGCAACACTGTTTCGACGCTTGACTAACAAACACGGACTCAGACGGAACCTCGACGCACTGCCTCGACGTATGACTGAGCACGACCTCGGATGGCTGGTCTCGTTTTGGACTGGAGGGTGGCTGGTCTCGTTTTGGACTGGAGGGTGGCTATGGAGAAGGTGAGGCAGGCTGTCGACAAGTGATGGAGTTGTCGGTGGTCGTTGGACGTCGATGGAGAAGGCTGGCCAGTGGTCAGCAGTGCAGCGACGGGCGGACTGGCTGGAGCTCACGACTGGAGGGTCGTTGGGCTGTAGGTTGTCGACGGGAGCTTGGAGATGGCAGTGGGCGTTGGTAGTAAAGCTGGCGTGAAGGGAGGTGGTCATTTGGATGAAGCTGGTGGTGGCTGCTGGACGTGGTCGTGGTGGACGTGAGGTGGGCTGTCGACGAGTTGATGGAGTCGTCAGTGGTAGTTGGTTCGAAGAAGAAGAAGGAGGGCAGCCATGGATGTCGAGGGAGAAGGAGGGGTCGTTTGGAGAAGATGAAGAGAAAAGGGGGCGGGTGGTTTAGGTTTTTTTTTGTTGGAAATGAAAAATGAAAATGGAAAAAGGGGGGGTGGTCGTTTGGGCTATGGGGCAGACCGGGTCGGGGATGGGGTATGGGCTAGGTATCTGGGCTGTCTTGGACGGGTTTCAATTTCAAGGGGAAGAAAATTATTTGGGATGATGGACTTTAAATTGATTTGGCCCAAATATGACTTAACACTCTTTTATTTTGCTTTTCTTTTTCTGAAACTAATAAAACTAAAAATTCCAAAAATCCTAAATTAACTTATAGGACTAGATTAATTTATAAAAGTACTAATTAACTTTTAATAACAATTAACACACACAATTAAATAAAATCACATAACTTGGACATGAAATGCTAAAAATGCAAAAATACATTATTTTGTGATTTTCTTTCTCTTGAAAACAAAACATGGTTCAATTAATTCCTAAGTGCACAATTAAATCTTAAATGTGCAAGCAATATATATTTTGTATTTTTAATTAATTAAAACAAGATAAACATTCACAGACAAAATACAAACAATTATCCACAGATGCCACGCAAATTCTTAAAATTGTACAGCACGGAAATTTGTTTTATTTTTGATTTCTTTTGGAGTAGTTTTCATGAAGCAAAAATCACGTGCTCACAACTACTAGTAAAAAATAAATACAAGAAAAACTCAAGGGTCCCACATTGAATAAAGGGATGTCAAGCGACACATCTTCGCCGAAAAATTACACTATATTGCTAGATAATTTTTTTATTTTATGTATATTTGTTATACGTTGACTCCCATTAACTTTTCGATGTATCTAATTATTTATATTTTTACACTCTTTGATAAAAATTCTGGCTTCGCCCTTGACTTATCCGCTTATGTATATAAAATATGCATGCTTAACATTTTCTTTTAATTACATATTTATACTAAAAAATATCGATGAAGTAATATCATGAATCGATCCCCTTGAACAAGGATAGCTCCGTCCCGGCACGCAAATATCATCTTGGTTCGTCCCTTTCTTCATTTTAATTAGCCGTAATATCTTTAAACATTACTCCCTCCGGTTCACAATAAGTGATCAATTTATTTTTTTATTTTGGTCCAAAATAAGTGTTCATTTATATAATCAAGAAAAAATTTAATTTGTTTATCCAAAATTACTCTTATGTACGTATCCCTAAAAAGTCATTTACTCCTCACATTCGAGAAGAGAAGTAAGTACTACTCCCTCCGGTCCACAATAAGTGATCAATTTGTTTTTTTATTTTGGTCCAAAATAAGTGTCCATTTATATAATCAAGAAAGAATTCAATTTGTTTTTGCAAAATTACCCTTATGTACATATCCCCCAAAAAGTTTTCGTACTCCTCACATTAAATATTTAATTAAGAATATTTTAGTCATATTAGGTATTTTGTATAGAATTTAGTATTTCTTAATTGGCGTATTAAAAACAAATTGATCACTTATTGTAGACCGGAGGGAGTACTATAACTATGGTGCAACATTTAATGAAGAGTAGTTTAGTTACACTAATTAATTTCGTCTAGAATTTAGTATTTTTTATTGGGTGTGCCCAAAGCAAATTGATCACTTATTGTGAATAGGATGGAGTAATTAAGAGCGGGCAACTTTCTTGACACTTAACTACACAAATTTGGAAATACGTTTACGGTAAAGTATCATGTAGTTGGGACATTAGCAAATAATGTCATAAAATGAGTAAGTTCAATTTCATTGAATTTGAACTAAAGTTGAAGAAGTAAATGCACCGCCGCTGAACTGTGAAAGAGCAACGAGTACCAGGAAAGCAGTACAATTATACAATGCTCTCTCTTCAATCTACTTATTAGGGTTGGCAGGTTGGCGCTTGTCAATTATTAACTGGCTATATTAAAACCAGGACAAACCAAAAGGTGAAAGCACAGCAAATTATTTATATCACGTAGGGTCACACAAACAGCTAATTTTATGGATTATTAAAAGCCGTAAAATATTTAGTTAAAATTGAGTATTTAACCCCATGTGGGTGGTGTGTAAGTTTGACTTAGCTGCCAGGTGTCAATTCATGTTAGCTGGTTGAGCTTGAGGAAGAAGACATGCAAGAAAAGACAACATTCAAAGGATGGGAGAAAACAGAATTTGTTATTGAGAAGAAAAAATGATACAATCGTATATTTGTACATGAGTGTATTGTGTATTTATAAAGCTGCATCATAACTGTCTTCCAATACTGTACTAACTAACCTACTTCTAACTACAGTCTAGTTACATCTCTAACTATAGTTAACTTATCAGTTTGCTTTATTAACTCCAGTCAACACTTCTCCTCAAGCTGATGGTTGATATATATTCTTCACTCCTAGCTTGTTCAGTAAATGATCATGTTGAAACTTCCCCAAGCTCTTTGTCAGTAAATCTGCTAGCTGATCTTTAGTATGTATATACTCTGTCTTCAGTAGTCCTTGACATATTTTCTCCCTAACAAAATGACAATCAATGTTAATATGTTTGGTCCTTTCATGGAAGATATGATTAGCAACTATTTGTATTGCAGCCTTGCTATCGCATATCAGACTTATAGGCTGCTGAATTCTGACTCTAAGTTCTTTAAACAACCCTACCATCCAAGTGACTTCTGCTGCACATGAAGCTATACTTCTGAACTCAGCCTCAACTGAACTTCTAGACACAGTCATTTGTTTCTTTAACTTCCAAGACACCAGTGCATTTCCAAATTTGACCAAGTACCCAATAACTGATCTCCTTGACTCTATAATGATCCCCAATCAGAATCACAGTAGGCAACCAGCTTGTCTGTACTTTCTACAGGCATAAGTAACCCCAAGCCTGGTGCTTCTTTGATATATCTCACTACTCTAAGATCAGCTTCCATGTGTGACACTTTGGGACAATGCATATACTGACTTAAGACCTGAACTGAAAAGGCAATATCAGGTCTTGTCATGGTGAGATACAACAACCTTCCCACAAGTCTCTGATAACAACTAGGATTCTTGAGTTCTTGATCACCTTCTTGTTTGCAGTTCTGAATGCATTTGTCATACTCTACAGATGTGAGTTTTTTATTCAACTCTAATGGTGTACCAGAAGGCTTTGCTCCACCCAAGCCTGCTTCAGATATCAACTCCAGTGCATACTTTCTTTGACACATAAGGATTCCTTTCTTTGATCTAGCAAATTCAATCCCCAAAAAGAATTTCAATTCTCCTAAGTCCTTCATCTTGAACTTCTTCTACAACTCTATTCTGGTGTCACAAAGTAACTTATCATTGTTCCCTATGATCAACAGATCATCCACTTACACAAGGATGATAACCATGTCACCATTGGTTACTCTGATGAACAATGAATAATCATAGTGACTCTGTTTGAACCCCATCTGCAGAAGTACCTCTGTTAACTTCATATTCCACTTCCTTGGTACTTGTTTAAGACTATATGAGGACTTGTGGAGTTTGCAGACCTTCTTAGTCTCCCACATGTCTGGCAAACCCCTATGGAATATGCATGTACACCTCTTTAACCAATTCACTATTAAGGAATGCATTATGAACATCCATTTGTTAAATCATCCAATGCTGAGGGGCAGCAAGAGCTACAATAGACCTAACTGTTACCATTTTAGCTACAGAGGAGAAGGTTTCACTGTAGTTTAGCCCTTCCTTTTGATCGTAACCTTTGGCTACAAGTCTGGCCTTGTATCTTTCAACCTCTCATGAGGCTTTATACTTGATTTTGAAGATCCACCTGCACCCTATTGGTATTTTGCCAAGGGGCAGATTAACAATGCTCCATGTTTTGTTTTCCTCTAAGGCCGCAATCTCTAGTTTCATAGCTTCATAGCTTTTACCCACTGAGGATTAGTGGTTGCCTCACTAAAGGACTGAGGCTCGAAACATACTGAATAAGATGACAAGATCTGACTGTATGAGGGAGTAATGTGAGAATAGCTCACATAAGCTGAGATAGGATAAGAACACCTAGTAGCTTTTGAGTGCACCATATAATCTTGCATCCATAAGGGAGGCTTGCTGGGCCTAGAGGATTTCTGACTTGAGCAGGTACAACACAAGTGAGTTAACTACTGCAATAGGTGTTGCAGCATCAGCAGCTTCTGTAGAATCAAGGTGAGCCTCATCATGAGTATCAAAAGGTGTTGCATTATCTATGATGTTACTGTAGGATTTGTAGACTGGTCTGGTATGTGGTGAGGAGCAACAATGGAGAAAGATGAGGCTCCCCATCAGATGTAACACCAGCCTCATGTGGAGGAACACCAACACTAGGAGAGGAATCTGTGGTAGATAATCTAGGATCTGCACTAATTGGTGAGAGAAGATCCAATATAGGAAAGATAGTGCTACCAGGAGATAACGTATGCTTGAAAGGAAAAATGCCTTCCTGAAAAACAACATTTTTATTAACAAATGGAGACTTAGAGTTCAAGTCATATAGAACATAACTCTTTTGAGATGAAGAATAGCCCATGAAGACAACATGGATGGATGGTGAGAACTTGTCAACAATTCTTGGATATACTTCATAGCATAGACAACCAAAGACCTTTAAGTGTTACAGTGAAGGATGATGCAAGTAAAGCAACTCAAATGGTGATTTGTACCCAAGTGTTCTAGATAGCAACCTGTTGATGAGGTAGACTGTAGTGGTGATACATTCACCCCAAAACCTTAGAGGAGCATCAGCCTGAAACCTGAGATACCTAGCCATGTCTAAGATAGTTCTGTGTTTCCTCTCAACAATTCCGTTTTGTTGAGGGGTATAAACACATGTACTATGATGAAAGATACCAAGACTAGAGAGCAACTTTTTAAACTCATTACTGAAAAATTCACTACCATTATCAGTTCTTAAGACTTATAAGGAAGCTGAAAACATGTTCTTTATTTGAGTTAGAAAGTCTCTTAGTACAACTATAACTTCTAACTTGAAGTTGAGCAAAAATATCCAAGTGTACCTGGTATAGTCATCAATTACTATAATAAAATACCTCTTTCCACTATAAGAGGGAATTCTATATGGCCCCCAGATATCATAATGAACTAGGTCAAATGCAGATTGAGACACTGATGTACTTAGAGTAAATGGCAATCTAGACTGTTTAACAACTGGGCATACAAGACAGTGATGAGTTCCTGTCTTTAAGGTACTAAGAGCATCTAACTTCCTTATTAAATCAATAGGAGCATGTCCTAATATCCTATGCTATACTACTTCAGAATCAAGTAAGTTGGTTGTGTGAGCATACTTATTTTCTGGTGTTGCTGTAGAATACTGTGATGATCCTCCTTGAAGTATGTACAAACCATGCTCCTCCTTACCAATCCCCTTCACCTGACCACTGTAGAGATCCTGGAAAATACAGAAGTCAGGGAAGAATGCAACCATGCATTGAAGTTCTTTAGTGAGTTGAGACACTAAGGGCAAGTTGTATCTAAAATTTGGAATATATAGCACATTAGAGATATTGTTATTTCTAAGTACTGGGGAGGTTCCTTTATGTGATACAGAGACTATATTCCCAGTAGGTAATTGAACAGTGCATCTCTCTAAACTGGGGATTGCTTGACAAGAGGTAAGAGCATCAAGTTGTGAAGTCATATGATTTGAGGCTCCTGTGTCTATAATCCAATTATGCTTGAGATAATTCGACATTAGAGTAATTAGAGTACTGCATCAGCTAACTTGGTAGATGATTTTGGACCCTCTTCATTCCCTTTGGACATCATCTGAAGAATTTGTTAGTATTGTTCTTTGGTAAATATAGGAATAGTAGGAGTATTGTTATGAGTTGTTTGTGTAAAATGAGGCATGTTAGTATGTTGGACTTGCTGCAACCCTGGTTGAGTTCCATAATTGACTTGTTGATTGCCTGTTTTTGCAGCATTTGGAATTATTTGACTACTCATACTGCTTGCATACACTCCAGAACTTTGCCCCTTTTTCTTTCCTTTGAAGTCTGATGGATAGCCATGAAGTTTGTAGCAATTCTCCTTTGTGTGCCCCTTATAATGACAATATTCACACTGAACGTGATTCTTTCTATGCTTGAAATTTCCATCTACATTTCTTGGGTTTTTATTACTATAGAATACAACTCCTTCTATGCCTTCAGTAGTTTGAGTGGTCTGAGTGAAATTAGCCAGACTCCTTTGCATCTCTTGATCAATCAGTAGAGAGTAGGCTTTGTTAATGCTAGAAATTGGATATATCATCATGATCTGGCTCCTTGATTGTGATTAGGACTCATTCAATCCCATAAGGAACTGTAGTAGGTTGTGATACTCAAAGTGCTGGGCATATTTTTTATACTCGGGACATGGACAACCAGGACAGCGCATTAACGCATCAAATTCATCCCAGAGATCTCTCAATTTGGAGAAGTAGTCAGTAATAGACATGGTACCTTGAGTGAGCGTATGAATCTCTCTATGTAGATACAGAACCCTAGATCCATTTACCTTGTCGAATCTCTCATTTATGTCCTCTCAAACCTTGTGAGCATTAGAGGCATATACTACACTACTAAGTAAACCTGGCCTTACTGCATTCATTATCCATGAGAGAACTACAGAATTCACTTTCTCCCATTGACCATGAAGTTCATATTCAAACTTAGACTTAGGAACTCGGCCATCTACAAACCTAACTGCCTCTTCCCTAACAAAACAATCCTCATAGACCTACTCCATAGCGCATAGTTATCTGAACCCATAAGTTGAAGAGAAATCAGAGTACTACCTGGAGTGTCTGTTGGTTGAAAGAAGAGTGGGTGATTGTGGTCAATTGATGGAAACACAGTTGCGATGGTGGAGGAATTGACATAACCAGAGATTGTAGTTGCTGGAAATAAAGTTTAACCTAACGTTTCTTCTCCCATCACCATTTTCAGCTTCTTCTCAAGAGTAAACCCTAGTCTTTCAGCTACACGCTACAATTGGACAATTTACTACAAAATTATAAAATTGAAGTCACAAGAGTAAGGACTAACTTGAGAACTGCCTTCGGTCTACTCCGGTGGCTCTGATACCATGTTAGCTGCCATACATCTGAAGGTTGAGCTTGAGGAAGAAGACATGCAAGAGAAGGCAACACTCAGAGGATGAGAGAAAACAAAATCTGTTATTGAGAAGAAAAAATGATACAACCGTATATCTGTACATGAGTGTGTTGTATATTTATAAAGCTACAACATAACTGCCTTCTAACACTGTAATAACTAACATACTTCTAACTACAGTCTATAGTTACATTTCTAACTATAGTTAACTTATCAGCTTGCTTTATTAACTGATATCAATAATTCACATGACGTAAGTTGCAAAAATCTATTCTATTTACTACTCCCTTCGATCGACAATAAGTGACCATTTTACCTTTTTTATTTTGGTCCTAAATAAGTATTCATTTACATAATCAAGAAGGAATTAATTTTATTTTCCAAAATTTGCCTTTATTTACATATCCTAATGTGTCAAGGTAACAATTAATTAAGGTTAATTTAGTGAATACATCTTTTTTTTTCTAAGAGTTCATATTTTTTTAATGGGTGTGTCAAACGTAAAATGATCACTTATTATGGACTGAAGGAAGTATTAATGAAATAAGTTATATACAATGTGGATTTTTTTTTTTGTATATTAACTCAATTTAAATAGTAATTGATGTGTTAGTTATTATTTTTATCAAGTTTTAATTATTGTTTACATAAAGATTAATTTGTCGTTATTTTATACTTGAGCCGATACCCCTAAATCTTAAACAAGAATAGCAACAATACCAGGGGCGGAGCCACAATGCCGGTTGCAGGTTCAATCGAACCCAGTAGTTTTTGTTCGGACTCTGTATTTATATTAAGAAATCTAATGAATATGTATAAATTATTAATTTCGAACTCAATAACTTAAAAGTCCCATAAGGTTCAAATCCTAGCTCTACGTCTGAATAATATGTTAAAAATTCCTTATTTCGAAATAAAATAAAATAGACTATTTAGGTAGTTTAGAAAATAGGACACGTAGTTGCATGCATATCTTATGTGAGATGGAAAATGTGAAAGCAAATGTTAGAAAAGATAGGAAGTAGTACACAATGTGATGGTCCAATTTTATGTATTATTATTGAGTGTGAAATCACGAGGGAGCAACGCAATTTGAGTGATGAAAGTCTTTTCATTTTCACTTTATGTCCAAAAGGCAGGGCATGTGCGAGTTGCAGAGCAACTGTTCCTCGAAATGGCCCCTTCTTTGCCTCCCATAAATGTATGTCCCTATAAAAAATACTGCACCTGCCTAAGGCAATTCATTTATATTTCCAGGCCAAAAAATAACAAGATATCATTTCGTTACTATCGAAGACTATTATAACCATCTATCTACAAGAAAAAAAGGAGGAAAAAAAAAGATACGAAAAGAATAGCTTCTCTTATTGCTCATAGAAAGATAAATCAGGTGATATGCAGGGTGACCAAATTAATCCAATGATTCTAGGGCCACAGGTTCGGATTAAGTGAGTTAAGATAAGATTATAAAAAGAGTTTAAGTTACCTGATCCAAACAACCTTAACATGACTAGAGATAGGAAAAAGCAATCCTCCTACCCTGAATATACAAAAGCAAGTTGTTTAAGACTAATCTTGAGTTTATAATCTATAACTAGAGAATTTGTCCGCGCTTCGCGTAGTTATAATAAATATCATACAATATAAAATAAATATGTGATTCTTAGTTGAGTTATATGTTAAATACATGAATGTATTATATGCATTTGATTTGTTCTTTTCACTAAATAGTAAAACATTTAATAAAATGAAGTGAAAAGTAAAGAAACTAAAAATAAAAAATAAAATCTCTCTATTTTTTGTATTGATCTTCTTTTTCTTTCCTTTTCAATTCCCTAAGCTCTCTACTATTTTTTTCTCGTTTTCTCTCTATTCCTATCTTATACTGCCTCTACAAACTATTTTTCTTTTCTTTCCTTCTATTTCTTTTCCCTACAGTTGCCTTTTCAATTTGCCTCATTAAATTTAACATTTTGGTAATATATTACTCAAAAACCTTTAAAAAGGGGGAAAATCTTAATTTTTTTTACCACATCCAATTTAATTCTTGGGAGTTACTATATACACAAAACCTTAAATAAAAGAATAAAAAATAATTAAAATTGTTACACTTCTAATTATGCAAGAGAAAAATGCGAAAAAAGTGATGAAAAATAATTGGTCATTTTAGTTCTGGAGAAGTGTCATGTTATATCTCTATAAGTTAGATACAAATCGTATTCTTCACGCAATGACGTATAATCTATTAGTAAAATCCAGTAAAATATAAGAACTTATATACCATATATTTTCTATTCTCCAAAACAAAACAAAAAACAAATAAGAAAAATGCTTGTAACACCAGAATCACCATTGTGACACTATGATCCATATACAAACACACACAAAAATAAAACAACAAAAGTGACTTGAAAATAAAAGTTGCATACAAACCACAAAAGTAATGAAAATTCATAGAAAAGCTTGCCAAAATTAATCATATATCACTAAAATAAAAGCTTGCCAAATTTCTTCACCAGCTCTTGGAACTTGATAGAAAGATATTTTTAGTATCATCATCATCTTGACCTTGGTTTACTCCATATACATAAACATTGTCTGATATGTATAAGTGTAGATGCACAAGCATTTGCTGAAATATTTGGTTTTACTTTAATTTTAATATGTAATACGAAATACTGTTAAAACGAAAAAGAACTTGAAAACTTACCAGTTATATAGTTCAAATAAAATCAGAGACCACAATATATAGTTGGATTGGAAATTGGGTGGTCAAGCAGAGAATTGAAAAGATCAAAATATAGATAACATATTAAATACAATTTAATACTAATAATTGTATAATTACTTCTAATAATGATTGGAAAAATAAAATGAAGAGCTTTCATTGGATTTGTGAAGAAAAATAAGAAGAGTGGGCAGAAACCGTTTCTCATTAGAATGCTAATACTCACTCATCAGCTTTATTTTACACATTTTCTTCTTTAAGTCATTAAAACTGCTTATTTTGTCCAATTAAATTGAATCCCTTCCTCTCCTTTATTTAGTATTCATAATTAATGTATATAATGAAAGATGTAATTAAATTCCAAAATTTCCTCCTCTTTCGTTATTTAAACTCATAACAGTAATTATGTAGGAAAAACATTTTAATAATGAAAATTGTACTAAAATTAGGATGAAAGTCCAAAAAAATAAGAAAAACGTTAAATAAGAATGTTGGCTTTAGAGGACTGTCACATCATCTTGCCAATTCCCACCTTTATATTTATATATAGATAGATAAAACCACTTAAAATGAAACTACATGCAACAACAACAAATTCAGTATAATCTCATAGGTGGAGATTAAAACGAAACTACATATAGGCATTTTTTTGTCATTAAATTGCACGAAAAATAGCACGGTAAAACCAATTTTCAGACTGATCATTCAAAAATAGCCAGCGTTTACGAAGTCAATGAAAAATAGCCACTATTTTACTGCAACAGAGCCCGGTCCAACATAATATACTGGAGTTCGGTGCACCTGTGTATGAACTCCAGCATATTATGCTGGACCGGTATACTTTGCTGACTCCAGTATAATAAACTGGAGACTGGAGCACCGGTGCTCCAAACTCCAGTATATTATACTGGACAATTATACTTGCTGGACTCCAGTATATTATGCTGGAGTTCTAGTGTACTTATGCTGGAGCTCCATCATATTATGTTGGAGTTCCAATATACTTATCCTGAAACTCCAGTATAATATACTGGTGTATTTCTTGGGTTTTGAACAGTGTTTTCGCTCAGATTTATCTTTACATGAAAAGTGGTTAAATTTCGATTACTTTTGAAACTAAGCTATTTTTGAATGACCAGTTGTAAATCTGGCTATTTTTGAATTTCTCCCAAAATAGGAATACAAACAATAGCCCATTTAGGAAATAAATACCACAACGGTATTAACGGCTAACAGGTATTCAAAATTGGGAATACAGCTGCCTGACAGCCCTAATATCACCACTGGGGGCCGTTTCATAGGATGCATTAGAGAAAATAATGCATGCATTAGCTTTTGGAATTAGTATTACTAATCTCTTATTTTTTATACTTTTTCAACCTATGTATTACTAATGCAAATATTAGCTATACAACCTATTTGGTATTATCTTATGTATAACAAATACATAAGAAACTATGGTATTCGCAATACCAAAGCTATTAATGCATGCATTATCATAGTTAAAGATAAATTATCCTTAAAGTCCTTTAAAGTTAAAGAAAATAGAGGGCATTTTTGTAAATAACTAATTCTCTTAAAAATTATGTAATGCATTTTAATTTTTAATACACCATATCAAACAGTGGATAAGAAATAATTTTTACATAACTAATGTTTGCATCCCTAACCCATGCATTACTAGTGCATCTTATTCATCACTATTCCTATAAATCCTATCAAACGAGCCCTAAGGGTGTATCTGATATGATGAAATTTATTCTATTGAAAAATAGTTTATGATATGAATCATTTTTCTGCATTTGTTTATCTAAAATATTTTTCAAAGAAAATATTTCCACAAAAAGGGGTTAAATGACTTTTCTCGCATATAAGCAAAATTAAATTATCTTTATTTACGAATATTCCAACTCAAACTCAATATCATTTATTTTAATCAACACCTTCATTATTGTTAATTTTTAATACTTTAAAATAACATCATATCACTATAATCATACTCTTTCCTACGTCTTGAATGTTTATCACGTTTCACTTACTTTATACTCGACGGTTTATTGAAAAATAATAAAATAAAATATTTTATACAAAAGATAATTTTCATATAACAGTATTTGGAATCCCACACCGAATATTCTCCTTTACCAAATAGCAGGACGAAATGTAGTTTTTTTTTCTTTTCCTTTTCACGGTATAAAATAGAAACAACGTATGTGGCTCGGAGGAAGTCTAAAAATTATTGGTGTAAATTCGAATTTTTAATTCTTTTAAGCTCAAATTTTAAATATTTAAGAGCTATCTAAAAATATTATAATGTCCTTAGCCCTTCAGACTAGCAGAGGTCCAAATTTTTCTTCTTCTTATTCTTGTTTTTATTTTTTCCAGGAAAAAAATATGTGTTTAATCGGAAAAACCTCTTTCTTTGTGTATACGGCCGAGATCGGAGAGCTCGTTTTCAAGGACCGAATGGAACCCCGGGCTCGAGTTCGGGGTAGCACGAAGTAAAGACCAGATTTGGCTGGAAAATGCATACCTCGGGGGAGCAAATCGAAGACCCGCCATGATCTGCCTCGAGGGCAGTACATTATCGATGACACTCAAGAAAGAGCGGGAATTTCTCAAGAACACATGAGTCGAGGTATAAATTAAAGGATACGATCTGTACGAAATAGTACAAGTCCGTACTAGGTTGTTATACAGTTGTACCAATAGAATTCTTTGCCATAATTGGAAATTTACCATATTAGGGTTTTCCCCTTCTATATATAAAGGGAACCCCAATCTTTATAAAAGACATCTCATTCACTGCAATAGAATATTCTACTCTATTTTTCTCGTTTACCGTACTCAATAATTGTTCTTCAGCTTCATTATTTTTACTTTATTTTTCATACTTTATTGGTTCTTAGCTCACCTCGAGGCCCCCGAGATTATCGAGCTCGAGGTCCCCGCTGCTCCAGCAACACTGGTTTTGTTCATCAATTCTTCTTACTTAAACCTAATATTACTTGTATATTCACTAGTATTGGAATAAATCACATATCTTTAAAATCACAAATTATCTTTAATTGTTACTCACATTTTTTGAGGTAAACAGTTTGGCGCCCATTGTGAAGCTAAAGATAATAGTGATTATTTTAGTACTAATTTTCTAGTAACACACGTTATTCTTCACACTTTTTCTTGTCAAAGATTCTTTGATTTCAGGCTAAGATATGTCTAGCACACAAAACGCACCTCCTCATGATAGTGAGGGACTCGGAGAAAAAAGAGGTATAGGGGTCCGTGTACCACCCATAAAGCCTGAGGGAGTGCCAAATATGGAGCCAGTTGATATCAGTTCATATAACGCTCTAAGCACAGACACAAGCACCGACTCTGTAAGGAATGCACACAGGGAAGCCCGGTCAGGGGACCAAGGAACGCCAGGAATGGAAGAAGGGGGAGTCAGCCTCCAAGTGATATTCGAGATGCTGCAAGCTCAGCAAGTCGCCATCACTCAACTTCAGAGTCAGAATAGAACTCCAAACATCGTCGAACCAGAGAACACTCGGCGCGTTGAACCAGCGCTTGAAAGGCCCGCTGAAAGCGGCTCGGGGACTGACCCCACGGTTATGAGAATGCTCGAAGAGCTCGCCAAAAGGTAGAGACCGGGGAAAATAAGATTGAAGAAAATGACAAAAAAGGTGGAGACATACAACTCTATTATCGACCAGATACCGAGAGCACCTCCGATTTTGAAAGGACTAGACTCGAAGAAGTTCGTGCAAAAAGCATTCCCCTAGAGTGCGGCTCTGAAGCCTATCCCGAAGAAGTTTCGGATGCCAGATATCCCAAAATACAATGGAACCACTGATCCCAATGAGCACATCACCACATATACTTGTGGCATAAAAGGAAATGATTTGGAAGACGATGAGATTGAGTCCGTTTTGCTAAAGAAGTTTGGGGAAACTCTGTCTTAGGGTGCCATGATTTGGTACCATAATTTACCCCCAAACTCTATTGATTCATTTGCCATGTTGGCAGACTCATTTGTAAAGGCACATGCCAGTGCCATAAAGGTTGCAACAAGGAAGTCCGATGTATTCAAAATAAAGCAAAGGGAGAACGAGACGCTGGGGGAGTTTGTGTCCCATTTCCAGTCAGAACGAATGGAATTACCACCAGTCTCCGATGATTGGGCCGTACAAGCCTTCACTCAGGGGCTGAATGAACAAAGTTCAATAGCTTCGATATAGCCGAAGCAAAACTTGATCGAGTATCCCGCAATGACTTGGGCGGATGTGCATAACAGGTACCAATAAAAAATCAGGGTCGAGGATGACCAGTTGGGATCCCCCTAGGGCTCAATTTATCCAAGCGGTTACTAGAAAATAAGTCAGGAAATGTCGACAGGGGGCCAAGGTCGAATAAGGAAAGATATCGACCATGCGTCGAGGATCGAAGGAACATTTCAAGGTGTAACATACCTCAGATGATTGAAGAGCAGATCGAGGTCAAAGTTCCCGGGGACTCATGAGCAAAACCGGGTTTGATAAGCACTTGGGAACGACGGAGTCCCCCCAGATTATCGGAGTACAACTTCAACGTCGATGCCTTGGGCATCGTCTCAGCCATTGGCAAAATTAGAGATACTAGATGGTCTAATCCTATACAGACCGATCCTTCTCAGAGGAACCCCAACTTGATGTGCCAGTATCATGGTACTCACGGGCATAGGACCGAGGATTGCAGGCAGCTTAGAGAGAAGGTAGCCCGGTTGTTCAATGAGGGGCATCTTCGTGAATTTCTCAGCAACCGGGCCAAGAACCATTTCCGAGAAAGAGATGCAAACAGGAAGAATGAACCTGAAGAACCTCAACATGTCATTCAAATGATCATTGGTGGAGTCGACGTCCCACAGGGACCTATATTCAAACGTACCAAAGTATACATCATAAAGGAGAAATAGACTTGGGACTACATGCCCAAGGACACCCTCACATTCAACGAGGAAGACATCGAGGCCTTATCTTAGCCTTACAATGATGCACTGGTAATTTCTATCCTTTTAAATAAAGTTCAAGTTAAACGTGTTCTCGTGAATCCAGGTAGTTCAGCAAATATAATCCGATCAAGTGTCGTGGAGCAACTCGGGCTGCTTGACCAAATAATACCTACCTCTTGAGTCCTGAATAGATTCAACATGGCTAGTGAAATGACAAAGAGAGAAATCATCCTCGCAGTCAACGTGACCGGAACCATACAAGACACCAAGTTTCATGTCATCGAAGGAGATATGAGGTATAATGCTTTACTTGGAAGGCCGTCGATCCATAGCATGGGGGTCATAAAATGATGAAGTTCCCAATAAAGGATGGCGTGGAAACAGTACATGGAGAGCAACACATAGCTAAAAAGATATTTTTAGTACACGACTTGGAACCGGTATCAACACCATCCACATCGGAGAAGCCAAAGGACAATCAGGTCACCAAATAGCAATCACAGCCCATACCCTCGGTTGAGTCTGAGGGACATGTGGCCGATGAACAGGTAGTCGAGGAAGAAGAAGAAGATTTCCTCACCACCCGAGCCTTTGTTGCCCCCGAGGAATTGGATGCGATGAAGTCCACGGTCGAAGAACTCGAGCAGGCCATATTGATCGAGCATCTTCCAGAACGAAAGGTATTCCTGGGGACGAGGTTAACCCCCGAACTCAGGAAAAAACTCATTCAATTTCTTATCGATAACATTGATTGTTTTGCCTGGTCCCACTTAGATATGACAGGGATCCCACCGGAGATAACTACTCATCGACTAAGTGTCAGTCCCAGATTTAAACCGGTGAAGCAAAAGAGGAGACCTTAGTCCGAGGTAAAGCATGCATTCATCAAAGAAGAGGTAACCAAACTTCTCAAGATAGGGTCCATCAGGGAAGTAAAGTATCCCAAATGGCTAGCTAACGTAGTAGTAGTCCCTAAAAAGGGAAACAAACATAGACTACAAAGATTTGAACAAAGAATGTCCTAAAGATTCTTTCCCGTTGCCCAACATTGATTGTTTGATCGATGCTACGGCCAACCACGAGATCCTTACTTTTCTCGATGCCTATTCCGGGTACAACCAAATTCAAATGAACCCGGAGGACCAGGAAAAGACTTCGTTCATCACGAAGTATGGTACGTATTGTTATAATATAATGCCCTTCGGGCTAAAAAGTGTAGGAGTTCACATATCAACGCCTAGTTAATAAGATATTCGAACATCAAATAGGCAATTCCATGGAAGTTTATATTGATAACATGCTAGTTAAGTCCCTGCGTGCAGAGGTCCATTTGACCCATTTGCAGGTGACGTTTGATATCCTAAGAAAGTACAACATGAAACTCAACCCCGAGAAATGCGCTTTTGGAGACGACTCAGGCAAGTTATTGGGATTTATGGTGTCAAACAAGGGTATCGAGATCAACCCCGATAAAATCAAAGCCATCGAGGAAATCACCATAGTGGACAATGTGAAAGCCGCACAACAGCTGACGGGATAGATAGGTGCCCTAGGCTGATTTATCTCGAGGTCATCAGATCGGAGCCATCATTTCTTTTCCCTACTCAAGAAGAAGAACAACTTCGCATGGACTCCGAAGTGCCAACAAGCCTTGGAAGAATTAAGATTGTATCTCTCGAGCCCACACCTGCTCCATACTCTGAAGGAGGATGAAACACTCTACTTGTATTTAGCCGTGTCCCAAGTGGCGGTAAGTGGCGTGTTGGTTCGAGAAGAGCAAGGTATGCAATTTCCTATCTATTATGTGAGTCAGACCCTAGGAGATGCTGAAACCAGGTACCCACATTTGGAAAAGTTAGCTCTTGCATTAATAAGTGTGTCTAGGAAATTAAAGCCATATTTTCAATGCCACCCTATATGTATATTGACTACTACCCACTTCGAAATGTCTTGCATAAGCCCGAACTATAAAGCAGATTGGCCAAGTGGGCCATCGAACTTGGAGGGTATGATATTGAATTGAATATCAGCCTCGAGCGGCTATCAAGTCTCAAATTATGGTAGACTTCATGGCCAATTTTGTGCCTGCCCTCGTACCCGAAGTAGAAAAGAAACTCTTGGTAAAAACGGGTACGTCATTAGGGGTATGGACCCTCTTCACAGATGGTGCCTCAAATGTGAAAAGATCCGGGCTCGACATCATTTTAAAACTGCCTACGGGCAGTATCATTAGGAAATCTATCAAAACTTCTAAACTGATTAACAATGAGGTCGAGTATGAGGCCATGATTGCAGGTCTCGAACTAGCCAGGGGCCTTGGAGCAGAGGTCATCGAGGCAAAGTGTGACTCCTTTTTGGTAGTGAATCAAGTAAACGGGAGGTTTGAGACGATTGAATGCAGAAGTACTTAGACAAATTTCTGGACCATGTACCTTGAGAACAAAATAGCGAGGTCGATGCACTTGCAAACATGGGATCATTGATTGAAGAAGATGATATCTTCCCGGGGACTGTCGTCCAATTATCGAGGTCACTGGTCGAAGAAGGCCATGCAGAAATTAATTTAACAAGTTTAACGTGGTATTGGAGGAATAAGCACATCGACTACTTGAAGCATGGGAAGCTCCCCATGGACCCGAAAGAACCAAGAACACTTTGAGCCAAATCAGCTCGATTCTCACTCGATGAAAATGGAATGTTGTATAGAAGAACCTTCGATGGACCACTGGCAGTGTGCTTGGGACTCGGGGACACCGATTATGTATTACGAGAAACCCATGAGGGCACTTGTGGGAACTATTCTGGTACGGACTCTCTGGTTCGCAAGGTGATCAAAGCAGGGTATTATTGGGATAACGTGGAAAAGGAGACTGTGGAATTCATTTGAAAGTGTGATAAATGCCAAAGATTTGCACCGATGATCCATCAACCCGGTGAACAACTCCATTCGGTCCTATCCCCGTGGCTATTCATGAAATGGGGGATGGACATCATCGGCCCCCTACCAACGGCACCAGGTAAAGCTAAATTTATTTTGTTTATGACTGACTACTTTTCAAAATGGGTTGAAGTGTAGGCCTTCGAGAAGATAAGAGAAAAACAAGTCATCGACTTCATATGGGACCACATCATATGTCGGTTCGGGATACCCGCCGAAATAGCATGTGACAATGGGAAACAGTTCATCGGTAGCAAAGTAACAAAATTCCCCGAGGACCATAAAATCAAAAGGACTCTATCAGCGCCTTACCACCCATGTGCAAATGGTCAAGCTGAGTCCACAAACAAAACTATCATTCGAAACTTAAAGAAAAGGTTAGATGATGCAAAGGGGAAATGGAGAGAAGTATTGCCCGAGGTGCTATGGGCATACCGAACAACGTCAAAGTCGAGCATAGGGGAGACCCCGTTTTCTTTGGTGTACGGGTCCTAAGCATTGATCCCGGTCGAAGTCGGGAAACCTAGTATTAGATTTCAGCATGCCATCGAGGACTCAAATCATGAAGCTATGAACACTTCTATCGAACTACTAGATGAAAGGCATGAGGCCGCATTAATTCGAATGGCCGCACAAAAATAAAGGATCGAAAGATATTACAACAGAAGGATGAACCTTCGATATTTTGGAGTCGGGGACTTAGTCCTAAGGAAAGTCACTCTCAACACTCGATACCCAAACGAAGGGAAACTAGGCCCCAATTGGGGAGGACCGTATCGTGTCCTCGGAGTCGTAGGGAAAGGATCCTACAAACTTAGCACAATGGAAGGCGAGCAACTACAAAACAATTGGAATATATCATTGCTCAAATGATATTACTGCTGAGGTACGACTTCCTCCCCTTTTCCATTTGTATTTAAAACTAACTCCTTGTAGATGATCGATTGGAAACATCACGACGCCTTTCAGGTCGAAGACCTTGGGTTTTAAAGCATGCGTTGCACTCTTTTTCCCTTAGATCGGGTTTTATTCCAAGTGGGTTTTACCGGTAAGGTTTTTAATGAGGCAACACCTATATGCTACCTAAGGAATATTCAACAAGTATTCAAGGCTTCTTTTTAATCAACCTCGAACACTGGGGAGCATCACCCTCGGAGGACACATTCTCGAAGAAAGCAATTCATGCCAAGGAGGGCCTCGATAGGGAATGTTGTAATGGGCCAAATGGTCAAATGAACCGTGTCCATGTAGAATAGTTGATCCCCCAGTGGCAAAATATGTACGCCTGTATCAATTATTTGAAAAGTCAATCTTATTATATCAAAACACTTTGTTCCTAAAAAAAGTCTACTATTTTCACATTTAACGGCCCAAGGACCAAAACCCTGAATATACCCGAATACTCGAGGACTGTCATCGACAATCGACGCATCGAATCATCGAACACTCGAGATTATAAGACCTCAAAGAGGCTCGAACTTATAAGACCTCAAAGAGGCTCGAACTTATAAGACCTCAAAGAGGCACATTTGAGCTCACAAGACCTCAAAGAGGCATTCCCTCGTTATTAAGTCCAAGGCCATCACTCTCGGGGACTAGGGGCTACGATCATACAAAAGACTACGGTCATATAAAAGGCTACGGCTAAAATAATGTGGATCGAAGACGTCCGACTTCTGCCATAAAACTAAAAGGCCTTCATATACTTCGAAAAAACTGGTTAAATTAGGCTACCCTCAGCAAAAGCAAATTATAAAGGGCTTCGATATATTTAGCCCTCGAATAATGCAAAGGCTTTTTTAACATCAGCCTTCGAAAAAACCTCAAGAGGTATTCGATTAAATATTGCATATCAAATTACAAACGAGGTTCCAATCAATCAAACCTTCCAAAAACCCAAACGGGTACAAAAAATACATGCTAAGGCATAGAAAATTTTCACTAAGTCTTTTAGCCGAAAAGAGGGAAAAGTTTATAGCCATTTTAGAGGCCGAATTGGCCCCTCCTAAGAGCCTAAGGGCCAACCTAAAAGAGCTTAAAGGTCAATATTTAAAGAGCTTTAAAGCTGAAGCACACCACGCTGAAGACCTTGCCCAGTTCGAACTCAAAAGTTCTGAGCTAAAACTTAGCTCGAAGATCGAACCTTGAGTGGTAACCTATTATCGATCGTTGATCAAAATACAAAACTTGAGGGTCTACTTAACCCTGAATTTGATTCAATGCTCATAGGTTAAGCATAAAAAAATGAACAAACATTGAAGAAACATTGAAGGCAAACGATCAAGGAAACTCCTTTTTATATATACAAAAAGATATTACACAAGAGTCCTACAAAGCAAAAATTACAAAAAGATAGAAAAATTCTACCTACTCCAGAGGGGCATCCCCCCCGGACCTATTGCTTCCCCGAGGCCAGCCTCTTCCCCGAGGGTAATTTCTTCGGCAGCCCCCCCTCTTCATCATCTTCGACGTCATCATCATCGTCAGAGGAAAGGAAAAATTTGGCATCAGCCTCCTCTGCATTAGCTTGCTTTATCTCCTCGAAAAGATCAAAGCCCTTAGCGTGAATCTCTTCGAGGGTCTCCCTTCAAGATCAGTGTCGGACATAATCATTCCTTCTTTTCTCTCGATCGAAAGCCTCCCTCAACTTCATCTGAGCATCGGCATCATCCTTCAAATAGATGGCCACCATCCTGTCGGCCTTAGCTTGTATTATGCTGGCCTCGGCCTTGGTTTCCACAACTTCGGCCTTGGCCTTCGCAAGACCAGCCTCGAGCTCGGCTATTCTGCCGGCTTGAACCAAGTTGCTCCCTTGAGCATTTCGAAGTTGAACCTCAAGGGATGATACCTTTGCCAGTGCATCATTTTTAGCCACAACGAGTGTAAGCACGTGATTTTTGCCCTATATGAGAAATACTCCCAAAAAATGCAAAATAAAATGATTTTCCTTGGTGTGCAATTTTGAGTATTTTTGTGACATTTTTGGATTATTATTTGTATTTGTCTGTGTTTGTTTATTTGCTAAATTAATAAAAAATACAAAAATATGTCGCATTTGCATGTAGGATTTAATTCTATAATTTTTAGTAATTAAATTAGTTTTACAAAAATTAAAAAATTACAAAAAAATATGCATCTTTTGCATTTTTAGCATTTAATGTCCAAATGAACAATTTTATGCTTAATTATTACTTAATTGTGCGTTAATTGTTAGTGGTAGTAAATTTGCGCTTTTATAACTTAATTTAGTTCTTAATAATAATTTAAGTATTTTTATAATTTAGTTTTAGAAAATAAAAGAAGAAAAGATAACAAAAATACAAATAAAAATCGAATTTGGCCACTTCTTCAATTTTCAACCCCAAGCCCAAATAATCTTCTCCATGACCCAGTCCACTTCAGACCGGGTCGACCCAGTCCGCCCCATGACCCAAATACCCAACACCCCTTTTTCATTTTGTCAAAACACAAAACAAAACAAAAAAATAAAAAAACCCAAAAACCCTAAAAACCTAAACTAACCCATCCGCCCCTTCGCTATCTTCTTCTTCCCCAAACTCAAAAAAAACTCCTCCAAAGCTCCAACCAAGCATCCATGGCTGCCCAGCTTCCCGTCCCAAACACCACCAAACGACACAACCTCCTTCGCATTCAAACGACCCCAGCCCTATCCGCCATTGATGAAGCTCGTCGAGCTCAAGCTTGAGCTCGACGTCCATGTCGCTGCTGCTTCTGTTTCAAACCAAACAACCTGCTACTCCTGCCTTCTACTTCATCGTCCAAACAACCAAACGACCACAGCCTCGACGAGTCAGCTGTTGTTAAAAGCTCCCATCGCCGCTGCTCGTCACGGCCAAGCTCGCACGCTGCCATCGGGTCCAATACCGTTTCGCCATGGACGTCGTCAGTTGCTTCTGCTTGCTGCGTCGACCAGCTTTACGGCTTCATCTTCACCATGGCCAAACGACCTCCGTTACTGCTTCGCTTCTCCGAGCTTGGGCATCACCATGGCCAGGTTGTCGCCGGACTGCTGCTGCTCAATAATATTCAAGTTCTGCTGCTTGCTTCGCTTCTCCGAGCTGCTGCTATTCATCACTTCTCCTTCGCCCAGCTGCTGTATCTTCAGACGAGCTGCTCGTTTGAGTTTTAGTCGAGATCGTCGAGCGTCGTTTTGAGTTCGTCAAGTTTACAAGGGAGGTGAGTTCGTCGTTGAGTCCGGACAGATTTATTCCCATTTGAGTTTTGTCAAAACAGTTCATACATATGTCGTGTTGATCCGGTTAGTAGTTTTTGAATTTTATGTTTGTCCGTATTTTGTTTTGATATTTTCGAATCTAAAATCGGCAAATGTTTGTTTTGTTTATCGTTTGAATTAATGTTTTGTTCATGTTCATGTGTTGTTTGTTAAATTAATTTTTCAGATTTCAAATGAAGGATTAATTAGTTATTTTTCATGTTTATTTCATGTTTGTATTGTTGTTTAAGTGAATATTTGTTAGTTTTATGTTTGTTAGATTCAAATTGAAATTTAATTAATTATTTCTTCAATTTGTTTCATGTTGTTATGGATTTTCCAGAAAATATTAATGTTGTTTGAATCGTTAGAATCCGTCATGTGCGTTGCTTAAAAACAGATTTAATTCATGTTCATCTTTGTTTGAAGTTCATGTTTAAATCCAGCGATTTAATGTGAGTTTATGTTTGTTTTGATTTGTTAGTTTAATTTGAATCATGCATATTGTTGTTTGTATTATTGTTTCTTTGTTCATCCATTAATGATCTAAATTAACCAGGATTGGTTCCCGATATGGTTGATTTATTTCCATTAATTTGGAATTTTGTGTTGTTCATCATGTTCATGTAAATTGTTGTTGAAGATTGTTGAGAAATTGGTCATCTTGACTATATTTTGGTCAAGTTATGATTAATTGATTGTTTAGAGAAGAGGGGTAATTTGGTAAATTGTATTGCATTCGGGGGGTAGATTTGTAATTGCAATAAGGTCGGAGGGGTAGTTTGGTAATTGAACATTATTTTGATTCTATATGTTAAGCATGGGGGACAAATATAATGGGGTAGGGTTTTTGAGGTATTTGTTTAATATAATGGGGTGGGGTTTTTGAGGTATTTGTTTAATATAATGGGGGACAAGACAAAACATAATGAGGAGGAATCTTGTACTTTTTTTAATATAGGCATGGGGGACAAATTATAATGGGGAGGAATCTTGTACTTTTTTAATATAGGCATGAGGGACAAATTGTAATGGGTTGGGAATGTGTTAGTTATTTAATGTAGGCATGGGGGACAAAATTTAAAATAAAGAAGACATTTAATAGTGGGCCAAAGCATGCCATTGGGGGAATAATTTTGGGGTTGGGAATGGAAGACTTGTCTTGCTATATATAGAGGACTATTCTTGACATTAAAAGGGAGGAGAACTTGAACCTTGAGAGGATTTTTTTGGAGAGAAAAAAGAAGAGAGTTTTTAGAACTTGAATATTAAGAGATACCTGAGAGAGTTTGTGAGAGTAAAAGAGAAATCCAATTTGAACTTTCACTCGAATAATTTCTGTTTGCTTTTCTTCGAGTGTTATTCAAAAATTCGAAGCTACTGCATCTCGTGTCTTTTCTCTCTTCTGCTTTGACTGTGATTGTACTTTTTTCACTGCTGAGTTTTCAATCTGTCACTGGGTTATTCTACTGGTTGTTACTGGTTTTGCGGTGTTGCGGAACCTGCTGTTGCTGCGTTATTACTGTTGCTGACTCCTACTTCTGTGTTCTTGTACTGCTGTTTCCAGGTACACATTTGTACACTCTTAGCTTGAAGCGAAAAATGAAATATTAATCAGGCTCCTATTCCTGTTGAATTCTTTTGTTTGGATCTGTGTTTGAATATTAATTTTCCTCTCTTCGTATAAAAATGTAGTCGATTAATTAATGAGTAATGAGGTTGCATATGTATGATTTCTTCATCTAATAATGCTAGTTTAAATTATTTGAAGAATAGTTAATCGGCTTTGATATTATTGTGTATTTATCTCATGTTCTAGCAAATAATAAAATGTGGAATAAAAGCAGTTTTTCCTTGTACAAACGCGATCGCAATTTTCCGTTCACATAAGCCGTAACTTAATAACTAATAAGTTGCGTTTTTCAGCATGTAAATAATTAGGAGATTTTTCTTTTATTTTAGAGACGAACTTAATAGAAAATGTAGTCGCTATAGGTTTATCCTTTTAAAATAAAAATGAGACGAGCCTCGCCAAATAAATCACAAACCGCCGGGGCCCTCAATAAAATACATAACCATTGACTAGACTTTGGATTTGGCCGTTTAATGAACCTTCACGGTCTCTTCCTAAAATAACAATACGTTAGACTCTTTAGGATGCGCCTTAATAAATTTTACCTTCTTAAACTCGGGTGCACATTTATGTGACCCAAATCCAATTCTCAACGGAGTCGAAATGTGTTTCTAATCACGGGTACATTGATTGTGACGTGGTTCGAGATGCGTGTCCATGACGTTGCAATTTCATTTTAAAAAAAATAAGAATGAGATGAGCCTCGCCAAATAAAATACAAATTGCGGGGCCCTCAATAAATATTTGCTTTAAAAATTGTTTAGACTTCGGGATGGACCGTTTAGTAAAATTCCACGGTCCTACCCAAAATAAATACGCTAGTCGCTTTAGGCGCGCCTTTAATAATTTAATTTCCTTAAACTTGGGTGCACATTGATGTGACCCAAATCCAAATCTCAACGGAGTCAAAGTGTGTCGACGACCACGGGTACATTGATTGTAACGCGGTTCGAGATACATTTTCACAACGTTGCAATTCTTGATAAAAACAGTAAAATGATAAAAGCGGTTAAAAATTAAATTTTGCACATAAGTTCACACTTGTATAAAATCAGATAATCAAGCCGAATATAACAGTTGAGCGACCGTGCTAGAACCACGGAACTCGGAAATGCCTAACACCTTCTCCCGGGTTAACAGAATTCCTTATCCGGATTTCTGGTACGCAGACTGTAATATGGAGTCATTCTTTTCCTCGATTCGGGATTAAAATTGGTGACTTGGGACACCCTAAATCTCCCAAGTGGCGACTCTGAAATAATTAAACCAATCCCGTTTTGATTGTCCTTTAATTGAAAAAAACTCCCTTGCGCCCACGCGGGTGCGTAAAAAGGAGGTGTGACAACGAGGGCGTCCACCTTCTCTTTCTATTCATTGCACTCGACTCGGACTTGGTCGACTTCACCTCGGAGTTGCCCAATCATATCTAGCTTTTGCTGCAGCTGAGATATTGAAGTATTAGACTTTGAAAACGGGAGAGGTAGCCCATATTTTTTCAGAATAGAGGTTACCTGCTTTTCTAATTTACTCTCGTATTCACGATCTTTGGTCAACTCTGATAAAAAATGCTTCAGTTCTTCCTCCTTTTTGTCAAGGAGAAGCCTAAAGGTTATCTCCTCATTTTAAGCCCTATGCAATTCAACTTCACAATGACGCAATTCGGTCTTCAATTTGTCGAAGGCCTATACAAAGGAAAGGAATGATCGATTAGACAAAAGTGGAAAAGTATGGCATTGGAGAAATATCAGTGCCACTGAAAACATACAATTAAGCAAAGATGCTGAGCCTCCTCAAAGATTGAGCTCGCATCTGCTGGGTTGTCCTCATCGACCTCGGCAAAATAACCATGGAAGGGGTCATTTTCACTCGAGACTCCGCCGAGCTTGGACGTTTTCACGTTCTGATCATCCCTGATGGTATCCTCGAAGAAGGCCGAAAACGACGAAGGTTGACATGCTATCATGGCCTCGGGGAGATCACCCGAGGTGATCTGTTCAGGAAGAGAAGCTTTGAAGCTCGCTCCTTTTGGGGTATTTCCAGAAGTCTGAGAAGCAGTTGCCGCGTCGGATGATGCAGGGCCTTCATTCCCCTTTTCTTTTAAAGTTCCTTCCTCAAGGCTAGGGGCCCCAATCTCAGCAGGCTTGATAGCCTTGGAAGATTTCCTGGTTCGAGTCACTAGCGTCGAACCTCCATCTTGTCACCATCATCATCCATGAACTGGTGGGTCGAGTCAACATCCACACTGATGATGACATTTCTCCTACGCCTCCGAGCGGGCTCTGCTTGGCTTTGGGTGTCCTCTCTCTTTGAGGACCTCTTTCTCTTCCTCCCCGAAAAGGGGCGGCCTCATCTCAAAGAACTCACCAATACCTGCGATAGAGGAATCAAGTCACATGAAGAAAGACATTATTAATAAGGAAAGAAACATTATGGCACGTACCGTGATTTTTCGCTTCCCACTTTCCCTTCAACAAGTCCCGCCATTTGCATTTGTCGTACGATGTAGTAGCAGCTAGTTTGCGAAGACTTCGAGGTCGAAGATCGCATTAGGCATCCACGGAACCGCTGTAGAGAAGGGAAAAGAGTAATTATGCAAAGTTCAGCAAAATTTATGGAAAAGAACTAAAAGAATTCCACTCACGTTCGAAATTCCATTCCTCGGGGAACGACAGGAACTTCTCGGGAATAATATCGACGGTCCTCACCCGGATGAACCGGCTCATCCAACCTCGATCCTTGCCTTCGTCGTTACTGGGGAAGAAGGACTTGGTTGATCGGCGTTGGAGTTTGATTAAATCTCGGAAATGTTGAGGTCGATATAATTGGATGAGGTGGCTAAGGGTGAACTCGAGCCCGTCCTTTTTGCTGAAGAACCTCATCATTATTACAATCTGACAAAAGGACGGATGAATCTGGCCCAGGGTTACTTGATATCTTCGGCAGAATTCGAGCACGAGCGGGTCGAGGGGACCCAATGTAAAGGGGTATATATATACACTCAGGAACCCCTCTACGTAAGTTGTGATGTCCTCCCCTCGAGAAGGTATTTGCAGAACGACCTAATCTCCCCATTTACACTCCCTCCTTACAACATCAAGGTGATTTACTCAATTGACCTTATGTACCTCGATGCATGCTCTCGACGGCCAGTGATGTCGGGAGGGTTCTCGATTATAAAGTCCTTTTTAAGGAAAATTTGCCTGGTACAATCTCGTGAAGAGCCGGTGGTAAGCCACCGGCCGAACGGGAAGTAGAAGTGGAGTTTCCTTCTTTCTGAGGAACGGGCTTAGAAGTTTTGTCCATCGGTTCTCTAGAAGATGAAGATAGAAATGAATAAACCGGCGAGGTTTTGAGCCGATGCGGCAGAGGAACTGGAGGTGGAAAGGAAACGTATAGAAGAAAATAGGTGTTGCAAGGTGGAAAATTCCTTAATGAGAAGAGAAAACAAGTATATATAGGGGAAGGCGGCGACAGTTCATTAATATTGATGGCCGATCCGCTCTGACGTGTATTTAATGCTTTTGGGGAAGAGAATCGACGGGACGCTTCGGTCATTTCAATGCTTACGTCATAAGAGTGATGTCATCATAATGGACTTCGGAAATTCAAAACATTTCATATCATTTCATTCTAAGAAACAGGGGACTATCTATATACAGTCGAGATCGGAGAGCTCGATTTCGAGGACCGAATGGAACCCCGGGCTCGAGTTCAGGGTAGCACAAAGTAAAGACCAGATCTGGCTGGAAAATTCATACCTCGGGAGAGCAAATCGAAGACTCGCCATGATCTGCCTGAAGGGCAGTACATTTTTTATGACACTCAAGAAAGAGCGGGAATTTCTCAAGAACACGTGGGTCGGGGTATAAATTAAGGGATAAGATCTGTACGAAATAGTACAAGTCAGTACTAGGTTGTTATACAGCTGTACCAATAAAATTCTTTGCCATAATTGAAAATGTACTATAATAGGGTTTTCTCCTTCTATATAAAGGGAACCCAATCTTTGTAAAAAACATCTCATTCACTGCAATAGAATATTTTACTTTTCTTTTCTCGTTTACCGTGCTCAACAATTATTCTTCAGCTTTATTATTTTTACTTTATTGTTCATACTTTATTGGTACTTAGCTCACCTCGAGGCCCCCGAGATTATCGAGCTCGAGGTCCCCGCTGCTCCAGCAACACTGGTTTGGTTCATCAATTCTTCTTACATAAACTTAATATTACTTGTATATTCACTAGTATTGGAATAAATCACATATCTTTAAAACCACAAATTATCTTTAATTGTTACGCACATTTTTTCGAGGTAAACACTTTGGCATATTCTTGAAAGCTTTATTTGGTAAATTCAAGGGTATTATACGTATTTACTTATCAGAAGTCTGTGTCACAGATAGAAGAATAAACAACGAAGCATTATATCTATATATACTCCTAGTATAATATATGGAGTTGTTTAGTTTTGAAACTGAAACCATATCATCCTATATGGTTTAGGATTCGAGCCGTGTGCATGCATGGGAAAACAATTAATTTTTAAGCAGTGTCGTATTTACATTAAAAAAAGTATTATTTAATGTCATTTTCCCACGAATTGCAAAATTTTGGCTCAATGGTTTAATTGAATATTATTGCAAAGGGAGATGCAGGTTTAATTCTCCTAAGCCTCAAATTCTCGCTCAAAGTCAAAAAATAGAATTAGTGTCAGGGTAACCTACAACCTTTACAAGCCCAAATACAACCTGACCAACGGACCAAGAAATACTCTCTACTAGGAAGTTGTGTCGTTATTATTATTATTATATTTTTTTTTGCAGAATATTAATATAAACATTTAATATTTTTTTTTCGGCGAAGTAGTGTCGAATAACACAACTTCCACCCATGTGCATCCGCTCCTATGTGCATGTTGCAGCCTGTTAGAGTACACTTTATTCTCTAATATAAAATTTTTTGGGCAAAAATCAATATTTAGTCGGATTCAAATACAAATACAAATACAATATACAAACAAATAACTGAAACCATAGAACTTTCAAACAATAAGGACCAATAACGCCATATGCCAACAAGAATCACACGTTCAATTTGAGGATATGGATGGATTACTAATCAGTGTCTGAGAGTGTCATCAATAGTATCTGTATGACGCTCAAAATTCAAATTTAACTAATGGCTTTTTATGCTTTAATTGAATGTTTTGGTTAATAACAAACCACTTTCAACTTACTTCAATGTGTTTTTCCACTACAATTCAGGTTATGTACTTACTTTCGCCCCAGTTTGGGTAATTTTAGATTTTAGACACGGTTATTAGTGAATCAATTATATTTTGTATAAAAGTGGATTATCAATATTATTTTTTTAAAATCATTTGAATATTTTAGCATAAGAGTGGGTTTTTATTTGCAAAAAAACATTGCAGTAATGCTGAATTTTTGACTATATAAAATTCTTTTTTAGGAAAATGAATACAATTAAAGATAATCGATTAGAAGGTACACAGGACACAGTTTATTTTAAGACAGAAAAAATATTGAGTCAAATTAACTAATTAATTTTTTAGTCCAATTTGTCCTGTATACGTAACATAGGATAATACTCTTTGCAGGATATAGATCACATCAAATGACAGTTGCATCATCACTTAATGATGAGAAATGTTTGAATATCTAGTTTGACTGCGTCAGTCGGATATTCGCATATCTAGTATTGGATTCAATTTTACTGCTCCGTGTGTTTAACCATTTATTAGAAGGTGTATAGCTGTTATCAATATTATATTGTCATAACTAATCATTTGAAATTTATGAATTTAGTATTTGTCACGACTCACATAGATTGTCTTAATTCTGAACTTGTCACCGATCCATAATATATAACATGTCTTTATAAAATTGTAATGGTAAGATCTAACCACAGATATTATGAAAGTATTTTTTTTTTACTTCTAAGTAGCGATTAAAGTCTTAATTGATTGATCCACTGTTGTTTCCTGCTTATAAAGTCCTCCTTATTCTCCTGCATCAAACGGTGTGATTGAAAGAAAAAATTAAACTTTGATAGAGTTAACTAATATCATGCTTATTGAGTTAAATACGCCTTTAAATTTGTGGGGTAAAGCTATTTTAACTGCATGTTATGTGTTGAATAGGGTGCCTCATAAAAAAATAAAATTGGGTAAAAAAGTTACCACTTGTGTTTTTCTTGGTTATACTTCTAATAGTACAACCTATATATTTTTAAATCTTGAAGAGAATATAATTATAGAATCATGTGATGCTATTTTTCATGAAAATAAATTTTCATTTGAGTCTAAAAATAGTGGGAGTCAAAGATAAAGATAATTTTTTGTCTATGCCTAGTTCTTTTATTTCTATTATGCAAAATGAAGAAAATGATGCTTTTGAGTTAAGAAGAAGTAAAAGAGCTAGAATAGAAAAAGATTTTGGTCCTGATTTTATGTTTTTAATATTGAAAATGATCCTCTTACTTTACAAGAAGCTTTATTGTCACCTGATGCTATTTTTTGGAAAGAGGCTGTAAATGATAAAGTGGAGTCACTAATTTCTAATAAAACTTGGAAGTTGTTTGATTTACCACCAGGTTATAAAATAATTGGGTGCAAATGGGTCCTAAGAAAATAGTTAAAACCTGATAGCTCCGCTGATAAGTATAAAGCTAGGTTAGTTGCTAAAAGTTTTAAGCAACTAGAAGTCCTAGAATTTTTTGATACTTTTTCTCCGGTAACTAGAATTACATCCATTAGACTTTTAATTGCTATTGCTGCAATTTTGATTTGCATATTCATCAAATGGATGCAAAAATAACTTTTTTAAATGTGGATCTAAATAAAGAAATTTATATGGATCAACCTGAGGGTTTTATAGAAGCAGGCCAAGAAAGTAAAGTGTGTAAACTTACTAAATCCCTATATGGCTTGAAACATGCACCTAAGTAATGGCATGAAAAGTTTGATTCATGCATGATTGAAAATGGTTTTAAATCAAATGAGTATGATAAATGCATCTATTATAAGTCTTGGAATAATTCATATGTAATTGTTTGCCTCTATATTGATGACTTGTTAATATTTGGCTCTAACATGAATATTGTTGGAGAAACTAAAAGCATTAGTAGCTATTTTGACATGAAAAATTTGGGTGTGGCAAATTTCATTCTTGGAATGAAAATTACTAGAATATGTGATGGAATTTTCCTTGACCAGATCACATTATGTTGAGAAAATTTAATTTTTTTTATTAATTGCAAGCATGTTGTAACCCCTTTTGATTCAAGTGTTCACTTATTTCCTGTACAAAGTGACAATGATGTGATAAATCAAAAGGAATATGCTAGCTTAATCGGAAGCTTGAGATATGTGACTAATTGTACTCGGCCTGATATTGCATACGCAGTAGGAGCACTTAGCAGGTTTATAAGTAAGTCAGGTAGTGAACATTGGCACGCCATTACAAGGGTTATGAGGTATTTACTTGGTACAAAAACCTATAGCTTATTTTATAAAAAAAATCCTGCTGTAATCGAAGGCTTTTTTGATGCAGATTGGAACACTTTATCTGGTGATTCCTATTCTACTACAGGTTATATTTTTACTTTGGGAGGTGGTGCTATTTATTGGAAATCAAAAAAGCAAACAATAATTGCTAATTCTACCATGGAGGCTGAGCTAATTGCTTTAGCTTCAGCTAGTAAGGAAGCGAATTGGTTGAGAGATTTATTATTTCAAATTTCTTATTTTGAAAAATCAATTCCTCCTATTTTAATTCATTATGATAGCACCATTGAAATTAGTATAGTACAAAACCGTTATTACAACGGTAAATCCAGACCTATAAGGAGAAAACATAGTACTATGAGATCATATTTGACAAGTGATACCATTAATGTTGATTATGTTAAATCTTGTCGATCCATTGACTAAGGCCTTAGCAAGAGAAAGGGTCTGGAGCACATCGAGGGGGATGGGATTGAAGCCCACAAGCTCATAAGTCATGTATGAGGAAACCCAACCTGGGGACTAGAGATCCTATAACCAGGTTCAATGGGAAGAACGAATCATATGATGACTTGGTTTGAAATGCACTATTTTTATTGTTCCAACCCTATGGTGTGAGTGCATTTATCCTGTAATGATTTGCGAGGTTGAGTTTTATTAACTCTTAATGAAAATCTGTAGCTCATATGAGTGGGGTGTGAGAGTTACAAGAGCACCCTTGATAGATTTCACCTATGTGAGTATGGAAGTAAGCCGCTTCCTATGAGAATTGAGCTTGTTCTCAAAAACACTCATGAAAATCGGAATAGCACAAGGCCGTAATGTGCTGGCTAATAAAGCTCATGTCAACACCTTGATTATTATGTGTAGACAGTGATAATTTATTTCCCTAAAGTAGTCATAATTCAAGTCTGAGACCACTACTGACTCTGGAGTAAAGATCGATGTTTTGCTAAGTGGAGGTTCAATGCAGAGCACACCTTCATCATGCATAATAGTCTCCCTTCAACTGGTAAATTCTCTTATTTTAATATTAAAGAATGTTAGTGTTTTATCATTAAATTATTAAAATAAAATATGCTATAACTTCCATTACTCCATGATGTAGAAAATGACTATAACTCCCATAACTCCCACTATTTCATGATGAGAAAATAGCCAAAATTCTTTTGTAAATCTCCTCCCATGTTCTACCACTAATTACACACTAATTTGTCCATTATCGCATGTTTTCCATGATTTCATAACTTACTATCCCACTTTCTTCCAATTTAATTTAAGGAAAATTTTTTACACCTATAAATAAGAGTCTTTCTTCCATAATGTGTGAAAATAATAATTGTAGAGTGCTTCAATAAAGTGAGGTTAAAGTTGTAAAAAAAAGAAAAAGAGAGTTTTTACTTTTGTTGAAGAAAAGTGTTCATATTGGTGGAGCTTTGGACTCAACAACTTGTCCAGAGTTTGTTCGAGTCATACGACGCGATCGAGCTGTTGTATCCTGGGGGAGACAAGTCAAAAGGATTACTATTGGACCAGTGAAGACTTTGCTGCAGTGGGCTTGAATCTCCTTAAAGAGAGCGAGATATCCGCGCCGCAACCTGAAGATATTTTATTTTCTTCATTTAGTTTTCAACTGTAATTGTATTTTCACCAAAAATTTGAAATTTAGAATCAATATTGGCAGGATTTCTTTAATTCTGACCAACTAATCTCAGAATCTGGGAAGAAAATACACATATGCTTTCAGTCTGACAATATAGATTTTTTGCGATAGGTTATATGTGTATCTCTATTATGCTTCGATGATCTAACAAACTTACTGTTAAGAACCAGATAAGGAACCTATTACACATCCTCAATAACTCAAGATCAACAAGTCTCTAGTTGGGAACACTATTCAACTCTTCAGAGTCAAAGGAACAGCAGAGGGAACAAATAGCTACCAGTTCCCGTGGTGACTGTACAAGTTAACTCTTCACAACTGTAAAGTTGCTACCTGCACACGCTACAGTGTAGAAATAGTGCAACAGTCAACTTTATGGGGAATGTCCTTTACCTAACTTGCTTACATCATTCAAGTGATGTCACAAATGAATTATTAACATCAAGCAAGGTAAAAACAAATCACTTGCACATTTAAGAATTCATCAAGCATTCTCTCAAGTCTGTGTCAATCTTGCAAGTGATTCTCAAGAGCATCAAGAACGAAGAACAACATAACCAAGGACTAGTTTCATGTATTGAAGTTATTACATGTTCTTAGTTGTGTTGTACCTTTGTTAAAACACTTGTAATTCCTACTTAACTTAGTTAGAAGCATTGTGTAGGAAACTTCTGTAAATCATAAACCTGTGTGTTTATGTCTTGGCTAGAGTTAGTCGAGTTGTAAACCTTTGTAATAAAGTTATTACAAAGTGGCTTGTAATAGAGTTATGAAAAGTTAGTGAGGGATTAAAAGGTTAATTCTAGGTTATAATAGGTTGTAATCTAAAGTTTGCTCAGTAGTGAAGTTGAAATCCTACAAGGATAGGTCGTAGTTTTTAATCCCGTGAGCTGGGAGTTTTTCACGTAAAACTACATTGTGTCATTTACTTACTGCATTGTGCGTGTGTCTTGTGGAAACTAATAGAAAACCTGGTTCTCTATATAGTTTGGTGGACCCTTAAATTCTATCAATTGGTATCAGAGCGGGTTCTTTCTATCAGGCTAACACCTAGAAAGGATCTTCATGGATACTCTGCCAAACTTCGAAGAAGGCTAATCTACATACAGACCACCAAGGTTTAACAACCAATATTATGGATGGTGGAAGACTAGGATGCACGACTTTATCATGGAGGAAGATTCCGAGCTTGGGATGTCATTTGTGATGGACCATTTGTTCCTACCAAGACCGTTAGTGACCCAGTTGTAATTATTCCCAAAACGAGAAAGGAATTCAATGACACTGACCGAAAGGCAATAGAAAAGAATTTTCGTGCAAAGAAAATTCTTGTTTGTGGCATTGGTCCTAATGAATATAAAAGGATATCGGTATGCCAATCAGCAAAGGAAATCTGGGAAGCTCTCCAAACAGCTCATGAAGGAACGACTCAAGTCAAGCAGTCAAAGATTGACATGTTAACTACTGAGTATGATCTCTTCAGGATGAAGGACGATGAGTCCATTCAGGATATGCACACTCGCTTTACCTCTATCATCAATGAGCTTCACTCACTTGGGGAAATCATTCCCAGAAACAAACTCATCAGGAAAATCCTTAGTGTATTACTTGGTTCTTGGAAAGCAAGGTGAATGTCATCACAAAGGCAAAGGATTTGTAGAAGTTGACCATCGATGAACTCATTGGTAGTTTGAAAACCTATGAAATAAAGAAGAAGAAGAAGAAGAAAAAGAAGAAGAAGAAGAAGAAGAAGAAGAAGAAGAAGAAGAAGAAGAAGAAGGAGGAGGAGGAGGAGGAGGAGGATAATGAAAGAAAAGAGCCAAAAAGGGAGAACAACCTAGTTCTCAAGACAGACAACAATAACTCAAGTGGCGAGGATGTTGACATGGCTTACCCGACAAAGAGATTTCAGAAAATGGTTCGCAGAAATGGAGGCATTCCAAAGAGGGGCAGTTCCAGCAAGCCGAGAGGGTATGATCTATGTCATAATTGTGGAAGCTGGGATATTTCATCAATGATTGTCCTCTCCTCAAACAAGATCAGTACAAACACAATACAGACAAAACAACCAAGAGAAACTCGGTTCCTGACAAAAAAGATTCAAAATAAAAGACGTCGCTGACAACGTTGTGAAACAACGTCTTGCTGCATGGGAAGACTCTTCCAGCGAATCTGGAGAAGATGATGGGCAAGGTGACAGCTCCATGATGGCAGTAGAAAGTGAAGCAGCTGATTATGATTCCATCTTTCCTCTAATGGCTAAATCAGATGAGGATGAAGAAGATGACGATGAAGATGAGGTAAACCTTCTGGATGTTCAAAGAAATTTAAAATCCTATTCTTAAAAGAAGCTTATATCCTTGGCTAATATTTTAATTGATGCATATCACAATCTCATCAATGATAAAAATGCGCTAACCGCGGAACTAGGAGAAATAGAACACGAGAGAGATAATCTAGTGGTGGTTGTGGTTGATATAAAAGAGACTATTGAGAGTTTAAAAAGGGAAAATGATATCTTGACTGAGAGAATTGCAAACATAGAGCATGAGAGAGATGACCTATAGGTAGTTGTAGACCTAAAGGAAACAATTGAGAAACTAAAAAGGGAAAGTAAGCTTGTGAACACTCAAAAGGGAAGGAAGTTGCAAGTGAGGCACATTTTAGGCTTGAAAATGAGCTAAAATCAGTGAAATCTAGTATGTGTGCTGAGCTTGAGAAAAACAAACAACTTCAGGAAGATCTAGGCATAGTGAAGAATGACTTAGAAAAATCTCTTAAGTGGACCTGGTCCTCTGATGCAATCATTGCTATGTATAAGAATAATGGGGGGAACAAGCAGGGAATTGGATTCCAAAAAGGAAAAAACCCTATAATCTACATAGCAAGTACGCTACTATACCTGATAACTGGCTTTGCACTCACTATGGTAGCACTAGACATTTCAAGGAAACATGTAAAGCCAGATTCCAGTCCCAGCAGAAAAATAATGTTTTGCTGAAAAAGTAACTACTGCTAAAGAACCTGGTCCCTCATATAAAAAATGTGTCATGCATGCTTGGACAAAAAGAATATTAATTCACCCTTTTTCTTATTACAAGGGACCCAAACTTGTTTGGGTTCCTAAGTCTAATCCTTGATTCTCTTGTGCATGGAGCAGTGAAAGGAAGCAGCCAAAGATGGTATATGAATAGTGGCTGCTCAAAGCATATGACTGGAAGCACTAATGATTTTCTTTAACTCAAAGACCTGCAAGGAGGGAGTGTGTCCCTTGGTAATGGTAAAAATGGATGCATTCCGGGGTTAGAAAGAATTGGAAAGTCTCTCACTCACTCAATCGAGAATGTGTATTACGTGAATGGCTTGAAGTACGGCTTGCTGAGTGTCTCTCAAATCTATGACAAAGGCAACAAGGTGGAATTTATGTCAAAATATATGCACAGTCACAAACCTTGTGACTGGTGAAGTAATCCTAATGGCAAAAAGATACAAAAATATCTATTTCGCTAATTTTGAGTCCCTACATAAAAGAGATCTTATATGTCTGAGTGCTGTGGATGATAATGCTGAACTGCAGCATAGAAGGTTGGGCCATACAAGTTTTACATTGCTGAACAAGTTGGTCAAGAAGGACCTAGTTTGTGGATTGCTCAAGTCAAGCTTCAAAAATTACAAGGGGTGTGATGCATGTGCAAAACGAAAGCAGATCAGGTCCTCCTTCAAACCCAAAAAAGTAAGTAAACACTTCAAGGCCACTTGATATCCTCCATATGGATCTATATAGACCTATGAGAGTGCCAAGTAGAGGAGGAAATAAGTACATTTTCGTCATTGTGGATGACTACTCCAGATTCACATGGACCTTGTTCCTCAGAACTAAAGATGAGACTCTAGCCGACATAGAGAAACCTAGTCCCTCAATCACAATAACTGAAGCAGAAAACAGAGTTGTGGATGATGTACATGGAACTCCAGTTGCTGAGGTGAGGAACATGACACATGGATCAAATCTAGAAGAACCTGGATCCTCTCTTAATGAGATTCAGGTGTCCAACTGGAAGCACAAGAGCTCACACCCTCTTCAAAATATAATCACTCCTCTTGATTCAGGAATCCAAACCAGATCAAAAACAAGAAACCACTTGCCTTCTCAGCCTTTCTCTCTCAAATAGAGCCCAATAATATCAAGGAAGAATTGAAATATGCAGACTGAATTACAACTATACAAGAAAAGCTTCATCAATTTGAGAGGAACAGTGTGTGGCACCTGGTTCCACGACCTGCTGACAGAACTGTTATAAGAACCAGGTGGGTATTCAAAAACAAACTTGATGAGTTTGGAAACACAACAAGGAACAAGACAAGCTAGTAGTTCAAGGCTACAATCAAGAAGAAGGGATTGACTATGATGAAATGTTTGCTCCAGTTGCTCGAATGGAGGCCATCAAAATTCTCATTGCATTTGCATCTCATATGAAATTCAAATTGTTCAAAATGGATGTCAAAAGTGCATTTCTGAATGGCTTTCTAAAAGAAGAGGTCTTCTTCATGCAACCTCCTGGATTTGAGAATCATGAGCATCCTGAGCGCGTCTTTAAACTTAACAAGGCTCTGTATGGGCTAAAGCAAGCTCCTCGTGCGTGGTATGAAAAGTTGTCAAATTTTGCTGTAGAAAATCGTTTTACAAGAGGAAAAATTGACAACACCCTTTTTCTGAAGAAACAAGGACGGAACCTGCTCATTGTGCAAATCTGTGTTGATAACATTATTTTTGGGGCAACAAACGATTCTCTGTGTGAGGAATTTGCAAAACTCATGGGGAATGAGTTTGAAATGAGCATGATGGGGGAACTGAACTTTTTCTTGGGTTTATGGGTGAATCAAACTCCCAAGGGGACAATGATAAGTCAAAAGAAGTACATCAAGGAGCTGCTGAAGAGATTTGACATGGAAGGATAAAAATCATTGATACTCCCATTGCCACAGCCACTCGCCTGGACATGGATGAACATGGTTCCTCTGTGAATGAGACCATGTATGTAGTTTTCAATCTAATCCAAAGAAATCTCATCTGAAGGTAGCCAAGAGAATCCTAAGATATCTCAAAGGGATGCAGGACCTGGTTCTCTAGTATCCCTCAAGAGATAACTTTGACTTAATATGGTATGCTGATGCTGACTATGCTGGGTATCTGTTGGATAGGAAAAGCACTTCTGGTATGGCACATTTTCTAGGTTCGTGTCTAATCTTATTGGGCACAAGAAAATAAAACTCAATGGCCCTTTCAACTGCTGAAACTGAGTATGAAGCATCTGCCTCTTGCTGTGCTCAACTGTTGTGGATCAAGCAGTAGCTAGAAGATTTTGGCGTGTTCTCTGATTGCATGCCCTTACTATGTGACAACACCAGTGCTCTCAACATGGCAAAAAATCTAGTTCAACACAAGAGAACAAAACATATTGATGTGCGACATCACTTTCTCAGAGACAATGTTGAGAAAGGGCACATATGCATGAAGTTCTGCAGCACAGAAGGTCAAATTGCAGATATCTTCACCAAAGCACCGAGCAGAGAGCATTTTGAAAAGAATCACTTGGCACTAGGTTTGATGAAATCAAGTTGAGGACCTGGTCCCTCGATGATTGGCTACGGAAGAAATTGTCACGACCCAAAATTCATTAAAGGTAGTGATGGCACCAGACACCACTGTCAGGCTAGCCAATACTAAATAGTTAATTAATTCTCATTTTTATATTTTTGAGATCATAAATTTCCTTCAATTTAACTAGTAAAAGATGAACTTTATAAAATAATAATAATGTTTTCCAATTTCAATACTGAATATCCCATCATTATCCCATAACCCAGTGTCACAAGTGCATGAGCCTTTACTAGGAATTAAAATAAAATACAATAACTGTCCGAAATATAAATTCGGACAGAAAAGAAAAATACAAGTATTCTGAAGGATACTCTGCTGGCTGCGGATTATCTCATAAGATGTAGCTCACCTAAGTTCCCATATCAATCATGCCGATGCGCCCACAAGGCCACTAGACGTACATGTGCCTGTACAAAAAAATATACAACAAGTGTAGTATGAGTACGAAAATAATGCGTACCCAGAAAGTCTCCAGACTAAACTTGAAGAAGTAGTGACAGGGGGTTAACTTCAACACTTACTAGTGGTTCAATAATATCAGGTATAATAAAGAAGTGAATAAATATGAAACAGAGAAAATATATGAAACAAACAAGTATAAAATACATGGTACAATTTCCCTCTTTACAATTTACTCAAGCTCTCAACTAGCAAGTTCCCTCCGTAACCGGAGCATATATATAGATATAGTGGATTTCATCAAAGAGGTTGTCATAATTCAAATCAAGGAAAAACCCTCACATACATTGGCTTCTTGCCAAATATTATGCACGATTCCACGAGGATAATATATATAGGAAATTCCGAGGCATACGGCCCGATCCAACATAAAAGTAAACTGTGCACTTTCGAGGGTCAAATGACGAGAACCATAGATGTATCTATTAACCTGCCAAGGTAATCGGCCCGCTCCCATGAGAGTAGTAGAAAGAGTTATCCCGCTCGCGGATCATACTTGCGACGTGGTCAAATATAAGTTTAAGGAATTACCCTGCTTGTGAATCATATTTGTGATGCGGTCAAATATAAATTTAAGGAATTACCCCACTCGCGGATTCATACTTGCGACGCGGTTACACATAGATTTCTTAAGTTATTATTTAGTATTATTCCATTCTATACAAAATACGAAGTTCGAATGAAAACTTTTAAGATCCCAAATTCTTCCTCAATTTAAACTCCTCTCAAAATATTTAATAAGCAAACTCAATCTCGCTCCTTCTCAAGGCAAACAATAATCATAAATCAATAACAATATCAACGAGGCATGATATAAGCCTAAAACTACTCGAACATAGGCATAGCTAGTAGCTACGTACGTACTCTCGTCACCTCGTGCGTACATAGTCCCCACAAATAGAAGCATATCATAATTTAGTTTACCTATTGGGTTAATTCCCTTTTACAAGGTTAGAAAGGAGGCCTACCTTGCTCCGAAGTGCCATAACCGGCTCCAACATCGCTCTAACACTTCAAACTGGTGTCCGTCGCTCCAAAACTAGTCAAGCAATGTGCAAACAATAAAAATATACTCTAATACTCATAATAAATCAATTTGTAACAACTCCCAACTCCGCTCGAAAAGTCAATGAAGTCAACCCTCGGGCCCACGTGCCCGTATTTCGAAAGATATTGAAAATAAATATTACCCATAACTCATATGGTCTATATCCAGAAATTCATCAAATTTCGTCCATGAATCGACCCTCAAATCAAGGATTTACCATTTTCAACTTTTGGGGCTCAAAATCCCAATTTCTACAATCCAAATACGGATAAAAATAGAAGCCAACAGAAATAATCATGTATAAACATCAAAATAAGAGGTCATATATTTAACCCCTTGTTGAGACGAGAACAACGCTGCGAAAATCACCTCAAACGGAGCTCTAGAAATCAAAGATATGCCCAAAATACTAAAATTCTCTGTTTAAAGCACTGTCCAGGCGATTTTTCTTCATCGCCTTCATGGGAGACCTTCGCATTCACAAAGAGTAATTTTTTGCGTTGAATGGTAAACCCAAAAATCCTTCTTCATGTTCACAGAACCTCTCTCGCGTTCATGAAGAACAAATCTTCGCACCAGAAATCAGCAATTTTTTCCGACACAGAAATGGGCATAACTCTCTCATACGACATCGAAATTCGACGATTCTTATTGCTATGGCTCCGTAATTACAATACGGATCTAATGGTTCAATCCAATCGCAAATAAAAGTCGTTTGATCAATATAGTGCCCTTTATGCCCAAAGAAACGATGCCGAAAACATCAAATAAGAGCGCAATACAACCCAAATACCTCCGAAACACACAAACCAGTCCCATAACATAACACGGACCTGCTCGAGGCCTCAAATCACATAAAAATATCAAAACCATGAATCACACCCCAATTCAAGCTTAATGAACTTTAGAACTTCCAACTTCCACATTCGATGCCGAAACCTATCAAATCCCGTCCGATTGACCTTAAATTTTGCACACAATTCACATTTGACATTACAGACCTACTCTAACTTTCGAAAACAGAATCCATCCCTGATATCAAAAAGTTCACTTATGGTCAAACTCCTCAAAAACCTTCAAATTTCTCACTTTCGCAAAATGATCCCAAAATGACCTACGGACCTTCGAATCCACTTCCGGACGTGCTCCCAATACCAAAATCACCATACGGACCTATTCCCAAACTAGGAATCCCAGACAAACATCGGTAACAATGAAATGCACTTCAACCCAAATTTATGAAATTCTTCCAAAATGCTAACTTTCACAATAGGTGCCAAAACATTCCCGCGTTATCCAAAACCCGATCCGGACATACACCCAAATCCAAAATCATCATACAAACATGTTGGAACCTTCAAATCCCGATTTCGAGGTCGTTTACTCAAAATCCAACCTTCGTCAGAATCTTCACACTTGAAACTTTTGAAATAAGAATTCTCTTTCCAAATCAACTCTGAACTTCCCGAATTTCAATTCCGACCATGCGAACAAGTCGTAATACCTGAACTGAAGCTGCCCATGGCCTCAAAACGCCGAATGACGCGCAAGAGCTCAAAACGACTGGTCGGGTCGTTACATTCTCTCCCACTTAAACATACGTTCGTCCTCGAACATGCTAAGAACTGCTCCGGAGTTGTCTGAAATCGCTGTTTAACACCTCGTACCCGTGCTACCACAACCCAGTTAAGCACATTGGCTCAAATAAATCTAGAGATTCCCCTTTTGTTTAGGCAAATTAGCCTCAGAGCCAAATTCCAATATCCGGAATCTTCTTCCAGGCCTGCTTTCAACATATAAACACCGAATCAATCTCTATGCGATGCACCAATATATGATTGCATACCTTTGCTGAATTCACACTATGCATTGCATAACTTACATGACCATAATAACATCCTCTAATAACAATAGTCAAAATTTCACGAATCCGATGCTCGCAACGCACCTTATAACATATATAAGTATTGTTTCATATCTTGCAATACCGCCACGACGGAAGAGATTTGTAGAAATTAATAACCAACTACCGAGCCAATAATTCATTGAGTCTCTCCTCCTAACAAGAACCATTGCCACATTATGAACCAAATAACTATATTTGCTCCTTAATATACTTCGTATAAATTTGACCACACTGATCCCAGGTCCAATAATGTCATCTCACCCAGTACAAGCTGCTCAGGCAATAAACCACCTCAAACATTGCCAAAAGTCTCATATGATGCCACAATGTGCCAACACGCTACCAACTCGAATATGATACATAAGGAAAATGAACTTCGGAAAGGACTACTCAACCCACGTAACTAATTAGACAACCGAAAAGGTGTTATGAACCTTACTCAGAAAATGGGAAACAAAACGCACAAATATAGATATAGGGGACTGTACTCAACATCACACTGTTGCGGCACGCAACCCGATCAAAACAACATACCCGTGGTGGTGTGCCACCCGATCCTCACTTAAAATCTATATAAGGACATACTCACCAAGCTAGAATGCTCATTACTACAAAATATCCGAATATCGGCAACAAACACGCTAAGTGCATAATACCACCCCTGGGGAGACAAATAGCGTCATACGCTACAAAACTCAAGAACAACTAAGGTGCGATATATGATCTGAATCTCGAGAGCCATCCTGCTCACATAACACCATCACTACACGGAACCTCAACACATACAAAATTTTTAAAGCCGTTTCACAACTCATACGGCACAATGTAATATTATAGGAAATAGCCGACGACGAAATAACATCCAATGTCCGAATACTCCTCCATAAGGAGCGCTATGCTGAAATGAATACATCTAGCCTGATATAGAGCCCACATTCACATTTAGATCCATCCACAAACCTCAAGCCAATTTTGATCGTACCGCAGTAGGCTAGTAACCTTTCAAGGATCCACAATAGCCCTTATTCCCATGACACACAAGGATAGTCGTCGATCCGGAACAAACTTCCACAATCCACAACCAAATGAATCGAGCGCCTTTCAGGAATAAATTCTCATATGAACGATAGTACAACAATCTCCATACTTGGTTTCAATCCTTGATCAATCAAGTGACTACATGTCACACTTATACCATCTTTCCATGGGAAATGCTCCCACGACCTTCCACACCAGGTAACAAGTCTGCATATCCATACCACCAGCCGCACTAATGCTGTAACGCAAATAAAAAATTCAAAATCAGTACTCAAAGCCTTTTACACAGGATACCGATCTCATGTGACGCTAAAAACAACACCAGCTTACTCTAACCATCTGAATCCTTTTTCCCTACTCATTCGAGCTGGTGACCTTCTTGTCGACACCAAACTGCAACCTTTATCCTCGACTTCCAAATCCTATGCTACTTTATGCACTTAATCATGCCAATGCGCAAGAGTACAACAATTCCATCATAACTCCTGAACCACTAATAGGGTAAACACTTCATCATATAGAAACCGTTTACTTAACTCATTTCAAGAGAACCATTGCAACACGTAACTGGATTCCTATAACCGCAGAAAATACAACCTCGAATCGTGGTCGAAACCACCATAACCCTTCCAGGATCCATCTACACATAACAGGCCATAATACTCGAATTCCTTCACATAAAATAAATTACAACGGTTGTCAAGCCTCGCACGTACCACCACCAAGCACATGTATAACTTATAACGCTGAAGGAACTGATCATTGCCACCATCATGCCAATTCAACCTTTGCTAACTCGTTCGACTTCTTCTAATTTACTCTAGGCTTGACTTAGGAATAATAATAGCCCCATTCAAAACATCACGAACCTAACTCCACACTCGTCCTGAGTGACCTGATTTCACGTGACCGCGTCGTCTCAAAACCCACGAACCATTTCATACCCTCCTTGTGCGCATAATCGCGTCTTCAACTGGTACACCCATTCTGATAATTCTTCTATGAATCTGAAGTTATTTTCTCCCATTCATCCAATACTATACGACAGACCGAAGATAACGTAGAACACTCTAAGCCCCTTTTATAATCCAATGTAAAAGCTCGATACTTAACCATACCATGGACTCGAAGTCCTTAGTCACCACACTTTAATCTTTGAATCCACTAGGACCGTTGTTGAGAGGCACCCACTCTGACTTGGTCCCGAATATAATCAAACCCTAAGGCTTTGCTTGCATATGACCACCCTCTCAAAGAAACACCCAGTTGAATCACCTTTCTTTTAAATCACCTCTACACGAAGCATAAATCCTGAATCTTCCCAAAACCTGAACATGAACTGATAAGGCCAAAGATAACACATATTCCTCAAATCCTTTGCTCAAATTACCACTAATGTTTTTTTCCTTAGTCGTAATAAACCAACAGTACACCGATAACCAGAAACTGCATAAGTAGACAACCACGCAGCCCAATCATAGACGGTAGGGCTTTCCTACTTAGCTTGAAGCTATAATTACATAACCCTGTAACTCACCGAGGATCCTTCTTCCCCATTGGAATCATCTAAAAGTCCAACAACGCATTCCAAAATCAAAGTCATTTTGCGCCCAAATAAAAATACGTGGACCTAGTAGCTGTCCACCATGAATTTCCCAAGTGGCTCCAAACTTTCCTCAAGGCGTGTGACCATCCTACCACATAACTCATTTATTACTCTGCCACTCTCCCACTTTGGTTCAACCCTCTCCTTTAAGTAACTCCTCGACTTTTACTTTTCACACTTGACCTTCTAGCAATTCAACCACCGTAAAACACCTCCCACATGTCCTTCTTTGTCCTTCATCGCCCAGTTGTAGCCCCAAATCCAAATCCATCTCCGTAACACCCAAACAAATAAGCCTCTACCAACTCTAAACCTCCTAGAAGATCATCTTTCTCGATCCATTAATACTAAAAGTACCATTCAATTCTAAAATCGCTATACTCAGTTATCTGTGACAACCGCATCTCAGGTACCATTTCACAATACCCTACCCCGAAGGCAAATTGAAAAAGGCCTAAACATCAGCGAACCTTAACGAATTCAACAAGGACGATGAAACCACATCACAATTGAGAACTCTACCACGCTCAAAAATACCAAGCCATGTTACTCAATCAACCCAAATCTCAACATTCCTAGTACTATTGCCTTTCCTCTGTCGAAAATAGAATACTGAATCTCTGAATCATGTACTCTGTAAAACCTCCTTTCAGGTCATTCACTGCCTTGACGCTTAGACAAGAATCGTACCATTACACAAACACTGTGCGAGAGCAACACACGAATCGTCATAACAATCAATGCCAAATTTCAAAACCTTAGGTAATACTGATGCTGAGTTGAAACGACAGGACGACCTTCCGAAAGACGACAGTAATAGCCCAATCAAATATGCAGGTAGAAACATCTTGAACCATATTTGTAGTACCATGACAATTCCTTGATTCCTAATCCATAACAAGCGCTTCACAGCGTATAAGATTAAATAGGAAAGAAATAAAGGTACAAACCTCAAAAGGATCAATTTGCATGATGAGGAATCAAGAAGGGAAGTGCTCCTAACAACCTTGTAGTCTCTCGAACATAAATACAGACGTCTCCATCCCGATCTGCAAGACTCTACTAGACTCGCTCATGACTCGTGAGACCTAAGTGAACCTAGCGCTCTGATACCATGTTGTCACGACCCAAAATTCATTAAAGGTCGTGATGGCTCCAGATACCACTGTCAGGTTAGACAACACTAAATAGTTAATTAAATTCTCATTTTTATATTTTTGAGATCATAAATTTCATTTAACTTAACTAATAAAAGACGAACCTTACATAATAATAATGTTTTAAAATTTTAATACTGAATATCCCATCATCATTCTAGAACCCAGTGTCACAAGTGCATGAGCATTTACTAGAAATAAAAATAAAATACAATAACTGGCTGAGATATAATTTTGGATAGAAAATAAAAATACAATTACTATAAAGGAGACTCTGCTGGCTGCAGATCGTCTCATAAGATGCAACTCACCTAAGTCCCCATATCAATCACGTCGCGTCGCCCACAAGGCCACTAGACGTACATGTGCATGTACAAAAAAATGTACAGCAAGTGTAGAATGAGTATGAAAACAACGCATACCCAGTAAGTATCCAGTCTAATCTCGAAGAAGTAGTAACGAGGGGTCGATTTCGACACTTATTAGTTGTCCAATAATATCAGGTATAGTAAAGAAGTGAATAAATATAAAACAGAGTAAATATATGAAATAAACAAGTTTAAAATACGTGGTACAATTTGCCTCTTTACAATTTACTCAAGCTTTCAACTAGAAAGTTCCCTCCGTAACCGGAGCATATATATAGATATAGTGGATTTCATCAAAGAGGTTGTCATAATTCAAATCAGGGAAAAACCCTCAGATACACTGGCTTCTTCCCAAATATTACGCACGATACCATGAGGATAATATATATAGGAAATGCCGAGGCGTACGGCCCAATCCAACATAAAAGTAAATTGTGCACTGCCGGAGGTCGAACGTGCGGACCATAGATGCATCTATTAACCTGCCGAGGTGGTCGGCCCGCTCCCATGAGAGTAGTAGAAAGTGTTACCCCGCTCGAGGATCATACTTGCGACACGGTCAAATATAAGTTTAAAGAATTACTCCGCTCTCGAATCATACTTGTGACGCGGTCAAATATAAATTTAAGGAATTATGTAGCTCCAGGATTCATACTTGCGACGCGGTTACACATAGATTTCTTAAGTTATTATTTTGTACTTCCATTCTTTACAAAATACGAAGTTCGAATTAAAACTTTTAAGATCCCAAATTCTTCCTCAATTTCAACTCCTCTCAAAACATTTAATAAGCAAACTCAATTTCGCTCCTTCTCAATGCAAACAATAATCATAAATCAATAACAATATCAACGAGGCATGGTATAAGTCTAAAACTACCCGGACATAGGCATAGCTAGTAGATACATACGGACTCTCGTCACCTCATGCGTATGTAGTCCCCACAAATAGAAGGACATAATAATTTAGTTCACCTATGGGGTTAATTCCCTCTTACAAGGTTAGAAAGGAGACTTACCTCGCTCCGAAGTTCCATAACCGGCTCCAACATCACTCTAATACCTCAAATCGGTGTCCGTAGCTCCAAAACTAGTCAAGAAGTGTGCAAACAATATAAATATACTCTAATACTCATAATAAATCAATTTATAACAACTCCAAACTCTACTCGAAAAGTCAATAAAGTCAACCCTCGGGCCACGTGTCTGTATCCCAAAAATTATTGAAAATAAATATTACCCATAACTCATATGGTCTATATCCAGAAATTCATCCAATTTCATCCATGAATCGACCCTCAAATCAGGGATTTACCATTTTTCATCTTTGGGGCTCAAAATCCCAATTTCTACAATCCAAATATGGATAAAAGTAGAAACCAACAGAAATAATCATGTATAAAAATCAAAATAAAGGTCATATATTTACCCCCTTGTTGAGACGAGAACAACGCCACGAAAATTACCTCAAACGGAGCTCTAGAACTCAAGATATGCCAAAAATACTAAAATTTTCGATTTAAATCACTGTGCAGGCGATTTTCTTCATCGCCTTTAGGGGAGAACTTCGCATTCGCAAAGAAATTTTTTTCCCGCATTGACGGTCAACCGAGAAATCCTTCTTCGCGTTCGCTTAACATTACCCGCATTCGCGAAGAACAAATCTTCGCACCAGAAACCTACAATTTTGTCCGACACGGAAATGGGCATAACTCTCTCATACGACATCGAAATTCGACGATTCTTGTTGCTACAGCTCCGTAATTATGATAGGATCTAATGGTTCAATCCAATCACAAATTAAATGTTGTTTTCTCAATATAGTGCCCTTTATTCCCAAAGAAATGACGCCGAAACATCAAATAAGAGCGTGATACAACCCAAACAACTCTGAAACACACCCGAGGCTCCCGATACCCCGTCCAATCACACAAACCAGTCCCATAACATAACACGGACCTGCTCGAGGCCTCAAATCACATCAAACAATATCAAAATCATGAATCACACCCCAATTCATGCTTAATGAACTTTAGAACTTCCAACTCCACATTCGATGTCAAAACCTATCAAATCACGTCCGATTGATCTCAAATTTTTCACACAAGTCACATTTGATATTAAGGACCTAATCCAACTTCTGGAGTCAAAATCCAACCCCGATATCAAAAAGTCCATTTCCGGTCAAACTCCTCAAAAAGCTTCAAATTTCTAACTTTCGCCAAATGACCCCAAAATGATCTACGGACCTCCGGATCAACTTCCGGACGCGCTCCCAACACCAGAATCACCATACAGAAATATTCCCAGACTCAGAATCCCAAACGGACATCGATAACATTGATATGCACTTCAACCCAAATTTATGAAATTCTTCCAAAATGCTAACTTCCACAATAGGTGCCGAAACGCTCCCGGGTCATCCAAAACCCGATCCGGACATACACCCAAGTCCAAAATCATCATACGAACTTGTTGGAACCTTAAAATCCCAATTTTGATGTCGTTTACTCAAAATCCAACCTTAGTTAGTATCTTCCAGCTTAAAGCTTCTAAAATAAGAATTCTCTTTCCAAATCAACTGCGAACTTTCCAAATTTCAATTTTGACCATGCGAACAAGTCGTAATACCTGAAGTGAAGCTGCCCATGGCCTCAAACCACCGAATGATGTGCTAGAGCTCAAAACGGCCGGTCGGGTCATTACATTCTCTCCCACTTAAACATACATTCGTCCTCGAATATGGTAAGAACTGCTCTGGAGTTGTCTGAAATCGTTGTTTAACACCTCGTGCACTTACCGTGTACCACAACTCAGTTGAGCACATTGGCTCGAGTAAATCTGGACATTCCCCTTTTGTTTAGGCAAATTAGCCTCAGAGCCAAATTCTAATATCCGGAATCTTCTGCTAGACCTGCTTTCAACATACGAACACCGAATAAGTCTCTATGCGATGCACCAATACATGATTGCATACCTTTGCTGAATCCACACTATGCACTGTATAATTTACATGACCATAATAACATCATCTAATAACAATAGCCAAAATTTCACGAATTCGATGCTCACAACGCACCTAATGACATATATAAGTCTTGTTTCAACTCCTGCAATACCGCCACGACGGAAGAGATGTGTAGAAATTAATAACCGATTGTCGAGCCAATAATTCATTGAGTCTCTCCTCCTAACAAGAAACATTGCCTCATTATGAACCAAATAACTATATTTGCTCCTTAATATACTTCGTATAAATTTGACCACACTGATCCCAGGTCCAATAATGTCATCTCACCCAGTACAAGCTGCTCAGGCAATAAACCACCTCAAACATTGCCAAAAGTCTCATATGATGCCACAATATGCCAACACGCTACCAACTCGAATATGATACATAAGGAAAATGAACTTCGGAAAGGACTACTCAACCTACGTAACTAATTAGACAACCGAAAAGGTATTATGAACCTTACTCAGAAAATGGGAAACAAAACGTACAAATATAGATATAGGGGACTGTACTCAACATCACACTGTTGCGGAACGCAACCCGATCAAAACAACATACCCGTGGTGGTGTGCCACCCGATCCATACTTAAAATCTATATAAGGACATACTCACCAAGCTAGAATGCTCATTACTACGAAATATCCGAATATCGGCAACAAACACGCTAAGTGCATAATACCACCTCTGGGGAGACAGATAGCGCCATACGCTACAAAACTCAAGAACAACTAAGGCGCGATATATGATCTGAATCTCGAGAGCCATCCTGTTCACGTAACACCATCGCTACACGGAACCTCAATATATATGAAATTTATCAACCCGTTTCACAACTCACACGACACAATATAATATTACGTGAAATAGCCGACGACGAAATAACATCCAATGTCTGAATACTCCTCCATAAGGAGAGTTATGCTGAAATGAATGCATTCGGCCTAATATAGAGCCCACTTTCATATTTAGATCCATCCACAGACCTCAAGTTGATTCTAATCGTACCATACTAGGCTAGTAACCTTTCAAGGATCCACAATAACCATTTTTTCCCATGACACACAAGGACAGCCGTCGATTCAGAACAAACTTCCACAGTCCATAATCAAATGAACCGAGCACCCTTCAGGCATAAATTCTTTCATGAATGATAGTACCTCAATCTCCTTACTTGGTTCCAATCTTCGATCAATCGAGTGACTACATGTCACACTTATACCATCTTCCCATGGGACACGCTCCCACGACCTTCTGCACCAGGTAACAAGTCTGCACATCCATACCACCGGCAGTACTAATGCTGTAAAGCAAATCAAAAATCCAAAATCAGTAATCAAAGCCTCTTACACAGGATACCGATCTTAGGCGACGCTAAAGATAACACCAGCTTACTCCAACCATCTGAATCCTTTTTCCCTGCTCATCCGAGCTGGTGACATTCTTGTCGATACCAAACTGCAACCTTGATCCTCAACTTCCAAATCTCATGCTATTTTATGAACTTAATCATGCCAATGCGCATAAGTACGAAAATTCCATCATAACTCCTGAACCACTAATAGGGTAAACACTCCATCATATAGAAACCTTTTACTTAACTCATTTTAAGAGAACCATTGCAACACGTAACTGGATTCCTATTACCGCTGAAAATACAACCTCGAGTCGTGATCTAAACCACCATTACCCTTCTAGGATCCATATACACATAACAAGCCATAAAACTCGAATGCCTTTACATAAAATCAGTTACATCGATCGTCAAGCCTCGCACGCCCCGCCACCAAGAACATGTACAACTTATCATGCTGAAGGAACTGATCATTGCCACCATCGTGCCAATTTAACCATTGCTAAATGATTCGACTTCTTCTAATTTAATCTAGGCTTGACTTAGGAATTATAATATCCCCATTCAAAACATCACGAACCCAACTCCGCACTCGTCCTAAGTGATCTGATTTCACGAGACCATGTCATCTCAAAACCCACGAACCATTTCATGCCCTCAATGTGCGCATAATCGTGTCTTCAACTGGTACACCCATTATAACAATTTTTCTATGAATCCGAAGTTATTTTCTCCCATTCCTCCAATATTATACCGTAGATCGAAGATAACATAGAACACCCCAAGCCCCTTTTATAATCCGATGTAAAAGCTCGATACTTAACCATACCACGGACTCGAAAATACTTTAACCTTTGAATCCACTAGGACTGTTGCTGAGAGTCACCCACTCTGACTTGGTCCTGAATATAATCAAACCCCCAAGGCTTTGCTAGCACATGACGACCCTCTCAAAGAAACACCCAGTCGAATCACCTTTCTTGTAAATCACCTCTGCACGAAGCATAAGTCCTGAATCTTTCCAAAACCTGAACATGAACCAATAAGGCCAAAGATAGCACATATTCCTCAAATCCTTTGCTCAAATTACCACTAATGTTTTTTTCCTTAGTCGTAATAACCCAACAGTACACCGATAACCAGAAACTACACAAGTAGACAACCACGCAGTCCAATCATAGACAGTGGGGCTCTCCCATTTAGCTTGAAGCTATAAATACATAACTTTGAGACCTACCGAGGTTTCTTCTTCCCCATTGGCATCAGCTAAAAGTCCAACAATGCATTCTAAACTCGAAGTCATGTTGCACCCAAATAAAAATTCGTGGACCTAGTAGTTGTCCACCATAAATTTTCCAAGTGGCTCCAGACTTTCCTCAAGGAGTGTGATCATCATACTACAGAACTCATATGTTACTCTGCCACTCTCCCACTTTGGTTCAACTCTCTCCTTTAAGTAACTTCTCGACTTCTACTTTTCACACTTGACCTTCTAACAATTCAACTACCGCAAAACACCTCCCATATGTCCTTCCTTGTCCTTCATTGCCTAATTATTTCCCCAAATCCAAATCCAACTCCATAACACCCGAACAAATGAGCCTCTACCAACTTTAAACCTCCTAGAAGATCATGTTTCTCGAGCCATCAATACTAGAAGTACCATTTCGTTTATGAAATCGCTACACTCTGTTATATCTGACAACTGCATCTCAGGCACCATTTCACAATACTTTGCCCCAAAGGAAAATTGAAGAAGCCCATAACATTGGCGTACCTTAACGCATTCAACAAGGACGATGAAACCACATCACAATTGAGAACTCTTCCACGCTCGAAAATACCAAACCTCGTTACTCCATCAACCCAAATCTAAACACTCCTTGTCCGATTGCCTTTCCTCTGCAGGAAATAGAATACTGAATCTCTAAATCATGAACTGTATAAAACCTCCTTTCAGGTCATTCACTGCCTCGAAGCCTAGACAAACATCCTACCATTACACAAACACTATGCGATAGCAATATCCCATTATCATCCTAGAACTAGGTGTCACAAGTGCATGAGCATTTTCTAGGAATTAAAATAAAATACAATAACTATCCGAAATATAAATTTGGACAAAAAAGAAAAATACAAGTACTCTGAAGGAGACTCTGCTGGCTGCGGATCGTCTCATAAGATGCAGCTCACCTAATTCCCCATATCAATAACGCCGCTGCACCCACAAGGCCACTAAATATATAAGTACTTGTACAACAAAATGTATAGCAAGTGTACTATGAGTACGAAAATAACGTGTACCCAGTAAGTATCCAAGCTAACCTCGAAGAAGTAGTGACGAGGGGTCGACTTCGACACTTACTAGTGGTCCAATTATATCAGGTGCAGTAAAGAAGTGAATGAATATGAGACAGAGTAAATATATGAAATAAACAAGTATAAAATACGTGGTACAATTTCCCTCTTTACAATTTACTCAAGCTCTCAACTAGCAAGTTCCCTCCATAACCGGAGCATATATATATAGTGGATTTCATCAAAGAGGTTGTCATAATATATATATATATATATATATAGATATAGTGGATTTCATCAAAGAGGTTGTCATAATTCAGATCAGGGAAAAACCCTCAGATACACTGGCTTCTTCCCAAATATTATGCACGATTCCACGTGGATAATATATATAGGAAATGCCGAGGCATACGGAACGATCCAACATAAAAGTAAATTGTGCACTACCGAGGGTCGAACGGCGCGAACCATAGATGCATCTATTGTTACACCCCATATTTTCGTATGTAAGAGTACGTTATAAGTCAATTGATGTAAGCTCAGAAATGAAATAATCTTTGACAAGTTTACAAAGTTAGTTAATAATGTTAACATGAAGGTTACAAATATTGAATATTATGAACAACAAGTACAAAGAGGGTTGGAAGGTTCAAAAGCTAAAGGAATTGAAGAAAACAATGTTTCGTCGAAAGTCGACAAGTTGGGAATGTTATCACATGTACTTTTGGGGTGAGACTAGTGTACTTAACATGATAAGGAGGTTATATTATGAATTAGGTTAGTCGTGTGTTATGTTTTGGAGTCAAGCGAGTTGTGGAACAAAAGTCGATGAAAGTTATCACAAGTTACGTTCATAAGTTTTACTGAAAATTTGGGTCAAATGTAACTGCAATTTCTCCCAATATACTTAGATTTATGAGGTGTTACACCCATAAAATTGAAGTTCAATGAGTCTACTTTCTAATTCATTAAACCGTTTGTCAATATGACATCGAAATAGAGAGATATGGGCATTTTTGCGAGACTGCGCATGCTGCTAGGTGACAAGTAGGTGTGTCACCTACTTGCTTAAATGGGAGCCCAAAAATGGGCCATTTCGGGTCGTCCAAAGAGGACTTTTAAAGGACTATTTTATGCATATATTAGACTGAAAATAGTCATATAAACCAGACATAAGCTCTGCAAAAATCCTCCCAAAAATTTCCTACAAACCCTAATTGATTTTCTATCCCTTTCAAGTTCTAATTTGAGGTAAAACCTAGAGCTTGAAGAACCAAGATAGGAGCTGAGTTATCCAACAAATAAGGTGAGTTTAATGCTCTCTTTCATCCATTTTTTCTTCTATAAATTCATGGTAAGTCGTTCTATACTTGTAAGAACTCACAGGACGGTGATCGGAAGCCGTGAGTTCGAGTTATTCACTTGTAGCGGACTGTTTTGTGGACTGTTTTGTGTTGCTGTTAGGCTGCGTATTTTACTACTGTTTTGTGGAGTTTTGGAGGAGGAAGAGTGTGGAGAAACACCATATAACTTTAGGGTGGTGGGCTGGTTATTCGTCGTAACATTTCTGGGTCGTTTGACACTACTACGATGGGCTGGTTGTGTATGAAGAGATTGGGGTGTGTTCGGTTGTTTTGTAGTATTTGATGGTGTATATAAGGCTGGAAAATAATGTATATATGTTGTTATTGTTTTGTTCTTGTATTGTTGGTGTTATCTTGAAGTTGGAGGATGTAAGGATTATAGGGAAGATGCTGCCCGTTTTAATACAAAATAAGCTTGTTGTTCGTTGTGCGATAGTTGTACCTTTCATAACATAATGATAGTATTATTATCGTTGTTTTAGATTAAGGTGCGAAGAGGCGAGTTTAACTTGGTGGTTGGAAAAGATCGTGACAAGGTATATTAAGGCTAATTCCTTCTTTCATTTGGCATGATCCAGTAACTACATGTGTTTGACAACAAGACATAAAGAGAAGTTCATACTCCCGAATTTATATACATTATCCTAGTCTCATAAGTTACAGTATCATCCCTATCGGGACTTCATATTCAGTTTAGTTTTGTCTTCTTTCAGCCAAGAGAGCAGAAAGTCTATATATATAGTATTACAGTATTTTCACTACCATCGAGCTATAATCGATGGGCAGGACCCTATTGGACAACCTCTAATCAGATGGTGAGTTATATACCGAGCCTACTGTGGTCGAGCGCTTATGAACGAGCCTGGTATGGCTCGGATACAGAGCCTAGTATGGTCAAGCGCCTATGAGCGAGCCTACTATGGCAGAGCAGTTGCACTTACCGTGCCTTATAAGGTCGGACAACTATTTTACTTACTATATTGAGAGACTTGAGTCAGTATCAACAGGTAAGCATATCTTCAGATTATCTTTGACTCTAGTTACTTTCAGTTATTATATTATCAGTTCAGTTAAGCTTTTAGTTATCTTGTTGCCTTACATACTCGAGACATTATTTCGTACTGACATCCCTTTTGTCGGGGATGCTGCATTCCATGCCTGCAGGTCCTCATTGATAGTTGGACAGACCCTTCCAGCAGATAGAGTCAAACATCAGCTTAGTTAGTAAGCTCCACTTCCTTGGAGTTGCCAGGTCTAGACCTTGGAGTCCATTGTATATATACAGGTTTGATGGGTAGGTCAAGGCCTTGTCCCCACCATGATATAGTTCTGTTATCTCTAGAGGCTTGTAGACAATCATGTATAGTTTGTATATCAGTAGATGTTCATGGCAGCCTCCATAGTTATATATATGAGCTTTTGGGTATGTTTACCCCACATATGAGAGAGATGTTATTTTCAAATGATTTAGAATATGGCCTCATCGACCTAAGATGAGGGTTACCCCTCCAGAGTCTACAGTCAGAGTGGTACACTCAGTCCGAGTACGGCACCGGGTGTCGGCCACGCCTCTCCAAGTTTGGGGCATGACAAACTTGATATCAGAGTAATTCTATCATAGGGAGTCTACAAGTCATGTTTAGTAGAGCCTTGTTTATAGATGTGTTGTGCACCATATTATATAAACAAGAAGCTACAAGGCATTTAGGAGTATGTTACCCTTCTTTCAAATCTAAATCGTGCTATAGAGCTAAGTCATAAGAGTTCGAGCCAGGACTTTTGTTTGCTAATAATATAGAGAGACTTGCATTTAGATAAATTACAGCTAGCTAGAGGGCTACTACAGCACCAGGTAAGGGCATTAGTAGAGAGAATTCTTGACAATATGGCCCAGTTTGAAGCCTTATCAGATCATGCATACCAGATATGCGGATTTCCTACTTAAGACCCTAAGACGGGAATATCTAATATACCCTGCGAATAGCAGGGCATGGGAGTATTATAAGGTAAAAGTATAAGTTTCAATAGATAACAAAATCAAGGTGAAGAAGGGTACGAGGTACCTAGTTAATGAAGATTATCCAAATTTCCATGTTAGGCAGAGAAATAAAAGGATTCTAAGTTATCTTCAACAGAAATAAAGGTATGTACAATTGGCCACACCAATCTTAGTTATGCCCTATGGGAGCTAACATATATAGTTTAAGAGAAGGATGTGATATCAGGATCCAACTTGGGTTAGAGTAACCCGAAATGGTGGATTGAGCCAAGGAAGCTAAAGGTGAAACAATGTTTTGTTGAAGTTTTCAGAATAATGCGATAGACAGAAGTATTAGCAGGAGAATAAGAAGAGAGTAAATAAAGCATTATGAGTAAGGTATGCTAAATAGGTGATAACAGTAAATCAAAATACAGTAGGATGACAGAGTCTATGGTCAAGCGAGAGAAAAGACAAGAGATGAAAGGTTTTGAGACTATAAAAGAGTATATGCCATAAAGTCATATCCTTATTTCGAGAAATGAGTTGGTGACTCCAACATGATTATTAGAAAGCTAAGTTAGACCTCCGGAGTGATAGAAATCAGCATAGGCTAGTAAACAAGATAAATCGAACATGATTTAGGGACTGAGGGATTCGATAATAGTCGGCATCGTGAGAATTTCAGAGATTATGTTACGGCAAAAATAGAATGGACAACAGAATAGTAACCTTCAAAGGTCATTCAGTAAGATGCTTCCCTAAAGAAAGAACTGTGAGCAGAGTTAAGCTTAAGGAGCTAAGTGTGCCAGTTACCCTAGGTGTCACCCTCACATGTAAGAAATTTAGTTATCCCTGATGGAGAAGGGCTACCACGAGGCGAGTAAGAGTCAGTGAAGACGTGAAAAGACGCCGAATATGAAGAGTAAAATATTTGTAGGTGAATCTTTATAGCATTAAATGTTAATACTCCCCTAAAAGGGGGAAAGATAGGGTAATATGGTATTAAGCCGGAGTTAAGTGGTTCAGGTAACTACGGAATAGTAAAGGAAGAATGTTGTAAAAAGGTGAAAGGAGTGAGATTAAATTTATTCAGATCATACATATATACTACCACTCCAGGACACTATACAAGCATGATGCCGGGGAGAGGCAGTAAGGGTTCCCGGCCAGGATGTCATTGATAAATAAGTAGGAATGGTCAATTGATACATATGGAGCAAGTACGAGAGATAAGTTAAGGCAAATGGCATAACTCACGAGATATTACGCAGAATATGGATACAAGAATGGACCAACGAATAGTTAGTAGTTGATTCGGGAAGAGTCTAGTTATGGCTAGACAATAGGATACAGATAAATCAACAGATCGTGCAAGATAAAACGTAGTAAAAATAGGGAATTTAGTCTCGCATATATGATGACATCGTGACCCATGATAAATATTCAGATAGGAGTTGGGGTAGTTACAGGTATCGCATAAGTGTTGCGCAAAGAAAAAAAAGAGTGCCACTGGGGAGACTATCAAAATTTGGGTTCAGAAGTAACCTAACGAGCACAAAGGCACAGAGGTAAGTGACTAAGGATAATTATAGGCGAGTAAGAACATCAAAAATTCTGTTGGGTATACTATGTAATAAGCTCGTAACTTTACAAGAGTTAGAGGGTCTTCCCTAAGTACTGCAATGAAAGACCAGCTGAGAAAATATGGAATAAGGCTTCAAGCTAAGAATAGTAACCTAAATAAATACTAACAACAGTCTCACTACAACATCGTATGCACTCTATAAGAAAGTGGTACCTATTGTGACTAAGGAACGAGAAGTAAAATCTAAAGTAATATTCGAGATCATATGAATTGCACAAAATTACAATATATGTGGGCACTAAGATAAGCCAAGTACTCATGCCACAAGTGGCAGAACGACCAACAACAACAACAACAACAACAACAATGACCCAGTATAATCCCACACGTGGGGTCTGGGGAGGGTAATATGTATGCAGACCTTACCCCTACCCCGAAGGGTAGAGAGGCTGTTTCCAGGAGACCCTCGACTCAAAAAGCAATAGGAGATGATATATTAGTACCATAAAAATGCATAATAAAAATAACAACAATATATAAGAGATATGAAATACAGAATACGACATATGAAATATGAAATAGATGGCTGGTATAGTACAACTAGAAGGTAAAGCCCTGCATCAATAGACGACCAATGACATTCCTAGTCTAACTCCTAACTGGATAGTCTCACTCTATTGTGCTGTAGAAATATTCACACTCCCCTAACCTACAACCTTAATGCTCGACCTCCATAATTCCCTATCAAGGGCCATGTCCTCAGTAATCCTAAGTCGCGCCATGTCCTGTCTGATCACCTCTCCCCAATACTTCTTAGGTCGTCCTCTACCCCTCCGCATGCCCACTACAGCCAGTCGCTCACACCTCCTCACCGGTGCATCAGTGCTCCTCCTCTGAATGTACCCGAACCATCTGAGTCTTACTTCCCGCATCTTGTCCTCCATGGGGGCCACACCCACCTTCCTTCGAATATCTTCATTCCTAATCTTATCCATCCTTGTATGCCCGCACATCCACCTCAACATCCTCATCTCTGCTACTTTCATCTTCTGGATGTGTGAGTTCTTTACCGGCCAACATTCAGTTCCATATAACATGGCAGGCCTAACCACTGCTCTATAAACGACCATGAAAAGTAATTGCTTACTTTTAAAGAAAGCTGAGAAGGTGCGAAAGGAATTATTCGATCAATGGCCGGAGTTATTTACCTTATGAACGCACTTAAGATTTCAGAGTGTTATCCATGCAGCATATATGTTGACAATGATACAGCTATAGGAGACTCTAATATAAGGTAAAAAAATGAATTGAGTCCACGTCACATATAAAAGCTTGATTTGCTAGAAGGTTACATCATGGATGTTCCATAACGTCCACGAGGGGATAAAGTAATAACTAATACCCTGAGCCGCAAATCGGAAGATATCTTAAGCCTACTCAAAGGCTGAGATAGAAGAGGAAACTAAGGAGTTACAGTAGTTGAGTGAATCAGGAGTATGATTATTAGACCCTGATGAGTATAGAAATCGGGATTCAGAACATTGCGAATTCACTCTTAATATCAGAAGTACAAGAGAGATCGTACATTAGCCATATTATATAACGACTTTACGATAAAGCCAGGTAGAAGTGTACCAGCCTCATAAGAAGTCAATATGAAAGCTCCCACCGGATCGTGTATGCACTAGAGGTGCAAGTATTATAGTAGAGCTTCAAGTTGTTGATGTGACTTCCACTTATGTGGAAGGGAGGTTATGAAAGAGATAGAATATATGATGCTAGATTTAAAGGTAAGTAAGATAAAATTAACGAAGGTATGCGATACTCAATTGCAGAAGCTTGGTAATAGTCCAGACTTCAGATAGAGGTTCTATAAGCATCGTGATTTAGTATCCATAAATAATAATGGTGTCGTTACTAGCATATTTTCCACCCTATGGTTTCCAGGTACTGAGAGGTCTAGTTAAGAGAGTACAGAAGAGATAGAGGTGGCGTTATGTTTCGCTTGAGGTTCCAAAATCACATAAGGAAATGTATGGTGCTAGAAAGTTAAAGGAAGGTTGTGAGTACTATAAATAGATATGTGTAGGTCGCAAGCTAAAATATGGTAGAGCAACAAAGTTTTAGGTGGAATGAGTAAGGATAAGAAGAGGTGATTGAGAAGGCAAAGAGAATTGGTAAAGCCTCAGGATTAAGCCCATCAGAACAAGAGAGCTGATGGTTTCCGTAAGTATTAGAATCCTCTTTATAGCCTGAATGAACTCGGAGGAGTTTAAGACTATGAGAATTTAGAAGAGATGGAATGCTGCCATAGTAGGAGAATAAGGTTGTAATTGTGATTAATGTTAAGAGGATGACATTTAGGCTTTCGATTGAGTAATTATTCAAATAGAAAGGATTACATGAATTGTACAGGATTAAAATACCCCCATAAGGTGAATCACGTTGGGATTCTATGAAATACGATTATTGAAGTATAATATTGTCCCGAAGTAGATCAGGAAAATAACTCCAGATGTTCCCCGATGAGATGTGAGCCCTAGTGACAATATATTACATAAGAGGTTTCAAGTGATAAGTGGTACATTATAAATCAATATTAAGGTGAATCAACAATAGATGGATGATTGTTCCAAAGTGTGAGATGGGATTAGGCTGTCATTCTTAATATGAATAGTAATGAGGAAGCATTAAGGGACTTAAATTTATACATAGAGGATAAGCATCGAGAGAGTAACCTGGAGTTGGGTAGCAGGCCTTGGTCATAATAAATTAAAGTAAGTGTTATGGTATGGTATAAGCTACAAGATATAGTAAAGCCATAAGCATAGCTAACCGAGGTTATGAAACAAGATATAGCAATAGTCATAAGTTCGATAAAGTATCGAGCGAAAAACTTCAATACACCTACAGATTTCCAGAGGGACAACTTGTCATAGTTCTGTATATGTTCACAAAGTGAGGCCTAGATATTGGCTAAAAACATGAAGGAAAAAGGAAAGAAGAGTCATATAGGCGCACATATAAGGACAGAGTCGTACAAGCTGCAGGACATAAGGTAGCAACAATTACGAGATTGGAAAAATTCCGACCACAAGTCGTGGTGTGAGAAAGAGGCCTAAAGGGGGAATGCCCTGGACTTTGGATTTATTCACAGATTAATTGCCTAGATGGAAAGGACAGTAGTAAAGTATTTGTAAGAGCTATAGGTTATGAGACTGATCAGCGCATCAGTCAACATTCGTGGACGAATGTTCCAAAGGAGGGAATGATGATACACCAGATGTTTTCGTACGTAAGAGTACACCGCAAGTCAATTGATGTAAGCTCAGAAATGAAATAATCTTTGAAAAGTTTACAAAGTTAGTTAATCATGTTAACATGGAGGTTACAAATATTGAAGATTATGAGCAACAAGTACAAAGAGGGTTGGAAGGTTCAGAAGCTAAAGGAATTGAAGAAAACAATGTTTCGTCGAAAGTCAAAAAGTTGGGAATGTTATAACATGTACTTTTGGGGTGAGACTAGTGTGCTTAACATGATAAGGAGGTTATTTTATGAATAAGGTTAGTCGTGTGTTATGTTTTGGAGTCAAGCAAGTTGTGGAACAAAAGTCGATGAAAGTCATCACAAGTTACATTCATAAATTTTACTGAATATTTAGGTCAAATGTAACTGCAATTTTCTCCCAATATACTTAGATTTATGGGGTGTTACACCCATAAAATTGAAGCTCTATGAGTCTAATTTCTAATGCATTAAACCATTTGTCAATATTACATCGGAATAGAGAGATATGGGCATTTTTGCGAGACTGCACAGGCTGCTAAGTGACAAGTAGGTGTGTCACCTACTTGCTTAAATGAAAGCCCAAAAATGGGCCATTTCGGGCCGTCCAAAGAGGACTTTTAAAGGCATATTTTATGTATATATTTGACTAAAAATAGGTCATATAAACCAGACATAAGCTCTGCAAAAATCCTCCAAAAAATTTCCTATAAACCCTAATTGATTTTCTCTCCCTGTCAAGTTCTAATTAGAGGTAAAACCTAGAGCTTGAAAAACCAAGATAGGAGATGAGTTATACAACAAATAAGGTGAGTTTACTGCTCTCTTTCATACATTTTTTCTACTGTAAATTCATGGTAAGTCGTTCTATACTTGTAAGAAATCACGGGACGGTGATCGGAAGCCGTGAGTTCGAGTTATTCACTTGTAGCGGACTGTTTTGTGGACTATTTTGTGTTGTTGTTTGGCTGCTTATTTTACTATTGTTTTGTGGAGTTTTGGAGGAGTAAGGGTGTGGATAAACACCATATAACTGTAGGGTGGTGGGCTGGTCGTTCGTTATAACATTTTCGGATCGTTTGACACTACTACGGTAGTCGTTTTGTGTATGAAGAGATTAAGGTGTGTTGGGCTGTTTTGTAGTATTTGATGGTGTATAAAAGGATGGAAAATAATGTATATATGTTTTTATTGTTGTGTTTTTGTATTGTTGGTGTTATCTTGAATTTGGAGGAAGTAAGGATTATAGGGGAGATGCTGCCCTTAATAGAAATAAGTTTGTTGTTCGTTGTGCAATAGTTGTACCTTTCATAATATAATGATAGTATTATTATCGTTGTTGTAGATTAAGGTGCGAAGAGGATAGTTTAACTTGGTGATTGGAAATATTGTGACAAGGTATGAAGGCTAATCCTTTCTTTCATTTGGCATGATCCAATAACTACATGTGTTTGACAACAAGACATAAAGAGAAGTTCATACTCACGAATTTATATACACTATCCTAGTCTCATAAGTTACAGTATTCTCCCTATCTGGACTTCATATTCAGTTTAGTTTTGTCTTCTTTCAGCCAAGAGAGCAGAGTGTCTATATATATACAGTATTACAGTATTTTCACTATCATCAAGCTATAATCGATGGACATTCCCTATTGGGCAACCTCTGATCAGATAGTGAGTTATATACCGAGCCTACTGTGACCGAGCGCCTATGAGCGAGCCTGGTATGGCCTAGATACAGAGCCTAATATGGTTGAGCGCCTATGAGCGAGCCTACTACAGCAGAGCAGTTGTACTTACCGAGCCTTATAAGGCCGGACAACTATTTTACTTACTATATTGAGAGAGTTGAGTCAGTATAAGCATGTAAGCATATCTTCATATTATCATTGACTCCTAGTTATTTTCAGTTATTATATTATCAGTTCAGTTTCAGCTTTTAGTTATCTTGTCACCTTACATACTCGGTACATTATTTCGTACTGACGTCCCTTTTGTTGGGGACGTTGCATTCCATGCCTGCAGTTCCTTATTGACAGTTGGCAGACCATCCTCGGAGTTGCCAGGTCTAGACCTTGGAGTCCATTGTATATATATATGTTTTATAGGTAGGTTGAGGCCCTGTCTCGACCATGGTATAGTTCAGTTATCTCTAGAGGCTTGTAGACAATCCTGTATAGTTTGTATATCAGTAGATGTTCATGGCGGCCTCGTCAGCCTCCACAGTTATATATATATATATGAGCTTTTGGGTATGTTTACCCCATAGATGAGAGATATGTTATTTTCAGACGATTTAGAATATGGCCTCATCGACCTAAGATGAGGGTTACCCTTTCACAGTCCACAATCAGAGTGGTACGCTTAGGCCGAGTATAGCACAGAGTGCCGGCCACGCCTCCCTAGGTTCGGGGCGTGACATCTATTAACTTGTCGAGGTGATCAACCTGCTCCCATGAGAGTAGTAGAAAGAGTTACCCCGCTCGCGGATCATACTTGCGACGCGGTCAAATATAAGTTTAAGGAATTACCCTGCTCGCGAATCATACTTGTGACGTGGTCAAATATAAATTTAAGGAATTACCCCTCTCGCAGATTCATACTTGTGACGCGGTTACAAATAGATTTCTTAAGTTATTATTTAGTATTCTTCCATTCTTTACAAAATACAAAGTTCGAATGAAAACTTTTAAGATCCCAAATTCTTCCTCAATTTCAACTCCTCTCAAAACATTTAATAAGCAAACTCAATCTCGATCCTTCTCAAGGCAAACAATAATCATAAATCAATAACAATATCAACGAGGCATGATATAAGGCTAAAACTACCAGGACATAGGCATAACTAGTAGCTACGTACGGACTCTCGTCACTTCGTGCATATGTAGTCCCTACAAATAGAAGCACTTAATAATTTAGTTCATCTATGGGGTTTATTCCCTCTTACAAGGTTAGAAAGGAGACTTACCTCGCTCCGAAGTTCCATAACCGGCTCCAACATCGCTCTAACACCTCAAACCGATGTCTGTCGCTCCAAAACTAGTCAAGTAATGTGCAAACAATAAAAATATACTCTAATACTCATAATAAATCAATTTGTAATAACTTTCAACACCGCTCAAAAAGTTAACCCTCAGTACCACGTGCCCGTATTTCAAAAATTATTAAAAATAAATATTACCCATAACTCATATCGTCTATATCCAGAAATTCATCCAATTTCGTCCAAGAATCGACCCTCAAATCAAGGATTTACCATTTTACAACTTTGGGGCTCAAAATCCCAAATTCTACAATCCAAGAACAGATAAAAATAGAAACCAACAGAAATAATCATGTAGAAATATCAATATGAAGGTCATATTTACCCCCTTGTTGAGACGAGAACAACAGTGTAAAAGTCACCTCAAATGGAGCTCTAGAACTCAAGATATGACCAAACTACTAAAATTCTCGGTTTAAAACACTGCCCATGCGAGTTTTCTTCATCGCCTTCGCGTTCGCGAAGAGCAATTTTTTGCGTTGGCTGGTCAACCCAGAAATCTTTTTTCGCGTTCGCAGAACCTCTCTCGCGTTCACGAAGAACAAATCTTCACACTAGAAACCAGCAATTTTGTCTGACACGGAAATGGGCATAACTCTCTCATACGACATCGAAATTCGACGATTCTTGTTGCTACGACTCCATAATTATGATAGGATCTAATGGTTCAATACAATCGCAAATTAAATGTTGTTTTATCCATATAGTGCCCTTTATGCCCATAGAAACGACGCAGAAACATCAAATAAGAGCCTGATACAACCCAAACAACCCTGAAACACACCCGAGGCTCCCGGTACCCCGTCCAATTACACAAACCAGTCCCATAACATAACACGGACCAGATCGAGGCCTAAAATCACATCAAACAATATAAAAATCATGAATCGCACCCCAATTCATGCTTAATGAACTTTAGAACTTCCAACTCCCACATTCGATGCCGAAACCTATCAAATCACATCCGATTGAGCTCAAATTTTTCACACAAGTCACATTTGACATTACGAACCTACTCCAACTTCCAGAATTGGAATCTGACCCTGATATCAAAAATTCCACTACCGATCAAACTCCTCAAAAATCTTCAAATTGCTAACTTTCGCCAAATGACCCCTAAATGACCTACAGACCTCCGAATCCACTTCTACACGTGCTCCCAACACCATAATTAGGATACGGAGCTATTCTCTGACTCGGAATACCAAACGGACATCGATAACATTGAAATGCACTTCAACCCAAATTTATGAAATTCTTCCAAAATGCTAACTTCCACAATATGTGCTGAAACGCTTTCGGGTCATCCAAAATCCGATCTGGACATATACCCAAGTCCAAACTCATCATACGAACCTGTTGGAACCTTTAAATCCCGATTCCGAGGTTGTTTATTCAAAATCCAACCTAAGTTAGAATCTTCCAATTTAAAGCTTCCAAAATAAGAATTTTCTTTCCAAATCAACTTCGAACTTCCCGAATTTCAATTCTGACCATGCGAACAAGTCGTAATACCTGAAGTTAAGCTGACCAAGGCCTCAAACTGCCGAATGATGTGCTAGAGCTCAAAATGACCGATCGGGTCATTACAGAAATGTATAGGTAAATTAGCTAAAAAGTGTTTTCTAGCAAAGTCTAATTGATATCTATACCGTTACAGGTAGACACCCATGATGATTACGAGTAAACAAGTAGCTAATGCATTGAACATTGGTCAAAGGATGAGGCTTACATTTGTAAAATCTATCAGGGAACCTGGTTCCCTTAACACATGTTAGTGGTTCTTCTGTACTCTCATGCACAATTTTTAAATGGCTGAAATGGTACCACGTTATTAAATTGTCAGTTTTGTTCTTTACCACTTTTTGAACCTAAGCGTCTCACCTGAAGCGACCCGACTACCCAAAATTGATATTCATTCCTAAACGGTCCCTCACCCCGATTAAATAACTCCTCTCACAGTCACTCTCATAATTGTTCACACCAAAAAATCCAAAATTCCTCTTTTCATTCTTCTAACGAAACACTCTCCTCTTCCAATATGTCTGAAAATCAAGAAACCCAGAATACTCTAAGCGTCATCCCACTATGTCTTCATCTATTAAAGCACCAATTATAGAGCCTACACTTCCCACTCTGACTAGTCGAAACCCTAAAATAGAGTCACAACCATCCTCTACTTCCTCTCCAACCCAGCCGAGTATAGGCTCTCATCGGAGTCGCAAAACTTCGACTCCCAAGAAATTTGAGGTTGTGACCTTCCCTTCGGCCTTGCCGGAAAAAATGGTAGAAGAAGTTACAGTGGGGGAAGTAGAAAATCTATAAGTTTCTAGCCAACCAGTGGAAGAAAGATCTGAGAAAGGATAGGGTGTAGTTCATACCAGTGATGAATCAACAATGACAGCCCCAGGCCTTGTTTTTATAGGTAATGTTCCTCTTATGCCTTCTGAAGTTAGTTTGGAGTTACAAGAACATGAAGCTAAAGAAAAACATGTTGTCAATAGTTGTTGAGGGAACTCTGGTTGGAGATTATGAGGTTGTATGTGAGTCTTAGGGGGAAGAAAATGGTGCATAGATTGAGGGTAGGGAACTAGTGCATGTCGAAACTTTAGCACCTGGCAGTACTACTAGAGAAACAATTGAGGGACCTGATCCCTCCGCCCAAGAGGAGCCCTCTGCTTCCACTTGGGATAAAACCCCTGGTTTTCCACAAGAACCCCAGATCAGTACTGATCCTGCTCCCTCTCCTCATTTCTATACTGAGCCATTAACAATTGTGGTTCCTAAGATGCGATCTTGTGTCTGAGGAGGAGAAGGAGGATAGTAAAGAGAAGATTATGATAATGTGGCTTTAGTGAGCTTTATTAGTGCTAGGAATAGAAAGGCACCTCCCCAGGGGTTAACGCTTAAGAGACTCATCACGAGGTTGCAAAAGAAGGAAGAACTTGAGTCCATCTTAAGGAAAAGTAAAAAAGAAAAGAAGAAGAAGAGATTGGTGAAAGATGGAAAGGTTTTCAATGAGAAGGTAGTGGCTCCTACACAGTCGTGAATGTGGATGATGAGGTAGAAGAGGAACTTGGTCCCTTGGTTCGTAAGTCCTCAAAGAAACTTACTGTTCCAAAATCCAAGAGGGAGTCATTTGTGAGTGAAGGAGTTGAGGAAGGTTGAGGGTGAAAAATCTGGTGAGAAAGAGGATGAGTAAATAGTTGAGGAGTCCTGTGAAAAAGTGGCTGAGGAGTCTGCTCAGAAGATCTCCACGAAATCTGCAGAGAAAGGCAAGAGTGTAAGAAAATCAGTGAAAAGGAAGGCTGATGCCAGTGAAAAACCCGGTTCCTTCAAGAAGACCAAGGTTGGTGATACCCAGGACTCTTGCAAGGAAAAATTGAAAAACCAAAAGGTGTTGTGGGGCCATACATAAGGAAGCTGAAAGCAAGGAATTCCATTCTCGAAGGTCAGCTCAGTGAGGTTCAGGAGGCATCTGGTTCCAGCAGCTCTCAAAGCACAGAGGCTGCCCGTCTGACAAGAGAAAATGAAGACCTCAGGAAATAGGTTGAGGATCTAAAGGAGAGACTGCTCAACGATTAGGTGTCAGCCAATGCTTGAATGGACATCTTTCTTCGAACCTTTGCCTCCTTATCTAGGCCTTTCCCTTCCAGTGCTCCCTAAATAGTATCCCTATCCCAAGTGTCAAATTCTTAGCGTCTCTCCTCTGTTTTAGTTCTGATGATGTTTATGACTGGTATTTTTGTTTTTGCTGTTTTTTTTGTGGATGTGTCTGGAAATAATGGAATTGCTCCCTGCTTAATTATCCAAAATTAATGAAAGCTTCCTCCTTTTATTGTGTATTCCTTGATCTTATGTTCTGTTTTCAGTCATGTTTATGTTACATGTGGCATGAGTTAACCAAGCTGGACTTCTTTTTGCTTAATGCTTGTTACTGATCTTTTTATGATGCCAAAAGTGGGGAAAATAATTGACGGGGAACAAGACGGGGAACAGATTCAGGGGAAATACAGGAAATGCGAATGCCATTCTGGTTCTTAGGGGGAACTTGAATTATAATTTTGTCATCATCAAAAAGGGGGAAATTGATAGGTTATGTATCCCTGTTATGTTTTGATGATCTAACAAACTTACTATTAAGAACCAGATAAGGAACTTGTTACACATTCTCAAGAACTCAAGATTAACAAGTCTCCAGTTGGGAACACTATTCAACTCTTCAGAGTCAAAGGAACAGCAGAGGGAACAAATAGCTACCAGTTCCCGTGGTGACTGTACAAGTTAACTCTTCACAACTGTAAAGTTGCTACCTGCACACGCTACAGTGTAGAAATAGTGCAACAATCAACTTTATGGGGAATGCCCTTTACCTAGCTTGCTTACATCATTCAAGTGATCTCACAAATGAATTATTAACATCAAGCAAGGTAAAAACAAATCACTTGCACATTCAAGAATTCATCAAGTATTCTCTCAAGTTTGTGTCAATCTTGCAAGTAATTTTCAAGATCATTAAGAACGAAGAACAACATAACCAAGGACCAGTTTCATGTATTGAAGTTATTACATGTACTTAGTTGTGTTGCACCTTTGTTAAAGCACTTTACTTGTAATTCCTACTTAGCATAGTTAGAAGCATTGTGTAGGAAACTTCTATAAATCATAAACCTATGTGTTTGTGTCTTAGCTAGAGTTAGTCGAGTTGTAAACCTTTGTAATAGAGTTATTACAAAGTGACTTGTAATAGAGTTGTTACAAGTTAGTGAGCGATTAAGAGGTTAATTCCTAGGTTATAATAGGTTGTAATATGATGTTTGCTCAGTAGTGAAGTTGAAATCCTACAAGGGTAGGTCGTGGTTTTTAATCCCGTGAGCTGGGAGTTTTTCACGTAAAACTACATTGTGTTATTTACTTACTGCAGGTGTTTGAACAAAAAGTTGAAACTATCTTTTTGCCAAATCAATTATCAATTATAAAGAAGGTAAATCTTAGTCAAGTATAATTAACTTCAGATCCAAACATATAGCGCGAGAAATAATGAAAAGTAGGGACATATTTAGATTTATTATGTGATAATCTTAAATCAAACACAAGAGATGAGCTTACATCTGAAGCAAAGAAGAAACATAAGTGACAGAGTAAAGAGGAGAAAGTGAAGCAACTGTTCATCCGCCAGAGATTCTTCTTTCCTCTTCTTATTTTCTCTGTTTTTCCACCTCTGTCTGTTGTCCCTTTTTTTCTTCAAAAAGTCCGTGAGAAATTCTCCCCCCTCTTCCTTTGAGCTTACCCCCATATATATATAGTTCCTAGAACTTTTGTTCAATGGCCTTTGACCAACATGCTTTCTTGCGACTGTCCCTTTCGTCATCACTCGAACACAGTATTGACTTGACGTATGCTTTCGATGATTTGACCCCGAGGATGGCCAAGGTGTTCTTTGCTATTCCACCACCTGGGCGGGATCCCAGCTTGGTAGACCCTCTATCATTCCTATTGGGGGCAACCACTACGGTCAAACTTTGGCCCATATAGTTAGTCCTTCCGTCCGTCGAGGTTGTGTCTTAGCGGGTTCGACGGGCGGACTTTGTCGATTTGAAAGTTGGGAGAAATTTAATGTTTACGTCTTGAGCGAGGTTTTTAGATCGAGGTGATGGCGTGATGTTTCAATGATACCTTTGGACCGTCACATCCGTTCGGAGTTGAACCGTTGTGTTGATTCAAAATGTCGTTTGTAGTCACTGTCATTATGACAAACGTTCCTTATGGATTGAACTGTATCTTTTGCCCTATCAATTTTGATTGGCGACTCTCAGGTTTCCCACTCGGGGCATTTATGTTCCTATAAATAGGGGAAAACATCATTCATTGCCACACTCTCCGATCTATAAAAGGAATTTTGTGAGTCTTTACCTTCTCCGATACTTCAGATTTTTAGTTCACTCCCCTATTAGTTGGAAATTAGCGTCACCGTCTTCCCTCTTATTTCCCCTACTCATTCACTCTATTTAATCGAGACAAATGGTTGGTACTTCTTCCCACGCTGACAGACCTGCCAAAGTTCCGATGCCAGAAAATGATGCTCTTGCTCCCGGAGGAGTAGAGATGGTAGAGGATGAGGGGGGTTCCAACAGCGACCAAAATATTACCCCGTCTGGGGAAGTTATGGACCGATTTTAACAGCCCTGCTGAAGATGAACCGGAGCCTGTTTCCTCTATTATGGATGAAGCGACGATTGTCGGCTTAAGACTAAATGGGGGATTCCGCACCATGTTGAGATGTTGTCGGCGGTGGGAGATGATCTTGTACATTTTGAGCCCAGGATATTGTGCGTTCTATGCATACCCTTTTATTGTCGGGTATACGCTTCTTCTCCCTTCCTTGGTGGTAGATTTTTGCCATTTCTACGAAGTATGCCCGGCTCAACTTTCGCCGTACGTATACAAGTTGTTCCTTATGCTGCTTAAGTTCGCGAAGCTTGCCGGTCGGGAGATCACTCTGGGGCATATGCTCAATATTTTTGCCCCTTAACTTATTCGAGGCACGATGATCCACATGCGCCATCAAGGAACAAAGAGTCTGGTGGTGAAGATGGACGATAGAGCCAATCGTCGTTTCTAGGAAAGCTACTTTTATGTGCGGACCAAGCACCTTATGACGGACTCTCCAGGGTTCCCTAAGAGGTGGAGCTTCACACTTAAGTTTTTTTATATCTCCTGTCGGAGTGATAGTCGACCATTTTTCTTTAGGCAACATTGTTAAGTCATTTTTACTTTTGCAGCCGAGAGACTACCTCCTACGCCTGTTGACGATATCTGCGAATGGGTGAATGTCATTCTTCCTCATACGGTGGGGGTTCACGAATGGGCGTCCTTCTATGAGAAATGCGGGCATAAGCCCCTTACTGGTAAGTCAACTTGCTGTAGCTTCTATATTTTTTGCATTGCAATTTGACCTTGTGCTTACACGACCATTACTATTAACAGGGAGAGTACGAAGGATGAGGGCTCCTCTGCTCGCATTTCATCGATCGACGTCTCCTGCTCGGCCAGCACCGAGGTCTGCTGCCCGACCTACATCCAGGGCTACTCAAGTTGAACCTACGACCGGAGCTGTATGCATGGAAATTATTCCCTAATTTGGGACTCCGGCTCCTATTGCCCGCTCAACGGATGAATTTTCCCGTGCTGAGGATGGGGAGGATCCGTCGAACAAATGGTGAGTGGAGTCCGAAATGGCTTCTTCAGATACAATATATTCAGAGGGCGACTTTCCTTTGACGGTGTCTGAAATAGGCGGTGGTGCTTATCCGTCCGCGGAGGTAAACTCAGTGATCGAGACCAACCTGATGGCAGAGGCTTCGGCTGCTATGATTGATCAACAGACTACTGCGATGGGAAGTTGGGGTCCCGAGGCCGCTGATGCCACTTTGGTGGGCCTTCGTCTTCCAAACCAAGTTGTGCTTCTTCTTTAGTCGCAGAGACGGGAAAGGATGTCGTGGTCGACGACTACGAGTCTGAATCCAATCTTGATCTTGATGATATTAGAATGTTCGATGAGGGCCTTACCCGCACGGTGGTAAGGGTGGGAGGTCCATCCCGTATACTTGAGATTCCGTTGGAGATTAACCTTTTGCGGGACACGTAGGACTTGGTACCGCAGTTTGACCTTTTGTGCTTTGCCACAGAGTGTGAGGCTTTTCGAGACGTCTGTGACGTTGATTTGATGCATGAAGTGGCCGCTATGGGCCTGAGGGTAAGTTTCTCCTCTTTGTTCTTTTTTGTGCTCCTTTTGTTTTTGGCGACCTTGACCTTTACCGACTCTTCTTTTTTGGGCTTTCACTCGAACATGCTAGAGATTGAAAGTGCTCACTAGGCTGACACACGGGCCAAATCTTTTTTGATGATGTTGGAGAAGTATCGGCGCTACCGCAACAAGTGTCGTGAGATGCACGAATGGCTCAGGGCGAACGCCGGTAATCAATCTCTCAGGGAGAAACTGGAGAAAAGAGCTCAGGAGCTGATGCAGTCTATTCGTAGGAATAACGAGCTCGAGGAGCTACTTCGTGTAAAGGACGAAGAACTTGAGTTGGGAAAAGGGGTCACCTTAGAGTGTGAGCATCTTCAAGCAAAGGTGTTGTCATTGCAGTCCAATTTGTATCACAATGCCATCAGAGTTGAGGCTTTGAGTGTGGAGTGGATGGGGAAATTAACCAAGCTGGAGAGGAAAGTCTCCGAGTTGCAGAGTGCCGAGAGTGCCTAGGTGTCGGCATTAGCAAGGGCGGCAACGTTAGAGGAACTATCCGCGTCCTTCAATCCAAGCAGGAGTCCGAGAGGGCGACGGCTACGCTGAGAGAGGTGAGGCTTGATGAGCGCATTAGTGAAATTGATGGGGAAGCTTCAAACTTGGGAGATCGGGTCGCCACTCTTTAGGCCAAAAAGGCACAATTGTTGGCCCAAGTCGAATCTGCCTCCGCCGCTGTCCCTTGCTATTTGCACGAGCTCTGGCTCCATGCCGAAGCTCATCGGTACATATACAAGAGTTTGTGGGAGGCGGGCAATATTTATGAGGCCGCTTATGAAGGGGCTCGGGCGAAGGCACGAGAGGCTCGTGTTAACTGTGTCTACGATCCTGTGACACCGGAGGCCGGCGAGGATGTTGATGCTGAGAAGGAATTTCCTGGAGATGGTGAAGGGCAGGACGATAGTGATGACGCCGAGTGAAAAGTTGTTTCCTTAGTTTGTTTTTTTTGCTTTGCCTTTTTTTCTATTTTTTGTACTGGGCCAGTTTTGGCCGTGTATAATCTGCGGCCATTTACGCAACTGTCTAAATAAAAGGGGTTTTCGTCGTTGTACATCCTTTATATTTCTCTCCCTTCCCCTTGCTTTATACACATTTTTTTTTGCTTTGGCATATACTTTCGGATTTTTGTATGGTGAATTCCTGACTTTTTAGGGGAACCAATTTTAGCCGGACCGAGTAGGATTTCGTCGCATGAGTTCGAATGAAGTCTCTTCGGATTCACATATTTGGGAAAGGCTGACTTTTGACTTGTCGCTTTAAGTAGATTCATCTTTCACTTAGACGAGGTTGTATTCGGATTTGTTGTTTTGGACGAAGTCAGTCTTGACTTGAGTCATTCGAGGGGGATTGAACTGTTGTTGATTTAGGAGAAGTTGCTCTTTTCATATATATTCGAGTGAGGTCGAACTTGGGGCTTGTAGCGAAATCAAATTCTTAGTAAGTAAAAAAAAGTCTGACAACGATCGATGGCTGCAAAGGCGTTATTGAGAGTAAGACCGGGATGTTAATCCGTATAATTCGAGCGAGGTCGAACTCTTCTTTTGTGATGGCCCTTTGCCGTAGGGGTGTTATTTTGAGATAATGAGGAAATGTTTACCCATGATGATTCGAACGAGGTTGAACTCTTCTCTTCCTATTTTTTTTGCATTGGCTCTTAGCCGTGGGGTGTGATTTCGAGCTAATGTCGAAATGTTAACTCGTTATGACTCGAATGAGGTCAAATGCTTCTCGTTTTTTTTGCGATGGCTCTTGGCCGTGGGGTGTTATTTCGAGTTGATGTCGAAATGTTAACCCGTTATGATTCAAACGAGGTTGAACTCTTCTCTCTTTGTTTTGTGATGGCTCTTGGTTGTGGGGGTATTATTTCGAGCTGATGTTGAAATGTTAAACCGTTATGATTCGAACGAGGTCGAACTCTTCTCTCTTTATTTTGCAATGGCTCTTGGCTATGGGGGTGTTATTTCGAGCTGATATCAAAATGTTAACCTGTTATGATTCGAACAAGGTCGAACTCTTCTCTTTGGCAATGGCCCTTGGCCATAGGGGCGTTATTTCGAGCTAATGTCAAAATGTTAACCCATTATGATTCAAACGTGGTCGAACTCTTCTCTTTGGCGATGGACCTTGGCCGTGGGATGTTATTTCGAGCTAATGTCAAAATTTTAACCCATTATGATTCGAACAAGGTCGAACTCTTCTCTTTGGTGATGGCTCTTGGTCGTGGGGGTGTTATTTCAAGCTGATATTGAAATGTTAACCCGTTATGATTCGAACGAAGTCAAACTCTTCTCTTTTGTTATGTCATTGTCAGATTTTGGCGAATCATAGGCTACCATATTGTCGGTAGAAATTGGAGCGGATCCTGGCGTACTCGATTTTACTTTTTTTTGGAGAGTTTTGGGTGTCCCCTAGGGGAGTCCCAGTTTTGCTTAACTTTTGTGTTTCCTGGGTGAGTCCCAGTTTGCTTAATTTCTGTGTTTCCTGGGTGAGTCCTAGTTTGCTTAATTTTGTTTGCATTGGAGAGTATGATGATGGGGAGTATAAAACGTTGATGTTTCGCTAATTGGGGGGTGCCGTATGCGTTCGTTTCATGCATATATTTGGAATTTTCCTGTATCTAGTCCATTCATGGTTCGGCCTGGAGAGCTCGTCGGTAGGTAGGGTGATGAATTATACCTTGAACTTAGAGACATCCCCCTCATCGCCTCATTAAAAACTTCCCCGAGAAAACCCAATTGGGACAAACTCGGGTGAGGGAAAATGAGTACGACTTGAGGGGCGTCATTTTCAAGAAGTTGAAGTGTTTGAGATGGGTGGCATTCCAGTTGTTTTGTAGTAGTTTTCCTTCCATTGTCTCTAGTTAGAATTCTCCTTTGCTCGCTTGCCCGTGCGGCGCTTGTGTTCCTGTTTAAGCAAACAACAGAGGGTAAACCAAAATGAGATTTTCCTAACCTCGATCCAATGAGCCGGTGAACGAGGGTAGCCTTATAGTGTTGCTTGCTCTGCCTGGCGTTTAAATGGTTGATGGAATGGTGGTCTTTAGATTCGACAGCCGTATTCAACTCTCTCTTTTTAGAGGTGCCCTAGCTCCGCGTAGGTTGGGTTCGCCTTAACTGCTGTGGTGTTGAAATCGAGTTCCGGTTCATTCTCATCTGATTCGTACCCATAATAAGGGAGACATGGCGTACTTTGTTCATGGATCATCTGATGTGTGGGGGATGTGTGAGTAGGGCAGGATGTGCCCATTCTCTTACAGGATTGCACAGCAGGTGTCGTCCTCTCATGTGTGGGCTTTGCGTGGATATTGGTTGTAACTTCTGCTTTTATGCAACAGCCTGATCTGGATTAGCATGTGAGGTTTACTTACCACTCTTTCGGGTGGGTGATTACATTTTGCCGATTTTGGATCATAAGGAAACTAGGAAATTTGGCTAAAAAATCCCCACAGACGGCGCCAAATTGTTTGAACAAAAAGTTTAAACTCTCTTTTTGCCAAATCAATTATCAATAATAAAGAAGGTAAATCTTAGTCAAGCATAATTAACTTCAGATCCGAACATATACCGCGAGAAATAACGAAAGGTAGGGACATATTAGATTTATTGATGTGATAATCTTACATCAAACACAAGAGATGAGCTTACATCTGAAGAAAAGAAGAAAAGTAAGTGAAGAAGTAAAGAGGAGAAAGTGAAGCAACTGTTCATCCACCAGAGATTCTTCTTTCTTCTTCTTATTTTTTTTGTTTTTCCTCCCCTGTCTGTTATACATACATACATACATACATACATACATACATACATACATACATACATACATATATATATATATATATATATATATATATATATATATATATATATATAGTTCCTAGAACTTTTGTTCAATGGCCTTTGACCAACATGCTTTCTTGCGACTGTCCCTTTCGTCATCACTCGAACACAGTATTGACTTGACGTATGCTTTCGATGATTTGACCCCGAGGATGGCCAAGGTGTTCTTTGCTATTCCACCACCTGGGCGGGATCCCAGCTTGGTAGACCCTCTATCATTCCTATTGGGGGCAACCACTACGGTCAAACTTTCACTCATACACAATGTGCGTGTGTCTTATGGAAACTAATAGAGAACCTGATTCTCTATATAGTTTGGTGGACCCTTAAATTCTATCAATTTGTTTGTAATTAACCGATTTTAGCGTATGTGGATGTCTCAGTCTTTGTTGTTATCTTTTTTAAACTTGCGGCGGAAAAGATTAAACCGTGCAGCTTTAAACTTAATTTTTAATTAGTACATTGAATTCAGACTATTTTACTTTTACCCGCATAAGAATACAAAACTAAGCATTTAGAAATGCATTTGTGATTTTGATATATTTCCATTTTATCTTTAGTTGAACTGAAAATGTTGGTTTATATTTAGTCAACAATGGCATGCCAATTGGAAGAGTTGGTGAAAAGAGTTGGTGTGGATGCTAGGAGGAAGCTTCCTCCTTTGATGTCACCCATGACATCAAGAGGAGGTAGCTTGATGTCACAAATGGCATCAAGAGGAGGTCTTTACCTCTATAAATAGATGCACTCCTTCATTTGTAGAAACCATCCCAAAAATAATACAATACATTGTAGAGAGATAAGAGAGAAATTCTCTTACGTGTAATTTGGGAACTCTCCCCTTCCTTTGTTAAAAATAAAAAGGCAACTGTTCTCTGGTGGACGTAGGATTATTTTGATCCGAACCACATTAAATCTTGTGTTCTTTCTTTTACGTTTTCGCTAACAATTGGTATCAGAGCAACATGATTCTTTAACGATCCAAGGAGGAAGAACAAGCAAAGATGAGTTCCATGAAGTTTGAAATTGATAGATTCAGTGGAAGCAACAACTTCAATATCTGGAAGATCTAGATGATGGCGTTACTGCGGAGGAAAGGTTCAATCCATGCTATTGACGGAAAGTATCCTAAGGATATATCAGCTCCCGGCAAGGAGAAGATTGAAGGGATGCATTGAGACCAATCCAACTATCCTTTGCACCTAACGTGCTTTGTGAAGTGAGTACGGGTACCGAAGAGACGACCAAATAGTTATGGGAAAAGCTAGAAGGGCTATACCAAGACCGATCAGTGACAACAAGGATGTTGTTACAACGACATCTTCACATATTTAAGATGGGGTCAAGTACTTCGTTACAAGATCATTTAGATGCATTCAATAAACTTATCATAGACTTACAGATTGCAGGAATTAAAAAGGAGGAGGAGACGCTTGCATGTGCTTTGCTATTTTCACATATTCAATGATGTATAGCAAGGAGCCTATCAAGCTTGAGCAAGTGTGGCAGGCACTTAACTCTAGTGATGTGCAGAGGAACATTGAAGAAGATAGAGATGACCAGGCAAGTGGGCTCTTTGTGAGAGGCCGGACTAGCCAATAGGGAAAGAGAAAATCAAAGCACAGATCAAAGTCTCGTGAGAACTAAAAGAATACAGAGTGTTGGGGTTGTGGCAAGAAGGGGCACTTTGAACGAGATTGTCCAATGTCAAAGTCCAAGGAAAAGGCGAGTGCATTTACAGTTGAACAGGTACATGATTTTGATAATGATTATGTACTAACAACATCATGTAATAATAATAGTAGTTATGGAAACAAATGGTTGTTAGACTTTGCTTGTACTCTGCATATGACGTTCCGAAAAGACTGATTTAGCAGCTATGAGAAAAGTGGAGGAACCGTAGTAATGGGCAATAATGCAACTTGTGCAATAGTTGGCATTGGCTTAGTTCCGGTTCGCTGCCATGATGGAGTCTTAAGGACTATTACACAAGTCCGTCATGTTCCTGATCTGAAGAAGAATTTGATCTCCCTGAGTACTCTGGATGAACAAGGCTACAGGTACATAAGCGAAGCAGGAACTATAAAGGTGACTAAAGGTTCTTTAGTCATGCTGAAAGGCAAGCTGGAGAACGGCCTTTACACATTGGCGGGAAGCACCATTGTTGGCTCTGCAAATTCATCTACAGTGCAGTTATCTAATTATGACAAGGCAAGACTATGGCACATGAGACTAGGTTATATGAACGCACGTGGACTGGAGATGTTAAGCAATCGTAACCTTTTGGAAGGTAAGAAGATCAGCACACTTGACTTCTGTGAGCACTGCGTTCTAGGGAAGCAGAAGAAGGTCAGCTTTAGCACTGGCAAACACAAGACAAGAGGAATGCTAGATTACATCCATTCAGATTTATGGGGTCCCTCTAAACTTCCATCGAAGGGCAGAAAGAGGTATCTTCTCACTTTTATTGATGATTTCTCACGAAAGGTTTGGGTGCATTTTTTGAAGGAAAAAGTGATGCTTTTAAAACATTTAAAGAGTGGAGGATTTTGGTTGAAAATCAAATGGAGAGGAAAATCAAGTATCTTCGCACAGACAATGGCTTGGAGTTTTTGCAATGAAGAGTTTAATGAATTCTGCAAGGTTTATGGGATCTCAAGACATAGGACTATCAGGCATACCCCACAGCAGAATGGAGTTGCCGAGAGAATGAACATAACTCTTCTTAAAAAGGCTCGTTGTATGCTCCTACAAGCCAAAATGTCCAAAGTATTTTGGGCTAAATCAGTTCACACTGCTGCTCATATTGTCAATCGATCTCCAGCATCGGCAATTGACTTTAAGACTCCGAATGAGATATGGTCAGGTGAACCCTCTAACTATTCATACTTACGAGTATTTGGATGTCCAGCTTATTATCACGTTAATGAAGGAAAGCTTGAACCAAGGGATAAGAAGGCCATATTCGTAGGGTATGTGGATGGAGTAAAATGGTACAAACTTTGGTGTTTGTCTTTACTCAAATTTATAGTTAGTATAGATTTCACCTTCGATGCATCCTCTATACTTGATCCCCGTAAAGTTTCAGTGTAGTTTTCAGGAAACAAGAACGATGAGTAGGTGGAGCTTCCGATGGAGCTTGCCAAGGAAAAGGATCAAGAGACTCAGGTTAAAGATGAGTCAGAAGTTGTAGACCTTGAAGAACTTGCTGTCAATGAACCATACACAATTGTGAAGGGGAGGGAGAAGAGGCAGACATGAGAACCGAAATGCCTTATAGATCAAGCAAACTTGATTGCATATGCGTTCGTAGCTGCACAAGAAGAGATTAAGGATCTGGAGCCCTCCTCGTATATTGAAGCAACTTCTTGCAAGGATGTTGTATAATGTCGGTTAGCCATGACTGAAGAGATGGAGTCTCTTCACAAGAATCAGACATGGGTCTTAGTGAAAAGACAAAAGGGGAAGAGGACAGTTGGATGCAAGTGGGTCTATCAAAAGAAAGAGGTAATTCCTGAAGTGGAAGATGCTAGGTTCAAGGCGAGATTGGTTGTAAAAGGTTTCAGTCAGAAAGAGGGAATTGACTACAATGAGATTTTCTCTCCAGTCGTGAAGCATAGTTCAATTGGCATGCTACTAGCATTGGTTGCCCAATTTGACTTGGAGCATCAGCAGCTTGATGTCAAAACTACTTTCTTACACGGTGATCTAGAAGAGACAATCTATATGGATCAACCTGAATGTTTCCTATTTGAGGGAAAAGAAGATCACGTTTGCCAACTAAAGAAGTCTTTGTATGGTTTGAAGCAATCCCCTAGACAGTGGTACAAGAGGTTTGATGCATTCATGACTATATATGAATTCTCAAGGAGTGCATTTGATAGCTGTGTGTATCACAAGAAGATGTCTGGTAACTCAATGATTTATTTACTGTTGTATGTTGATGATATGCTTATTGCTACTAACAACATTACAGAGATAACTGCTTTGAAGAAACTGTTGAGTAAGAAATTTGATATGAAGGATTTAGGAGCTGTAAAGAAAATCTTTAGTATGGATATTTCAAGAGAAGACAGTGTTGTACATCTTTCTCAGAAGAGGTATATTGAAAGGGTTCTCGAGAGATTCAATATGCATGCGTGCAAGCCTGTAAGTACACCATTAGCTCCTCATTTTAAACTTTCAGAGTTACAAATGCCTCAGTTCGAGGATGAGGTGGAGCATATGTCAAAGATTCCTTATGCCAGTGCAGTCGGTAGCATTATGTATGCTATGGTATGCACACGTCCAGATATTGCTCAATCTGTAAGTGTGGTAAGTAGATACATGTCCAGCCCAGGAAAGAGGCATTGGGAAGCTGTCAAGTGGATATTGAGATATCTCAAAGGAGCTTCTGGTGTTGGTATGACCTTTCGAAAAAGTGGTAGAGGTATTTCAATTCTCGGTTATGTAGATTCTGACTATGCAGGAGATCTTGACAGAAGAAGGTCCACAACTGGATACATCTTTACCCTCGTTGGCAGTGTCATTAGTTGGAAGTCGACTCTGCAATCGATTGTCGCTTTATCTACGACAGAAGCAGAATACATGGCAGCAGCGGAGGCGGTGAAGGAAGCTATCTGGTTGAAAGGTTTAGTAGCGGAATTGAGTTTGGTTAAGCTGGAATCAACTCTTAGATGTGATAGTCAGAGTGCTATTCATCTAATGAAAAATCAGAGATTTCATGAGCGCACTAAACACATTGATGTCAAATTTCATTTTATTCGAGATGTTGTTGAAGAGGGAACTATCAAGGTCGTGAAGGTTATCACAGACGATAATGCTGCAGACATGTTGACCAAGATAGTCCCGCTCGCTAAGTTTGCACACTGCAAGGACTTGGCGGGGGTGTGCATCAACTGATGCAACTCCGAAGAGAATAGTTATTAGGTGGAGGTGTTATGTTCAACAATGGTTTGATTCTTCTTGTTTCTTACAACGGGGTTGCCCAGTAAGCTTAGAAGTTTTGGCCAGAGTTGTTCACACGCACGCTCGAAAGGCAAACCAAGGTGGAGATTAAAAGTGTTGGTTTATGTTTAGTCAACAATGGCATGCCAATTGGAAGAGTTGGTGTGGATGCTAGGAGGATGCTTCCTTCTTTGATGTCACCCATGACATCAAGAGGAGGTAGTTTGATGTCACCAATGACATCAAGAGGAGGTCTTTACCTCTATAAATAGATGCACTCCTTCATTTGTAGAAACCATCCCAAAAATAATACAATACATTGTAGTGAGTAGAGAGTTAAGAGAGAAATTCTCTTAAGTGTAATTGGGAACTCTCCCCTTCCTTTGTTAATAATAAAAAGGCAACTGTTCTCTGGTGGACGTAGGATTATTTTGATCCGAACCACGTTAAATCTTGTGTTCTTTCTTTTACGTTTCCGCTAATACCAAGTATGAACGAAAAGAAAAACAAGTACACTATTCAATGAAGGTATGTAAAAAATTCGTCTCTCATTAATTAATCTTATATTCATCTTTTAGTTCAATGATTGAAGAACCAATTACCGATCAAGTGTAGTTAGTTGTTTTATTTTATTTTAATTTTTTAACACATTGAATAGCCACAGAGATTTTAGAAAATATCCGCCAACAAACTACTATGTAGTACTATTTTCTTATGAAAAACAAAGTGTAAGTAGACTATGGGATTACAAGATGATACGAGGATCACGCTAGCCATTCATCGAAGTACATAGTTACTTCTTAATTTATGATGATTTACAAGTGATGATGTTGCGCATTGATGAAAAATAGGAAAATACTTGTAAGTTCAACATATGAAAAATTAAATGAAGAGTAAATGTTGATCCAACAAGCTACAACACCACCAACGAAAACTCCTGAAATGAAATGCGAAAACTATAGTAGGATCTGTCAATGTGTGTAATATTATTATTTCTATAACGACTGATTTAGAAAGTCTTAATTGTTTCAACGGATACTAATTACACCTTACAATAATTAAGGGCAACTCAACAGATTTAGTAGCCTATATTAAGGATACTAGTCTCTATGTTTGATTCTCATATTTATGAAAAATAATTACTTAATACTTTTATAAAATTTGCTTAAAAGGTAAAAGAAGTTTGAGCACATATATATTTTATTTTTTAAAATTATAATACTACCAAGTTCTCGTTATTAAATATTCCATGGTATCAGGTATCTCCAAATTTTAAGGCACTTCTATTTGTTTTATCCAAAAATAAAAAATAAACTTATATTTAAAAGCATATCTATTTTATGATTAGTTTTCTTCCATCCATAAAGTTCCTCAAAATCTAAGTCCTATTATAATGAAATTAACAACTAATAAGATCAAGTAATCCCAAAAGTAAGTCCTTTGTTTTAATTTTTTTTTTTCAATGGAATTTGTCTTAGGGAAAGTACTTTATGACAAAACAACAAATTTCAATTCTTTCACAATAAAATTCCAAATTACCAATAAATTGTTAACATAGCAATGATTTACCAAGTTGCTAGACAAAAAAGGATATTTAAAAGCAAACAGAATCTAATTCTTTATAGTAGTTATTAGCATGTACATATAGTTCTTTAACGCAATCCTAAGTTTTTTGAGTACCAAATCAATTTTCAAAAGCAGTTCTTATTTGGGCTTTTTCCGTTGCTTTGATAAAAAAAATTCAACTGCTTAATTTGTTAGCAATATAGTTAATGTAAAAAATATAGAATTCTTACGTATGAAACAGGATATGACTATTGTTGAATTTAGTACATTGCTGATTCACCAAAGTTAAATTAGGTAAGTTTAAATATAACAATTTTATCCGACATTCAATAACAGTTGATCAATATTTTGAGAATAGCTTTGTATATAAATTTTTTAGACTATAAAAATTCAATAATAGATGAAATTGTATATTCTAATAGACAATGAAATTTATGTTTGTCTTGCACTTCATATTTCTTTTTCGAATCAAGCAAGTGCCAATTCTTTGCGGTTCATAATTGTCATCTATGGTATAATTGGTAAAGTTTTGTATATTACTTATCATACCATTGTAGTGTCTATAGCCTTGTGATTTTCAAATTATGTGGAAGCAAAAAAAATCATGGACAGTAAAAGCTCAGAATAGGTCTCTCTTTTTTTATTAACTGCGTTTGAAAATCTATCTCATTCCTTTTGATAGATGATAGTCCTAATTCTTATTTGAAAATACATAATTTATTAGACATATTTTCAGTTGAAACAGGAGTACTTGATTAAAGTGGTTCTTTTTAATAAAATAAAATAAATAGGGTAACAATAACGTGCAATTTGATACAGACTCTGGGATAACTTCCTATTTAATAGAACTCTTTATTGTAATGATAATTATGGCCTTCACCAGTAGAATTAAACTTCAATTGTTCAAGGATATTTTTGTATACCAACATTATTATTCGTGTTTTTATAATAATATAGATAGATAGATATAGATGTATTGCATAACTTATCCTTATCCGTTTAGATATCAAATGCACTAAGGCTCATTCTTAAGATCTTCCGGTCTATGCTGCCTAATGGCGCAACTATCCACCATTTTTTTGCCGACGCCCCATGGATTCTGAAGGAAAATCTACCCAATCTTCCTCACCTTTGATTCCAACTACCAATTCTGCTAATTAATATTAATATTAATATTAAGGCTCAGATAATAAACCCAATCCCCTCATTCACTGTCCCTTCTCAACCAAACACAAGTCCATCTTCTCAGTCATCCTTAATTAATATTACGCCCTCACTTCAAGCCTCCATTAAACTCATGTCATTGAATTATCAAACTTGGTATTCACAATGGCGATCCGTTCTTATTGGATATGGATTCACACAGTTTGTTACAACATAACCATCTACACAGCAAATTCGATCTGACTATTGGTATCGTCAAGATCAATTGTTAAGAAGTGCGATTATTGCTTCTCTTTCTAAAGAAGTTCTTTCACTTGTGAATGCTGCTGAAACTTCATATGATGTATGGACTGCTTTGCATACTATGTATGCTCGTCCCTCTCGATGTCGTATTCTTAGCCTTAAAGAATCTTTGTCTCGGGCAACCAAGGGCTCTCAATCTATGACTTCCTACCTTGAGCATATTAAGCAATTGGTCACACCTCTTAATTCTACTGGTGCAAATTTGACTTTGGATGATGTGACATTACATGCTTTGCAGGGTCTTCCTCCTGAATAGAGAGGTATTTCTGATTCAATTCGCACTCGAGATACACCACTTTCTTTTGATGAGTTGCATGAGATGTTATGTGATTATGAACAATATATCCAGCGTGATCAAGGTCTTCTTGCTACTCCATTGACTGCTAATATTGCTACTCTCAATTCTTTTACCTCTAGGGATAACATAACTTCCAAGTCCTATGTGTTGGGATATAATATTAACCGTACGGTTTAGACATAGTATTATATTTTATTCTTTATGGAACAATTGTTTATTTAATTTATTCAATTCAATAAAGTACTATTTTAAATAAATCATTTGTTACATGTGTGTCTTTTTAGTTATGTAGTAGACAATTTAGTGTATGGAGTCTTAGCTCGTGCACAGAAGATTAAATTGTTGGTTCTCATAATTAATAAACTATGTTCACAATCAAAGATATTATTTGACAAAATATCTTGATGATAGTAGACAATTTAGTGTATGGAGTCTTAGCTCGTGCACAGAAGATTAAATTGTTGGTTCTCATAATTAATAAACTATGTTCACAATCAAAGATATTATTGGACAAAATATCTTGATGATTGTAGCACAAGATTATCGTATAATTTTGTCTTGATTATGGGAGTAGTTTTACTTCAACTTTTTGTGCTAGTATACTCAGTGTATATTGAACGGATCAAGTAGAGAAAAGATGTTTTTGTACTGAATATATAAAACATTCTCTCTAATTCATTAAATGAGCTTATACTCCTAATCTTGATATAATTATTATGATCAATGTAATTTGTTTATTATTTTGATTTATCAAAAGGTACGACTCTATTTAGAGTTAGTATATGCCTAATAGATTGGACAATAACGAATAACATTTGTGAATAATATTTAGTTGATAGAATCCATGACTCGGTTTTGGGTTTGATGATACCCCTTTATATAAGCTTACAAGTTTTCATGTGAAAACTCGGCCGGTGGATTTTGTATCCGTCACATGAAATAGTTTAAGCGGAATTATAAAGTATTTAATTTGTTAATTGAATTAAATTTTCAGTGATTTAATTTAATTAACCGGTATTTGAAATCTTAACATGGGGAGTTAAAATAAGTGTTAATGAATTTTCGAAATTCATATTGAGGAGTTCAATTGCAGTTTTTTAGTGGAATAAATTGCAATTAATTATAATAAGAATTAATTCATGCTAATTTCGAATTAATACTATAATTAGTAGCCTCTTATTATTTCTGTGGTCCCTGCTATACCTAGTAAAAACCTGGACAGACTTGGGTAAAAAGTAGCTTGGGAGAAAAGTTATCCTTTTGAGTTAGAGTAGGATTCTACTTGCAGATCCTACACGTTTTTGAGCCCCTATTGTGGCTTAATTTCGGGTTTATTAAAGGAAGACTAGTTTCACCTAATAACTTACCTTTCAGTTGTATTGTTCTTGCCCACCCAATAGCAAAATCGTCCAAGGTTTTACTAGGCAAATAGCAGAAGACTGCAGCCCTGGATTCTTGCTGCTTGGAAGGTTTGTGCAACTACTTCAAGAGGTTAGTGCTTCTAATCTCGTTATTATTGCATTATCTAGTTCACATGTATTTGATGTCTGGTTTGTATGCTTGCTTCCGCTGCGTATGTTCTAACACTATGGTAATACCAGATCATACCAGAAGAATAACACTGGATCATATCAAAAGAATAATTCCAAGCCCCAGATGATCTGTCAATATTATGATAAACCAGGACATGTTGTCAAGCAATACAGAAAATTGAAGAATGCATTCCCTTGGCTAGCATCTTCCTCCATGGTTGATTCCGTTGATCCCAAGCCAATGGCCAATGTTGCAAATGCAACAGCTATGGGTAATTCAAATTGGCTACTTGACTCGGGTGCTTCTCATCACATTACGAGTGATCTAGAAAACCTTTCTCTTCACTCGGATTATACTGGTGATGATGTTATGATTGGCGATGGAAATAATTTAAAAGTCACACACTTTGGCTCTTCTCATCTTCCTACTCCTAAATGTCCTTTATATCTTTCCGATGTTCTTTGTGTTCCACAGATAAAGAAAAATCTACTTTCTGTTTATCAACTATGCAAAACGAATAATGTTTCTGTAGAATTCTCACCTTTTTCATATGTTGTGAAGGCCACCCAGTCCTGCATCCTCATACAACTGCTCTCATCCTCGGGCTCTTCATACTCAACTTTCTTCTGCTACAGCTTGGCACAATCGACTTGGTCATCCGTCTTCTCCTGTTTTAAGTCGCATTTTAAGTTCTTTAAATGTCTCTCCTAGAGTAGTCTCTTCCAAATTCTTTTGCAATTCTTGTAAATGCAATAAAATGCACAAATCTCCATTTGGTGTTTCATCAGTAAAATCATATTCTCTATTAGAATTTGTATATCTGATGTTTGGGGCCCTGCCCCTGTTTCCTCTATAGATGGTTTTCGATATTACATTATTTTTGTCGATCATTTTACCAAGTATATTTGGCTGTATCCAATGAAAAAGAAGTCTGATGTCTCTATTATATTTCCTAAATTCAAGGCTCTTGTTGAAAAGTTTTTCGCAACACCCATTGTCACTCTTTACTCAGATAATGGTGGTGAATATATTTATTTAAGAGACTTCTTCACCTCTCATGGCATTTCTCATTTTCTTACACCACCATATACACCGGAATACAATGGGACGGCAGAACGAAGACACTGTCATATAGTTGAAACCGGTATTACTTTACTTCATTTAGCTAAGCTACTGTTATCCTTTTGGTCTTATGCATTTCAGACTGTAGTGTATCTTATTAACAGACTTCCCACACTATTGCTTCATAATGATTCATCATACTTCCGTTTGTGCTCCAAATTATCATAAATTTTGGGTATTTGGTTGTCTTTGTTATCCCTGGTTGCGTCCTTATTCTCAAAATAAATTTGAGCCTCTATCTTCACCATGTATTTTCCTTGGATACTCTACAAATCAAAGTGCCTATATATGCTATGATCTTCAAAAGCACAAGATATATGTTTTCCGTCGTGTCAACTTTGTTGAGCATGAGTCTCCTTATTCTAAATCTCTTGTAATTGACAATCTTGTAGCTGATAACACTGTTCTCACTTGGGCTCCTCATTACATTATCCCATTGCCCACTGGCTCTACCAACTCTATGGCTCCTCCCAGTACTGGTGCATCTTCATCTCTTACTCCTTCATCATGTAAGGCTTTGGGAACTTCAAACAGTTATCAAGGTACAACTTCTCTTAGTTCTTCTTCTATTCTGTCTCCTGCTTCACCAGATTCATCAAGTGTACAGGAACATAGATCTCTTGCAGTAACAACTGTGGAACCAATGTCTCTATCCGATCCTATCTCCACTCACTCAATGCCGTCTTCATTGCCAATCTTTTCACCATTGGCATCAACTGGAACACCCGAACACATGGAAATTTCTGTTTCACCGGCTTTATCAACTGCTCCCCCTCCACCTCCTTCACAAAATTCTCATCACATGGTTACACGTTCATAGAACAATATACATAAGCCTCTCACCCAACTTTGTCTTTTGGCATTTGTAAATGCGTCTGGCCATCCTAATTTGCCTACACTTAAAAGTGAACCAAAGAGTGTGACTAATGCTCTTCAGGATGCTGATTGGTATGCTGCGATGCTTGCTGAGATCGCTGCTTTGAAAAACCAAGGCACTTGGACCCTTGTTCCTCGTCCCCCCGGTAAGAATATAGTTGGATCTAAATGGATATTCTGAGTGAAGCAAAATGCTGATGGCAGTCTTGACAAATGCAAGGCCCGTTTGGTTGCTCAAGGTTTCGCTCAACGGCCAGGTATTGATTATATTGAGACTTTCTCATCTGTTGCGAAACACACCACTGTTCGGGTCATTCTCTCTATTGCTGTCTCTCAAGGTTCGGTACTTTGTCAATTGGATGCTAACAATGCCTTCTTGCACGTTACCTTAACTGAAGAGGTATATATGGTACAACCTAAAGGGTTTATTGATACAAGTAGGCCAGATTATGTCTGTAAACTACACAAATCATTGTACGGTCTCAAGCAAGCCTCTCACGCTCGGTATTAAGAGTTGTCCGATTATTTATTAAGTTTGGGTTTCCAGGTGTGCTCCTCTGATAATTGCTTATTAATTTTCTCTGTTGCTGGGGTTGTTTTATACCTCATTGTCTATGTGGACGAAATGTGCCACTTTATGTAACGACCGATTTGGTGTGGTCGCGTCGTTACCTTGTCTTTTTCTCTCAATCTCACCCTTTATTATTATTAAATTATTTTATTTTATCATTTACCCTACCTTTTTATATAGTAATTTTACCTTGTATCATATTTTTTCTTTATAATATTGCAAGTTTATTGTTCATATTGCTGGTGCGTAATATAATGAAATGATGACAAACAACATAATCTATCCAAACATTGTATTTATCAAATGATACAGTACAATACAATACAGTACAATACGATACATTATGAAACGATGCATAACAATCATCCAAACAAGCTATAAATAAAACAATATTGTTCATTGATTATTTAGAGGAGAATCAGGAGTAGGAGTCTCGGACTTCGATGAAATATAAGAAGAGCCTTGCTTTCAGATTTTTTTTCTTCCAGCATCGACATCTTTAAACTTCTCAAAATCCTTCAACATATCTCACATATGATCAACATATTCGGATTAATATGTATAATGTATAATATTTGCTTATAATTTATATTATTTAAAAATTAAAGGTATAAAATAAGTTTATATTAAATGGTTATATAAGAAAGAAATATGAATTATATATGGGATAAATATGTAAAAAAAAAAAAGGATTTGTTTTCTTAAAGAAAATAATATACTAATATAGAAGAAAGAGAAGAATATAAAGGAATATTTTTTTTTTGATGCAAAAAGTAGTGTAATGGATTGGAGTTAATTAACTTCACCATTTTGATGTTTACACCATTTTGGTGTAAAATAATGGTGCTAAGGGTCGGAGATGATCACAGCTTGGGTGCTGGTATGTGTGTATGTGCATTTGCGACTGAAGTAGAGAACAAACTCATAAAGCTTATCCAATACTTCAGCGTTTGCATTATCAAGATTGAAGTATTACGAACATTTTGACTAGAACAAATGTACAACTTTAGTTTTCATATATTGCAAATTCCCAACTAAATACACCTATAGGCTATAGTAACCTACTACCATTGATTCTTTTCTATAAATCTACCAAGTACTACCTACGCCAACTGAGAAAGCGGTGGTTTCCGCCTTCCTCCGCCGTCTACAACCGTCCCACAACCTAACTACGTTGCCGTCAATTACTTTCATGTCCTGGCATCTATACCAACCCATTTCCCCATTTCTCATTTTCAATAAATTTTCCCAATTCTCAAACCACATTTCAACGGCGCCGTCTTCTCCGTCCTGATCACCGTCGTCTCCATCGACGTCACATTCTTCGCCGTCATCTTGCTTAAAATACACCGTTAGTTTCCCTTTTGTTCCTTCTTCTTTGTTCATAGAAACACCAGGGTACATCTCAGTAGTAACTGTTGAAGAAGGTTCTTTTGCTACCCTCTCAACCTGCGGTGATGATGAACATGATGGTACCGAGGTTGGCGGCGGTGGAGATGGAGATGGGGCACCGGAAAAGTCGCCACGTGGCTCCGGTAAGGGCAAAGTTGAAGAAGTTTTGATCCTCCAGAAGCTAACGGCGGCGGTAATAACGGCGACCCATGCCCAAACATTGTTGACGACAGTTAAGAAACCGAAGCTCAAGTAATTAAAAGCAAGAGCTTCGAGCGGATATTCCAATATTGTATTCATGTCTTTAACAAGGAGACTATAGCTAGAGTTGTTTTCGTTTTCTCTCTATGATAATGCAGAAAGTGGAGCGTAAAGAAGGGATTATATATATGGAAGTTGGGGGTGATGAACGTGAGCTAGCCGTGAAATAATTAAGGGAACAGTAAGAAGCATCTGAGATTAGATGCTGGGAATCGTGACCGAAGATGCTACTGAAAGATCCAAATTCCTATGGCTGTTGCTACATGTACCACGGGGTGGCAAACGGCCGCGTAAAAAATGAGTAATGTAAAAAACGGATAAATTATCAGACCCACCCATATTGAATATGAGCACTTTTGAAAAGATTCTCGGTCTCCCAAACTTAAGTAGCCAACCTCATTAGTTATTCATTTTCTAAGTGGATAATATAGTTCTTATCCATATTTGATCCGTTTTTAAAAAATTCATTATCCAACCTATAATTTAGTGGATAATATGGATGGATAACTATTTTTTATTCGTTTTTCCAACACCACGGATAATGAAGATATTTGGGTGCACGTGCACAGGTGGCCAAAAATTAAGTTTCATGAGTTCAAATCCATTGTATTTTAATGTTACGAGTTCTTATCTATCATTTATTACCACTTTAGTGAACTTTTTTTTTGCTTAAATTTGTACACCACGGTCAAAAAATACTAGTATAGTATATTAAGATGAACCTAGTGTTTTCAAAGTGCATCCGCCCCTGTGCACGTGTAAGGGCAGGACTCGTTGAAATGGACCAAATTGCACCAACTGACAACTAGAGACACTTGTTCAATTTGAGGATATGAATACACCCTCGTTCACTATCACTCACCGCGTTTGAGAATGTAACCACAAGATCTCATATGACGGCGCCATCTCTCCGGATTGAATTGGAATGAAAAGTACGTAGTTGCTGCTCTTATTTATCTAAAAGAAAAAAAAACAAAGGAAAAAGGAGAACAAAAGGAAAGATCACATCAAAGAGCAGTTGCGTGAGTTAATAATAAGAAATGTTTGAATTTTTAATTTGGCTTCTTTAGTTGGATATTCGCATATTTACTCTTGGATTCAATTTCACTACTCCATTTGTTTAGCCATTTATCTTAAATGGGGTTGTTGCTACCATCATTACCAATATTGTATTATAACCAATTAAGTCCATCAAGGTTCCTGGAGAATATTGAGATTTTAATTACGTAACACATGTCTACTTGAGCACACTGTTATACATAATAATAATCGAGTTAATACCCTAAAATCATCCTAAACTATTATGTTTTTTGTCAGTTTCCTACTTAAACTATCCGGTGTCCCCAAAACACCCTTGAACTATATCTAACTAGTTACTAAAAATCCCTTCGTCGATTTTTTCTAGCTATGTATGATGCATGCTCCCAATTAACTTTAAACTGTAAGTTTACAACACGTGGCTACTTATAGCCTGTTTGGCCAAGCTTCTCAAGAGGCCAAAAGTGCTTTTTTTCTCAAAAGCACTTTTTTTTCCTAACTTGAGATGCTTGAGCAAGCTTATTTGGGAAAAAAAGTGCTTTTGGGAAGAAGCAGAAGCAGAAAAAAGTAGCTTCTTTCCAAAAGCAGAAGCAGAAGCAGTTTTGGCTTTTCTTCTTACCTAAAATACCCTTAACAAAATATAGTATATACCAAAATAACCTTTAAACCTAATGCTTAGGACATTAATTTATAAATATTTCTTCTTATTTTTAGGAAAATTTTCTAATATATGGTGACTTCAGGGGTGAATGCTTTTATAATTGTTGAAGGAATTTTAATATATTTAACTTATGTTAAAAGAATTAAGTACTTTTAAATTTTATTTTCATATTTTACTTAAATAAAATGAATTATTTTTTAATTATTGCATGTAATAACAAAAATTTGAGATTATTTATTTACTTATAATATTAATTATTAAGTAAATCTATTCATGTCCTTATTCGTAATTTGACACTTAAAAGCACTTTCTAAAAAGCTTGGTCAAACACAAATTATTTCTCAAAAGTGCTTTTCATACTAATTAGCCAAACACAAATTGCTTCTCTCCAAAAGTACTTTTTTCAAAAGCACTTTTGAAAAAAGCACTTCTCAAAATAAGCTGATTTCTCTAGCTTGGCCAAACAGGCTATTAGTCAAGCATAATTTAATTATTATTTTACTTAATAATTTGAACTAATAGTCAAAAATAAAAAATGGGTAAAAGCCTTTGTTCTTCCATCTCCTCCAACAATGGTTACCCCTTCTATCAATCTAGATTTTCACCATTAACCTTTGATTTCACTGTAGTTTTTTCACGCTAACCTTTGATTTCACTATAGTTTTTGGTTTAGCCAGAGATTTGGGATTTAAAACGGCTAGGTTTTGACAAGAGAAGTTATAGAGAAATAAATAAAGAAAAAATGAAGAAGAAAGGTAATTTCAGAAGAAATAAGAGAAGAGAAAAGTTTCAAATGGAACCCATAATAATAAGGAGAAAGGAAGAAGAAAGGTAAAAAAAAAAATGAAAAAAGTGGGTAAAAATAAAGAAAAAAATCTGGAATAAAAAGAAAATAGAAAGGAAAAAGAAATTGAATATCTTAACGCTAATTAGCCGTTAGAAGCAGGCCAGGTGGAGCCATTTTATGGATAATTTCATCTTCCACGCGCCTTTAAACGAGTTATTTCACACATTTTGCCAAAAAAGTAACGAGGGGGCTTTTAATAACTACAGAGATATCGTTCAAGGGGATTACAGGGACACCGAATAAATTAAGTAGGAAACTGACAAAACGTAATAGTTTAGGGAGATTTTAGGGTATTAACTCAATAATAATCCTGTTTTAGTATATACTTATATATATGTCATATTTGAGTGATCCAATGCTGTTTTAAGTTTATTCAGCTGATAAATTAGAATCAGCATTGGCAGGACTTAGTTGATCAATCCAACTATATTCTGTGAAGAAACTACACGTATACTTGCAGTCATCAGACAATATTTAAAATCTTAAGTATTAATCTATTTTTGCATTACTATCTGTTTTCTCTTTAAATCTTGTGGCAGACAAGACTGGACCGTGCAGCTTTTTAACTTTATATGTAGTTAGTACATTGAATTCGGGCTGTTCTAATTTTACCCGTAACCATTCTTACTGTACTTTGAAAACAGCTTAATTATAAGAACACAGAACATGCATTAATTTAGATATGCATTGTAATGTTGATATATTTCCATGTTATCTTTGTTAAGTGTTTGTCATAATTTTCTTACCATATTTGATTTCTATTTGTTGAAGGAAAGAACAATATGTTTACCTTAATTGGATTTTTCTTCTTGTAGAAGGAAATTATAAATCTCTCATATTTAGCTAGTCCTTTTTCTGGTAAGAAAAGGTTTGGACTTCTATAAATTGAGGATCCTTCTTTCTCATTCAGTAGCCTCCACAATGTAGTCATATGGGGTTTGAGAGTCGTATTTAGGGGGAGAACTTTACGGGACAAGTGTAGTGTGTCACTTGTGTTTGCCTGTTCGTGAGGTTTTTCTCTCGATATTTTGTACTCTCTTTTTATATAGTAGATTGCCCATCTCCGTCGTGGACGTAGGTCAGTTGACCGAACCACGTTAAATGTTTGTGTCTCTTTGGTATATTTCTCTTTGTTGTCTGATTTATCGTCACTCAAGGTTTGCTTTGCTAGCTTCCGCATGACACCTTCCTTTTTCGGTCCTAACAAGTGGTATCAGAGCGAGGTTCAAACAAGTTCATCTGGCGGGTTCAGTTCTAGCTGCAACATATTTGACGATAATCATGATTTTGTCTGAGAAATTTGACTGGTGTGCTACGCACGTTGAGACAAACTTTGTGGTGGAGATTTGGAGATGCGACCTGTTGAATGCTATGTGAAGAAAGTGAATCAAGTTTATTTTGTCAGAAAATTCAGGCCAAAGGGGAGAATTGTTAGGTGTTTGCTCCACCTCCAATTGTGAAAACATATCCACTTGTGGATTTAACTTCAGAAAATACGTTAATCCAATTTGCATCCAATGTTTTATCCCTCGATATCCCTCGATCACGAAGGGATATTTGTTTATAATGCCTCATAATCTTGGGTATATTTCAGATACCCCAAAACTCGTTTCATTGTCATCCAATGTATTTGATTGGGATTATTTGTAAATAGACTCAGTTTGCTAATAGCACATACTATATCTGTTCGTGTACAATTCATAATATAAATCAAACTTTCCAATACTCTTGCATAGTCCAGTTGTGAGTCACTTTCACCTTCATTCTTTTGAATTGCATAACTCACGTCAGTTGGAGTCTTGGCAAGCTTGAAATCAAAATACTTGAACTTGTCAAGTATTTTTTCAATGTAGTGAGACAGTGATATGCTAGACCTTGTGGAGTCTTGTGAATTCTGATTCCTAGGATCATGTCAGTAACTCCTAAGTCCTTCATGTCGAATTTGCTAGCTAGCATACACTTAGCAGCATTTATATCTGTTATATTTTTGCTCATTATCAACATGTCATTAATATATAAACAAACAATGACTTCATGACCTGGAGTGTTTTTAATGTAAACACATTTGTCACACTCATTGATTTTAAACCCACTTGCCGACATTGTTTGGTCAAATTTGGTATACCATTGTTTGGGTACTTGTTTAAGTCCATAAAGCGACTTAACAAGTTTGCACACTTTATTTCTTTATCCAGAACCACAAAACCCTCAAATTATTTCATGTAAATTTCTTCCTCCAATTCTCCATTTAAGAAAGATGTTTTAACATTCATTTGATGGATTTCAAGACTATACATGACCGCCAATGTCGCTAACAACCTAATAGATGTTATTCTTGTTACTGGCGAGTAAATGTCAAAGTAACTTAGGCCTTCCTTTTGTCTATAACCTTTGATAACAAGTCTTGCCTTATATTTGTCAATAGTGCCGTCATATTTCATTTTCCTCTTAAAGATCTAATTCGAACCTAAAGGCTTATTTCCTAGAGGAAGACCACCCAATTCCTATTGAGGAAGATCAACCAATTCCTATTATGATTATCCAAAACTGATTGAATCTCACTATTGACTGCCTTTTTCCAAAATGCTGAATCAGAAGATGACATAGCTGATTTGAAAGTTTGAGGCTCATTTTCAAGCAAGAATGTTACAAAATATGCTCCAAAGGAAGTAGATGTTCTTTGACGTTTGCTACGTCTTGAATCTTCTTCACTTGATGTATTTTCCTTTTAATATTCCCGTGGTCGTTTAGCTCTTTCATTTAACGACTAGCATTCAGTTGTATATGGATAGATGCTTTTAAAGAATTTAGCATTATCTGAATCAATTACCGTATTAACATTAATTTTGAGATTATCAAATTTATGAACCAAAAACCGACATGTTTTACTGTTTATAGCATATCCAATAAAAATACAATATAATATTTTGTCCGATTTTTACCCTTTTGGGTAAAGAAACTTGTACCTTTGCTAAACACCCTCACACTTTAAAATATTTCAAGTTAGGTTTTCTTCCTTTCCATTTTTCATATAGAATAGATTGTGTTTTGCTATAAGGTATTCTACGAGTATTCGGTTAGCTGTAAGGATAGCAGCCCCCCCCCACCCACACACACACAAAAAACTGCCGTAAGTCGGAGCTTATTAATAAAAAAATTATCATTTCCTTTAATGTCCGTGTAACGACCCGGCCGGTCGTTTTAAGAATTAACGCTCCGATCCCCTATTAAATACTTTTTCCATGTTTATTTCAGCTATTATGATTTGCGGGAAGATTTGTTTTGAGTTTTGGAGTATTTTGTGACATTTAGTCCTTAAATGAGAGCTTAAGCTTTAGAATTTGGACCGTAGTCGGAGCAGTGTGAAGACGGCTTCGGAATGGAATTCCATCGATTATGTTAGCTCCGCTGGGTGATTTTGTATTTAGGGACGTGTTCAGATTGTGTTTTGGAAGTCCATAGCTTATTAAAGCTTGAAATGCCGAAAGTTAAATTTTTGAAATTTCCGGACTGATAGTAAGATTTTGATATCGGGGTCGGAATCCGATTCCGAAAGTTGGAATAGCTCCATAGTGTTGAATGTGACTTGTGTGCAAAATTTGGGGTCAATCGGACATGGTTTGGTTAGTTTCGGCATCGGTTGTAGAATTCTTGAGGTTTCGAGTTCATTAGGCTTGGATTGGAGGGTGATTCGTGGTTTTAGCGTTGTTTGATGTGATTTGAGAGTTGGACTAAGTCTGTATGATGTTTTAGGATTGGTTGGTATGTTTGGTTGAGGTCCAGAGGGCCTCGGGTGAGTTTCGGATGCTTGATGGAAGTTAAATTAGACTTAGGAATTTCTGAACTTTGCTAAACCTGTTGGTTTTGCACCTGCGGAGCTAGAAGCGGGTTGGAACTCGCAGGTACGGACTAAGGCGTATGGGCATAGGTCGCAGATGCGGCTCAGGGACCGCAGAAGCGGGAGCACATCTGCGAAGAGTGGAGCGCAGGTGCGGCTCTGGGCGTTTAATGAAATCTCGCAGGTGCAGGTCCCCAACCGCAAAAGCGGGACTGCAGATGTGGCCCCATGATCGCAAAAGCGGAAATCGCTGGGCAAATATATGAAAAATCAAGGGTTTGAGTTTGTTATATCCCATTTTAAACTGGTTAAACTAAGGTACAACATATAGACAATTTTAAATTTGATTAAAGTTAAAGAGTCACCATCTAATTAATTATGGTGAATTAGGATACCTAGTGTTGATTAAAGTAATTTAAAGTATAACTATGTTAATGATCTACATAACCTTAAGGTTCTAGGTAAGGGTTCAATTAATCTAAAGGGAAGGTTTTTAAAACACCCTTTAATATTCAATTTCAATGGTTAACCGATCAAACTTAAATTAATTAAGGCTATGTGGTACTAAGTTTAGGGCCATAGTAATGACTAAAATCCATATCTAATATCGAGCAGAATGAAATCTGCTTTTATATTTTTTTTAGAGGCTAAAGAACTTAATTTTTTTTGAGAAAAAAAAAGGGAACGATTTCTTACAAAAGTAGACTAACATCCAAAAGAAAGGCCAAAGTTAGACTAGAAGAAAAAGTGATAAAGTTCTATTGATTTACAAAATCATCTTATGACGTTAATAAAAGGAACTTTCGACTCACTTGAAATAAAAGGGAAACAATAGGTCGAAATTTTAAAGTATGCCAGAAAAATTTGTTACTGCTTCAAAGTTAATATTTGTCTCTTATTCTAACCTTGTAAAATGGCAACTAGATGAGTTAAAAAGGAAGAGTAGGTAAAAGAGTTGTTAGGTCACTGATTTTAAAGTCCTTATCTAGGTGTTATATTCTATGTAAAAATGAGTACCTATATAATTATCCAGAAGTAAACACCCTGCTGAATTGATATAGGATCACATAACAATTAAACTGTAACCAAACATAAAGAAGCAACAAAGTGAGAAATGTAGAAATCAAAAGGGTCAAATGACTGGCTTCACAGCCAGCATCCCATGCAGGATAATTTTGTTGTTTTGTCGCTACATGAGGCAGTGAGAACATAAAAAGTGTGCTGACTCCATGCGGGTATAGTGCTGCGGCGTCGCGAGGTCTCAAAGCAAGACTCAAGAACGCGCCCGTGTGTCATGCAAAACAAAAGAAAGACACGAAGATTAGAAGGTAGGAAAATCTAAATATTTATTTTAGAAAACAAAATAAATAAGATGAAATCACCATTAGCATTCAAGTCCATATTCTGTAAACTAACATTTTCATATAATAAAAGAATCCAAGACTTAAGCATGCTAGCTAATAGCTATCCCAAAATACGTTCTCTAACAAGTACACTAATTACAGTAAAGGTGTCTTTGTTTCATTTAACCAGAAACTAGAGGGGATGTGTTCTCTAATGGCCATAGAAGAAATGAAATAAAACAGATATTAGTACTTCCTACTACTATCAAGAGAAGGCAATATTCCAGTGTTTGTTCATATAACTCAAGTATGCAGCTTATTAATCAATTTCCTATAAAGTCCATGTAAAGATCTTAAATCCTGGTAGCATTATTATAAAGAAACATATATTTCATTATGATAAAAGGAACAGAGGTACAAACATTCACTTTTCTTGGACTTGGCGAGAGGTTTATAGAAATATCTCCTAAGTTCATGTTTCTAACGAAGACATGGTAGCAGCATGTATTTTGGGACTATGCTAATCACTTAAATCAAACTAAAATTATAGTTAAGTTATAGACATGATTTCTAGACTATAACAAAAATATCTAAAGTTGCGACACAGTTTTAGCTAACGACATGCTTTGTACTACAGTATTTATACCTAAAATTCACCCAAGAATAAAATTTAAAAATACATTAGAAACAGAATGTTAATTACAAAATTCCTAAAGGGTATGTTTTCTGTTACAACTGAATAGTAATAGTAAGTAACATAATTTGGTCGTAAACTTTTAACACGACAAATATGAGTACATTAGAGACTTAAAGCATGAATTCCTCATTTCACTTCAACAACTAATATCATTGACACATCTCATTACAACAGATAAAGAAGTAAACTTAAGATATGTTTTTCTAAACAAACACAGTGTCTTAAACAAAAAGGGGGAAAAACAATCGAAATAGGGTCAGATTTTACCTGTTGTGGGGCAGTGAACTACTCTCTTGTCACGGACAGATCCGAACTTCGAGCCGAATGAGTTTCAATGTCTCTGTCACGGGTAAAGTTCACCGAGACAGAAAAGAAAAGTTCTGTAAGAGACTCTTGAGTATTTGAGACTATATCAGATGTGAGAGTGATAAAATAGTGTTCGAGAGGAAGTTGATTCTTGTATCTAGTGTAGGCGGCTCCAAACTTGGTCCTTTGACAGAAGGTAAAAAGAGTATTTATAGAAGAAAATTAGGGTTCTCCCAATGGTGAATTTGGACGGAATTTGAGAGGCAAAACCAAGAGCTGTTCGAATTTTGAACGTTGGTGATGGCAGAAGTATCAGAAACAAGGACGAAGAAAAGCTTCACCCTTTTTAATTCCATTTGTACTCATCTGTGATCTTTAAAGATTTGGCCAAAACTTTTGGGATTCCTTAGTGATTTGATTCAGAGTTTAGCTCGAAATGGTCATGCACCTTCTGATTGTGAAAGATGAAGCTTTAAAGACTTTTCTAGTTATGGAGATGGTGCCAAAAGTGGCTTTGACATCGAAGAGAGAGGCAAATGGGTGAGAAGCAGCATTTTTGGAGCAAAATACCTAGCTGAGTCTTTGTGGAATAAACCTTGGGCTAAAAATAATTTGGGCTGTATCTAATGGGTTGATTGCAGGTTGATGGTGAATTGGGCTATATGAGGAATAGCATACAAGCTCCCTTTGAGCTTCTGTTGCTCAGAAAGGAAGACTGCCCACTTCCCTTCTTATACATTATTTGGACTTCAACATTCATAGAATCATGGTGTTGATGTTATTTAAAAATATAAACTATCAATAAACTACACGCTTAATATATGATTAAGCTAAAGCAAAATTGTAACTATAAAATTATATAATGTAGCTTAGTGAGAGTTTAGCTTATAAGATGATTAAAAAATAGAATTAATAAAGTAATAGTACTTTTTGAAAAGTAACGGATGAGTATAAAATAAAATTAACCTTGATTATATTAGTACAAGTAAAGTAGTATAACAAATATTTAACAAAATGGTAAAAAGTAGTTTAAATCAAAATTCCAAAAGATTTGATAATGTAAATAGCAGTAATGTTTAAAATACTTGGTAAACATGGTAATTTCTCATATAATAAGATAAGGTAATATTATATGATTATGAAGCCAAAGGAAGATAATTCAAAAGAGGATGGCCAAAATTGGATGTCAGCAGAGTTCATAACTTGAAAAATTAAATTGGTGTTCGGGGGAAGACGATTCTGCGGGGATTTTAAAGAGAAGACCATTGGGTAATGATTCCTAATCCCTTTTTGATTGTATCCTATTAATCTAAGCTTAAATTCATCAATTAATTTTGGATTTGGAGTGAAAATTTGGGGGTGAGGAAAAGTTCTTAGGCCGAGTTTTGGGATTTTGATCGAGTTTTTGGTATCGGATCTGAGTGATTTTGATATGGTTAGACTCGTGAGTGAATGAGTGTTCATAATCCGTAATTTTTGCCGATTCTGAGATGTGGGTTCGGGGAGGATTTTTGGACGTTTTTCTATTTTCTTACCTTGGCTTCGATTCCTTTAGCTAAATTCATTGTTTGTAGTTATATTTATATTATGAAATTGATTTGATTAGATTTGGGCCACTCGGAGTTGGATACTCGTGGCAAGAGCGTGATTTCAGAGTGATTTGAGCTGGTTCGAGGTGAGTGACTTGCCTAACCTTGTGTGGGGGAACTCCCCTTAAGAATTGGTATTGTTGTTATATGAATGTCGTGTACGTGAGGTGACGAGTGCGTACACGTGCTAATTGTTGGAAAAACCCCATTTTCATTAAGTAAATATCTGTGTTTTCTTTTTGTTGAACACTACTTGTGTTTTAAAGCCTACTATTTAGTTTAGGAAAGCATGCCTAAGTGATTTAGCTGTTCTATCTGCTTAAACCGTTTACTTGAATTCTGTGCAGCATGTTTAGAATAGAAACCTCTGCTTTCTTGGTACGAACTTGAATAGAACCTTAGATTCTTTTCTTGAGACTATTGTGTGTTTACTTGGGACTACGGGACGATATCTCGGGAGATCCCCTACACATTTATATTTGGGACTATGGGACGACATTCCGAGAGATCCCCTTGTACTGGATATTTACTTTGGGACTGCGGATTGGTATTCCGGGAGATTCCCCTACATATTTATGATTCGGACGACGGGATGATATCCGGGGAGATCCTATGCACATTTACGTTAAGACTACAGGACGATATCCCAGGAGATCCCATGTTGCTATATTTTGTGTACTGAGTTATATTCTTTTTGTGATTTTATTCTTTATCGACTGTTAGTATTTTAATTATACTGTCACATTTCATACTGTTTTACCTTGTTATATGTATATAACCAGTAGGGTCTTGACCTTCCTCGTCACTACTCGACCGAGTTTAGGCTTGGCACTTACTGGGTACCGCTATGGTGTACTCATGCCCTTTCCTGCATATATTTTTCGTGTGCAGATCTAGGTTCTTCTGTTTAGTTGTTCTATCAGTGAGGCAGGCAATATCAGAGAATTCGAGGTATATCTGCCGTGTCCGCAGACCTAGAAGTCCTTCTCTATTCTCCCATTTAGCTTTAGATTTCCTGTATTTACCTTTGATTAGACATTCTGGAGTTAGAATACTATATAGTTTTCTCTAGCTTGTAATTTCATGAGATTCCGGGTTTTGGGAGTTTGATTAAGTTTTGAGAGTGTGTATTTTATATGCCGAGCGGTATTTTAAACTCTTTTATTATGTTTTACCCGCGACTTGCTAGTTTCATATTTTATTTTCTTTTTTTCCGTAATTTGTTAGGCTTACCTAGTCGTAGAGACTAGGTGCCGCCACGACAGTTCTTGGATGGAGAACTTGAGCCGTGACAATCCGATTTTCCTTTCTGCAATTCCATTGGATTGAGGTGTGTAAGAGGAGTAGTTTGATGGATAATTCCATATTCTAAACATATTTCTGCAAACAGAGATTCGTATTCTCCACCCCTATCACTTCTTTGATCTTTTTATTCAATTGATTCTTCACTTCATTCTCGTATTGCTTAAATGCTTCAATTACTTCATCCTTACTATTAAGCAAATAAACATAACAATATCGAGTACAATCGTCAATAAAAGTTATAAAAATACTTTTTCCCACTTCGAGATGACGTCGACTTCATATCACAAATGTCAGTATGAATTAAGTCTAAAGGACTTGAATTCCTTTCAACAGACTTATAAGGATATTTTACAAACTTAGATTCAATATATATTTGACATTTTGATTTATTACACTCGAATTTAGGCAATACTTCTAAATTAATTAACTTCCGCAAGGTTTTGTAATTGACAAGTCCTAAACGAATATACCATAAATTATTTGACTCAAATAAATAAGAAGAAACTGAAATTTTATTAATACTGTCAACAACCATTATATTGAGTTTAAAAAAGCCCTCTACGAGGTAGCCCTTTCCAACATATATTTCATTCTTGCTTACAACAATTTTATCAGATATAAATACATATTTGAATCCATTCTTAACAAGTAAAGAAGTTGAAACTAAATTCTTCCTAATAATAGGAACATGAAGAACGTAGCTGAGCGTTAACACCTTGCCGGAAGTCTTCTTCAGGAATATCTTCCCATAACCCTCAATCTTGGTTGTTGCAGTATTTTTCATGGAAAGCTGTTATTCGGTACCAACAGTAGGGCAAGTCGCAAATGCTTCTTTGATAGCATAAACATGTTGAGTGGCTCCAGAGTCAATCTACGACTCCTTCAGATTTCTAACTAGGTTGCATTCTGAAAATATTGCACACAGATCATCAATGTCATTATTCTTCTCCACTATATTGACCTGTCCCTTTTTCTTATCCCTTTTGGGGAGATGACAATCAAGGGCTTTATGACCAATTTTTGCACAATTGTAGCAGTTGCCCTTGAATTTTTTCTTGTTCTTCTCCTTAGTCTGTCCATATGACCTCTTTCTCTTCTTACTTTTTGGAGCAGTCCCAACGATATTAGCTCCCATAATCGTTGAATTTCCACGAGACTTTTTCTCCGCTGTTTTCTTGTTTTTCCTCAATCTTGAGACGATTCACAAGATCTTCCAACTTCATTTCTTTGCGCTTATGCTTTAGATAGTTTTGAAATCTCTCCACGAAGGAGGCAATTTTTCAATCATTGCAGCGACTTGAAATGCTTCATTTACTATCATACCTTCAACAATAAGATCGTGAAAAATAATTTGAAGCTCTTGAACTTGTGTTCCAACGGTTTTGTAGTCTATCATTTTATGCTTGGTAACCACAAACCTTTTCAAGCATGCATCTTCAGTCTTGTACTTCTTTTCAAATGCGTCCCATAATTCTTTCGAATATTCATAGCACTGTAGATATTCTACAAATCATCCTCCAAAGCACTTAGGATGTAGGCTTTGCAAAGAAAGTCTGCTTGTTTCCACACCTCAACAATCATAAACTTCTTATTGTCCGGCATGTCGGTGGCAGGAATTGGAGGGTCTTCACTGGTGAACTTCTGCATACCATGCGTGGTAAGCGAGAAAAGCACCCTTTGCTGCCATCCTTTGAAGTTGACTCTAGAAAATTTTCCCGATTTCTCGGCCGGTGGCACAACAGTTCGCTTGACGAGGCTATCGTCGTTGCGACAACACTCGTAGAAGGATTTACATTATCAATTCTCATTTCTCATTGTCAACAACATAAGAGTTCAATTAATGCCAAAAAATAAAACAGTAAACAGTACTATAATTAATGATAAATAGTACGTTTAATAAATAAAAATCAAAGTTTTTATATACCGTTTCACAGAAAACGATGAAGTTTTTATCTTCTTAAAATCATTTATGAATTTTAATACTCCGATGAAGTTTTTATAACTCCAAATCATAAATAGAAAAATTCAAAATGAGTAGAAAACTACACATAAAAACTTAGCATGAGTTTATGACCGTTGAAACGCTCCCCACGCGCCCCCAACACTAAAATCCTAAAGTCTTTTCCGATAACGCCGGGCTGCTAAGAACGAGCGGGAAATACCTAAAGATTCCTCCGAGTTGTACCAATACAACGACAGATCCCAAATCTTCATATGCCAACACACTAATTCCAAGCCGAAAAAAGTTCTTCGATTGCCGTTTCACCTACCAGAAATTTACATGGGTAAACCTGTTGTTTTCTTCTCCCCTCAGGAAGAGGAAGAACTCGCCATTGTGTGTCGATTAACAATAATTGGAAAATTCTCCCACGGCAAACCACTTATCGGGGATATTCACAGAGACTTCAATGCAAGATTTCCGATGATGGGAGCTGTAAAAATAGGGTACTACGATGCTAAACATATCTTCATCGATTTCGTAGAAGAAGAGGACTTCAACGACTTCTATCATTTTAGGGAAAAGTTACAATTTAGGCTCTCCAATGGAAATCATGCGATGGACTAAGGATTTCAATCCCGAAAAAAAACGGTTGGGATCAAAATAACATGGTGCACGCGGAAACTAACAATACAAAGCTTGACGGACGATAAATTAGACGACAAAAGAAAAATATATTAAACTAAGCATAATAGTTTATAGTGGTTTGGTCAATTGATCTACATATGATAAAACTAATATAAAAGAAGAAAAGCTATCGAGAGAAAAATCTCCCCTTAAACAAAACTCTTTAATGATTATATTGTGGATATATTTTTGTTGTTGTCTTGTGAGAAGCAAAAATACTTAATTTATAGATGTGCAAAACTTGTCTTCCAAGAAAAGGATAAGACATATTAAGGAGATTTAATCCTTTTAAGAGTCTTTTTTCATTCCTTTAAGAAAGAGAGTCCTAATAAATTAGAAATTCAGGGCAAATCCTAACAGAAACGACTCTCGTCCCTGTCGGGATCCATCTGCCCGGCTTAAAATGGCACTATTACAACTGGGATGCTCTAAAGAGGATCACTTCTCCTATAGGCACCCTCCTTACTATTGATAAAGCTACCTCGACTAAATCTAGACCTAAGTTTGCTAAAGTAAAGATTGAAATAGATTTAGCTGTGCAAAGGCAAGATTCTGTTTGGGTGGGTACTAAAGATGAAAATGGGATTGAGAGTGGTGGTTTCTCGCAAATGGTAGAGTATGATTATGTTCCTGAGTATTGTTTCAATTGTATGCACCAAGGTCACTCGGAGGAAGTATGCTATTCACAGTTCAATAAGGCTCAAAATATTCAATCTACTAAAACGATCCAGCAATACAATAAAAACATTGCTATGATCCATGGAAAAGAAATAAGAATTGAGAAGGGTAACAATGCCAAGGCTGGTACTAGCCGAGACATTGTTCATGCTAAGGAACATATTTTGACAAACGGGGATATGCAGAAAGCAATTCCAAACAATGCCAAGGCTGTCAATAGTTGAGATACTATCCCTGCTAAGGAACAAAGTTTGCCAAAAGGGATTGTACAGAAATATCCTAATGCAAAGGTTGTTCAAAATTGCATTGCCATTCCTACCACTGTGAAAGGAGCACAAAATAAAAATCCCATAGTTAGGAAAACAACTGTTAGAAGACAAAAGATTCAGAATACTCTTAAAGCTAAGAAGATGAAATGGGTGGTTAGAAAAAAAAGGTAATGTTGATCAACAAAAACAAGCAGGTGCTAATGAGGAAATACAAAGCTTGTTGAAGGGAAATACTATTGTTGTGGTGACTGCACAGAAGAATAGCCAAATTTTGGTACATATGCTTGAAGTCATTAACTCTCCTGTACCTGTGGCCAATACTTTCGAACAATTGTCGCAACTAAATGAAAGTGAAAAACCAACTGAGACCGAAAAATCTACGGAGACAGCAAGCGCAAGTAGTCCTAAGCTGATGAACTCTATTGAGAAAAAAGAAAATCTACCACAATGTAATGATGCTATAAAACCTGTTGAGGCTAGCAGTAATAGTCCAAGGGTGGTACACTCAACAATAGATAATTTGGCGCAGCTGAAAAAAAGAAACATCAGTGGCGATTGTGAAACATTCGGATCAAATATCTCTTAAAGATACCCCTGGTACTAATAATTCGAGGGGTATCACTCTAGGTGTACACCTTTGGGGCCCTCAAACTTCATTGAACTTGCAATGCAATGAGCAAGAGGCGAACAACAGTGAGACACAAAAAAGACACAATCTATGTAGCACAAGTAAGCAGATGCCTCAAACCGAGGAAGATATGATTGACTCTTTTGAATTAACAGAACATGATGAACAAAATGGAAATGAGGTCAGCTCTAGTGAATATGATTCTGATGAGCTAGATGATGATAGTCAGGAAGACAAGGAAGAGGAAGACAGATATGAAGAATGCAATTCCACTGACGAAGAAGAGCTTTTGATTGCATTTGCCCCAAGAACTTCATGGAGAGATCAAGAGGGTGAAAATGTAGTGACACAACAAACAAATGTAGTGAAATTTATCACCTAGGCAGGGTAAAAAAAATACGAAAAAGGAAAAGAGCAATTATGGAGATCTAGGCCCTATCACCAGGGCAAAGATGAAAGCCAAACAAACTGTACCTAAACCCCCTTGTATTTAATTATTAGCTCCATTATATGGAATATCAGAGGGGTTAAATCCAGGGGGGACTTTTGAAAGAATAAATTTTTTATCAAACATGTACAAACTTCAACTCATTGCCATCCAAGAACCATTCGTGGAGTCTACTCATATTGAAGATGAACAACAAGTTACTTTACAAATGAAATAGAAAGGGAACGACACAATCTTCTGGATGACTATTGTTTATGCCAAGACCAAAAGAGTTCTAAGAATACCTTTGTAGGATAGTTTGGTACAATGCAGCCACAATATCAGTGGCCCTTGGTGCATCTCTGGTGATCTTAATGTTATTGTCACGACCCGGATTTCCCACCATCGGGTGTCGTGATGGCGCCTACTATCGGAGCTAGGCAAGCCAAATATTTAAAACACCTTTTCTGCTTTCTTTCAAACAATATAAATAAACGAGACAAAATTTAAGCGGAAGACTTTAAATCTAAAGCAACTAAAAAAAAACCAAAAGTGCGGAAGTTTAATACATATCACTACCCAAGGTTTGGTGTCACTAGCTCACGGACTACTACAGAATACTACAAACAATGTCCGAAAGGAAATACATCATGTTTGTCTGGTACAAGATGAACAAACAAGAAACATGGAAAGGGACTTCGGCCTGCGAACGCCAGCTAGGCTACCTCGAGAGTCCCTGGACTGAAGATAGCTCCCATAAGTCCTACTGCTGCGGTCCGTAAGCTGCTCCCTGATCTGTGCACAAAAATGCACAGAGTGTAGCATCAGCACAACCGACCCTATGTGCTGGTAAGTGCCTGGCCTAACCCCGGCGAAGTAGTGACGAGGCTAGACAGTACCTACCACAATTAACCTGTACAGATATATATACAAGTGCAAGAAAACAATAACAAGATAATACAAAGTAAAGTTGGGAGGGGACATGCTATCGGGGAGTAACAGATAAAAATAAAATATCGGAAATAAACAGAAGAAACTCCGGTTTCCATGATATATATATAGTGGACGGCGTGCCACACGATCCCATATTATCATATATAAGTGGACGGCGTGCCACACGATCCCATAATATAGTATGTAAGTGGACAGCGTGACACATGATCCCATAATATAGTATATAAGTGGACGGCGTGCCACACGATCCCTTTTAACAATATATAGGTGGACGGCATGCCACACGATCCCTTTTAACAATATATAGGTGGACGGCGTGCCACACGATCCCAATTCATCCTTATCACAGTGCACAATATGTCACCGGCAACGGAGGCCAATAACCAAGTGGACGGTGTGCCACACGATCCCATAATATCATATATAGGTGGACGGCGTGCCACACGATCCCATAATATAGTTCATAATATCTGACTTCATATAGTAGACCCCTTCAGGGGAGAATAACATCTCAATATCTTTAACCCGGCAAGGGTACAACTAACAGCCGAAAATATCCCGATAAGGGAGAGTATAAATATCAGTCTACACATCCCGGCAAGGGAGTAATCACAACACATTCTCTTTTTAAATCACTTCTTCTTCAACTAACACATTCATGTTTGAGCTAACGCTCCAAGAGTACACCAATCACAATTCTACCTCAACCGTTCACATCATATGAAACTCATCAAATAAACAAGGAGCTTGTGTCACATTATTCGAATTAAAAGCAATCAAGACTCACAGTCATACTAGACTCCGGTGCATAGATAACTGTCACCATGCCTATACACCATACTCCACATTAGCAAGTAGCAAATATCATCCTAATCCTATTCCCTCGAGCCAAAGTTAGAACAAACACTTACCTCGAATGCTCCAAACTCAACTCACGCTTCTATTATAGCTTTACCTCTTGATTCCACCACCAATCCGCTCGAATCTAGTCATAAGTTACTCAATCATATTAATAATTACTAAATGGATCAATCCCAATGCATGAAAATAATTTTTACAAGGTTTTTCCCAAAAAGGTCAAAAACACCCCCGGACCCACGTGGTCGAAACTCGAGGTTCGGACCAAAACCCGGTTACCCATTCTCCCACGAATCCAAATATATGCTTTGTTTTGAAATCGGACCCCAAATTGAGGTCCAACTCCTCAATTTGTAGAAAACCTAGGTTCTACCCAAAACACCCAATTTCCCCATGAAAATCTTTGTTTTGAAGTTGAAATCATGTTAAAAGATGTTAAGAAGTGAAGAAAATGAGTTAGAAATCACTTACCAATCGTTTTGAAGAAGAAAAGTTATTTGGAAAATCGCCTCTTAGGTTTTGGGTTTTTGAAAAGTGGTAAAATGACTGAAAATCCTGAATTTATACATTTTGCTGGGGGCTGGCGCGGACCGCACAGAAATGCACCGCGGCCGCGCCGAGGGAGGGGAGAAATGGGCTCTTTCTGAACCCACCCAGCACGGACCGCACTGATTTGGTGCGCGGCCGCGCTGATCAACCCTCTGAACCCCACCACGTGGACCGCACAGAAAAGCACTGCGGCCGCGTGGCTGCCAGCGCGGACCGCGTGGAAATGGTCGCGGTCGCGCCTGCAACATCTGAACCTGTATATTTTTCTAAGTCTAAGACCTCCCGGGCCCTTCTCAAAACTCACCCGAGCCCTCGGGGCTCCAAACCGAACATTCATATGATCTCAAAAACGCCTTACGGACTTGCTCGCGCGATCAAATCGCCAAAATAACATCATATACATAGGATCAAGCCTCAAAATACATGATTTTCTTTCAACTTTCATAAAAACTCAAATTCCCCATTTTAAGTCTGAAACACGTCATATGACGTCCGTTTTTAGCCAAACTATACAGATAGTGCTTAAAATATATTTAAGACTCGTACCGGGCGTCGGAACCAAAATACGAGCCCGATACCACAGTTTTCTGATCAACTTTCTTCTTCATTTTCCTTAATTAATTTCAGAAAATTATTTCACACAAAAATTTATTTCTCGGGATTGGGACCTCAGAATTTGATTTCCGAGTACATGCCCAAGTCCCATATTTTTCTACGGACCCTCCGGGACCGTCGAATCACAGGTCCGGGTCCTTTTTTACCTAAAATGTTGACCGAAGTCAATATTATGCATATTAATATCAAAATTCTTTTTTACAAAATTCGCATATTCTAACATAAAAACTTTCTGGCTACGCGCCTGAACTGTGCACGCAGATCGAGGCAACTAAAAGCGAGGTTTTTAGGGCCTCGGAAGCATGGAACTAGGAAGAATTACGGTGATGACCCTTTGGGTCGTCACATTCTCCACCTCTAAAACAACCGTTCGTCCTCGAACGAACAAAAGAAAGAAGTACCTGAGTCGGGAATTAAATGAGGATAATGGCTCCGCATATCGGACTCGGACTCCCAGGTCGATGCCTCAGGAGGCTGACCTCTCCACTGAACACGCACCGAAGGAAAACTCTTCGACCTCAACTGTCGAACCTGTCGGTCTAGAATAGCCACCGGCTCCTCCTCATATGACAGATCCTTGTCCAATTGGGCAGTGCTGAAATCTAACATGTGCGATGGATCTCCGCGATAATTCCGGAGCATAGATACATGAAACACGGGATGCACAGTTGACAACCTAGGTGGCAAGGCAAGTCTATAAGCCACCTCTCCCACACGATCAAGAATCTCAAATGGACCGATGAACCTAGGGCTGAGCTTGCCCTTCTTCCCAAATCTTATCACGCCCTTCATAGGAGATACACGGAGCAATACCCGCTCCCCAACCATGAAAGCAACATCTCTGACCTTGCGGTCTGCATAACTCTTTTGTCTGGACTGAGCTGTATGAAGTCTATCCTAAATAATCCTGACCTTGTCCAAGGCCTCCTGAACCAAATCAGTACCCAATAATCGATCCTCTCCCGGCTCAAACCATCCAACTGGAGACCGACATCGCCTACCATACAACGCCTCATACGGAACCACCTGGATGCTGGACTGGTAGCTGTTGTTGTAGGCGAACTCTGCTAAAGGCAAAAACTGGTCCCACGAGCCTCCAAAATCAATAACACAGGCTCAGAGCATATCTTCAAGAATCTGAATAGTCCTCTCGGACTGACCGTCCGTCTAGGGATGAAATGTTGTACTCAACTCAACTTGGGTGCCCAACTCTCGCTGAACCGCTCTCCAGAAATGCGAGGTGAACTGCGTACCCCGATCCGAGATTATAGATAGTGGCACCCCATGAAGGCGAACAATCTCCCTGATATAAATCTCGGCTAACCTTTCGGACAAATAGGTGGCTGCAACAGGAACAAAATGCGCTGACTTGGTCAGCCTATCAACAATGACCCAAACTGCATCAAACTTCTTCCGAGTCATAGGAAGTCCAATAACGAAATCCATCGTAATCCTCTCTCACTTCCACTCGGGAAGTGCAATCCTCTAAAGTAGACCACCAGGTCTTTGATGCTCGTACTTAACTTGCTGATAATTCAAACACCGAGCCACATGCGCAACGATGTCTTTCTTCATCTTACGCCACCAATAGTGCTGCCTCAGATCCTGATACATCTTCGCGGCGCCCGGGTGAATAGAATACCGAGAACTGTGGGCCTCCACTAAGATCAACTCTCGAATCCCATCAACATTGGGCACACAAACTCGCCCCTGCAATCTCAATACGCCATCATCATCTAAGGTTACTTTCTTGGCACCTCCACGCTGCACCGTGTCTCTCAAGACACACAAATGGGGATCATCGAATTGTCGATCACGGATACGCTCCAATAACGAAGAACGAGCGACCGTGCAAGCTAATACTCGACTAGGCTCAGAAATGTCCAACCTCACAAACTGATTGGCCAAAGCCTGAACGTCCTAAGCAAGCGGTCTCTCACCGATCGGAATATAAGCCAGATTGCCCATACTGGTTGACTTCCTACTCAAGGCATCAACCACCACATTGGCCTTTCCCGGGTGATATAAGATAGTGATGTCATAATCTTTCAACAATTCCAACCACCTCTTGCCTCAAATTCAACTCCTTTTGCTTGAACAAATACTGAAGACTCTTATGATCCGTGAACACCTCACACGCCACACCATACAGATAGTGCCTCCAAATCTTCAATGCGTGAACAATGGCTGCCAACTCCAAATCATGCACTGGATAATTCTTCTCATGAACCTTCAACTGCCTCGAGGCATAAGCAATGACCCTGCCATCCTGCATCAACACTGCACCAAGTCCAATACGAGATGCATCACAATAGACTATATAGGGCCCTGAACCTGTGGGCAAAACCAACACCGGTGCCGTGGTCAGAGCTGCCTTGAGCCTCTGAAAGCTCGCCTCACACTCGTCTGACCATCTGAACTGGGCACCTTTCTGGGTCAATCTGGTCATAGGGGCTGCAATGAATGAAAACCCATCCACGAACCGACGGTAGTAACTTGCTAACCCCAGGAAACTCCGAATCTCCATAGCTGAAGCTGGTCGAGGCCATTTCTTGACTGCCTCTATCTTCTTCGGGTCTACCTGAATACCTGTTGCTGATATGACATGACCCAAGAATGCGACCGAACTCAACCAAAACTCGCACTTCGAGAACTTAGCATATAACTGACTATCCTTCAGGGTCTGAAGAACCGCTCTGAGGTGCTGCTCATGCTCCTCCTGACTGCGAGAGTATATAAGAATATCGTCAATGAAGACTATCACGAACAAGTCCAAATAAGGTCTGAACACTCGGTTCATCAACTCCATGAACGCTGCTGGGGCATTAGTCAATCCAAATGACATGACCAAAAACTCATAGTGCCCATACCGAGTTCAAAATGCTATCATAGGGACATCAGACGCCCTAATCCTCAGCTGGTGTAGCCAGACCTCAAATCTATCTTTGAAAACACCCTCGCACCCTGAAGCTGGTCGAATAAATCGTCGATCCTCGGCAGTGGGTACTTGTTCTTAATTGTCACATTGTTCAATTGCCGGTAGTCAATGCACATCCTCATCGAACCATTGTCTAATGAAACCCTTCTTAAGCAAATTCTGAAGCTGACCCTTTAACTCTTTCAATTCTGGCGGCGTCGTACGATACGACGGAATGGAAATGGGCTGAGTGCCCAGAGCCAGATCAATACAAAAATCAATATCCCTGTCGGGCGGCATGCCCGACAGGTCTGAAGGGAAGACCTCGGGAAACTCCCGAACAATAGAAACAAAATCAATAGACGGGACCTCAGCGTTGGAGTCGCGAACATAAGCCAAATAAGCTAGACACCCCTTCTCGACCATGCGTAGAGCCTTCACATAAGAAATAACGCTGCGAGAAGAATGACCAGGAGTCCCTCTCCATTCTAAACGGTGCAAATCCGGTAAAGCTAAGGTCACGGTCTTGGCATGACAATCCAAGATCGCATGATATGGGGACAACCAATCCATCCCTAATATGACGTCGAAATCCACCATATCCAAGAGCAACAAGTCAACACGGGTCTCAAGACCCCTGAATACCACAACACATGAACGATGAACCCAGTCCACCACTATAGAATCCCCCACTGGCGTAGACACATATACAGGAATACTCAAGGCCTCACTAGGCATAACCAAATAGGGTGCAAAATAGGACGACACATATGAATACGTAGATTCGGGATCAAATAGCACAGAAGCATCCATATCACAGACCAAAATAGTACCTGTAATCACAGCATCTGATGACTCAGCCTCTGGCCTGGCTGGCAAGGCATAACAACGGGGCTGGGCCCCACCTCCCTGAATCATATCCCTGGGACGATCTGCTGCTGGCTGACCCCTACCTCTAGCGGTCTGAGCTCCACCTCTAAGACCTCTACCTCCACCTCTATGTCCTCTACCCCCGCCTCTAGCTAGCTGGGCAGGCTGTGAGGCAATTGGTGCCTGGATCATCGGGCGAGGACCCTGCTGCTGCGAGCTGCTGGAAGCTCGAGGGCAATATCTAGCAATGTGACTCACATCGCCGCAAGTATAACAAGCCCTCGACTGCTGAGAATAACGAAGTGGTGGTGCACTGATAGGTGCTGATGGTGAACTGAAGAGCTGCTGGTCAGAATACTGCGGCTGAGAACTACGACCACTTGGTGTACCCTGAGAAGCCTGGAGGGATGACTGAAAGGGCCTCGAAGGATGGCCTCTACCATAAGAATCCCTACCTCCAGACGAGGTACCACTGAATCTACCAGAATGACGGGGTCTCTTATCAGACCCATGAACACCTCCCTGAGCAAGTGCCATCTCTATCCGGCGGGCACCATCTGCCGCCTCCTGAGATGAAATCTCACTACCGGCGCTCATGGCCATCTGAACACGGATCGGCTAGGCCAACCCATCAATAAACCTCCGCACCCTCTCTCTATCGGTGGGGAGTATCACAATGGCATGACGAGCAAGATCAATGAACTGGGTCTCATACTGGGTGACCAATATAGGACCCTGCTGGAGACGCTCAAACTGCCTGCGAAGAGCATCTCGCTGAGTAACTGGAAGAAACTTCCCCAGAAATAACTCTGAAAACTGATCCCAGGTCAATGATGGCGACCCTGCTGGCCTGGCTAAGCAGAAATCCCTCCACCAAGTCTTGGCAGATCCTGCCAGGCAAAAAGTGGCAAAGTCGACCCCATTGGTCTCTACAATGCCCATAGTCCGTAGAACCTCATGACAGCTAAATATGAAATCCTGAGCATCCTCTGAAGGGGTGCCACTATATGTGGTTGTGAAGAGCTTGGTGAAATGATCAAGCCTTCACAAAGCATCCGCGGACATAGCCGCACCATCGCTGGACTGAGCTGCAATACCTGGCTGGGATGCCACAGCTGGTTGAACTGCCACGGCTGGCTAAACTACTGGAACCTAAGCCTGAGGAGCTACCGGCTCTAGAGTACGAGTATCGGGAGTCTGAACTCCTCCCCCAGCTTGAGATGTGGCTGGAGCTACGGGAAGCAAACCCGCTCTAGAAATGCCCTCCATAAAGCCTACCAGTCGGACCAAAGCGTCTTGAAGCACTGGAGTGGCTATGAAACCCTCTGGGACCTAAGATGGGCCCACCGGAGCTGTTGGAGCTAGAACCCCTTCGTCGTAGTCAACATGAGGCTCCACCTTTGGGACTGCCGCTCGGGGCTGAGCTCTGCCCCGGCCTCGACATCTGGAACGGCCTCAGCCTCGCCCCCTGCCCCTGATAGGAGCTGTTGTTGGGGGCTCGGGCGGCTGCGCGGTAGAAGAGGAAGCACGTGTCCTCGCCATCTGCGAAAGAACAGAGTGGAAAGACAATCAGTACTTGAGAAATAGAATCGCATGACAAGAATGAACAAGGTGAAGTTTTCCTAACTCAGTAGCCTCTGCGGGATAAATACAGACGTCCTTGTACCGATCCCTCAGACTCTACCGAGCTGTCCGTGGGTTGTGAGACCTAAGTAACCTAGTGCTCTGATACCAACTTGTCACGACCCGGATTTCCCACCATCGGGTGTCGTGATGGCGCCTACTATCGGAGCTAGGCAAGCCAAATATTTAAAACACCTTTCCTGCTTTCTTTCAAACAATATAAACGAGACAAAATTTAAGCGGAAGACTTTAAATCTAAAGCAACTGAAAATCAAAAGTGCAAAAGTTTAATACACATCACTACCCAAGGTCTGGTGTCACTAGCTCACGGACTACTACAAAATACTATAAACAATGTCCGAAAGGAAATACATCATATTTGTCTGGTACAAGATGAACAAACAAGAAACATGGAAAGGGACTTCGGCCTGCGAACGCCAGCTAGGCTACCTCGAGAGCTCCTGGACTGAAGATAGCTCCCAGAAGTCCTACTGCTGCGGTCCGTAAGCTGCTCCATGATCTGTGCACAAAAATGCACAAAGTGTAGCATCAACACAACCGACCCCATGTGCTGGTAAGTGTCTGGCCTAACCCCGACGAAGTAGTGACGAGGCTAGACAGGACCTACCACAACTAACCTGTACAGATATATATCACGAGTGCATGAAAACAATAACAAAATAATACAAAGTAAAGCTGGGAGGGGACATGCTATCGGGGAGTAACAGATAAAAATAAAATATCGGAAACAAACAGAAAAAACTCCGGTTTCCATGATATATATAGTGGACGGCGTGCCACACGATCCCATATTATCATATATAAGTGGACGGCGTGCCACACAATCCCATAATATAGTATGCAAGTGGACGGTGTGCCACATGATCCCATAATATAGTATATAAGTGGTCGACATGCCACACGATCCCTTTTAACAATATATAGGTGGACGGCGTGCCACACGATCCCATAATATAGTATATAAGTGGACGGCGTGCCACACGATCCCTTTTAACAATATATAGGTGGACGGCGTGCCACACGATCCCAATTCATCCTTATCACAATGCACAATATGTCACCGGCAATGGAGGACAATAACCAAGTGGACGGCATGCCACACGATCCCATAATATCATATATAGGTGGACGGCGTGCTACACGATCCCATAATATAGTTCATAATATCTGACTTCATATAGTAGACCCCTTCAGGGGAGAATAACATCTCAATACCTTTAACCCGGCAAGGGTACAACTAACAACCCAAAATATCCCGACAAGGGAGAGTATAAATATCAGTCTACACATCCCGGCAAGGGAGTAATCACAACACATTCTTCTTTTTAAATCACTTCTTCTTCAACTAACACATTCATGTTTGAGCTAACGCTCCAAGAGTACACCAATCACAATTCTACCTCAACCGTTCACATCATATGAAACTCATCAAATAAACAAGGAGCTTGTGTCACATTATTTGAATTAAAAGCAATCAAGACTCACAGTCATGCTAGACTCCGGTGGATAGATAACCGTCACCATGTCTATACACCGTACTCCACATTAGCAAGTAGCAAATATCATTCTAATCCTATTCCCTCGAGCCAAAGTTAGAACAAACACTTACCTCAAATGCTCCAAACTCAACTCACGCTTCTAGTATAACTTTACCTCTTGATTCCACCACCAATCCGCTCGAATCTAGTCATAAGTTACTCAATCACATTAATAATTACTAAATGGATCAATCCCAATGCATGAAAATAATTTTTACAAGATTTTTCCCAAAAAGGTCAAAAATACCCCCGGACCCACGTGGTCGAAACTCGAGGTTCGGACCAAAACCCGGTTACCCATTCTCCCACGAATCCAAATATATGCTTTGTTTTGAAATCGGACCCCAAATTGAGGTCCAACTCCTTAATTTGTAAAAAACCTAGGTTCTACCCAAAACACCCAATTTCCCCCATGAAAATCTTTGTTTTGAAGTTGAAATCATGTTAAAAGATGTTAAGAAGTGAAGAAAATGAGTTAGAAATCACTTACCAATCGTTTTGAAGAAGAAAAGTTGTTTGGAAAATCGCCTCTTAGGTTTTGGGTTTTTGAAAAGTGAAAAAATGACTGAAAGTCCCGAATTTATACATTTTGCTGGGGGCTGGCGCGGACCGCACAGAAATGCACCGCGGCCGCGCCGAGGGAGGGGAGAAGTGGGCTCTCTCTGAACCCACCCAGCGCGGATCGCACAGATTTGGTGCGCGGCCACGCTAGTCGACCCTCTGAACCCCACCACGCGGACCGCACAGAAAAGCACCGCGGTCGCGTGGCTGCCAGCGCGGACCGCACAGAAAAGCACCGCGGCCGCGTGGCTGCCAGCGCGGACCGCGCGAAAATGGCCGCGGCCGCGCTGGGCCTGCAACATCTGAACCTGTATATTTTTCTAAGTCTAAGACTTCCCGGGCCCTACTCAAAACTCACCCGAGCCTTCGAGGCTCCAAACTAAACATTCATATGATCTCGAAAACACCTTACGGACTTACTCGCGCGATCAAATCGCCAAAATAACATCATATACATAGGATCAAGTCTCAAAATACATGATTTTCTTTCAACTTTCATAAAACTCAAATTCCCCATTTTAAGTCCGAAACACGTCATATGACGTGCGTTTTTAGCCAAACTTTACAGATAGTGCTTAAAACATATTTAAGACTCGTACCGGACTGAACCAAAATACGAGCCCACTACCACAATTTTCTAATCAATTTTCTTCTTCATTTTCCTTAATTAATTTCAGAAAACAATTTCACACAAAAATTCATTTCTCGGGTTTGGGACCTCGGAATTTGATTTCCGAGTACACGCCCAAGTCCCATAGTTTTCTATGGACCCTCTAGGACCGTCGAATCATAGGTCCGGGTCCGTTTTTACCCAAAATGTTGATCGAAGTCAATATTATCCATATTAATATCATAATTCATCAATTTTTATTTTTTTTACAAAATTCGCATATTCTAACATAAAAACTTTCCGGCTACGCGTCCGAACTGCGCACGCAGATCGAGGCACGCAAAAATAAAGCATGTTGCCAGGAAACTAAGAGTTTGGTCCAAAGAGCAAATTGGAGATATTTGTTTGAAGGTTAAAGAATGGGAACGCAAAATGGTGAATACACTAAATGGTTGAAGGTTGAAGAAGCTATGTTGAAACAAAAAGTGAATATTAGATGGCTAGAAGAAGGTAATTCCAACAGTAAATATTTTCATGCCATTATTAATGAGAGAAGGAGAAGACTGACACTACACAAAAATAAAGACGCAAGATGGACAGTGGCTTCAGGGAGATCACGAGATTGCAAATGGTGCTATTGAATTTTTCGAAGTCCTTTTCAAGAAGGATAGTCAATCACCTCAATTGCAATATTTGGAGATTATTGATCCTATCATCACTTTGGAAGATAATGATATTCTATGTGCAATACCTGAAGAGCTGGAAATAAGCGCTGCAGTTTTTAGCATGAAAAAGAATAGTGCCCCAGGTCCCGATGGATTTGGTGGAGGTTTTTATCAGGGGTATTGGGATATTATAAAGCAAGATTTGGTTGAATTAGTTCAGACCTTTTTCAATGGAAATAGTTTGACGAGATACTGTACAAGTTCTTGTTTGGTTCTTATACCTGAGATGGAGCATCCTGAAACCTTCTCTGACGTTAGACCCATTAGTCTTAGCAATATTCCCACCAAGATCATCTCTAAGATAATGAGAAATAGATTGGCACTAATCCTTCCTAAACTCATATCAGAAAACCAAAGTGAGTTTGTTTCAGCAGGCTTATCGCTGAAAATATTCTCCTCGCTCAGGAAGTAGTCCATTAATAAAGCTAATGAAGGTGGTAATGTTGTGATCAAATTGGATATGGACAAAGCATATGACAGGGTTAATTGGGACTTTATTTTAGCTGCATTGCGGAAGTTTGGTTTTTCTGAAGACTGGATTCATATGATTTGGAGATCTTTATCCAACAAATTGGTATTCTATTCTAGTAAATGGTAACAGAAATGGTTTCTTTCATTTATCCCGGGGTCTTAAACAAGGGGATCCATTGTCACCAGCTTTGTTCATTATTGGGGCCGAGGTTTTATCTAGGATGTTTAACCAACTGCTATCCAATGATCTGTTTCAAGGGTTTTCTATGCACAGAGCAGGGCTACAAATTACACACCTAGCATATGCTGATGATGTAATGATTTTCACCTCTAGATCCAAGAACTCTTTAGATTTGATCATGAAACAACTGAAGAATAATGTGAAATGTTCAGGGCAATCTATTAACTGTGCGAAAAGTTGCTTTCTAGTATCGCCCAATGCTGAATCAAGTCATATTAATGAGATTAAAGAGATTACTGGTTTCAAGCATATAACTTCCCTATCACTTATCTAGGATGTCCATTATATGTAGGAAGAAAAAGAATCTCTTATTTTAATGATGCGGTGATAAAAATTGTGAGGAAAAACTAATGGATGACAAGGTACATTATTATCAATCGGAGGCAGAGCTTTTTTAATTAAACATGTTCTTCAATCACAACCTTTACACTTACTTGCTGCAATGGTGCCTCCAAAGACTATTTTAAATAGATTGAAAAATACATGGCGAGCTTTTATTGGGGTACATCATATGGAAAACAAAGATACCATTGGGGCTCATGGAAAAATATGTGTTACCCAAAAGAGGAAGGGGGCATGGGCTTCGGAAGCTTGGTTGATGTGAGCAACTCCTTCTCTATGAAAAAATAGCGGAGATTCAGAACTTCAAAGTCCTTGTGGGCAGAATTCCTTAGAGTCAAATACTGTAGCAGAGTTCACCGTGTCAAGAAGAAAAAAAATCCAAAAAACTCACATGCTTGGAAAAATCTTCTGGACATCAGAGATGAAGCGGAAAAGCACATCCTTTGGAACTGCAACGCCGGTGATATTAGCCTATGGTGGGACAATTGGTTAGGCATTGGTTCTTTAGCTAACATAGTACATCTAAATAAATCTCATGATATGAGAAAGATCAACCAGGTTAGGATAGGCTACTCTCAGCGCTTTGAAGAGCTCCAATAGCTACCCGAATACCTAATAGAGTTAATTTATTCTACTAAGCTGGAAGATCCTAACTATGCTGATAATGTCGTTTGGATGCCCTCCTCCACTAGTCTATTTACTACTTCATCAGCATGGCAAGCTATAAGACAGTCAAGAGGCATTACACCAATTCTGAAGGGAGTCTGGCACAAATACTTACCTTATAAAGTGTCCTTTTGATGTGGAGATTAATTTAGGGTATTCGGTGATATAATTTCTAGATTTAGACAAAATATTGTGTCAAGATATAACTATTGCAGGATACCACAAGTAGAGACCATGCATCATAGTTTCATCAATGGATAGATGGCAAAAAATACATGGATACACTTTGGCGCACCACTGAGAATCAGATGGGAGGACAACGCTGTTCTGAATATTCTTAGCAACTGGTGGAGTTGTAAATCCAATAACAAGGTACTTCAGGTAATCTTGAAAATTACACCATTATTATCTGTTGGAAATTATGAAAGGCTAGATGTGCTTCAAGGTATGGAGATATTAATATTTCTTTTACAAGAGTTCAATTCCAGGTTCTTTCCCATGTGAGATGAGTGATTTTTAAACATAACATTTCTATAGAAGGATTTCTCCCATGGTATAGTATATGTGATAAACTCATCGCCTTAACATCAAAGACTATATGTGTTCTTGTACGTTGGGAAAAACCTTTATTTGGTTGGGCCAAGCTTAATACAGATGGTAGCAAACAGGGTAATAATATGATTGGTGCTGGGGCATTTTAAGAGATCACAGGGGTAATATGATTATGGCTTTCTCATAAAGTTTGGGGAGTGGCACAAGTAATTTGGCAGAAGCTAAGGCTGCACTTTTAGGCCTACAGTGGTGTCATTCTAATGGTTATGATAGAATTATCCTAGAATGTGATTCCAAACTAGTGATTGATATGTGTTTAACCAAAAATCTGAGTCTTTGGTCAAAACTAGAAAGAAATTTGGGTTACTGATAATCAGGAGACGAAAATAAAATATTTTTGAGAATGATGGTAAAGCAGTAAATAGTTTTGTATTTCAGTAAGATCTCAATTGTATTTCGTGTCCTTACAGATGTTGAGTCTTTCCCCTTTTATAGTTGATTCTAGGAGAAGATATAATGCCTTTGTCTTAATGAGGCAATTATGAGCAATAAATGATATTTAAAAGAAACGTTACACAATCATTTCTATTTAATTCAGATTCTCTAACGTATTTGACATTTAATGTTGTATTTAAACTCTTTTACGTCATCAGATTCGTATCTTCAACTTCTTCTGATCTTTGATCTTTAAACGACTCGAATAGGTACGAGACTCGTACCTACTTTAGTAACGGTCCACACCTATGTTGCTTTCTTTTCCCCCTATCTGTTGTCGCCCGTGCCTCTTGGCTATTTATTGCGTTTTGACCTTTTGACCAGTCCACGTGTCATGACACGTCATTTTCAATATTCAGACTCAGTTTTTTCCCAATACAGATAGTCCCCCCACTTTCCATTTATTTATCCATTAAATATTTGGGAAGTGGACCTTCACAAAAAGGGAATTTTTTGCTGTAATCAATGTTATGACAGTACTGACGCCCCAGTTGTCTTTTCTATTTAATGCTCTGCACACGTGTCACCTTCTGATTGGTTTTGTAATTCTGCAGCCTTTTTCCAAGGTTTATTCATCCCTTATATTCACGAAACGATAGTTGCCTTTATTATAGGCTTTCCATCATTACACTTCTTTGCTTGACGGTTGCTATTATATACATATATATCCTTTTTCCCTTTGTCCTTTTCTTCATAAACCCTTAACAGATCCTTTACTCTTTATTTCTACTCCTTTCTCCTTGAGTTCATCCTTTTCTCTGCAATGGCATCTCCGAATCCTAACCCTAAAAGAATCCCAATTCTTGATAGCTTTCCTAATGCCCCTGTAAGACATAGAAGAGGAAGAGGTGGCAGGCTTCGTAGCCTAGGATCCGTTCGTGGCGGTGCCTCTGGTTCTGTCATGCCTTCTTCTAGCTCCGGTACTATTTCCAGAGGTTCTATCACTAAGAAATCTTCCTCTAAAGGTAAAGAACTTCCTGAGCCTCTTCAAGAGCCTTTAGTTGAGGAAATAGTACCCAACGACCTATCTTTTGAGAATGATAGGAAATCTCTTCGTGAGCAAGTTGTCAATTTAGAGAAAGCTGACACTTTCCCTTCTTTAATCACTGAACCTTTGGTTTCTATTGTTCGAAAAGATTGCAACTGGAGAAGTGATTTTCGTATAGTAATCCCTAATCCAAATCAAAGAATATCTTCTTTTAGGATTGAATTTTCTTTTGTTTATACTTACCCCTTCACTTTGGGATTTATTCCTGCTATTGACCCAGTCATACTTGATTTCTGTCGTTTTTCCAAAATTTGTTTGGGACAAATTGGTCCCCTTGTATGGAGAACAGTGGCTTGTTTGAGGTATTTATCTGTTAAAGCCGGTGTTGATTTTTCCTTTCCCCACCTTATTCATCTTTACCACCCCAAGTTATTTCGCAATGGAGTTTTTACTCTAACTACAAGAAGTAAAAGGGTCTTAGTAAGCCCTGAAGATGACAAGGACTGCGGGTGGTACACTCGTTATGTTGCGGTACGCACAGTTGATTTGGTGGGTGAAACAAATATCCCCTTCCCTGAGAAGTGAAACTTTGCACGTAAGTTTTTTTTTACTTACCGTTCTTACCTCTTAAGAATTTCAACTTCTTTTCTAATTTCATCCTTTTTTGCTTTTCTATAGCAACCATGGGAGATGTGGAACCCGTTCCTAATTTCCGTGGTTGGGTAGATTTAATCATGAAAGCCATGCCTATGGAGGCGAGAACGTGGAAATCCATTTCCAATTTACATGGTTGGAAAGTGAAAACTCACGGTATGCATCTCTTTATCATTTTTCGCATGACAAGTCCTTTATTTTTTCTAACTTTTTTTTTAAAATCCTTCTTTTTGTCAGGATTTGGTATTCGAGGAATGACAACCGAAGTGGCTACTGCCCTTCGAGCCTCTTCTGGTACTTCTCTTTCTGTGGAGAGAACTCAAGCTAGGCTGTCAAAGAGGAAAGTTGTAGAAGAAGATTCTGAGGATGATGAAGACGAAGACACCTCTTTGATAGCTAGACCAAGAGCCAGGAGACGCATAGTTTTCGAGAATGAAGTTGAAGTTACCCCTGTCTGTGCCTCTCTTACTGAACCTGTTCACATTCCCTCTGAAGATGAAACCACTCCGAAGGACACCAACGAATCTATTCATCGTCTCTTCATTGGTGGTTTTGAAAGTGAAGAACTAGGTCCAGTTTTAGATGAAGTTCCTCTTTCTTCCTCTGTTCCCATTCGTTCTTCTCCTGCTTCTTTACCTACTTCTGCTCCCTTACCTGCTTCGAGTCCTATGACTCCTGTTATTTTTACTTATTCTACCACTCTTCCTTCTATAGCTCCCCCTTCCTCTATTCAATATGCAGAGGAGGGTTCTAGTAGCAGAAGCTTGGCTATGAGGAGCGTTACACTTGAAGTTCCTGCTAACAACAGCCTTTTAAGGAAGTTTGGTGGAGCAGATGACTAGCTTAGGCCTTTGATTGGAGATATTGAGAAGAAGAAGATGGACAGCCATAACTGCTTAACTTTGATGAATGACATTGTTCATTCTACTTTGAAGGTATTCTTCCTTCACTTACTAACAAGTTTTTTTTAAAAAAAAAAATTCTTATTTCTATGAATTGTCACTGCAGGCTAACCTCATTGGTACAGAATTGATGGGAAGAATTTCCCTTCTAGAAAAGAAAGCCCGTGAGTCTGAAAAGTCTATCCACGAGGCCGAGGAAATAGCCAGAGGAGCACAGCTAGAAACAACCAATTGGAAAGAGCAGTTTGAGAATGCTTAGGGAACTATAGAAGAATTGCTAGAGAGTAGAAATCTCCCGGAGCAACAAAATCGAGGTCTGACTTCTGAGCTAGCAGTTGCCAAGGCTTCTTCAAGCCAATTTGAGAAAGATAAGGAGCGCCTTGAGTGTTCATTTTCAGAACAACTATCAAATTGTAGTGAAGAGATCAGAGAACTTAAGGTACTCTTGGCCAAGAAAGAAGAGTATGCAGGGGAGTTAGTGCAAAGCTTGACTCAAGCTCAAGCTGATTTAAAAATCTCTTCTGATAAGGTACGTACCTTAGAGAGTCCTCATGCCTCCCTTGAAGCATCCTTTGAATCCTCTTTAGCTGAAAATCAAGTGTTAAAGAATGATCTTGCTATGTGGGAAAGGGAGTATGAACTTCTTGAGGAGAATTTTAACATAGAGGTGAGTTGGGCTTTTCTAAACTCTCGTCGTGATGCTTTAATAGAGGCCAGTCAAGAAAAATTTGATTTAAACTCAGAGTTGGCCAAAGTTTTAGAGACCATTGAGAGAACCCAACAACCACTTGACTTTCCCTCTCCGTCAATTGAAGCTCTCGTGGCTAAAGAACCTTTAAATGAAGAAGCCGTTGCTATGGCAGTTGAAGTTGAAAATGTTGCAATTCCAGCTTCAGAGGGTGAAACTTCTATGACTCAGTCTGTGGAAGTTGAAGCTTCCGTGACTCTTGTTTCCCTCGTTGATCCTAACATTTCAAGCTCAGCTGAAACCGTTCCTGTTGCTGCTTCTTCAGAAGTTGCCACCGTGCCTGTGGCTGGGAGTGAAATTAATATTGCAACTTCTGATGTGCTAACCCCTTCAATTGGATGATGGCTTTATCCCTTAGTTTTTAAGGGATTTTTTGGTGAAAGTCCCCAGTTATCATAATGGGGCACTTGTATAAACTTTTATTGACTAAATTTTTACTTAGTCTTTTTAATTATATTAAGAAGTTTTGTTAGTACTTCAATGTGTTCTATTCTTGCCTTTTCCTTACTTATTTAGGACTTATAGAATAGTTTAGCATTTTTATCCTTTGAAAATGCTTTATGATTCTTCTCATGACTTATTAACATGAGGTTTATAAAAGAGGGCCCTTTTATTTTATCGACACTTAATGAAGAAGACGTCTCAACTTCACAATGGTGTTATAATACGATGAAAGAAATAGGAATACACATGTTTTGTATGAAACAACTTTGATAAGTTTTTATTCATTAACTTTAACAAGTTTTTTGACTATTACATTTATTAAAATACATATATAACTTCCTCGTAACTGTTTTTCTTGTAACAGATTTTTACATAATATAAAATAAACAAGGGTTTTTCTTCATAACCTGTTTCAGTACATAGTCATGACCCTATCTTTATATGAAGAGTTTGAGAGGTGACTTCGTTTATGAGTTTGAGAGATGACTCTGTTGTTCTCATAGGAAAAACATTACGATGAATGTCTTGTGTTTGTTGAACACGATGATGAATGCTGAAGACTTCGTAACTTTTTCTCAACACTTGCCTCTTTGTGGCCGACTTTTGTTCGATATTCGTATCTGTTTTTCTACACATATCTGTGTATAATATGTAGTCCCCCAAGTGTTTGAGCGGTGAAGTATGAAGCCTCGAGCACTTGTTTATTTCTTTCAATTTGGTCCTTTTCCTGAAACAGAAAAATATACGGGACTCGGAGGTGCGATTATAGATGAAGACTGCCTCACTCGTGTGTATTTCTATCAGATTAATTGTAACCCTGGGCTGAGAATTTTAGAATACTCCATGTTGCCTTGCAGGTCGTGACTCATCATTTGGCACGAGTTAGGGTTTTTGCCTAACATCTAAAATCGTTAGTAAAACTTTAATAATTCAAAAGAAAAATTTTAACATGCCGATACCTGATCGTGGGTACTTTCTCAGAAGTAATATCTCTTTAAATGGACGACATTCTAATGTGAGGGTAAAACTTTGTTGTTCATTGTCTCCAACTCGTATGCTCCTTTTCCCCCAATGTCACGAACTCTGTATGGTCCTTCCCACGTTGGACTTAGCTTTCCTGAATTAGCAGCCTTTGCAGATTGGAACACCTTTTTAAGCACGAAGTCCCCAATTTTGAAAAATCTGAGGCGTGCTTTCCTATTGTAATATCGTTCAATTACTTGCTTTTATGCTGCCATTCTTATCAATGTAGCTTCTCTTCTTCCTTCAAGCAAATCAAGGTTGACCCGCATCTCTTCATCATTAGATTCCTCCGTTGCCCGAACGTACCGTGTGCTTGGTTCACCTATTTCAACTAGAATTAAGGCTTCCGCACCATAAACCATTGAAAATGGTGTTTCTCCAGTGCTTGTTTTTGTCGTTGTACGATAAGCCCATAATACTCCAGATAATACCTCAGGCCAATTACCTTTTGAATCCTGTAACCTCTTCTTCAAGTTGTTGATAATGACTTTGTTAGTGGATTCCGCTTGTCCATTACCCACTGGATGGTATGGCGTAGACGTTATCCTTTTAATCTGCCAACTTTGAAGAAATTTTGTGATTTGAGCTCCTATGAATTGTGGTCCATTGTCACACACGATCTCCTTTGGTGCTCCAAAATGGCATATTATATTTCGCCATATGAAGTCTTTAACTTCCTTCTCTCGTACCTGTTTAAATGCTCCTGCTTCTACCCATTTAGTGAAATAATTTGTGAGTACAAGTAGAAACTTTACCTGACCTTTTGCTTGTGGAAGTGGACCTACGATATCCATTCCCCATTTCATAAAGGGCCACGGGGCTATAACAGGGTGTACTAACTCAACTGGTCTGTGCATATTATTGCCGTATCTTTGACATTTATCACATTTGGACACGAAACTGTTTGCCTCGTCTTCCATCTTAGGCCAATAATATCCTGCTCGAATCAATGTTCTTACCAGCGACTTTCCCCCTGCGTGATTTCCACAATGTCCTTCGTGCACTTCCCTCATCACATATTCTGTTTGAGAGGGTCCGAGACACCGTGCTAGTGGTCCACCGAACATCTTTTGATAAATATTTCCTTGATACAAACAATATCGAGCGGCTTTTTTGCGAAGCGCGTGAGCCTTCCCTTTGTCAATAGGCACGGTTCCGTGCTGTAAAAAAGCAATAATTTTGTTTCTCCAATCCCATGTTAGATGATTAAAATTTACCTCATTCTTATCAGGTTCGAGAACGGAATGAAATAAATGTATGACTGAAGCATTTGCGTCATTTGCTACGTCAGCTGCAGATGCGAGATTAGCTAAAACATCTACCTCCACATTCTCATCTCTTGAGATCTGCATTACCTTCCAAGTTTGGAATTGCTTAATTAGTTCCCGTACTTTTTCGAGATATTCTTGCATTCGAGTTTCCCTGGCTGTATAAGTCCCCAGCATTTGATTGACCACGAGTTGAGAATCACTCTTGATTATAATTTGTGTTATGCCGAGTTCTCTTGCCAATTCCAAACCTGCAATTACAGCTTCGTACTCTGCTTCATTGTTAGTTATAGAATGACATTTTATAGCTTGCCTAATAATTTCACCCGTAGGTGGTATGAGAACTATACCCAGACCTGCTCCTTTTATATTAGATGAACCATCAGTGAATAAAATCCAAGTTCCCGGGTTTGCACCATTAAAAACTTGTAATTCTTTTTCTGCTTCTAAATGCATCCCCTGACTAAAATCAACCACGAAATCAGCTAGTACTTGAGATTTTATAGCGGTCCTGGGTTGAAAAATGATTTCGTATTCACTTAGTTCTATAGCCCATTTTGCTAATCTTCCTGACAGTTCATGTTTATGCAAAATATTTCGAAGCGGAAAAACAGTAACTACAATAATGGGATGACATTGAAAATAAGGTCTTAATTTTCTAGATGCCATGATCAAAGCTAATGCTAACTTTTCTAGCTGTGGGTATCGTGTCTCAGCATCTAATAAGGACTTACTTACATAATAAATAGGAGATTGTTTACCTTGGTCCTTACGGACTAAAACAACACTTACCGCAACTTCAGATACAGCCAGATAGATGAGAAGCTTTTCTCCCACCTTTGGTTTTGCCAGTAATGGTGGTTTTGACAAATAAGCTTTCAAATTTCTAAGGGCTTGTTGACAATCTTCATTCCATTCAAAATGATCTTGCTTTTTGAGTGCAGAGAAAAACTTAAAACACTTTTATGAGGATTTGGAAATAAATCTCCCCAAAGCTGCAATTCTTCCTGTTAATCTTTGAACTTCCTTTTTATTAGTAAGGATATCAGAGATTTCTTCTATTGCTTTGATCTGAGAAGGATTTACCTCAATACCACGGTTAGAAACAAGAAAACCCAAAAACTTACCTGATGCAACTCCAAATGCACATTTTTCTGGGTTGAGTTTCATATTAAATTTCGCAAAATTTCAAATGTAACAGATAGATGAGAAATATGATCATGAGACTGCTGGGTTTTGACGAGCATATCGTCTATATATACCTCCATTGTTTTTCCTAAATATTCTTGGAACATTTTGGTAACCAACCTTTGATAGGTTGCCCCAGCATTTTTGAGACCAAAAGACATTACTTTATAACAGTAAGTCTCCCTGTCTATAATGAAAGAAGTTTTTTCTTCATCACTAGGGTCCATTTTAATTTGGTTGTACCCTGAATATGCATCTAAAAAACTTAGAAGTTCATGTCCTGCAGTTGCATCAATTAACTGATCTATATGTGGTAAAGGAAAAGAATCTTTTGGACAAGCTTTATTAAGATCTGTATAATCTACACAGACTCGCCACTTACCATTTTTCTTAGGTACAACAACTGTGTTGGCTAACCAATTAGGGTACTTTACCTCGCGGATTGACCCAATTTTTAATAGCTTTTGGACCTCATCTTGAATCACCTGGTTTTTGAAAGCCCCTTGCTTTCTTTTCTTTTGCTTTATTGGTGTAAATGATGGGTCTTCGTTTAAATTATGAGTCATCACATCCGGTGGTATCCCTGTCATGTCAGCATGGGACCAAGCAAAACAGTCCACGTTAGATTTCAGAAATTCAATTAACATACCTTGCATGTTTGAGTTTAAATTAACTCCAACATAAACTTTCCGTTCAGGCCATTGCTCAAATAATATCACAGCCTCGAGTTCTTCGATGGTTGTTTTGATATTTTCATTCTCCTCAGGATCTTGAATTGTCTCAGGTCTCGAGTCTAAATCTGTTTTCTCTCGCTCAGTTGAGGTTTGATTGCTGGCACCTTCAACTGTTTCCTGTAATTGCTATTTTTCTTTGTTTACGGTGTTCGTATCTGTTACAGTATTGATACTCCTCGCTGTTTGCTGATCCCCTCGAATTTAACAAATCCCCCACGGTGATGGAAATTTAATAACTTGATGTAGAGTTGACGAAACAACATCCATATCATGGATCCAAGGCCTCCCTATGATCATATTGTAGGACTTTTCCATATCAACTACCTGAAATTTAGTTTCTTTAACAACACCTACAACAAAAGTTGTTAGAATTACCTCTCCTTTTGTTACCACACTTGAATTGTCGAAGCCTGACAAGGTATGCGCCTTGGGTATCATTTTATCTTCAGCTTGCATTTCACGTAATACCCTTAGTAGTATAATATTTACGGAACTCCCTGGATCAATCAAAACTCGTTTTACATTAGTATCATGTACAAGTAAAGATATTACCAGTGCGTCATTATGTGGGGTTATCACTCCTTCGGTATCTGCATCATTGAATGAAATACTTTCATTTTCTAAAATCTGTCGTACCCGTTTCTTGTGTGTAATTGTTACTTTAGAAACCTTGTTGGAAGCTGTGTAAGTTATGTCGTGAATATCTTCTCCCCCACTTATCACATTCACTTTTCTCTTGGGTGAAGGAGGCTTTGGTGGCTCTTGCCTATTTTTCATATAGGCTTGTTTACTTTTTTCACTAAATAACTCAGTGAGGTACCCTTGCTTCAATGGATGATCCACTTCACTCTGCAAGAATCTACATTCTGAAGTTTTGTACCCGTGATCATTATGGAATTCGCACTAATGATCTGGATTGCTTCTATTTGGATTTGACCGCATCTCTTTTGGCCACCATACCTTATCTCCCATGCTTCTCAAAACAGCCACGAGCTCGGAGGTAGTGACATTAAAGTTATATCCGCCGAACCTTGCCTTTAAACTTCTGTCATCATCTCGTGACTCTTGTCTGTTCCGATCATTTCTGAATCTTGATGAAGAACCAGATTCCCTGTTCCTCGATTTTTGATCATATTGCTGGCTATCTTGTTTTGACCGTGAGTCTTTTCCTGCAGGTCCCATATATGGATCGTACCTGTTTTTACCTGATCTTTTTTTGGTTTCTGATCTTTTCCCTCGAATGTGCTTTAATAAAAGAATCTGCAAGCTCAGCAAAAGAATTTATAGAATTTTCAGATAAAAGAGAATACCAGGTTAATGCACCCTTGGTGAGTGTTTCTCCAAATTTCTTGACCAGTACTGATTAAATTTCTTGTTTGGTCAAGTCGTTGCCTTTTACGCCTGTTGTAAATGCAGTCACGTGGTCACGTGGGTCTGTAGTACCATCATATTTCAGGATGTCAGGCATTTTGAACTTTTTCGGAATTGGAAGGGGAGCAACACTTGGCTTCCAAGGTTGTTGTGAATATTTGTCCATGTCAACTCCTTTTATTACATGCGGAACTCCAGGGATTTGCTCAATACGTTCATTTTGTTCCTTAATCTGTTTCTGCAAGGTTAGTACTAAATTTTGCAAATAGGAATTATTTGAATTACCTGGTTCCCCTTCATGTGGTTCACTGGTGGTTCCTCCATTTCCAGAATTAACAAGACCAGAACGGGGATTCTCCAATGTATTATTATTAGGAGTTGGTGTGGGTGGTGCAACAGACAATCGACTAACTAGAGCCTGAAGAGCTTTGCCGACCTGTGCATCAATTAGCTTTTGTAAAACTTCATTTGTACCACCTTCAAAGTGTTCAGATTGTTCTTGTTGATCAGCACGAGATTCAGGAGTGCCTTCACGAGATTGACGTGGTGAATTTTGAGGGGAGGAAACCACTTCAATGTTTTGTAAATCTCCTTGATTTTGATGGATTTGATTTTCAGGGTTTCCCAAAATGTTTTCATTGTTATTGTTGGTGTTGTTGTTTGACATGATGATAACAACGGACAAGATGTAGCTTAAAAGAAAAGATTATCAGATTTTCGGCAACGGAACCAATTTGTTTAACCAAAAATCTGAGTCTTTGGTCAAAGCTAGAAAGAAATTCGGGTTACTGATAATCAGGAGACGAAAATAAAATATTTTGAGAATGATGGTAAAACAGTAAATAGTTTTGTATTTCAGTAAGATCTCAATTGTATTTCGTGTCCTTACAGATGTTGAGTCTTTCCCCTTTTATAATTGATTCTAGGAGAAGATATAATGTCTTTGTCTTAATGAGGCAATTATGAGCAATAAATGATATTTAAAAGAAACGTTACACAATCATTTCTATTTAATTCAGATTCTCTAACGTATTTGACATTTAATGTTGTATTTAAACTCTTTTACGTCATCAGATTCGTATCTTCAACTTCTTCTGATCTTTGATCTTTAAACGACTCGAATAGGTACGAGACTCGTACCTACTTTAGTAACGGTCCACACCTATGTTGCTTTCTTTTCCCCTTATCTGTTGTCGCCCGTGCCTCTTGGCTATTTATTGCGTTTTGACCTTTTGACCAGTCCACGTGTCATGACACGTCATCTTCAATATTCAGACTCAGTTTTTTCCCAATACAATATGTTGAATGATAATTTGAAATCCCCTTGGCACATGAACATCATTATTCGAGAGATACAACATCTCATTTTTCAGCACAATACTACTATTAGACATTGTTACAGGGAGGCTAATAATGTGGCGGACATACTTGCAAAATAGAGTCATGAGATTCATGAGATTATAATCTTAATTGATAATGATTTGCCGAAGCAAACCTATGGTCATTACCAACTTGACAGAATACAGCTTCCTAGCCTCAGGCATAAAGTGGTCAAGAATCTTTGTTGCTCGATGAATGCCTCGTTGGCCTGCTAGCACAAATTGTTAAGGAATGAGTTATATATCACAAGCTCTTTTGGTTATCTAGCACAAATAATAGATCCGTGGAGCGTTTAATTTTGAATCTGCTATTTGTACTAGGTAAATATTAAGATATGTTTTATTTTATGTTTGAGAGGTTAGGTTTATGTCCCCACTTTACTTTGATTATCAATAAATAAGGTAGAGAGTCAATGCCAACCCCCCTTCTCCACGGGAGGTGAAAGCCCGGGCCGATGGATTAATATAAAAAAAAAAAAAAAATAAGAGAAGAAGAAGTAGAAAATCACACAAGTTTTAATCTTAAAAAACAGAATACAGATTACAATATAAAAACTAATTTCCTTAAGTTTGTTAATCAATATGTATTACTTTAATAAATAATGAAACAGTAAATTTTCTGAAACAGAAAACAGAAACAGAAAATTAGCAGCAACAGAATGTCGAAATAATGAAGTTGAATCTGAAAAATAATTTCGGAATAAAATGGAGCCCACTGAATGCACAATGTATCCTTAAGGAAATTATTCTCCTCAAGTACCTGATGTGCTAGAATATTATCCTCCAAGGATAAAACGATTTAACTCACCAGAGTGTTGGTACCAAAAACGCAGGTGAAACAGCAAACCACTCGAAGACTATAAATCACACTAGAATTTTAATTGTGCGGAAGAAGGAGAAGAAGATCAAAAAATTTTGTGAGGAAAAATTCTGGGATTAAGGTATATTTATAATTAATTTAAAATATTCCTGGAAAGAAATGGACCGGATCGCATCGCGGGTCCTAGGTTATTCCCGGTTGACTTTTCGTTAATTAATTAAATAATTGAAAGAAATTTTATCCAAAAACATTAATCAAGTTGGAACCGAACGATCACGTGAAACTTACTTTCTTTCCAATCCATTTAACACAAGGAGGAGTGCTTTCTTAATATAAGCACATTCACTTTTCTTTCAACCATCACGAGGGACACTTGCTCTTTCCAAAGCAAAAGAGAACTCACTTTTCCTCCACTTTTTTTCCTTCATTTCCCATTCACCAATCTTTTAAACCCAAAAGAAATCTCTTAAAGTTGTGGGCTATGGTGTTGGAATGATTAGGAATTTGGTTGTTGGACCCAATATTTGTATTGAGTACGACAACCAAACACCATTTGGTCTTATACTTTGTTTGGGCGTTAGGTTATGGTGGAGAAGGTACTGTTTGAATTTGAGGCCATTATATTTATTCCCCATTTTGCAAATTGTTTTCTCCTTACTGATTAATGATAGGCCTGGAGTATCTGTTAGTATTTACTTATGGATGATAATGAAAGCGAGGATTTATTATTTTTCTCTGGCTATTAAGTCTATAGCGCCAAGGTTTTTCTGTCCCGTTGATCCTGATGTTTCTTTGTAGCAAAAATACAATTTTCATATTAAAATAAGACTACATTTTTATAAATAGAACTATTTTGTTAGAAATCTTTCCAATAAGTGTATTTACGATAGCTCATAGCTGCCAGAACAGTGGACCCTGGTGATACTCGTAGCACTAATGTTATAAAAATCCAATCCCCCCCCCCCCCCCCCCAAAAAAAAAAAAAAAAAAGGAGAAGGATAATTAGTCATTTCATCCTTAGCCAATAGGCATACAAGTCTTTTTTCTTCAGTTTATTACTACATTTATTTTTTCCGAACAAAAAATATTTCAGCTTTGTATAGTGGTCTAGACTCTAGACTATCATCAACAACTAGGTGTGTCCAGTGTCCATGACCAACAATTGCACCGAATGATGGTGAGCGAATCTTCACTAGAAAATATTGGGCAAAATAAAAATAATTGCATTCGCTAGCTAAAAAGTATATAAATATATATATTAGACTAATATAAAATATATATACACAAAAAATGTATATATTGTTGGCTATTATTTTGGAAGAGGCTAAAAATAAGGGAAACTACTAGCTATGTCCACTTATAAGTAGCTTATTACAAAAATTGACCAATTAAGTTAATACTGCTAATATTAACCAATTAGCTATTTGGAGCCAAAAAAAGGTCAAATTTTTACTTTCTCTTAAGTGAATGTTATTAGAATAGATTGAGTACATCTTAAAGAGTTTGAATCTCAATTTTGGGATGATTTGGCAGAGTTTTGAGGTGTTTTGAATTGAAAATACAAGTCGAAGATGAAATATATATAAAAAATGATATGTGTATCACACTGTGTATCGTTTATGAATCGTATATGTATCTTATTTGTATCAAATATGTATAATATGTATATCCATGTATACCTGTGTGTATGATACATGCGTGATATATATTTGATGCATATGTCGCAAAAGAATTTTTTGAACTCGATTTTAACTACAAACTTTGATCGAATCAATCACCTCCAATCTTCCTCAAAACTTGTATATTATTTTATCTATATGTTTTCAACGAATTTTAACCATACTTATTGAAAAAGGTTATTTTTTGCTTAGATTTTTGGAATATTGTATATATATATTTTTTGTATATCGTCACCTTGCTTGCTACCTCATCCATGAGATTTTCTTTCCGTCTTGCATGTAATGTTGCTTGCTGATCACACTTAAAAATATGGAATGAGATCTTTGCGTGTAATTTTTGGAGAGAAAGAACTATTTATGTGGGTTTTCAATTTTTATATGTGCTTAGTTTTGGTAAGTCTATAATTAATGGCTAGAAGTTGGTAAGTTGAAACTTATTTGGAACATTTATGTAAAATTCCCCTAAAAATAGGGATTGTTACACAAATAGCCGGCCAAATTCACTATTTACCTTTTCTAGCCAGTATACAAAGATTATACATTTATTATACATAATTATGCACGTATTATACACGAATTATACGTATATTATATATCTATCGGTTATTTTTAATTTAAGAGGTTATGTGGGCGGCTATTTGAATTAATTCTTCAAATATACATTTCTCAAAAATATATTGGGCTAAAGCCCGATTCAGTTTTGTCACTTGGCCCAAAAACTCAGCTGGCCAACCCAGTGATGAGTCAGATTTCAGAGTTGGTGAAACAGCCAGGCCTATTGGCTCTATCAGTTAACGACTTCGTAAGTTGATTCAAGAGCAATATCTATCCAAAATTATAAAATTCATTCGACCCATTTAATAAATATAACACATAAATTACTGGACAATCATATGCTTTCGCATACTAAATTGCAAATGAGAATGGAATAACTCATGTAATCTTGAAATATTATAACTTGTCATTTCATACATACCATTTCGTATGTAGTGCGAAGTATCTAAGTTTTGTTCTTCTTTTCCTCCTTTTTGATTAGTGTAATGCATTATTGCTTAATTAGATATATAAGAATGTATAAACTTAATATAAGTAGTAAATTTAGTAGATTTATTGAATGAATCTACTAAACGCTTCAGCCAACCAATTCTTCTTTCTCCAACATTGCCATCCCATCTCTTCACAGATTTCATCACTATGATTTATACTGAAAGTGGAAATGCAATTTCTCTTATAGAATCTTGTTGTCCTCTTCATAATCTCCATCTCCTGTGTCACCTGTTCCAGCATTTTCTCAACAGGGGCTAGTTTAAATAGATCATCTACAAGTCGTGACAGCCACATGCAATGTATCTCAGCTGAATGCAGGTTCGAAACACTTTCAGGATAACCCACAAAAGCCATATTTGGAATTAATGGATGAACTGTTCCCCTGTTAAGGAATTGGAAAATAATATTTTTTTTAGTATACATCATCAACTATATGAGGCGGCTCAATAAAATTTGTGGCCTAAAGCCAAACTTTAATATTAGGGCTAGAGAGTGCCTAATTACATGTATAATGGAATCATGCCAGAGGGGAACTCTAGCAGACTGCGAAAAGGGATCTGGTAATATGTGTCTGAGCTTTTTCTTCCCATCAAAACCAGTTGCAAGTATGACAACATCAGCTTCCAATTTGGTGTTGTCCTCGAATTCGATTCCTCCTTCCCTGAACCACCACTTCGACAGTGTTCTTTTGAACAAGATTTTACCCTTATCAGCCTCAGTGAAGAAATTATGAGGCAAGATAGCCATTTGACAAGATGCATAGTCTTCCTCAAAAGGGTGTTCTGGTTTCAGTCCATACTTTTCTAGTGGAAGTTTCCATACCAAATAGGACTTGATTAACTTCGAAGCTCCTCTTCTCTGTCGCAATATACATGACACTTATGTTACTCCTACGTGAAATGATGCACTAGATTTCAAGAAGAACACACACAAAAGAAAAGAATGGGGCTGATCAGAGAAAGCAAGTGGCAAAGCCGGGTTCTTATTAGGCCTTGATTAGGTCTTGAATGGAGGAACTGAGAAGATCGAGTAGAATAGAACAAGTAAAATGGCTGTTGGTACAAGTAATTACAGTTATAAATTAAGATGAAGAAAAATAAATAAATATCCTTTCGATTGAGGCGGGGATATCTCGTTTTTTTTAAGGAGATTCAAGCCCACTGCAGTAACATCTTCACCGGTCCAGCAGTAATACTCTTGACTTGCCCCTCTAGGATACAACAGTCCAACAACGTCGTGTGACTCGAACAAACTCCGGACAAATTGTTTAGTCTAAAACTCCACCAAAATAAACACCTTCCTTCAACAAAATGTCCTTTTCACTACACCACGTTCATTTTTTCATACACACAAGCATTTTTTTCCATCTACAACACAAAGAAGAAACACCACAATTTATACACTACTAGAAATCCGGAAAAAGCGACCACAAAAAGAGATCAAAGTTGGTCGCTTACAAGTTAAAAAACGATCAAAAAGCGTCTAAACAGGCTTGGTCGCTATTTTGCTGGTCCCTTTATATTAGGGACCAAAGTTGGTCGCTAATTAGCGACTAACTTTGGTCTCTAAGGTAAAAGGACCAAATATTCCGGGTAAACAATATACCGACCAACTTTGGTAGCTTTAATATTTTAATAATATAAATTTAGCGACCAAAGTTGGTCTCTATATTTAAATTACGTTATTTATTTATTATTGATCAAAATATAGCGACCAACTTTGGTTTGTAAACCAAATATTATATTTTAAAATCTAGAAAATAGCGACCAAAGTTGGTCGCTTTTTTTTTCTAATTTTTTTTAATTTTTTAATTTTTTTTAAGCATAAGCGACCAAAATTGGTCTCTAATTTCAAGAATTTAATTATTTTTTAAACATAAGTGACCAAAATTGGTCGCTATTTTCCAGAAATTATTTTTTTAATAGAATACAGACCAAAGTTGGTCGCTTTTTAAGAAATCTAGTTTAATTAGTGACCAACCTTGGTCGCTATTGCCCAGAAAATATTTTTTTTAAAATAGAAAAGCGACCAACAAGCGACCAAAGTTGGTCGCTTTTCTGGTATAATTTTGGCAGAAACTGCCTGTTTTGACAGCTACACCACATGCCAGCATACCAAATCCCTATTACAAGCAACACCACCAACAATACCAACAACAAACTAACAACGACACAACAACAACAACAACAACAACAACACAACAATAACATTAACGACAACATTAACAACAACATTAAAACCAACAAAGTATAAAGTTCAATAGAACTAACACATTAAGCTAACCAAACTAAGTTAACTCTTACTACAAGCCCATTCGAAAATCGATTCTATGTGTCTCGTTCAAAGTGTATAAAAGTCAAGGAGTGTTTTGTACATCATTATCATCACCGTCTGATGAACTTTCATCACCAAGAAGGTATACATAAGGGTCTACTTGTCGAGGATGGGAAGAATGATCACGGGGAGGACGAGAGGAACGAGCACTTGGAGGACGGGAGGAACGAGCACAGGGAAGTCGAGCCTCTGGCAATGACTCACGAGATCGGGGAATCGGAAAACCTCCAGAAGCTAGGAGAGATTTGAGCTGCTCTTGCATGCCCTGGCACTGAGCTTGCATGCCAATGTACTGAGCATCTCTAAGTTTTTCTCTTTCCTTGGCCGCTTCTAGCTCGGATGTGAGCTTTGTCACAGTCTCCCGTATAGCGGAGAGGCTCTCCCCATCAAGTTGCTCGCCTTGCGAGGAAGTCCCTATTCCTTGCATTTCATACTTATAGCGATGAAATTTCTTAGTAGGAAGCCTGTATACCATCCCCATTTTGGATCGCCTGAAGCCTCCGTCCACATTCTTTCAGCATTCTCGTCCGAAGGTTGGATTGGCTCGCCCGACTCATTAGGTGGCTGACTGCATATGAATTCCTCCACTTTAGCTGTGAAGCGACCCTATAAGAAAAATTACATTGAATTAGTATTTCAAAATTTATATAAAAGTAAATCAAAATACTTAATGAAAAGTGAAAACTTACATGTACAGTCGAGGCTCGGCCCTCGACCCGCCTTTCTTGATCTGTCTCTTTCTTCTTCTTTAAAATATGAGTCTTCTTGAATAGCTTATCTTGGTTCATCGGACGCCCCAACTTCTTTTCTTGAAAACTCATAAATTTTACTTAATAAATAGAATAGATATACTTTGAAAATTAAAATAAATTAAGCAATTACGTACCATTCTTCTTTTTATTGTCCCTAGGCTGATCGCACCTCCAGTGTGCAAGGATCTTCCCTTCTCAGATGCGCGAGCTTTCTTTCCTTTTTCGCTCTTCTCTAAGAACTTTGCGGTAAGCCATTACCTTTGCAAATCCTCCCTTAAATTCTGAAGCAACCAGTCAGGCTTCTGGTTCAACTTTCTAAGCTTTGGAGAAACTATGCGACAACTGCTTGCGATCTTTGAGATGAAAATTTGCAGCCACTTCCACGCTATAACGGTGTTCCCATACACACTTGATCTGTATTTCAAAAGTTAAATATTATATGAAAATATCATAAATATAAATAATTATACTGCTTAAAAGAACATTTATACCTTAAATTTTGCTCCTTCAGCGAGAATGAGAATTCACTCCAAGTCACATAAGGGCCATCATAAAACTTTCTGGTTGCTTTGGTGATTATCCTCGTAGTAATATTACTCGGGATGAACCTGCAATTTAATAAAAAAAACACATTAATATCTTAGTAAAAACTGTACAAAACAATAAACGTAAAAATAATAAATAACTCTTACCCATCACCCTCAGGGACTATGATGATCCTGCCATATTGATCATAATGCACCTTTTCATCATCATCAGCATCACCATCCGAAGCATGTATATCAGAGGCATGTGTGGAAGGTGTAGGGAGTCAGATCTAGTATCTCGCAGGCGAAGGCCTAAAATAGATGGAGTCCCTAATGAACATGGCTGCGATCCCTGTGACTGCGACATAGCTGGATGGACCGCAAGTGGCTGTGATACTGATTGCTGTGACCCGAGTGGCTGTGACACTAATGGATATGATCCATGTGGATGTGACATAGATCTATGCGATCCATACGATGCAGATGGCTACGATCCACGTGGTTGTGAGGCAGGTGGACTGTATGTCGGACGTATAGTCCTATGGCCCTGTGATGAAAGACCTGGTGTCTGCACGAAGGTGTAGGGATCGTGATGCTGTGGCAGCTCAGAATAGCCCTGGGGTGGAGGCAAAGACATAGGCATAGGCATCTCTGGAGGCAAAGATTGAGTATTATCTTCTACCCTCCTCTTTGGTTTCCTAGCCTTTTCTCGACCCCGAGAATTGGTAGGATCATTGTTACCTCGACCCTTGCCTGTCATCTGCATAATATAATACATATTTAGATTGAAACATATAAAGAAACTAGTTATAAACGAGAGTTATTAAAGAAACCAACTTTTTAAAGCTCATCGACGTATAGTTCCTCGTCCGAGAATTCTTCTTCCTCACTAGTTTGAGCTTCATCAGTTGATTCTTCTTCCTCGTTTTCTATAATTCTTACTTCATTTATATCAACTTCTTCCAATATGTGTTCAGGATATTCCAAATCATTTTCTAAAAGTTCGTCCACTATTTGGTGAACACTGGAGATATCGTTTTGATATGCAACATCTAACACATTCTCGACTTCCACCCTACCTACAGGCTTAGTTTTGATTACAACCCACCAATCAGACTTATTCTGCCGCAATGGATAAGGAGCATAATACACTTGCTTAAAATTATGTGCAATTATGAAAGGATCATAACGATCATACTCCCTCGTATGATTAACCTCAATTATGTTGTATTGATTGTGTATTCTTGTACCTCTTGTTGGATTTGGGTCAAACCACTTGCATCTAAAGAGTATCAATTTCTTAAATGACCAACCTGTATATTCTAGTTCTATTATTTCTTTGAGCACACCATAATAATCAATATCTCCAACTTGGTTGCCATCACCACCTTGAACTCACACCCCACTGTTGTTGTTATTTTTATTTTTAGAGCAATCCTTTGTATGAAACTTATAACCATTCACAGCATATTTAGACATTGTTGTGACCTCAAGCCCAGGTCCCCAAGATATATCTTTCAAAAATTGATTTAAACCATTATTTGGATCATTTAAATACATATTGTTAAAAAAATTCATAAGTTAGAATAACTTCCAAACATTGTTTACCTACATAGTGTTAGAATATTTTAAGGATAAACTTACAAATTGTTTGAACCACGTATCAAATGTCGTATATACAGCATCATGGCCAAATTGACCCACGAAGTGACTGTGACACATCAAATATTTTTAGTAGTTGCATTGGGATGTAATCACAGTAAATTTTATATTTTGATAACTACTAAATCAATACTTACTTGAGAAACGGTACAA